>NC_141687.1:732918409-733518409 GCF_964263255.1 Lissotriton vulgaris
TAAGCACCAGCACTGGGCAGAAAGTTCTAATTACAAAAACAAAGGCTTCTCAGAGCCCGAGGGAGTTGAAATTCCTCTTGACTTTAAATATACGTTCTAGACTCTTTGTGTATATACCTTTGCAGTAGGTTTTTCTGGAACTCACTACTGCAAAGACCAATGCAATATTTTTTCATACTGTGCCTCAGACATTTTGGAAGGTGTGGGCTAGACTGCAGGTAGTTGGTCCCCCGTGGACCATGTTGCTGTAATACTTCCTCTACTGGGATATACTAATCGGCTTCTGTGTTCAGAAATCAAATAAAATGGCATCTCAACATGGCGGTCCCCCTTGTTCCAGTAAGTGTTCTGTTTGACATTGTTTTGCTGCTTGCTACTTATCTCTCTACGTACTCCCACTACTGGTGTTAGCTACAAGACGCTTCCAGAAATAATGTTTCATGGGACAGAGAGCATTAATGCTAGTATTGGATTGTTCCCCATGAGCACACTGAGACTTAATTTACATGGAGAGCTGTGTATGCTGAATGCTGTGTTGTGAGTGCATTCATGGGGTAAGATTTCCTACACATATCCTTTGTGGTTATTCGTGGATTCTGAAGATTCTGTAAAACCCATGATTGTCTGTTGACTGGTCTGAGTGAATGTTTCTTTTTTTAGGTCTCGCCTGTCGATGCGCATGCGCATCGAGCTTGCGAGACTATGGGGGCTTAACCACTCTTTAACTGACTTGCAAGGAATCGTGGCGATTCCTTGCAGTGCCCGTGACTTTTAAGCTCAATGCGCATGCGCATTGAGCTTAAAAGCGCGTGCACATCAGTTCCCTCAGCCGCACTCCAGGCCCCCGCTCCGCCCCCTCCCCTGCCCGCCGTGTCGCATTTCTCCTCCCCCCTCCCCTTATCTGCCTTCCCTCCGTCTGTTCCCTCTCCCCGTTCCGCCCCCTCCCCTGCCCGCCGTGTCGGAGGCCATATCTACTTTTAAAACTTGTTTAACTTGTTTCTAGAACACTTCTGCCCCAATTGATTCACCAAATGCTCTGTTAGGATGTTACACGGATCTCTGACATGCAGTGTGCGGCCCTAACTGAAGTAGTGTAAACCCCGGCGCACAATAGCCAACTTTAATTCTATCAAACATTGTCCAGGTTGTTGTGTCTGTGTCTTTCTGTGCTGAGGTAATTTGTTGCGTGTTTTCTTGTGACTCTCACTGAGCAAATACGTGTCTCCGTCCACTTTTTAAAATTGTATTTCCATACATCCCTAGGGTGAGTTTGTTGAGCTAATCCGCAAGAACATTTTTTGTTTACACTGTTTACTTTAATTGGCTTGGCTAGAAATCAATCCAGCTCCAGCAGTTTTTTTCTTCACACTCGGCATTTACGTTTATTTTTTTGGGGAGAAACACATGGTTATTGGTGTGTCTAGGCTCTAAAACAAACGTGGTCCGCTGAAGGCATTTTTTTTAAACACAAAGGCATTCACTTTTCATTTTAATTTTGAATGGGGAGAGCTGATACCGAGAACCCGTCCACGCTCTGTTAATACTGAACAGGAAGGTATTAGAGACTAGATGCAGCTTTCCATTGTCGCCGCTAGCTTCAGCCTCCCCTTTTGCGCTCCTCCTCCCTCGAATTCATTTGCTCCAGAGCCAAAACACCGGCCAGGAAAGCAGACCACCACTTCCTGGAGAAGTCCTGGCTCCAGCATTCAGAGTCCCTTCCCACCGAAGCTAGTTCTCCCTCCGATTGTTTGACTGGCTTTGGGCTTCTCCAGAGCGCCCTTCCTGCAGCTCCAATGAAGGTAGGCATGGTATAAGCAGCTGCCTTAAAGTTACAACAATGCACTGCAAAAAAGGGCGCACATAGAGCCAGGAACACATATACTCCAGCCTGACCGGAGGAAGCATGTGCTGCACGCAAACACACTGTGTAGAGCGCCTCGCCAGCCGCCCAATAATCATTACCAGTAGTGCAGCGCGTGAGTCAGAGTTGAGGGGTTGGTGTGTTGTATTTTATTGTTAGCGTTGATTTGGAGTGAGTTGTTCGGCACTCTTCTTAAGGGCAGCTTCTAAGTCACAGGTATGCTTAGCTGACTAGAGAGTCGGCTTTTTGTGGCAGGTGATATCTGTATGTTTAAACTATTCTGTGTTTTTAGTCGGTTTTCACATGATGTTTACTTCTTTTTCTATGTTTTCTATGTACCTGAGCTCGAGTGGAAGCTATTGAAGGATTTTACAAAAGCAACACTTATATAATAGAAGGGCACGTTCATTTTGCTTTAGGCACGGGGAAATTAAGTGACTTGCCCAGAATCTCAGGGTTTTGAACAGACGCAAGGACTAAAGCCTGGTTCCACAGTTCCAAAAACGGCAGCTGTAGCCCTTCCTACAACTGCTCAATACGTCAGTTGCAGCATCTCACCCTCACATTATCCAGTGCAGCATCTCACCCTCACATTATCCAGTACATGATCTCACCCTCACGTTACTCTTTCTACATGTTCTTCACCCATCACCTATGTTCCTTCCCCCTCCCGTGCCCCCATATGGTTTTACAAAATGCCGTCTCTGATTCCTTACAACCCCCACATTGTTATTGCTCTCTCCTCCCGCTCCACAGTTTTGTTTTTCTATACCAGTCACTCAAACCAGCAAGCAAAATCTTTTTTATTTAAAACTGCCTGTGTGTAGGTGCATGCATGCTTGGTGCTTGCGCCTACAAATTACAAAGCCGACTGCTTGTACCCTTTTTCCTGTTATAAAAAAAAAAGCAGCGCTGTACAAAATCTGGATGCTGTTCGACAGGGCTTACAATCTTAGCAACGTCAATTGGGGCAAGGGCGAGATATATTGACTTTGCCAAGAGCGGTTTTTGTACTAATATCCCCTTCTCTGACATCTCAGACATGCCCAATAATCCCTATAAAATCTCTCACTTAACAGCAAATCTCATGTTGAGGCGATTACTATTAGGTCTTCTCTCTGGGACTTTGCTTATCACACATGTTGGTGTTACAGAGAGAGCCTTCAGTGTCTCTATTTCACTTTACAGTTGTTTTCACTTCAACCTGTGATGTTTTTTCACATGTTCATACTGGGGACCCAAATGTTTGGGTTATGCTTTACAAGGGTTTCACTACGCTCTGATTAGTTTTTTTTTTTAAAATAATTAACAGACTTTTTCACTATCTCATGTGTTTTATTTAACATGTTCACATTGGGGATTTTGGGAATTCCACTTTAAAAAGGTTTACTACACCTTAAGGTCTTAATACTCCTTATGATGTGTTTAACCTACTTGTTTTTGTGCAACTGCGGATTCCAGTCCTTACATTTTACATTTTTGAGGTTTTGTTTTAATAAGTTATGTAATTTGTGTATACACTTTTGGTGGCGATGCATGGTGATCTGCTTTCTTTTAGTCTTTTGCAATGTAATAGGTCTCGCATTTTTTAAACTTTGACCTATTGGTATTGTAACTAACAATGCCTTTCATTATAGCAGGTTTGTAAACCTCTGAGTAAAAGGCACACCCTCACCCTCTCACACACCCTCTCACACACCCCCTCACACACCCCCTCACTCACCCTCTCACACACCCCCTCACACACCCCCTCACACACCCCCTCACTCACCCCCTCACTCACCCTCTCACACCCGCTCACCCTCACCCTCACCCTCCCTCACCCACCCCTCACCCTCCCTCACCCTCACCCTCACCCCCCTCACCCTCACCCCCCTCACCCTCACCCCACTCACCCTCACCCCCCTCACCCTCACCCCCCTCACCCTCACACCCCTCACCCCCCTCACCCCCTTCACCCCCCTCACCCTCACCCCCCTCACCCTCACACCCTTCACCCTCACACCACTCACCCTCACACCACTCAGTGCTACAACACATATTGTGTTACAATAGGTGTCACATTTGCGAAAGATAAAACTATTGGCATTGTAAATAACAAAGCTATTAATTTCGCTATTTTCAAAAACAAGCACATAAATAAAAAAGTGTCCTTTACAATACCAATAGCTCAAACTTTCCTAATGCAAGACCTATTGCAGTGCTGTGCTTCTCTCCCCTGCTGCACTCTCCTGCTCTCTAGAGATGTGGCCTAACGACCAGAGCTGCCATCTAAGTCACGTAAATACAAAACATGTTGCATTCCAAATGCTATAGGTGTCACATCCGCAAAAGTTATAACTATTGGCATTGTAAATGACAAAGCTATCAATTTAGCTATTTTAAAAAAGCAACAAAATAAAACATTTGTCATCTACAAGACCAATAGCTCCAACTTTTCTAATGCGAGACCTATTGCATTTCCAATGCTTGTTATTAACCATGTGCATGATGCATTGGTTTCTTTTCACTTGCCTTCTTAACTTCTTTGTTGACTAAGGGGGCGATTCAGTTGTCAGATTAGTATAGTGCCTTTCACAACCTTCTCTGTGTTGAAATTGAGCTTGACTAGGGAGATTGAAAGCTATGGGGCCTATTAGCAATAGTACTAAAACAGTACTATTCATGTACTACAAAATGCTATTCACAGACCTCCGTGTGGAAGACTCTGTCTCTCCTATCTTACACATACATTTTTGTAGTAAATGTGGAAGGGACCATAAGAGTGACTGGAAAATGGGGTATTCGTATTTCAAAATGAGACTGGTTTAGGGAGGAGCGAGAGGGGTTAATGGAGGGTTAAAGAGAGTTTGGGGAGGGATAAACACCCATCCACAAAAGAAAAAGACTGCTGCTATTCTGAAACTGCACATCTAAAATTATTACAGCCAAAAAGGACCCAAAACAGCAGTAAAAGTACTCCAGCTCAGATTTATACTTAGTCCAGCACCACGCATGACCTCACACTGGAACTGCAACAAACTCCCATAGAATGTGAGCTTTTTGAAGTTACTAATTTTTTAACTTTTAGGAAATTCTGTGTAATGCTATTTCATTTCTTTTAATCAACTTATTTTTTTATTTTATTTAAAGGTACCCGGTTTATTTTATTTTTGTTAATATCCAATTTTTGTTTTAAACCAAATCAGGTTGCATTTCTTTACAAGGCTTATAACACTTGCAACACCCCTGGAAATGCAAGGAGTGACTCTTCTGAACTCCATCACCCATCTACAGCTGAAACACATTACAGCACCAACCAATCAAAGCCAGGCTGAGCATATAGGAAAAGAACTAACGCCCCAAACATCATTTTCTGTCTTCACTCTTTAAGTGAACATATTTGTTGCTTTGCCCCACAATTTGAGGAATAATTATTTGAGGAGAAGAGAGAGGGGTTGCAGGCAAAGCATCAACATCTTCGGCATGTCCAGGGAAGCAGTCATTGCAAGGTAATGCTTCTCACCTCATGTGTTCCCTGACATGGTTGTAGAGTGGGATTAGGCACTTGATTTACTTTGCAGCCACTCCCGAGCTATCCCTCCCTATACCAAAATACTGACTGCACTCCATTTAACGGTTACTGGATCTTTCCAGAGGGCCGCCTCGGACAACATTGGAATCTCACAGGCTAACCAGTCTTGATGCTTGCATCCGGTACTGAGATACATCAACAGAAGCATGTACCTTTTTATCACCATACCACAGTCACAGGCAGAAAGGCAGAGTATAGTGAAGAAATGTTATGCCTTTGCCTACTTCCCTTGTGTGGTAGGTGCAACTGACTGCACCCACGTATAACTTCAACCATCTCACTAAACAGCACACCTTTTCCACAACAGACACTTCAAGCACTCCATCAACATGCGAGCTGTCTGTGATGTCAGGGCTGCTTCACTGATGTGTATTGTTGCCTTTCCTAGAAGGAAACATGACAGCTACAATTTCAGTCATCACTTGCACATCGCTTGGTTGCTGGGGATTGGTTTTGACTCAATGGTAAGTAACTCCTCACATTGGGACAACATATACATCTTGGGGTGGCATCTCAAACATACTCATTATGCCCCAAAAACAAATACACACTCATTGCATGTATGTAGGCATGATGTATTACATTTAGAATTGAGGTCCCTTTGTTGCAGTTGATTGTTGGTATCACCTTTCTCCTCACACCCTACATAGTCCAACCAGAACACCTGAACAGAGGTATAATAGGGCACACTTACATAAACCAGTCATTATTGAACACACTTTTAGGATCCTTGAGTCGTGATTCAAAGGTCTTGCCCATATGGGCGGGTTCAAGTTCAAGTTCAGAAATTTGTATAGCGCACTACTCACCCAGAGGGTCTCAAGGCGCTTGGGAGAGGGGGTGCATTATTTATCGAATAGCCAGGTTTTAAGTTCCTTCCTGAAGGAAATGTGGTTCTGGGTGAGGCGGAGGTGAGTGGGGAGAGAATTCCAGGTTTTGGCCGCCAAGTAGGAGAAAGATCTTCCTCCCATGGTGGATCTGTGGATGCGCGGAACTGCGGCGAGGGCTTGATTGGAGGATCTTAGTTGGCGGGTCGGGTGTAGAAGGACAGTCGTGTGTTGAGGTATTCGGGTCCTAGTTTGTAGAGGGCCTTGTGTGCGTGGGTGAGGAGACGGAACGTTATTCTCTTGTTGACGGGAAGCCAGTGGAGATCTTTCAGGTGACCGGTAATGTGAGCTTGGCGCAGGATGTCCAATATGAGTCTGGCTGATGCGTTTTGGATGCGTTGGAGTTTTTTCTGTAATTTGGATGTGGTTCCGGCGTAGAGGGTGTTTCCATAGTCCAGTCAGCTAGTGACCAGGGCGTGGGTGACAGTCTTTCTTGTTTCGGTGGGGATCCAACGAAAGATTTTTTTGAGCATACGAAGTACGTTAAAGCAGGAGGATGAGACTGCGTTGACTTGTCTGGTCATCGAGAGGGAGGAGTCTAGGATGAAGCCTAGGTTACGTGCGTGGTCTGTGGGTGTGGGTGCCGTGCCCAGGGCCGATGGCGACCATGAGTCGTCCCAGGCAGAGGGGGATGATCCTAGGATGAGGACGTCCGTTTTTTCTGAGTTAAGTTTTAGGCGGCTGTTTTTCATCCATACGGCTACTTCTTTCATGCCTTCATGAAGATTGGTTTTGGGGGTGTTAGGGTCTTTGGTAAGGGAAAGGATCAGCTGGGTGTCGTCAGCATAAGAGAGGATGTTGAGGTTGTGTTGTTGCGCGATGGATGCGAGGGGACTCATGTAAACGTTGAAGAGGGTGGGACTAGTGATGATCCTTGTGGTACTCTGCAGATGACTTCAGTGGCCTCTGATTTAAATGGGGGGAGTCGGACTCTTTGAGTTCTCTCGGCGAGGAACGAGATGATCCAGTCCAAGGCTTTTCCTTGAATGCCGATGTTGCTTAGGCGTTGTATGAGGGTGCTATGACATACTGTGTCGAAGGCGGCGGAGAGGTCGAGTAGGATGAGGGCAACTGTTTCTCCGTTGTCCAGTAATGTTCGGATGTCGTCTGTCGCTGCAATAAGGGCGGTTTCGGTGCTGTGTTTGGCCCGAAAGCCGGACTGTGAGGAGTCGAGGGAGTTGTTGGATTCAAGGAAGGTGGCGAGCTGTCTATTAACGGCTTTCTCAATGACTTTGGCAGGGAATGATAGGAGGGAGATGGGGCGGGAGGGAGATGGGGCGGTAGTTCTTAAGTTCAGAGGGGTCTGCTGTGGGTTTCTTCAGAAGGGCGCTGAGTTCGGCATGTTTCCAGCTTTCCGGGAAGGTAGCGGAGTTGAAGGAACAGTTGATGACATCACGGAGAAGGGGTGCGATGATGGCGTCAGCTTTGTTGAAGATGTGGTGGGGACAGGGGTCGGATGGCGAGCCTGAATGGATGGAGTTCATTAGGCGGATGGTGTCTACAGTGGTGATTGGGTTCCAGGCGTTAAGGATGTTAGAGGGCGGTTAAGGTTCGGCGGTGGGTGAAGTGGACTGTTCTTTGGAGATGTTTTCAAAGCTGTTATGTATGTCGGCGATTTTGTTGTAGAAGAAGGAGGATAACGAGTCGCAGAGTTCTTGGGAGGGAGTAATGTCGTTGGAGGCTGTGGTGGGGTTGGTAAATTCTTTGACAATGGTAAATAGTTCCTTGCTGTTTTGGGCGTTGTTGTCGAGTCGATCCTTGAATGCTGACTTCTTGGTGGATCGGATCAGTTGGTGGTGATTGCGGGTGGCTGTCTTGAAGGTGGTTAGGTTGTCAGTGGTTGGGTTTTTTCTCCATGTTTTCTCGAGAGTACGGCATCGTTTCTTCGATTTTTTAAGGTCCTCGTTGAACCAGGGGGCCTTTTTGCTACCCTGTTTGGTTTGGTGGTATTTCAAGGGTGCTAGTTCGTCAGCGCTGTGAGTGATCCATTGTCTGAGTTTGGTGGCCGCTTGGTTTGGGTCCGATGAGAGGGCGGGAGGGTTTTGTTTGAGCGATGTGAGGAGTTGGTCGGTGGTAATTTTGTTCCAGTTTCTTCGTGGAATAGGTTGTGGGGGGTTGTGGGTCGAGGTAATTTTGTAACTGAAGTGAACACAGCTGTGGTCCGTCCAATGGAGAGCTGTGGTGTACATTGTGCACAAGACTCTTGTAGCGTGTTGCACAGCATCAAAATGCTATGGGGCTTACACATCTATCTTTATGATGATCTACTTTCACATTCAGAACCCTTGGACCCCTAAGCCGCCACAACACCAGACTGCACTACAACTCCAGCACCCTCCACGCACTCAACCCCGGGCGAGACCACTCCTGCTACCGGGCCACCCCAAAGCACACCCCAGGGCCCTTCACCTGCCGGAACTGCAGCTTCACCAGCATCCGGCCCGCTAAACCACCAACCTCCTCTGCTGCATCCTCTTTAACACCCACTCCGCTCGCAAGCACGCCATCGAACTCTGGGACCTCCTAGACTCAACCACCCCGACATCGCCTTCCTGACGGAAACCTGGCTGAACGCCACCTCAGCACCAGATATCGCCATATCCATCCCATAAGGCTACAAGATCTCCCGCAGAGACCGCACCAACAGAGTGGGAGCAGGAATCACCATCATCACAAGAACACCCTCAGAGTCTCGACCAACACCGATGACACCCTCACCACCGCCGAGCACATGCACTTCCAGATCCACACTGACCCCAACACCACCCTCAGAGGAACACTTGTCTACAGACCACCTGGACCCCGACCACAGTTCAGCGACTCCATTGCCGACGTCATCAGCAACCACGCCCTCGCCTCCACGGACTACATCCTCCTTGGGGACTTGAACTTCGACCTCGAGAACAACAACGACGCCAACTTCACTGCCCTGATCGACAACCTCACCAACCTTGGATTCAAACAGCTTGTGACGACACCCACCCACGCCGCTGGACACACACTGAACCCCATCTTCTGCGCAAGTCCCCACGTCTCCTTCAACCACACCACGAACCCCACTGGACAGACCACAGATGCGTCCACTTCACCTTCAGGAAACCCACCACACACCACCGCACCCAACAGACGCCACGCCACTGCTGGGACAAGGTCCGAGGACCAACTGACCACCACCCTCGCCCTGGGACCACCCGCCGACCCCACCGAACCCGACACCATCAACCTCAAACAGTGGATCAACGACTGTGCGGACACTCTCACCCCACTCAAGACCTCCGCCATCACTCACACCAACAAGAAAGCTGCATGGTTCACCGAAGACCTCCGGACATCCAAGCGCACATGTCGGAAACTGGAGAAGAGCTGGCTCCGCGACCGAACACCAGACAGCTACACAGCCCACAAGACCGCCACCCGCAGACACCACCAACTCATCAGGACCGCCAAGAGGACCGCCTTCAAGGACCGCCTAGACAACAACGCACACAACGGCAAAGAGCTCTTCAACATCATGAAAGAACTCTCCAACCCCAGCTCCATCCCAAACGACATTCCACCATCACAAGACCTGTGCAACTCACTGGTCACCTTCTTTCACGGCAAGATCACCGACATCCACAACAGCTTCAACACCGCCACCCCCACATCCACCGCCGAGACCACCACCCCTGCGACTACCACCCGCACCAGGTGCCTGACCGCCTGGTCCAACATCAGCGACGAAGACACCATCAAGACCATGAACTCCATCCACTCCGGATCCCCATCTGGCCCATGCCCCCACCACGTTGTCAACAAAGCCAGCACAGTCATCGCACCCCATCTCCGGAAAACAATCAACATTTCCTTCGAGACAGCAACCTTCCCAGAGAGCTGGAAACACGCCGAGATCAGCACCCTACTGAAGAAACCCAAAGCGGGTCCCAACGATCTCAAGAACTTCCGGCCCATCTCCCTGCTCCCTTTCCCGGCGAAAGTCACGGAGAAGATCGTCAACAGACAGCTGACCCGCTACTTCGAAGACAACAACATCCTAGACCCATCTCAGTCCGGCTTCCGCAGCAACCACAGCACCGAGACCGCCCTCATCACCACCACCGACAACATTAGGATCTTTGTGGACAAAGGAGAAACGGCTTCCCTCATCCTGCTGGACCTATCAGCAGCCTTCGACACGGTCTGCCACCGCACCCTAACAGCACGCTTTCATGACGCCGGAATCCAAGAGAAAGCCCTGGCCTGGACCACATCCTTCCTCTCCGGCAGAACCCAGAGCGTCCGCCTCCCACCCTTCCGCTCCAAGACCACCGAGATCATCTGCGGCGTTCAACAGGGATCATTCCTCAGCCCGACGCTGTTCAACATCTACATGGCACCACTTGCCCACGTCGCACGACAACACAACCTCAACATCACCTCCTACGCGGACGACACCCAGCTGATCATATCCCTCACTGATGACCCCCACACCGCCAAAGCCAATTTCCACAGAGGAATGAAGTCAGTCACCGAATGGATGAAGGACAGCAGGCTGAAGCTGAATTCGGACAAAACGGATGTCCTCATCCTCGGCCCCACCCCCTCAGCCTGGGACGACTCCTGGTGGCCAACATCCAGCAAGCTATCCCACATCACGCCAGACCAGCCGAGATGCAGCACTAACACCAAGAGGCTCCTGTCCATCTCCCACGCTGTGAATCGTCCAAGAAACGGACCGTAAAACGATAGAACTGAGCCTCTTGTCTGCCTGAAATCCTGAATGTCTAGAATATTTTTTTAAAGGAATCAACCCCTAAGTGGAAACTACATGAAAGCTACCCTATCCAGCAAATTCCTTTTAAAGAGAAGCCATCAACGATCAAAGATAATCTCAGAAGCAAGCTAATGATATAATCAGTTTTCTACCTGGACACTCATTGCTGGGACGACCATTTCCATATTTTCTGGCAGCATCATGATACTATAGAGCAATACACGGCCACCTGAAGAAGGCTACTTGGCCGAAACGCGCGTCGTGATCCACCTTGCCGTATTGCTAACATCTTTTGTCTTTTTCTATTTCACTGTGTATTCAAAAGTATTTGCAGAATGAATGTATATGTATTATCAATGATTTAACAAACTGTATACAAAAACAAGAAAAATCAATTTTTAAAAAATCTACAAAAATATTACTAAAAAAGATTTATATATTTTTGGAACTAATTTCTATAATAAATAAAATAATTTGTTTCTAAATTGGCTCTGTTGGAGACCTTTTCACTTATAACACTGGAAACTTACCAGATTTGAGTACTTGGCTATAGACCTTTTTCAACCTAAGTTTCTTCCCTATGTATAGCAAGTAAAATTTGTACAATATATAGGGGTCCCCTACTTTCAAAAATAATGGCCAACATCGCTAGGAACAGCCCCAGAACCCACCAACCACGCACGCAACCTGGGGATCATCCTCGACTCTGCCCTCTCCATGACCGAGCAGGTCAACGCCATTTCCGCTTCCTGCTTCAACACCCTCCGAATGCTCCGCAGGATCTTCAAATGGATCCCCTCCGACATGAGAAAAACCGTCACCCAGGCCCTCATCACCAACAGGCTGGACTACGGGAACGCCCTCTACACAGGAACAACAACCAAGCTCCTGAGACGACTGCAACACATCCAGAACACCTCGGCACGACTGATCCTCGACGTCCCCCGACGAAGCCACACCACACCCGACCTGAGAGGCATACATTGGCTCCCCGTCAACAACAGGATCACCTTCAAACTCCTCATCCACGCACACAAAGCCCTACACAACGCCGGACCAGCATACCTCAATGACAGACTCAGCTTCTACATCCCCACCCGCAGCCTCCGCTCTGCCAATCTCGCCCTCGCCACGGTTCCACGCTTCCGGAAAACCACCGCTGGCGGTAGATCCTTCTCCTACCTCGCCGCCAAGACCTGGAACACTCTCCCTACCAGCCTACGACAGACCCAGGACCTGCTAGCCCTCAGAAGACTTCTCAAGACCTGGCTTTTCGATCAGTAGCAAGCCCCCTCTCCCCCCAGCGCCTTGAGACCCTCACGGGTATGTAGCGCGCTTTACAAATGTAATGATTGATTGATTGATCCAGCTATGTGGGGTAAGGTACATAATAGAGGTCAAGGTATAAAGGTGCTGGACGGGCTAGTTAACTAATTTGTTCTTGAGCTACGAGTTTGGTTCCTTTGTTTATATGGTGGAACGGTCTGTCAATGATGAATGGTGGACTCCTGCCACACTGTCCATATATACCAGCCTGAAACAAGTCTATGTAATTACCATAATGTCATCAGAAAACATGCAATGCTCTAGTTAAAAATAATTAGCATTTTCATTTTCCATACCATTCAAAAACATTTCATTAACAACACTTACGTACAGACTAACCCATAGTACATTCGTGTTTTTCGACACACATGCTAAAATTCTTACTTCCCAAACAAATTAGGTACACAAACAGGGCACTTTCCCGCATGCTGCGTTTCTGCCCCACTGATGGGACAGAGACCTCTGTCCCGCCATTGGGTTGGAAGGAACACGGAAGGTACAGGTAGAGGACCGTTTAGTACAGGCGTGGGAAGAGAAGTAAATGGGTAAGAGCAATCTGCAGCGCGTGGTGAGAAGAGATACAAACAGGTGAGGGAGTGCAACATGGAATTGGGAAGAGAAGTATGTGAATGAGAAATCAATACGGGGTAAGAAGCATACGAGGCCGAGCACATCACCGAGGATGGCGGGAAAGAGCACACAGGCAAATGGAGGACGGTGGTAGAGAAGTATACGAGGGAGACTGATGGAAAACACATGGACTCTCATAAAGTGCTTAACCAAAAAGAATGAAAATAGACTCTAAAAAGTAAGCAATGAAAGGACACAGTAAATTAGACCATGCTCCAGTGGAGGGATACACACAAGAAGGGCAAGGAGAGCCCAGACAAGCTAAAAACAAAAATTACCCAAATTATATTAACAGTAACCCCAACCAATGGAAAGGAATTAGCAGATTATGTGCAATATAAGCGGTCTATAGATTTTGATTTTGAAGAAATATGATCAAAACTTCTATGCATTTGTACAGTGTGTGTTCAAGGTTGTTTTTGAAGGAGATGTATGTAATGATTGCCAAACAATGTAGGAGTGGCTGAAGAACCAATATGGGTGAGTGATTGTACGTTTTGTTTTAGTGAAGAGTTTAGTCATACCTGCCACCACAGAAGTGTTGTCAGAAATAGGCAGCCAATATAGCAGGCAGTGAGTACATTGTGGAGAGGACAGC
Organism: Lissotriton vulgaris; assembly: GCF_964263255.1. NCBI lineage: Eukaryota > Metazoa > Chordata > Amphibia > Caudata > Salamandridae > Lissotriton > Lissotriton vulgaris. The sequence continues at coordinate 732,932,039 of NC_141687.1, forward strand.
CTCCTCAAAGGGGTGGAGGGTGAGACGAAGGCAGGATCCGGGTGCCCCTCCGGGAAGCCCTTGTGCCAGTTGAATCCTGAGAACTTCTCCTCTACCTACCTCCTCTCATCTTTCTATTTTGTTTTATATTCCCCCACAATGAGTGTCTTCCCCCACTGCATTATTAGGGCGTTATCCTTTGCCATAAGGATGCCTTCTGTGTGCTACTGATGGCGAATGGAGATAAGATAAGTAGCATTTTGTGACCCCTTCCCATTTGCGAATGCATTACCATCTGCTTGAAGTAGGTGGTAATTGCGACTGTTTTGCGACAGCAAAACATTTGTACATGGTTTTGAGACTCCCTATTTGGAAGGGAATGCCCCTTCCAAATAGCAAGTTGCAAAACCTATTTAGCGAGTCGCAAACAAATTGTGGCTCGCGAAATGGGCTAAGTACATGGCACAATAGGTTTTTGCATGCATAAACGGGTTCGCGAACCCGGTCGCGCATATAAAAACAGATCGTACATCTGGCGCTTAGTATTTTATATTGGAGTAATACCCCTCTGTCACATGTATTTCATTTGTTTTATATCATCTCTCATACCATTTTAGGACGTCAGAGCACTTTACATCACACACATATAGAGACATTGAATCATACATGTAAATCAGTGTGCATATAAAATGTTTAAAGAGTGCTCGGTCTGGAAAAGCACAAACTCAGGATTCAGAACATAACACAGTGGCTAGCACTGACTTTAACATTAAAAATGTATTTCCACCCAAATAAATCTTTTTAGCAGCATCAGGATAATGAATAACTGGGTAAATATATAAGTTACTAACTGGTACCATGCAGTTTTCAAGCAGCTCTTTGATGACAGTTTATAGGTCCCTCTGCTACATTACGATTGTCACTTATGAAGTGCACAGTAACGAAAGAATTACTGTGACAAAAGCAGTAACCACGAACCTATGCACATAAAATACTGCTTTTTAAGATGCATGATACACGTTCTTTGCAGTAGGCACATTAACCCTCTGTGCTACATTAGTTCAATCAAAGCTTCAACTGAACAAAACTCTCCTCAGCTCCAGCAGGTGCATTAATCACTGGCATTCTCTTGACACTTTTATTGTTGGTGGAAAGCTGCTAATTATACAAGAAACGTTTCTGTGCTTTTAAAACTGTTGCCTGAGTGAAGCTCCGGTGAAGCTTCGGGAGACGTACCGCTAAACACCGTCTTTTCCTGCTACGAGGGCATGCCTGGATTCCGGAACAACGCTGGACGCTTTTGAAGTGTTTTCGGCAGCCCGGCGTACTTTGAAACCAGACTTTCCACTGAAGTAAGTGGCTACGATATCTTCGTGGATGCGGCCGCCATTTTGATATGCGGCCATAATCAGACGTTTCTGTCATCGAGCGAGGCTTCCTATGATGCGGAACCCCTCCTCACGCCTGACCACTTTCTGCCTCAGGACTTTGGTACATGCCATTATTTTAGGATTCATGCCCCTTTGCTCTGCTTGGTACACTGTGTGAGACACCATCATTTGCTCTCAGCTCCTGACCATCATTTTGTAGAGTCTGACTAACGATGCGCTACTTTCTTGAACACGATGCATGAGCTCATATGTGCTCAGCAATTGCTTCTCTTCAAGCCTCGGCAGGCCAACGCTGAATACACCTATTGCTGATTTAGGAAAGGAAAACCTGCTCTCTCCACACAACAATTCTTTACCATATCATTCTCTCTTTTTGGTGTCAGTATGGCTACTGCAGCATGTGGCTAATTGCCATTCTTACCTTTTGCTGGATATAACTTGCTTGCCATACCTGCCAGCTCTGATGCCCTCTGTTGTTTTTTCTTTCCTTATGTCAGCGCCCAGCAATACATTTGTCCTTGCTCTTGACGGGGTGAATACGACTTCGTCATTTAGCACGATAGCACGCCCTTATCTTAAATGCTCATATTGGCTAAGATTCTATATGCTTCAACTGACTGACGTACAGCATATACATTAGTCTCAGGGCTATGTGCTTTATTCAGCTCTCAAATTTGTTTAACGTTGGCTCCCTAGCTCTCGCGGTATGACCTGCCTTTGTTTGCAGTCATATTTTTCATGTTTGTTAGTGTTCTTGATCCAGCTATCCTCCTGCTAGTTGCCTGCCACGCCATAGGTTTGATTCTTTTCACAAGTGACTTCCTCTTCTGGCAATAGTGGTTTCTTTCCTACTTCAGAGAGCCTCCTTATATTTGATAAGCATTTCCCTGTGACACTTCTCGCCTTATTGCAAGATAGCGCAAGCTGTATGACTGTTGTACTCTCTAGTTTATCTTCCTATGGGGAGGCTCAAGTCTATGTCGCGCCTACCTTCCTCAACGACAAAGGTTGCCTTTGTGAAAAACTCTAAAGTATTCTCTGCCTTCTCTAAATTGGAAGACTCTCACGTGTCTTCTGGCTCGGACACAACCATGGAGTCCTCTCAACCTGCTCCGGGGAAAACTACTGTCAAAAGATTGAAGAAAGATCCTCCCTCACCACTCAAACAGTCTGCGCCTGTCTCAATGGAACTTTTGTTGGAGGAGATAAGATCTTTTTGCCCTTTTCTGGAGGAGATCAGTTCCTTACGTCCCTTTATGGAGGAAACTAACGCTAAACTTCAAGTCCTCTCTGACAACTGGTCGCAAATTGACACAAGAGTCTCCTCTGTTGAACATTCTATTGCTTCACTTCAGGAAACTTGCTCCACGGTTTCCCATCTCAATTCACAGGTGTGCACACCTCAGAAGCAGGTGGAGGAGTTGGAAAATAGGAACAGACGGAACAACCTTTGCATTTATGGTTTGGCAGAGGGCCTTGAGGGGTCTGAACCACTTGCCTTCTTCAGGTCCTTCCTCCCTAAACTGCTCCAGTTCCCAGATGGTACGGCTCTCAACATCCAGCGTGCCCACCGACTAGGTCGTCCGCCTGCCTCTGCCTCCTCTTCACAACGCCCAAGAGGTGTCATTGTCTACTTCTTGGAGTATACTGATCTCCTCAAGGTTCTATCAGCTGCCAAGGCCTCTCCAAAACTGACATGGTCTGGCTCCTCCTTGTTCTTTGCTCAGGACTATGCCAAAGCAACTGCTAATCGTCGAAAGGCCTTCCTAGGCATGAGAGATGATCTTCGCTCCATGGGCGCTCGATATGGCCTTTACCACCCATGTTTTTTCAAAGTCACATACAATAAAAAGGCTATTACCTATGAAGACCCAATCCGACTGCAGAGTTTCATTAATGCACATAAGACTGCCGCCATGGATTCCTCTGGACCTTCCCCTTCCGGCCCTGGATGAGCTGCAGTCTGTGATCTCTTCATATTGCTCCTGCTTCTTGCTCATGTTTTTTCTCGTTATAATGCTATATTTTTTCGATGGTTGTTCTCCTGTAGTTTTACTGCACTGATGTTGCTTGTTGCTCTTATTCTTCTCCGACTTACGTCTGTAATTTAAACCTGCGTTTTCCTCTCCCGCTTCCACAGGAACCCTCCCTCGTCTGATAATGTCTCCCTGGCTTCCTGCTCAGCTGACCTTGGATGTGTTGCCTTACCTGTGTGGCTCCATCCCCCCTCGACACCTTCTCGTCCTTTCCTTTTGTGGGTATGTTCCCCCTTTGTTTCTCCTTTTTGTCCCTCTCCTTGTTTAGTTTTCTCCCTTTTTAATTTTTCCTTCTTCTTCTTTATATGGGTGACACTTTCCTTCTCACCATTTTCTCTCGACAATACGTCTCTGCTTCACTCATTCCAATGTTTCGTCTTCTTCTCTTATTTCTCTCCCCCTTTTCCTCTCCTTTGCTCATTTCTAACTTGTAATTCCCTACTTCTTCTCCCTTTTCTTTGCTCCCGCTGCACTTTCCTTTTTTGTACTTCCACAATTTTTACATGGGTATTTCTCTCCAGTTTTGTCTTCTTGATAACCATTATTTCATTTACATGCAATGTCATTGAATATAACCTCATGGAATGTTAAGGGTATCAATTCCCCAATTAAGCGTCAACGTATTTTGTCCCTTCTAGCCAAGTTGAATGTTGATGTGGCCTTTTTACAGGAAACTCACCTCTCAGACACTGAATCTGTCAAACTCAAAAGAGGTTGGGTGGGTGAGGTGTTTTACTCACAAGGGGATTGTAAGAGTAATGGTGTGGCAATCTTGTGTCGTAAATCGCTTCCCCTGACGCTTATTTCCCAGGAATCCGATGCTAATGGCAGATGGGCTTATGTTAAGATATCTCTTAAGGGTGTCCCAATTTCTTTTCTTAATGTTTATGCTCCAACCGGGGGTGAGCCTCTCTTCTGGGCCGAGCTTTCCCAACATATTACCCGATTTATGGATGATAACTTTGTTCTTGCTGGCGATTGCAACCACCCCTTAGATCCTTTTGTGGATAGGCACTCTACCGCCCATTATATCCCTAATAAATCCCATAAGCTCTTTACCCACACCATTTACCAACATAACTTATCGACGCATGGCGTCTTTGTAATCCAACATTAAAAGAGTTCACTTTTTACTCTCCCTTACACGACTCCCAGTCACGTATTGACTACATTTTTGTCTCTCATCATATTGCTCAGTCCCTCAATACAGCTGAAATTGGTCCGATTTTACTTTCAGATCATGCTCCAGTTTTAATTAGCATAGATGTACTCCCTAAATCTGTGTGACATTCAACTTCAAGTCAAGTCAAAGATCTTTATTCGGATATAAAAACCATCCATAAAAGTACAGGTACATCACAGCAATTCATCTTAATAAAAGCAATAAAACAATCATATAAAAAGCTGATAGAAAGTGGCACAATAAATTTCATAAGATAGGCTTCCTGTAACATTATTTTAGGATACAACGTATAATATGTTTAGCCAGGCATATACTACAATAGAGGCAATACACAAACTAATTAACTATAATATGTGCAAAAATACATTCACTAGTGCAAATATACAAAAATAGTGCAAACTTTATCAGGCCATATTCATTGTTGCTCGTGAACGAACAGCAGATTGGAGAAAGCAGCTAACTCTGAATATCAGTGCCTAGCATCAATAAATCTCTAAATGCTAAGTTAAAATCCATCAGGGCATTCTCTCTAAAATATGGGATTAGGTAATATTTAGTATATTTTACATACAAACCACAGAAAAACATGAAATGTAAAAGGCTTTGTTAACCACCTAAAATTACAGGGACAGCTTAAATTTTCAAAATTTGTAATAAAGCCTAATGGGAAGCAGATTAGATTTTTAATGCTCCCGTCCCTGAATCAAAACAACAAACTCCTATTCCATCTGCCCAATTTTTTCCGCAAGTAGCCCTGGGGCATATTGTTAGGCTTACCAAATGTTTCAGAAAGGGGGATATACTTTATAATACTAGGCTTTACAAGCTCGGTCCTTTCCCTCTCCTTTCTGTACTGGTCATACAAAGCCCTTTTTATTAGGTTCTTATGGGAGCAGTCAATAGTTAGGGTTGATGAGAATAGATGCCCCTTCTCCACACTTACTAAGATTTTCTTTACTGCCCTAAGCCAGGGTATGTAATTAGCCCGCTCGCATTTTAGACAGTCCATTATAATTTCACGGGTTAAAGAGGCAGCAGGATTCCGCCATATTTTTAGCCAAAACAAGGCGGGCCTAGATCTTATAAAATCCTCTACATATGGGAGATTCAATTCCCTATGGCAAACATAAGTTGGAGCAGAAATGACCCCCCCCCCAGAACCTTCCTACAGAGTCTATTCTCTTCGGTCTGTATGTTGGTACAATTCGAATAGCCCCACACCTCTGCACCGTAGGTTCTTGTTGGTAGACATTGGGTTTTGTAAATTTGTAGCAGTGGTATTATTACCTCGGCGTGTTTGGGTTGGCGGAGGCTAATAATGGAATTGATGGCTTTGCCCATTTTGTTCCTCCCACTGGCAACATGCGGCTGCCAAGATCCAGAATCTGAGAGCAACAGACCTAAGTAAGGGGAAGTGCTGGTGCTTTTTAAAACATTATTCCCTGACACGATCTGACACATTTTATGCTTTTTTGGGCCACAGGAAATTATAAAGGATTTACTAAAATTAGTGCATAAACCAAGGTCGGCCATATATAGAACTAAGCCTGTTATTAAAGTGCGTAATGCATTGGGTGTGCGGCCCTTAAGGACCGCATCATCCGCGTAAAGAAGTGCGGGAAGTGGTTTTCTATTAATGTTCGGGACATCACTAGTCAATTTACACAAAGAGTTACTCAATTCATTTATGTACAAAATAAAAAGCAGGGGGGCCAGGACACAACCTTGTCTGACCCCCCTGCCAATTAAAATGTCTCCTGAAACTTCACCATCATTATTTATTCGAACGTGGGCTTTCAAGTTACTATGCAGGTGAGCTAAAAAATAAACAAGTGACTTATCTAACCCATAACTTAACAAAACAGACCATAGGTGGAAACGGTTAGTGAAATCAAAAGCTGAACTTAAATCCATAAACCCCAAATACAATGGGGATTTTTTGGCAATGGTGTATTTAGCCAATAATAAATTTAAATTTAAGCATTGCTCGACAGTCCCCACATTGCTTCTAAAGCCTAACTGACATGGATGTAAAATCATGTTTTCCTCTGCCCAGGTCCTGATCTTGTTAAAAATAACCCTTCCTAGAATCTTCAGGGTGTTGTCTAATAAGGATATGGGGCGATAACAGCCAGGATCTAGTCTATCGCCTTTCTTAAAGATTGGCACGATAATGCTGTTTGACCAGGTTGCCGGGACTTGGGTGTTAGATAAATTGTTAAAAATATTGCACAATAAAGGTGACCAAAAATCAGGTTCTGATTTGATTTGGTCGATGGATTGTCCATCAGGACCAGGTGCTTTATTACTTGCACTTTGGGAGATAGCATCTTCCACCTCCATTATTGAGATGTTCAATGCCATAGATGGGTAATCTAGTTCCGTTAATGGGTGTGGTGCAGCGTAAATGCTTGGGAAATGGTCCACCCACCTATCCCCTGATATATTACAATTTATGGGGGTGATGTTTGAACCCAATGATCTCAAATTCTTAACCTCGCCCCAGAATCCGGCGACATCTCTGAGTGTCGCAGTGCGTGCAAGGGATTCCCAGTGATCTTTTAATAGCTCTTCTGTTCGTGTTTTTACGGTGCGCTTGTAACTTGACCTAAGTCTCCTCACCAGAAGCTGGTCCCGTGGATTCGCCATAAGAGCAGCCCGTAACTCGCGATTTGCCTTGGAACATGAAGTATCGAACCACCTCAGGTTTTTATTATTATTTACTGGGGCGGGTTTAGAAATCTCCTTTTTTATAGCCATACACAACCCTGTAAAAGCCTCGATAATGTCATGTCCAGAATTATCACAAGATAAACAGACAGACACTAACGAAGGGTGCTTTTTAATTGTACGGGCTAAGACCCCCTTATTGTCAATCTCCTTCCAAACTACCCTAAGTTTGTCCGTTGACGCCACCAGATTTTTTGCCCCAGGTTCTATACGTTTACACGGTTTTTTGATAGATTTAAAAGTGGACAGAATAGGGTTATGGTCACTATATATGGTGTTGACAACCTCAGCCTCCAATAGATAGTCCCCGAGCAGGGAAGATATAAAAACATCATCTATTGTGGTTGAACTCCCACGCCCAACATAAGTGGCCACAGGTCCTGTAGTCACAGTAGTATTTACCTTCTCTAAAACATTTACTAAGTCTCGTGTGGCTAGATGACTCAACAGTTCCTCCCCTCTTTTGCAGGGAGGGGTTCGGGAATAAATGTGAGCCTTAAAATCACCTCCAACACAAATGCCATCAAGTTTACCATACCTTTGCCCATCCACAATTCCATGAATAAAATCAAACAATCTTATAAAATTTGTATTTGGGTTTGTTGTGAAGTCATTATTATAAAAATTAATTAAACATAACTTTATCCTGTTAGTATAAATTAGGGCCTGGAAATTCATGTCATTGGTCTTTAGGGGTTCAATTTTAGCTTCTGATATGATCTTAACCCAAATAGATAGGCCCCCACTCGGTCGGCCCATGGCCGGAACGGCTGCAGTTTGGTTATGGCAACTATAACCCTCAAGGAGCAGGGAAGTAGTGCACCAAGTTTCTTGGAACATTAAAATATCATAGTTGGTAACCCAATCTAACCAGTCCCTAGATTTCATTTTTGTATTTAACCCAGCAATGTTCCAACTCAATATTGTTAGTTTGTCAGACAGTATAGAGGTGGCAATGGCATAAGTGGTTATTTTCGGGTCAGATGGCGATATAACCTCAATATTACCATTCGACACCTCTATAGGAGGGCAGGTTATCAGCCCTTTAACGGATCCAGTTGCATTCAGGTAATCACTGCATGCTATATCAGGAGGGGTAGCTGGTGGTCAGTCCTGGGTCTCTAGCTCAGATATTATGCTGTATCTATTGAACAGTGGATAGGGTGGTGGACCAGGGCCAGGTAATCTCTGTGGGGGCCTGTAAAAATAACCCAGCGGTAATGGAGTTACAACAGTTGGAGGGCTAGGATAGATGTTATTGCTATTGAGTATGAATCTTGGTGTTGAGGGGTGCCTAAAGTTAATTACAATGCAATCTCCATTAATGTTCTTAAATAGGGGACCAACCTAGCTCACACGGCGGACTGATAGAATTTCACTCGAGATATTTGGCCCTAACCCTTATGCTTAACCAACCAATCGATGCACTTGTTATTCAGCTGGACCCAGGACTCGCCTTGTCCCTCCTTAAGCAAAGGAACACCTGCTAAGATCAGAACATAAGGGCAGGCGTCTGGGGGCAAGTGCAGTGTTGGCCCGGGATGTTTTATGGGCCTAGAGTCAGCGACTTGTCCCTTATCTGAACCCATATTAGTTGTATTCCCCATCATCCTAGTGTCTGAACTGGGTCCTCCTTTTGAGGTACCGGCAACCGCACTGGCGGGGCACGGTGGTCCAACTGCAGCAGCAGGGGTATGCTGCAATACTGTTACAGATTTACCTTTTCCTACAGAGGCATCCCTGGGTACAGTGTTAGTTACTGGTGTGCTACTAGTGGTAATTGGCCCACCTCCCAAAATGCCCTTACTGGCAGTCACCCTATCTTTCAATAGCCGTTCTCCCCTCAATAGATCAAGACTGATTACCCCTTTCCTTTTTGCATCTTCCTTTTTTACCAGATTTTCCAGTCTATCTAATCTTTTAAAAATTGTATTAAACTGTTTGATCATTTGGCTTTCCAATTGTTTAAAAATTGTGTCCACTACAGTCTCAATAAAATTCCCATGTAGCTTTTTTTGAGTAACACTTTCATTTATAGGCTCGGTCTGTGTACATGCGGAGTTATGTCCTTCATTAGGGGGAGTTATAGCTATGTCCCCCTCAGCTAATTGCGAAGAGTCAATGTTGTCGGCGCCGCCGCCTAATGGTTGTTTCCCTCTGTTCCACATACTCTGAGGTGTGGGTTGACTCTTGTTACGTGGAGGTTGTTTCCTTTTATTTAATGTTAATTTCGCTGGGCCTCTTTTCCTTTTCTCTCCGACAGTCTTGTTGCTCGGGGTCAGGGAAGAATTAACAGCTGGAGCATCAGAGTCCAGCTGTGAGTCAATGATAATGGTTGGACAACTGCCCCCAAGTTGAGCTATCGGTGGAATGGCCGACGAAGAGGCTTTAGTAATTATGATCTTAGGAGATAGTGGCACAGAATTGGTAGAGCAATCTTGCTGGGGCTGTGAACTCATGAGGCCTATTGACATTCTCCTCTCAGTATTAGCAATTTCCGTGCTAACTAACTGGAAGGCATTTTCCAACATGCTCTCAAAGGTGGGCGTAAGAACAGTAGGACCTTCAGGGGCCTGAGTGATGGTGCTGGTATTACATTTCCCCAATATCTGTATGTGGGCTCACCTTAATAAAGTCTTAGAGGGGTGGCCCGCCCGTCCACTGATGTCCCCTGAGGGCCACAGAGGGCCCGCCCTTTGCCCGCGCTTCGCCCGGCGTCCCGCGACGCAATGGACACGCAGCTTTAATAGCGCCTCCAGGCGCAGGGATGACGTGTCCGGGCTGCGCCGCCGCAAAGGGTGATGGGAAGCTGAGTCCTCCACTTGGCAGCCGCGGGGATGGTAGAAGCGGTGGCGATAGGACTCGGACAGTGCAGCGGCCAGGTAACAGTTCAGCAGTTTGCCCCACAGACTCCCGGGTTTACTCAAGCCTCACCCGCTCCACCGGAGACAAGCAGCTTGAATAGCGCCTCCAGGCGCAGGGATGACGGATCCGGGCTCCGCCGCCGCAAAGGGTGATGTGAAGCCGAGTCCTTCACTCGGCAGCCGCGGGGACGGTAGAAGCGGCGGCGGGAGGACTAAGACAGTGCAGCGGCCAGGTAACAGTTCAGCAGTTTGCCCCACAGACTCCCAGGTTTACTCAAGCCTCCCTAAATCTGTCAGCCCTAAGAGATGGCGTTTTAACAACACTCTCCTATCAGATCCCAAATTTACTACCTCTTTTACTTTATTTTTGGATGAATTTTTCTTACTTAATGACACTCCTTCTGGGACGCATTTAAGGCTGCAGCACGGGACTTTATTATCAGTTTTGTAGCGCGGAAACGTAAAACTGCCCGTATATTTACTGAGAATCTCCTTACTGATATTAAGAGATTGGAACATGCCTATTTTTCCTCGCATTCACAAGACAGCCTGACTGCTCTCGTAGCTGCCAAACTGAAGTTTAATCAAAAGTCCACGGAGGATGCTTCACTATATTTGTTAAAGTCTAGTGCTAAATTTTATGGAGGTCGTAACAAAGCTGGGAAAATTCTCGCCAACTATCTAAAGGTTAAGCACAATAAACTGAACATTGATTCCATTTATGATGCCAACTCTGTTCTCCAACACAAAGATGCTGATATTCTTAACGAGTTCTCCCGTTTCTATAAGAACTTGTATTCTTCTGAAACTCAGCCCTCCCCTCATTCTCTCACGCACTTTTTTTCCAGCATTCAGAAACCTGAGCACTATCCTCTTGACTTGACCCATTTAAAATCTGACATCTCTAAAAAGGAATTGACCACTGCACTTCAACATCTTAAACTAAACAAGGCCCCGAAGCCGGATGGTTTCACTGTGGAATTTTATCTCCACTTTTCCAAGTCACTCATTCCAAAACTCCATTCTCTCCTGAGTTCGTTCACTGTCCTTGGAAGCTCCTCTGGATCCTTTTCTGATGCCCACATATGCTTAATTCCCAAAGACGGAAAGGACGCCAAGCACTGTAAGAATTATAGGCCCATTTCCCTAGTAAATATTGATTACAAAATATTTGCCAAGGCGTTAGCTGCCCGACTAGACCTTCTGCTCCCGGACCTTTTGGGCGAGGAACAGTCTGGTTTTGTGAAGGGCCGCTACATAACTGACAATACTAGATTACTGTTTAATATCTTGTCTAAATCCCCACGTCGACAACATTCTCTTGCAGCGATCGCCCTAGATGCCGAAAAGGTGTTTGATAGGATTGAATGGCCCTACCTTTTCCACACTCTAGGTTGCTTTGGCCCCAAATTTATTTCCCTGATCTCCCTCTTGTACTCTGGCCCACGCGCGGCGGTTTGTGCCAATGGTCAGGTTTCCCCTTTTTTTGATCTCAGAAGAGGGGTCCGTCAGGGTTGTCCCCTTTCCCCTTTTCTTGTTAATCTGGTGATGGAACCCTTCCTTTCCACACTTCGCCAAAACCCCAATATTCCTGGTTTTCAGACTGCGAACTCCCACGTTAAACTTGCTGCTTATGCAGATGATATTCTGCTCTTCCTTTCCAATCCTACAGATTCCATCCCTGCTTTTCTGGAGGAAGTACGGAATTACTCCTGCATTTCTGGCTATAAACTTAACAATGATAAATGCGAGATCCTGCCCCTCACAAAATTCACATTTAAACCCGACTTCAGCGCTTCCAACTTCACTTGGAGTCCTTCCCACATTAAGTATTTAGGTTTACACATTATCCCCTCCATTCCTACCACTGTTTCCCTCTGCCTCACTAAATGTATTAAAAAATATCGGATTTAACAGCCAGATGGCACCCTCTTTATTTATCATGGTGGGGCCGCCTTGACACTATCAAAATGATGCTATCCCCTATAATCCTTTATACTATCTCCAACATTCCTGTGCCTATTCCCTCTAAATTCTTTAAGAAGATTAACACAGTCTTATCCTCCTTCTTGTGGAACAACAAAAAACCTAGAATGTCCCTTGCTAGATTGATCTGTCCTGCCTCAGCAGGTGGAGTGAATTTTCCAGACTTTCCCGCCTACCAGAAAGCCTTTTTGTTGTGCCAAGCTTCCTCCTGGCTGCAGGACCCCATTTCTCCCTGTCCCCTATGGGCTAAGGTTTAGCGCCTTTTCCTTTCCACCTTTTCTTTTGCTGAGTATATTTCTTTTTCTCGGAAGCCTCCTTCGATCTCCACCCCCATTCATAAGTTCACCTCCAAGCTTCTCCTCTCCTCTAAACCCACCCCTCCCATTACCATTGCTGATTTCCTCTCTTCCACCATTTGGCATAATATTCATCTCCTAATCCACAATAAACGCTTTTATTGGAAATCCTGGAGGCATAAAGGGTTAGTTTGGGTATCGCAACTGTTTTCCTGTTCAACCTTTCTGCCCTTCTCGACTCTTTGCTCTTCCTTTGACTTACCCCCATCTTTTGCTCCTAAATACCTTTTACTTAAAACAGCAGTTCTCACTACGTACAACCAGCTTTTGCAAGCGCAAACACCACCTCTTTCTACCTCCTCATCCACTACTCGACTTCACTCTCTCCTACGTACTACTCCCAAGGCTTCTGCGCCATGCCCATAAATCTATTAGAATCAAATCCAAAGTGGAGGAGCAATGGGAGCATGACTTTGATACTTCCTGGTCCGTGTTTGTGTGGGACAAGTTATGGACTAAGATTCGTAAATCATCTAGTGCGGCGTCCCTCACACACTCTCTATTCTTCCTCTACAATAGGTTACTACATACACCTTCTACTCTTAACAAACGATTTCCAACTACCCCAGATGTTTGCTGGTCTTGCTCTTCTCCGAATGCCACCCTGTTCCATATGCTGTTTCTTTGTAAACTTATACATGATTTTTGGATACAGGTTTGGGCTCAAATCAATGTAATTTTCAATACTCATATTATTTTTCTCCTACTCACGTTTTTCTGGGTAGCCTTTCGCCTTGCTGGGGCGACATTGATGGTGATGTTCGTATTGGTGATTTGTTGTTAGCTGTTGCGTTCCAGCAGATAACTATTAATTGGAAGGCCTCAACTAACGTTTCCTTTAAGTCTTGGTGGTCCAATGTTTGCCATAATCATAGGCTTGATACTGCTTTTGTTTTCCCTCTTCACATGGCCGCGAAACGTGCAGAACTATGGCTCCCTGTTACACTGTATTTAGATAATTGTGCTCTCCGCTCCTTTTGCCCAACGCCGTCCCAACAAGAGGTTCCTAAACCTCCCTGAATACCCTTTGCATTTCCTTTTATTTTCCTTACCATTTGTTATTGAACATTTTTTCCTGATTGCTTATCGGCCCATTGCATTATTTTTGTCATATTTACTGCTTATGATTTACCCATTTACTCATGCTATTGAACCTCCTTTTAGTTGTCCCTCACTTTTCTGTATAGTGTTCTTTGATACCTTGCATTTTGATTATTAAAGTATTTTTGGAACTTAAAAAGAAGGTTTCCATAAATTGGAAACAGTAAAGAATAACAAAACACAAGGTAAGAAAATAAAATACAGGTATGATAAGCACACAGCAAAATATATACTTACCTGTGTGGAGTCGCGTTTAAAATAGGCATAATTTACTGTGTGCATGCCTATTATGTATTCTGTTTTGGAATAATGTTTTGTGTGATGTAATACTTCAAAGTGGCTGTGTGGAGTTGCATTAAAGAAATAATGCATAATGGTAGCCTCCTGTCTCGTAATGAAATGTATATAAAATGTTTAAAAGTAACCAAGTAGCATAACTCAGAAAATTTTGTAGTGCCTCTGCAAAGTCAAATCCCCTTGACATTCAGAGAATTTAAGGCTAGGATAAAAAGCACACTCCACAAGTTGTCCCCTACATTGAACAGATTTACATTTATTTCAGTATAACTCATAAAATTCATACGTTGATAATGAAACTGACTGTCCACAAATTGTTCTCAAGAACATCGTATCTATCAAGTCAGTGACATCTACTGCAAAAATATATATATTCAATCTAGAGTAGTGACAGTGGGTGCTGCACGATCGTGCTCACAGAAAGATCACAGCCCTTTAGTGCAGCTCTGCTGGCCGGTACGAACAATACAACCAGAATCCTGCCAGCCGGCCCCTCCGCGCGCCAAAAAGAGTTTGGCTGGATGCGATAACAGTGGGGGCAGACAGTTGAGCACCCAAAATCGGCACCTGAAGTCTGCGGACTGGAGATAACGGCTCTGGGCCGCATGGTGAGGCCTCCAAGGGTGGAAATTGTTACGCTAACAAATGATGGATGGAATGCTTAATAAATCATACATTCACCCCCAGTCAAGAGATCTGGGTTAAATCCATTGTTCTTTTGTTCACCATGCCACCCCAGTTTAGACCCCGCCATATGCAAATCAGTCTTGACCATGCGCCTAATGGGAACGGTCCAGCTCGAACTGCCGGGCCAGGTCCTCCCTGGACTGGAAACAAGCATCCTAGGACCGGTTTCAGGGTTTCACCCCTCATCAGCCAGGATAGCTTGATTCCAGTGGCACAGAGAGCCCGGGACCCACGTCTGGGCATACCCGGCGCACTTAGGGCGAGGAAGCAAAAGACAACCAATTGATGGACAGAATGCAGCCAAATCAAAACATTCACCCCAGTCAAGAGGTCTGGGTTAAATCCATCATTCTTTTGCTCACCATGCCACCCCAGTTTAGATCTGGCCATATGTAAATCAGTCTTGGCCCTGTGCCTCATGGGAACAGTCCAGACGAAACTGCCAAGCCAGGTCCTGCCTGGACCAAAAACAAGTATCCTGGGACCGGTTTCTTGGTATTACCCTTCATCAGCCAGGCTAGCTTGAATCCAGTGGCACAGTGAGCAAGGGACCCATGTCTGGGCATACCCATCCCACTTAGGGTGAAAAGTGCTATACAAACAAATGTTGGACGGAATGCTGAATGAATCATACATTTACCCCCAGTCAAGAGATCTGGGTTAAATCCATTGTTCTTCTACTCACCATGCCACCCCAGTTTAGACTCAGCCATATGCAAATCAGTCTTGACCCTGTGCCTCATGGGAATAGTCCAGACCGAACTGCCGAGCTAGGTTCTCCCTGGACGAGAAACATGCATCCTAGGACCGGTTTCAGGGTATTACCCTTCATCAGCTAGGCTGAAGCAGGACTCAAGCAGTGAAGCGAGTCAGCAGCAGTACAAAGGGCTGTAGGATCGTGGCAAGGACTGCCTGCCTCCTGATAAGGCCCACCTGAGAGGCACCAACAGTGAGCGCCACTGGAGTGTTGCAAGCATCATACTGAAGTTTGCGGCAGTGCAGGCTGTGGTGTGTGAGCCAAGGTCTGGGAACTATTGCTGACTGGCCAGGTGGAGGTCACACCCAACCATGAACCGCGCCAGCTGAAGCGCTGAAATTGTGGCCCTGCCAACGGCCTCCTGCATCTACGGTGGCACCAATGTGTATGCTGCGAGTTTTTTGGGTGACAGCGGAACTAATTGGAGAGGAGCACTAATCTCATTGGCCTGGACCCCACCAGCAACTTAAATTGCAATGGTCTCAATGGTGCAGACACAATTTATGGCACCTGGCCAATCAAGCGTCGTAGAAGGAGGCCGGGGAGTCCTGGTTGTGGCGGTTTAAAAAAAAAAAACTACAATATAGAGGGCCGGAAGGAAAATATTAAAAGACCAACCAAGATTCAATCCCCCTAATCCATATTATGTCAAGAACAAGCAGAATCCGTAGTCCAATAGCCAACGTATCTCAGAAATTAAGTCTAAGAACATATACCGCTTTTACGTGCTATCTTAAATTTATGAGAAAAAAGAAGGAAACAAGAAATAGTGATGCAGAAAACAGAAAAAGAAGGAAAAGGTAGGTAAGAACCACCTTAGGATATTTGGTATCCCATCATTACACATTCATGTGCCCAGTGTAATCATCTGGGTTTACCAAACAACTACCTCTAGTTCTCCCTTAGTAATCAGGGAGCAACAGAGAGGTTAAGTTGCATCCTCTAGTGGATACTCACAAGCGAAAAGCAAGTGCAAAAGGGATTTATTTGCGTATTTATAAAGTGTTTATGCAAAATGCAGTGCAAAAGATGTGAATTAAAATAGGATAAACCTCAGAGATATTCAGTGCAAATACTCCTTTGATGCTTGCTCCGATAAGTTTTCCAATTTAAAACCAAAGTGCAAGTGAAAGAAAGACAGTTAGAAGTTAATCACTGTCTAAGTGGTCAACATGTTTCAGCCTCTAGGATAAATCTCTTTGGCTTTCGTCAGGACCGATACATACACAACCTATGTCACTGCAAGGTAAAAGAAGGATTCATACATACAGTGTATATCCTGTTGTAACAACTGTCAAATCCTTGGAACAAGCATGATGCTTGGTAATATCTAGAAAAAAATTCAAATGAATGTAAAGAATATCTGCCTCATCTTGTTTATGATAACATTCTAATTCTTATAGACAGAGTGGAAAATAAACAGAGTGCTTACCACTGCTTGTCCAGGACTGGACCTCACCTCACTCGGCACCAGCGCAAGTATTATTGAATGAGGCCCAGCTCTATAAAGTAATCATAGTCCCACTACAGAAGTTTTATAAATCAATAATCTATACAAACCGTTGTGGCTGTGATGAATCAGCCGTCAACAACATTTTAATAAGTCAAAAGTACAGAAAAAGGACAAAAGAACGGACTTAATAGTCAAATCCCAAACTGCAACCAGAATGGATTAGTGGTGTGTCAACTATTCACGATATTTAAAGGCGGTGTTTATACAGTGTTTTGAGACCCATACTTGTTTTTACTAAAAAAAAGAATGAGTAAAACTACAATCTAAAATCCTAAGGATGTTAGCCCAAGAAGCATCTCTGTGCTGAATGAAAAAACAATATCACTTTTTATGTAGATTACCCGCTATTTACTGTGTATTGCCAGTTCATTAAAGAAAGGTCACTAAATTTTAACACTGTATTATTGGGACTGTCCGCGTACTCATGTTAAGTCAGAGAGGAACGGGCATAAGCAATTGGTATAAAAAAGCAGCAAGCTTTAAAACCTTAACCAAATGAAATGAAAATGCACGTCTTATTCTTACCTCTCCGTCGGTACCTCCCGGTGGAACTCTTGCTGGAGTGGAGGTACCTGACGAAGGGGTCGACGTGTGTTTTATACCCAAAACATCAGGTGTTCCGTGTTATCGCACAGCGTGCACGTTATAATGACGTCACTCACAAAGGACTACCGCTCTCCAGCGAGCCCGCTAGGTACTGTATTCCATATGCCGTAATCAGAAAAATCGCGCAATAAACAGACCACGCAGTGTCAGCGTAAAAGGCCATTTTATTAGACCAGAACTGCAAATCTGTACATAACAATAAATCAACAATAACAGTAACAGCAAACCCCCACTCACACTTCCCCCCCCCCATTCGTTTCATTCACCCACGTCATCACTAAGCCCCTAGCGGCTCCAAACACCCTTCTCTGGGCCGTCAATCACCGTCTTCCAGCCCCCAGTCATTGCAAACTTCCAGTCAAACTTCGGTCCGTCCTGTGCCAACTCCCCCCCCAAGGGATGGGTATGCCCGCTCTTGACCCCCTGTCCCTTCGAATCCTGCCTACAGCAGCTCTGGCCTAAACTGGCAACGCTATCGACCAACCCAGAAACCACCTCCAACTGCCGGGTGGGTGGGCGGCCTTTCGAGCTCCCTCCCGATGGTGCCAGGCGCAGAAAAGAGGAAGATCCCTTCCTCCCCCGCGCTTAAGTACCCACCCCCTAACTCCTCCCCTTCCCCTACCTGGCCTATCCCCTGCGCGAAAGACCCCGGGGAAAGACTAGTCTGCGACTCTGCTTTCCCCGGGGCCCGGCAGTGTACAGCGTAAGCAAGACCCGCCGAGATACTCTCAGTTTCCACAGGACCATTAATTGCATACTTAGTACACTAGTGGGCTAAAGTAAGCGCGCACAAATGTCATAGATAATTCCTGTTAGTATAATGCGTTGTTACTGTTTATATTAGGAATACCCAATTTTACGCATCACTGCGTGCTGTACTGACCTTGTTTATGAAGAAGGACTATCAATCTACGGCGAGCCCGCCGGAAATTGTAATTACACTATAGTGGTAACACGTAGAAAGCCTGTGCCTAAATATTTATGTCAATCCACGATGTGCAGCACAGAAAGAGTGGAATTAATTGATAGAAGTCCCTATGTGACCATTTAGGGGATTTTTTTATGCAGAATGATGCAGTGTTTCCTAGTCTGGTTAGACAAGCCTCTTGTGCGTTATGCAAGTTGCTACTATAACTAATAACACGTGTATATTTAAATAGACTTCGATATGCTGGAATATCTAAAAACGTTATGCACTAATTAAGAGACAAGGATCATGACGTTACATTCCGTCATTAATAATTCAAAATGGTCAGTCTTCATCAAATGAACATGTACCCTCTCCTAGGTCCCATTAAGGAATTAAAGAGGTGGAAAAGGTCTTATCAAACGATCGAAAAAGGAACAAGACTATAAAACAGTGAATCTGCTCACTATAGTTATGTGCATCAGTTCCATGATATATCTCATATGGCTATACAGCCTCTTGAGAATATACCTATTAATATGAACAGATATTGAATATATACCTAAATTCGAGGTCCATAAGTAATGGTATTTATTTGTAACTGGTATGATGATTATGTTTGCTTGCACCTCAACCTTCAATAGGCAACATGGTCCTTACTAGTTTATGTGTTCCAGGCATCTGCTTGTGGACTTTACTAATGATTACACTCATTTGTGTACTGTAGTCTGTCATGGTTTAGGACATGGTAGATGTTATTGCTAAAAAAATGAGTGTGGTGTATGACATCATTTTCTGGAGAGTGACATGCAGGGAATGGCATCATTAAGGCCCG
Source organism: Lissotriton vulgaris (assembly GCF_964263255.1). Lineage (NCBI taxonomy): Eukaryota > Metazoa > Chordata > Amphibia > Caudata > Salamandridae > Lissotriton > Lissotriton vulgaris. Next base: position 732,951,267 of record NC_141687.1, read on the forward strand.
CAGTATCACTGGACAATCTAAAAACCCATCTTTGTTCACGTTGGAATAAAAAGGAAGAGATATCACTAATATGTGATGGAATGAATAGATTTTCCAAAAACGTCCAAATGAAGTCTTCTGCCTTATGTTCTTTCTCAGCGAAGTGTTTAGTTAGTTTTGTCATGTTTTCTTGCACCGAAAGGTGCTCTTGTGTTCCATCATGCGGAGTTTAACTTTCCTTGTGGTCATTCCCACGTACTTGTACTCACAGGGGCATGTGATCAAGTAAATTAGGTTATCGATATAACGGTTTGTAAAACTTTTCTGCATCCAAGGTTTGGAACTGCCCACATCAATGGTTTTTGATTGTTTCGTCTGGGCACATAATCCACAAGAACCACAAGGGAAATGGCCCTGAACTTTCGGTAGATCCTACAATGTTGTTTCTTTCTCTTGCTTAGCTCTCCGTGGTCGTGTACGAACAAGCTTGTCTCGCAAGTTGTGGCTTCTTTTGAGTGAAAAAAGCAGAAGAGGTATCTTGTCAGTACAACTGTTTAAAATACGCCAGTGTCTCCTCACGCTCTTCTGGATTTCATTAGTAAGAGCGCTAAAGGTGTGTACAAACGTAAGCCGGCCCAGTGGAGGTTTGATTGTTGGTATTTTAATCAAAGCTTCCCGGTTGTTGTTAGGGGCATGTTTTTTGCCCGCCTGATGAGTTTTTTAGGGTATTTATTTTCTTCCAGTTGTTTGTTAAGATTCATCGAATGTTCTTCAAACTTATCTGTGGTAGAGCAGTTTCTCTGTACTCGTAGAAACTGCCCATAGGGCAAGTTTTCACAAAGGGATTTGGGGTGTTGACTATCGAACCGTAGAAACCAATTCCGAGCCATTGGTTTGCGATACAATTCACTTTGCAAACTCCCCGATACATGAAAAATGGACAGGTCAAGAAAAGCTATTTTTTTCTTTGTTGGCTTCTATAGTAAACCTAACTTCTACTATTGAGCCACTGCTTCCAAAGTACCATGCCATATGACAAGAACGTCATCTATGTAACATTTCTAGAAACAAATCAATTCAAAGAATGGATTCGAGATGTTAAGGACATGTTGCTGTTCAAAAGCATGGATATAAAGATTAGCCAAGCTTGGCGCAAACATATTGCCCATGCTGGTGCCCGACACCTGAAGATAAATCGGTTCTTCATATTTGAAGAAGTTGTCCTTCATTGCTAGTCGTGCCAGAGACATAATGAATGGCACCGGTGTTCTGGAGTCCAGCTCAGTGTTAGTTAGTATTTACTAGATGATATCTAATGTCTCATCTTGTGGCACTCAACGTCAAATGACACCAAATAATCCAACTCCTCATCAAAATCAATGTCAGGTAACAGACGTAATACTTCTTTGGTGTCTTGTAAATACGTGGGCATAGTTTTCACTAGGGGACGCAAAAAGTGATCCACGAAAGTGGATAAGGGCTCTAGAATTGGCCCTATGCCCGATATTATTGGTCTTCCTGGAGGTGGTCTTTGATTTTTATGGATCTTCGGAAGACAATAAAAAAAGGGCATGACCGGATGGCTTGTCTGTAGAAATAGTGCTTCTTGTGCCGTGATCCAGCCAGAAGAGAGTCCTTCTTCAACGAGTGCTGTTATTGTATTTTTGAGTCGCTCTGTAGGATCTTCTTTCAAAGGTCGATAGGAGTTCCTGTCTGAAAGCTGGCCTAAACATTCATCCCTATATGTGTAAACTTCGCCGGCAGAGGTACTAGTGCTGCAGGCCTGACTGTGCTAGCCAGGTCCTGGGGTGCTGATAACCTTAGAAACTGCAGCTGCTGCACCAATCTGTGTGCAATCGATGAGCTCCATTTGGGCTCTATCTTTCACTTGAGCCGGGCCAAGCCTTGCAGGCCGTGGATGATCTGGAGAAGCAGCAGTGCACCCTGATGGACATACTGCTCACAGATCGGCCACAAAGCACCTAAAGTTACCCTTGCAGTGTCCATAGTGCAGATAAGTTGAGACTTGGTGTAGACTGTGGGCATAGCTCCTGTGGACCACCCTACAGCCACAGCTACTCCTCCAGAACAATATCTTATATAAGTGCCTGGTAAGATAGTTTCCAAATCAATGCGCTGACTATATCCCTGCTGTTGGTGGGCATGGGGCCAGGAGCAGAGATGTAGTCACAGAGAGTCTTGCTGATTCTAGTATAGTGCCTGCCAGTGATGTGGCCTTGTTTGCAGGACTGACCCGGCTACGTCGCCCTAACAGTCACTGACAGTTCAGATCTTCACAGCGGGTGGGACCCGGTGCTGCTGAGAACACTGCACTGGCTGTGTAGGTAGGCAAGGGGCGGATGAACACGTGTCAACCTCTCGCTCAAGCTTACAATAGACATTATCCCCCAAATGTTGAGATGGTGGTAATCTGTCTCTCTCCTGATAAGGTAGCCGCAACATCATGGAGTGGCTGCGTTCTTGTAGTTACTCCTCGTGCCGAAGTCTGTAATTGGAGACTGCCATTGAAGGGATACCTGGAGGGTAGGTGTCTGCACGATGGGAAAAGTTGACTGCATGTAGTTGCGCCTCACATTTGGATCCAAACGCCTACCAGGCCCCTCCACAGGTGCCAATCTCAGACCTGGAAAAGGAAAGGCCCACAGGGCAAGACAGCCTTGGAGGCCACGGTGGCCATGCAAGAAAACCTCCAGTCTAAAGATGGCAAGATATACTCGCTGAATTCGCATCTTTATCGCATTTACAAAGCTCAACGACGTGCATTACGACACGTGAAGCAGCGCATCTCCACAGCAGAGGACGATATGGAGAACGTTTTTCAGTCATACAAGCTAGGAACAAAGACTTAGAATTAGCTCATGCAGGAACAACGTTCGCATCACAGGTGTCCAGGAATCCATCCTCTCTGGCAAAATGGAGGCTTATGTAGAAACACCACGAACAACGCTCTTCAGCTAGTCCAGGCGAGGCAGTGCCATACTAACAATTCAGGACCAGATGGGGCGACCCTTACATAGGCAGGAGGAGATTAATAACCACTTCAGCGACTATTATACCCAATTATACAAAATCTCCAACCACCGAGAAGTAGGAAAGATCACGGACTATCTGTCACCCCTCGCACTACACACCCTTAAGGCAGAGGAGGCAGAGTTACTGGGGGCCAAGATAACAGAAAAGGAAATCAGGGGGGCATTTAAGGCCATGGCACGGGGAAAAACTCCAGGCACTGACGGCTATCTCAGGAATTTTAGGCCACATATCTTGCAGAGCTAGCGCCTAGACTAGTGGATCTATATGTGGAGACATTGGACAGAGGCAGTCTACCGCAGACTGCAAGAGAGGAAGTGGTGGTCCCCCTACTCAAGCCCGACAAGGCCCCGACAGAGTGCACGGTATACAGGCCGCTATCGATGCTCATTTTAGATTTCAAAATACTAAGTATAATATTGGCCACCAGACTATTGCCACATATGACCTCTTTGGTCCATCCAGACCAAGCAGTCTTCATTCCTAACAGAAATACAACCCTCACTATCAGACGTCTCTTTGCTGTCCTAGAAAGGAGTGTGGAGGAGACCCCGGGAGGAGCGATATTTGCTATTGACATAGAGAAAGCATTCGATAGCCTTGAATGGGAATTTCTGTATCCGGTGCTCTCACAAATGGGGCCTGGACAGGGATTTGTCCAGTGGGTTAAAGTACTGTACAGAGACCCAGTGGCGAGGGTCCGCATGGGTAGCACCATCTCAGCGCAATACCGGGTGGAGCGGGGCACGAGTCAAGGATGCCCCCTCTCCACCCTTTTATTTGCCCTAGCGGTAGAATCGCTTGCCTGTAGAGTGTGCTCTGGGACACCCTATCAGGGTGATGGAGCAGATTTCATCTGCAGTGAGGCCTTGTTTTATTTTTTGTGCTACAGACAGACTGCATTTAATTTGCCACGCACATTTTGGTACAAGTTAAAAACATGGTACATGAAAAATATGAAATTGAGGCCTGAGTCAGTCTGAAATGCTTGTGCTGAATTAACATGTGTTTTTGCAGTGTAGAGAAAAGTGGCCTTTTTAGCTTTGAAGACTAATAGAATGTATTTCTCTCTTCCCAGCTCATCTTTGTAATCTAAATTCACTATTCCTGTATTAAAAGACTTTGACTTGTTGTATATTTTGATAAACATTTTCAGTTAATAACACCTCTTTTTATAATGTGTGTGAATTAATAATGCACCAAACACTACACATGGGGCTAAATGCTGTTTGCATGAAAATCTATCTAAAACAATAAAGCATGTTGCTGTGTGCGCTGTATTTTCTGTGTGTGCTGTATTAACTGTGTGCGCTGTAATAACTGTGTGCACTTTTAAAATTTACACTAAAGCATAAAAATGCTATGTTGCACATTGCACATTTATTTTGCATGTTGTCACAAATTAGAAAAAGCTGCTTTAAACTAATAGCTTGGCTAGGTAAACATTTATAAGGGGTATTAGTATGAGGGAGGAAAACATAATGGGCTGATTTACATGAAAGTAACATTCTCTTTGTGTTTGCTTTGTTTTTTGGGCCCAAGAGAACATGGCTGCCTGTAAATCCATCAAGGCTATGACTTGCAAACCAGCTTTCCTCAAGCCACGAGGGAGTCAAGGCCATCTTGAACTTTGTACATTCTTGTGATTGTGCCAATGTACCAGTTAGAGAATTAGAATGAAACATTTTTCCTAGTAAATGTTGCAATCTCATAAAATATAGTTACTCATGTATGCTTCTTTTGTTGAGACTGGTATGTTCTAGAATTCAATGAATCAGGATAGTGAGATTTCATGCCATCATGACTGACCAATCACGTACAAGTTTTCCTGAAGATGAAACATTTTTGTGTAGTCTGCCAAGAATTAGAGTATAAATAATGACCTCTATGGAGGCGTGGTTGGCTTTAGCTCAGCTGGCTACTAGGCTGGAGCGCGGTGACGAAGCAGATCAGGACCAAAGAAGTTTAGTTTAAGGAGTGTATTTTTATTCTGGCTTAACACAAGGAATTCTGGGAACTGTAGGCTTTAACACAAGGAATTCTGGGAACTGTAGGCTTACCACAAGGACTTCTGGAAACTGTAGGACTGGTATTCTTTCTTACCTTGAGGTGTTGAATGTAGTCTGGGTCCTGAAGTGTTCCTGTTCTGCTCCCAAAAGTCTGGTCGGTGGCTCGGAACATGAAAGAAAAGAAAACGGGTCTTAAGAAGGGCTCTGGAACCGTAGGGAATGAAGCAGGAAAGCCAGGGGGTGACAAAGTCAGGGAGGACTTAATAAGTACACCACAACCTTCACCAGTGTTTTGTGAGCGCTATGCCGAAGTGATACTCAGGCTCCGTTACAGGCTAAGGCTTTGCTCTCCCTTCAGCCCCTCCTCTATTATCCCCAGTTACGCTGTCCTAGCGAAGCCTAAAGCGGCCCCCGTACCTTGCTTAGCCACGTCCCTCCTGGGCCGTGGCTGGCGTCTTCGCTGTACCAGGTTGGGTCTGGCTGCCCGTTTCTTCTTTCTTGCGGTTCTGCTCGCTGGGCGGGGTCTTCGGTTCTCGGTTCACCGTCGTTCCTGGCAGGCACAAGGAAGGTCCTGACTCGCTTTTCCTCCTCCCAGCTTGTCTGCACGATGGGTCCTGGCAAACAGCTTCCTTCTTCCGCATCTCCGCCTTGGAACCAGTCCTGGTCATGTGACTCAGTCACGTGCTGCGGTAGGTCTAGGTCCTTAAAGGCACAGTACTCGGGGACGCTCTGTAAACAGAGAAGGGAAGACGGAGAAAGGTAAGGGGGAAACTGTTCCGTCTGGGGGTCTGAGACTTGCGCGTCATCACATAGGCTCATTAGGCTTCAGGGGGGGCGTGTGAGCTCTTGAGAGAAGGAACAGATTAGACCAGACATTCTATGGGTTAGGTACGAGATCGTCACGGGTGCAGCCTTGGGCGTCCGAGGAGAGTCAGGTGGGTGTTCCCTGGTGATTTTTTCCCAAAGTCTTTGCACGTCATATTTTGGCACGGCAGGCCACATTCCTTTGAGGTCGTGTGAAGGGCGGGCTGTTTTGCTCTTTAGACAAAGACAGGAGCAGAGAGTGCAGTGGATTAGAATAGAATTAGATGCTAAACTTTAAGTTTATGCTTTGACTAATTAATTAGGTCTGAAAAGATTTATTTGACTTATGCATTTATTTCTCTTAATGGGAGATTTTTGCCAACTATTTAATTATTAATTAGCTATGCAAGACTATTTTTCTTAGTAACTCTTTAAGAGTTTTGACTGATATTGTGCGCCACATTTTCTTTCCTACCTGTAATGCTTATATGCAGACTGTAATGTGTTCTGTATTAATGCTATTTTTCCTGTTTTCCAAATTCTGTAACCTGATTGATATTTTACTAAATGAATAAAGGGTCAGAGAAAAACTTAACTTTTTACTATAAAATAAAACCCTTTAAAATACTCAACAACTCTCCTTATTGGCTTAAATAATAATTGCATTTTTGACTGTTCAGGTTTACATGGTGTGAAGAGCCCAACACCTTTTTCAGTGGTAAAATAGAGGTAGCATGAGTGTTTTACATTGAGAAATTACCAGATGAAATTACCGCTGTATCAAGGGTATCCGACTAGCTGATCAGACACACCACATTGCATTATATGCGGACGACCTTCTACTATTTCTAAAAGACACCGTTACAGATCTGAGGGGGGCCAGGCACAAAATGGACGAGTTTGGAGCCCTCTCAGGGCTTTGCATCAACTGGCAGAAATCACAACTCTTTCCAGTGACAGGGGATACTCCACCTCCTATGGGGCTGGGGGGACTGCAGTGAGAACCGTGCTGTTTTAGATACCTGGGTGTGAAAGTATACCACGATCTCGCTGATGTCTAGGAGGGGACTGTAGGGGGCCCTACGATCGCTGAAGATTTGTATGACCTTCTGGGGAATGCTATGCCTTTCGGTGGTGGGACAAATTTCTTTACTGAGAATGATAGCTCCGCCCGACTGCTATATTTCTTCACCATCCTACTGGTGTGGATCCCCAGTGCATGGTTTCGATCATTTGACTCCCTTATTACTGCCTTCATCTGGAGGTCAGGCAGAAACAGAGTAGCCTTGACCACATTAAAGAGGGCGCAAGGGGAGGGGGGATTAGCGATATCGGATATGGAGAACTACTACCTAGCTGGACATCTCCAACGATTCACGCAATTGGTAGCAGGTAGCTTGGATCCAGAGTGGAGGAAGCCCCCATTCACCCTGGATAGGGCAGATGTCAAGAGTATGCTAATGGGCACCACTAAACTGCGAAAGATAAGTTCCTCAGCACAGAGTGCTGAGACGCTGTTGGGCTAGATGTCTACAAAAAACAAAGACCAAACGTCCTTACTCCCTAAAGATGTCAGTGACACAACTAGAGGCGCTCCCACATGAGGTCCACTGGAGGCGTTTGGAGGTGTGGATACAGGCGGGGGTCACTAAAATAGGAGATCTATACAGTGACGGGGAACTACTCACATTCGCGGCCTTCCGAGCAAACTGGGACATTCCACAGGGACACTTTTTAGTTCTTGGCCTGACGTAAACTGCGCATGCGCTGCTTCGTCATACGAGGCTTTTTGGAATCGATACGATTCCAGAAGCCTCGTCCCAGCTCCGCCTTATCTTATGATTCATGCACATTGTTTTGCGTCACGAATTATGCCAAAGGCAGTGCAATGATTGCATTGAAGGCATGTCACTCCCTCATTGTTGCCACCCTGTCTCCTTTTATCAACGCCCTGCGGGATTGGATCTTTTACCCACGATGTTACACTATTGCCTTTAATTACTGGGGAAGCACTATTTGTTTCCCCTTCCGCCTGTCTCTTTCAGAGACACTTTCAGAGAAACTCTCATGAGCCAACGTGTCCCTGAACTGAAGGGAATACCCTCTGGTCTGACTGAGACCATGCGGGTCCTGGAAGTAGTAGTGTATTCTCCACAAGTCACCTCAGGGAAGCAGGACAACACTCAGGGGCATGGCGGACTGCCAGTGTGAACACCTCACGCAAGCCTTTCCAGCACAGAAACCAAGTTACACAAGGCGCCTGTGCTGTGCCACTCCAAGCGTTTTTACCAAGCCTGCATTATGCCGCTGCTAACATATTCCAGATTGGTGCGTTCCATATTTTGTTGCCTCCCGGTGACAAACACTGGATGCAACAAATATTTCTAAAACAGGGCTGAAGACAACAGGGCGCTCGTCGGCGGCTGGGCTGTGGGTAAACAAGCTGTCGCCGCGCGCCTGTGCCACGGAGGGCAGTCAGTCAGTGGAAGCCATTCTTCATGTTCATTTTTTTAAAACTCTGGCCGAGATTAACAAGTAAATGGCCTGTTCTATCTACAGTCCTCCCATCCCGCGTCTGTTCACAGTATTGACATGTCCAAAGTGCGCAGATTTCAATTATTTTGAAATGCAGACTTATACTTTCTGCAATGCACTGTAGGTGAATTAATAAAGCGCGTCATGTCCCTGGCAAGCTACGAAGCGCTTTAGGTGAAGGGTATTGATAGAACATTGTTGGTTTATTGTATGGCTTATGAGGGACGTGTTCCAGTGTTGACTAAAGTCTTTTAGGGGTTAACACACAAAACCGTACTCACATACCCCTTTTGCTACCCTGCTTGCACTTTCACTCCTGTCTCTCTTCACCTGTTTTTCTCAGCAGGTTTTTTCGGACCCTGCCCCTCTGATTCTCCGCCATCCTGACCTTTATCTGCGGTCCTTGGGTGTCTCTGAACGCGTCCCGTTCTCTGCCTGTCTTTTCACTTTCAGCGCTCTCGCCTCTTGACAGCTCCATTCCCCCTTCCACACCTTACACACAGACCACCTCTAGGATGCCCCCTCGCATTCACCCCTCCCTCCCAGTTTTCTTTTTTTATCGCTGTTTTCTCAGTTTTCTTTCTGTGAGATCGGTTTATTTATTTGGATTTCCACCCCCTGGCACCCACAGGCGTTTTTCCTCTCTTACTCACTGAAACACTGCCCCAGGTCTGTCAAAACCAGTTCCACAGTTTGGAAAAGCTTTACTTCATCGCTTCTCTCCTCTGCTTGCATATCAACACGGTGGTGTGAGGGTGTCTACTGGTGGGGTGGGGGTTAGGCGGGGGGAGAGGTGTGCTTGTGACAACTGCCACAGCTATCCAATAATGCCAAACAACACGCCCCTACACCCCCAAGGTTGAGTAACAGTTTAAACAAGCATTTGCAATGCAATAGGTCTCGTATTAGGAAAGTTTGAGCTATTGGTATTGTAAATGACAAATTTTTTATTTAGGTTTTGTTTTTGAAAATAGCTAAATTAATAGCTTTGTCATTTACCATGCCAATAGTTATAACTTTCGCAAATGTGACACCTATAGCGTTTGTAATGCAATATGTGTTGTATTTACGTGACTTACATGTATTGATATTACAAATAACAATGGTTTATAAATTTTTTTAATAATTAATACTTAAATAAAAGTTATTGTAATTTATAATGGCAATAGCTTAAACTTTTGTAAATAACATTTGTGAAGATTATGTTCAGTGTATTTTATTGTGACGAAAATCCAAGAACATATGTCAAATATTAACATCTTTTTCTTACATTTGTAATAAAGCTTGAAACATTGAGATAACCTTTTTGTACCAGTTGTTTTTGAATGGTTGCACAGATTGATGCTGTGGTGGAGCTCGGTGATGTTTTGGTGCCACAGAGTGATGCTGTGGTGGTGCTGAGTGATGCTGTATGCTATGCTATGTTTTGTTTTGCTATCCTATGTTTTGTTTTGTTATGCTATGCTATGCTGTTTTGTTATGCTATGCTATGTTTTGTTATGCTATGCTATGCTATGTTATGTTTTGCTATGCTATGCTATGCTATGTTTTGTTATGCTATGCTATGCTTTGTTATGCTATGCTATGTTTTGCTCTGCTATGCTTTGTTATGCTATGCTATGTTTTGTTGTGTTTTATTATGCTATGCTTTGTTTTGCTATGCTATGATTTGTTATGCTATGCTATGTTTTGCTGTGTTTGGTATGCTATGCTGTGTTTTGCTATGCTATTATATGTTTTCTTATGTTTTGTTAAGCCATGCTGTTTTGTTGTGTTTTGTTATGCTATGCTATGTTTTGTTGTGTTTTGCTAGGCTATGCTTTGTTATGAGATGTTTTGTTATGCTATGCTTTGTTATGCTATGCTTTGTTTTGGTATGCTATGTTTTGTTATGCTATGCTTTGTTTTGTTATGCTATGTTTTGTTATGCTATGTTAAGCTAAGCTTTGTTTTGTTATGCTATGCTATGTTGTGTTTTGTTATGCTATGCTATGCTTTGTTGTGTTATGTATGCTATGGTTTGTTGTGTTTTGCTATGTTTTGTTTTGTTATGCTATGCTTTGTTATGCTATGCTTTGTTGTGTTTTGCTATGTTTTATTTTGCAATGCTATGCTTTGTTATACTTTTCTATGTTTTGTTTTGCTATGCTTTGTTTTGTTATGCTATATTTTGTTATGCTATGGTATGTTTTGTTGTGTTTTGTTATGCTATGCTTTGTTATGCTATGTTTTCCTATCCTATGCTTTGTTTTGTTATGCTATGCTATGGTTTGTTATGCTATGCTGGTGAGGGTGAGTGAGGGGGACTGAGGGTGGGTGGGTGGGTGGGTGGGTGAGTGGGTGAGTGGGTGAGGGTGGGTGAGTGAGGGTGGGTGAGTGAGTGAGTGGGTGAGGGTGGGTGGGTGAGTGAGGGTGAGTGTGTTAGAGCGAGGGTGAGGGTGAGAGGGTGAGATGGTTGTGAGGTTGTGTATCCTATGCTTTTTTTGTTATGCCATGCTATGTTTTGTTATGCTATGCTGATGAGGGTGTATGAGGGTGAGTGAGTAAGGGTGAGTGAGGGTGTGTGAGGGGGGTGAGGGCGAGGGCGAGGGTGTGATGGTGTGTGAGGGTGAGAGGGTTGGGAGGGTGAGGGGGTGTGAGGGTGAGGGTGTGAGGGTGAGTGAGGGTGTGTGAGGGTGTGTGCGGGTGAGGGGGTGTGAGGGTGAGGGTGAGTGAGGGTGTGTGAGGGTGAGGGTGTGTGCGGGTGAGGGGGTGTGAGGGTGAGGGGGTGTGAGGGTAAGGGTGTGTGATGGTGTGAGGGGGTGTGAGGGTGAGGGTGTGAGGTTGAGTGAGGGTGCATGAGGGTGTGAGTGAGGGTGTGAGGGTGTGTGATGGTGAGGAGGTGTGAGGGTGAGTGAGGGGGGTGAGGGTGTGTTACGGTGGGTGAGGGTGTGTGAGGGTGAGAGGGTGTGAGGATGTGTGAGGGTGAGAGGGTGTGAGGATGTGTGAGGGTGAGTGAGGGTGTGTGAGGGTGAGTGAGGATGGGTGAGGGTGTGTGAGGGTGTGAGGGTGAGTGAGGGTGTGTGAGGGTGAGTGAGGGTGTGTGAGGGTGAAAATGTGTGGGAGGGGGTGTGATGGTGAGTCTGCAAAGAAACAGCAAATACCTACAAACCGTACCATTTCTAAATAACAGTTTAGATAAAGGTTGCTCTCCCACACATAAAAAATAACCACACCACCCGAACCAGCTTTAGTATTGACTGCAGACATTTGATTTACAAATGGCCACTGAAGCTTCCCTTTATCAGCGCAGCTCAGTCTGCAGCACACATCACGTTTGCACCTACACGCTGGCCTGCCGCTTTTCACGAAATCGCTTTTCTTGGCACGAAAAGCAGGACATATTGTAGGGTGGAGGGAGTGACTGATGGGCTGAGAGCCCCTACCTGTGAGGAGGAACCAGACCTTCAGCTATTGCAGAAATGCGGTAGTAAATGCATCACTCACTGCTATGGAGCCCGGCATTGCTTTCCCGCAGATCGCTCGCGGTGCACACGTCCATTTTGGACGTTCTGTTTTTGAAGAAATGTATAAGGCACTGCCGCTCACTTAATGTCAGAACAAACCAAAGAAAAAGAATACAATTAGATGGGGTAATACAGGCGAGGCCCCTGGAAGTGGAATGGTGTCATGTCAACATGGACACAGTCACAGTGTTGGCGAGTCGCACTTTTTTTTTTGTTAGTTATTTATTTATAGTGTTATCTTAACTAAGGCCGACAATTCAATGTAGAATGGTTTTCGGTTATTCTCACAAGAAAGCACGATGTGATCAAATACCAGATATGCGCCTTCTCCCGGATAAATATTCCCTTTTAAATGGTTTTTAAATAATTTCTGTACATGGCTGTTACAACAATGGCATTTTAGTAGCTAGTCGGATGCTTGAACTAAGTCTTAGTTTCTGTCATCTTTTCTCCTACTCATGTCTCTCACTTTGTCCCTTCCTTCTTTATGGAAAGCAAGGCAGCGCTGGGACAGGGGCTTGGCACGAAGGAAGGAGAAATGTGAGTCACGGCGGCCGTGAAGTGTGTAGCTGATCCCTTTGAAGCTCTCGGAGGCAGGAGCAAATGGTAAGGGGAGGAGAAATGCTGCTGGGGTGCATGCCTGAGGCCAAATCCGGATCGTAAAAGTCAGCTTTGTGGATGGACGGCATTAGGTCTCTCTACGAGACCTAAAAAGAAAGAAAAAAAAGATAAGTTGGAAAATGCACTTTGAAGCCCGGTGGATCACTGATAGCTGGAATTCTTTTTGCCACTGTTAGTTTCCAACGCTGCCCGCCGGTATGATACAAATCATATTTGAATGGCGAGAACGTGTGCAGAAACAATTCCATTAGGCTAACTGCACTGTACCATGCACTGATAAGCAATTGCAATTTTTTTTTTTTTTTTTTTTGGTTTTTATAGAGCGCGTAGTCACCCTTGAGTATCCCAGCGCTAAAACCTCGAACTCCTAACGGGGGGCACAGGGAGATTTCGAAGAAAAATCAGGGAAAAAGGAGGGTTTTGAGGGACTTTCTAAATCGAAGGAGGTTTGGTTCAGCTCTGAGGTTCGAGGGGAGAGCGTTCCATTTTCTGGCCGTGTTTACCGAGAATCTGCGGCCGCCGATGCGGGTTTTCTTCACCCTAGGGACAACGATAAGGTTTCCCTGTTCGGATCGAAGCGCTCTCGACGGTCTGTATGGAGTGATCCAGGTGCTCAGAATGGGGGGACCCGCATTGTTCAGGACCTTGTGTGCCAGACAGAGGGCCTTGAAAGCGACTCTTTCCCTCACGGGGAGCCAGTGAAGTTTTCTCAAGGCAGGTTTGGCCGATGTTCTTGCTGGGGTGTTTGTGAGCAAGCGGGCTGCGGCATTTTGGGTTTTTTGTAGTGTTTGCAAGGTGGCTTCCGGCGCCCCGAGGTAAATAGCATTACTATAATCCAGCCTTGCTAGCACTAAGCCTTGAATTAGCAGGAGGCGGGACTGGAATGGCAGTAGGGGGAGCGCTTTCCTACATGATCTCAGGAGCCCGTAGCAGATGCCGGCTGTTTTCCTGGCCTGTGTACGGAAAGTAAGATCTGTCTCTAGCCACACTCCCAGACTCTTAACCTCTGTCTTAGGGGAGGGGGGGTCACCCATACAGGCGGGCCAGATGTTAGGGGGGAGACTCGGGGTTTTGTGACCGAGAAGCAAGATCTATGTTTTTGACCCGTTAAGCTTTAGGTCAGAATCGCCCATCCATTAATGGACAGTGGATAGGCAGTCTTGTAGGTTGGAGGGCTGTAGCTTGGGGTGGGAAAGGGTCACTACCAGCTGAGTGTCGTCAGCGTAGCTGACGATCGTGACTCCGAAAGGGGTGACCAGCTCCTCCAGTGGGGCCATATACACGTTGAAAAGTGTGGGGCTCAATGAGGAGCCCTGGGGCACTCCACACCGGAGGGGGATTGAGGGAGAGCGGCTTTCTCCTTCCCAGACTTGGAAGGAGCGTCGGGAGAGAAAGGATGTGAGCCATCTCAGCGCACTGTCTTGTACGCCAGTGTTCTCTAGGCGCTGGGCTAGGACCTGGTGGCTGACAGTGTCGAATGCTGCGCTAAGGTCCAGGAGGACCACTGCCACTGATCCTCCTGTATCCATGATTTCCCTCGCTTTTTCTACTGCCGCCAGGAGGGCGGTGTCTGTGCCCTGACCTGGTCTAAAACCTGTTTGGGAGTTCTTTAGGCGGTGGTTTGCTTCCAGGAAGTGGGACAGTTTTTTGTTTGCGAGCTTCTCCGCGACCTTACCTATCCAGGGGAGGAGCGAGATGGGTCGATAATTGGATAAGTCCGTGGGGTCTAGTGACGGCTTCTTCAGCAGACCTTTAACAACGGCCTCCTTCCAGCTTTGTGGGACTTCTCCTTGGGCAAAAGAGGTGTTAATGAGGGCCGTGAGTCTAGCTATGATGGTTCGGGCTATGTTTTTCGTGAACCGTACGGGGACTGAGTCGCTGGGGGCTCCACTTTTCGTGGCTGCTAGAGTGGTTGCCACTTCTTCTTCTGTGACTGGTCCGAATGCTGTTAAACAAGGGGATTCGGGTTTGTCCGTGGGATTCCCTGACGTGAGGGTACAATCCTTTGCAACTCCAGAGGTGGCCTGATTAGTAGCAGGTAGGGAGGAAAGGATTTTCTTGATTTTATTGTCGAAGAAGTTGGCCAGGTTAACGCATTTCTCCTCGGCTGCTTTGGAGTCCAAGGGTGTCTGCGGGGGGGCTGGGACATGGAGAAGCTCTTTAAGTATGGAAAAAGTCTCTTTAGCAGAGCACGAGGAATTTTGTATTCTTACCTCAAAGAAAGAGCTTTTAGCGCTGTGGAGGGCTTGTTTATATGCCTTCATGGCAGTTTGATAGGCGTTTTTGTCCGTTGCTGTTTTATTTTTTCTCCATGTTCGTTCCGTCTTTTTGCACTCTTTCCTAAGAATGTTCAAGGCCGGGGTGTACCAGGGAGCATGATTGATCCTCTTTACATGTTTAAGAGAGCATGTTAATGGAATGAGGCTGTCTAGGGGGTTGGTGAGCCAGCTGTTAAATTCTCTATCAGCGGTGTTAGGGTCAGTTGAGAGGGGGCCGTCGGAATCCCTGAGCTTCGCTTCCCATTTTTCTGGACTTAACTTGTACCAGCGTCGAGTTAAAATCCTGGTTTTCTGTTTGGGGACCGAGGTGGGCTGATAGGACCAGTGCATCGGGACCAGAAAGTGGTCAGTCCATGGAAGGGGGGAGGGGTCTTGGGTTTGTAAATTCCTGATGTTGGTGAAAACTGGGTCTAGGAGATGACCTTTCTCGTGAGTGGGTTTCGAGTTCAGGAGCTGGAGGTCAGCTGACGCGAGGTCTGCTAGAAGATTTGCGGCAGTGTGGTCTGCCGGATCTAGGAAGTGTAGGTTCAAATCCCCTAGGAGAAGAAAGTTGGGCGTTGCTATTGTTTTTAAGAGGATGTGATCCATCAGAGTGTTTGAGAAGGCCCCTATTGAGCCTGGTGGTCGGTATACCAGAAGACCCGATAGTGAGGTGGTAGGGGAGACCTGAAGGGTGAAATTACAATTTTCACAGTCCTTGACCGTACCGTCGTTGATCCTGCAGCTAAGATGGTCTTTATAGAGAATGGCAAGCCCGCCACCTCTTCCAACTGGTCTGTTAAGGCAGCAGATTTGGTAGCCGGGGGGGGTTGCATTGACCAAGTCTGAGCCGTTGTTGGGGGTCAGCCATGTTTCGGTCAGAAATAGGGCGTCTAGCGAAAGGGTTAGGGTGAGGAGGTTTATCTCGTGCGAGTGCTTTACTAGCGACCTGCAGTTCAATAGGCCCAGTCGAAGCGTGCGGTTAAATTTCGTGGTTTCAGGGGTGTTGCAGAGGGGACATCCTGTGAACGGGGTGTCGTCCTTCAGGATGAATTTGCAGTGCGGATTTTTCTTTGTATTCCAGAGACGGAGGGTATCCGGGGGGTAGGATAGGAGGGGCTGTGAATCGGGCATAGTGTCAGGTCCTAGGGCCGTCTGGGCCCGGACGGGCCCAGACGGGCTTGCCTTTGGCGCGCCCTCGGCGCGCTGACGGCGCGCCCGCTGCGCCCGTCCGCTGCGCGTCCGGTAATTGCACATCTTTAATGTGTAGGAAAGGGGCGGGTGGGCGTGGCCTCAAAGTGGGCGTGGCCTCTCTCCCTCGCCGTGAATGGCGGCAGCAAAGTTTGTTTGCTGGGTTAGAGTTGCAGCGAAGGGGTCGCTGTTTCGGCGCTTCTGGGCCCGCTCCAGTGGTGGTAGACGGGTGAGTGATAATTTTAAAAACACAGAGAATTAGGCGTGACACAGATATACAATTTTTAAAAATGCTTGCTAGTCTCCCGGCTTCCGCCTCAGGAGCTTACGAGATTCTAGTGAGTGGCGCTGAAGGCAGCGTTTATATAACGTGGGCGGCGGGTGGGCGTGGCCTCTCTCCCTCGCCGTGAATGGCGGCAGCAAAGTTTGTTTGCTGGGTTAGAGTTGCAGCGAAGGGGTCGCTGTTTTGGCGCTTCTGGGCCCGCTCCAGTGGTGGTAGACGGGTGAGTGATAATTTTAAAAACACAGCGAATTAGGCGTGACACAGATATACAATTTTTAAAAAATGCTTGCTAGTCTCCCGGCTTCCGCCTCAGGAGCTTACGAGATTCTAGTGAGTGGCGCTGAAGGCAGCGTTTATATAACGTGGGCGGCGGGTGGGCGTGGCCTCAAAGTGGGCGTGGCCTCTCTCCCTCGCCGTGAATGGCGGCAGCAAAGTTTGTTTGCTGGGTTAGAGTTGCAGCGAAGGGGTCGCTGTTTCGGCGCTTCTGGGCCCGCTCCAGTGGTGGTAGACGGGTGAGTGATAATTTTAAAAACACAGAGAATTAGGCGTGACACAGATATACAATTTTTAAAAATGCTTGCTAGTCTCCCGGCTTCCGCCTCAGGAGCTTACGAGATTCTAGTGAGTGGCGCTGAAGGCAGCGTTTATATAACGTGGGCGGCGGGTGGGCGTGGCCTCAAAGTGGGCGTGGCCTCTCTCCCTCGCCGTGAATGGCGGCAGCAAAGTTTGTTTGCTGGGTTAGAGTTGCAGCGAAGGGGTCGCTGTTTCGGCGCTTCTGGGCCCGCTCCAGTGGTGGTAGACGGGTGAGTGATAATTTTAAAAACACAGAGAATTAGGCGTGACACAGATATACAATTTTTAAAAATGCTTGCTAGTCTCCCGGCTTCCGCCTCAGGAGCTTACGAGATTGCCACTTCGAAAACAGTGTAGAAGGACATTTTGAGTCTAGTTGTCATTTTCTGGGTGTGACATGTTTGCAATATCATTTGAAATACTAAAAAATGTAAGAAAGTGAAGACACAATGTTTTGTCAGAAGGGAGATAAGGCAGAGACTGCATCCAAAAACAAACATTAAAAATGCAATACGTTTCGCCTTTCAATATGTTAAAGCCATTTGCTTTGCTATACAATACCATTAGCAAAGCAAATGGCTTTAACTTAATCAAATGCGAGACCTATTGCATTTTCAATGCTTGTTACTATATGGGGCGGTTACAGGGGCCATGCACAGACACTGGGGACAGGGAACAACCGAGCCGGCTACACACTCCACATGTGAATAGATAAGTTTAGCTAGGGGCATCATCAAAGCTGTATTGTGCCTCTATCAATCCATTCAACTTCAACAGCATTCCACTGAGCCACTGGAGGGGCTACGGGCCAAGTGGGAGGCGGACCTTGGTACTCCCATAGAGGATAAGGGCTGGGAAAATACACTCCTGAGGGCCACTAAGGTATCCCACAATGCACGATTCCAGTTGATTAGTTTTTACACTTGACATAGAGCATACATCACACCAGACAGAATCAATGGATATTTCCACTGAGATGATGCGAGCTGCCCACCCTGTCAGGAGGTAGGAGCTAACTACATCCATATGATGTGGAGCTGCCCACAGCTTGAAAGGTACTGGCAAGAAGTGATTAGGGAAACAGCGTGCGTCACAGGGAAAGATATACCATGCACCCCAAACCACTTGCTGCTTAACCTGTTCTCCCACTCTGCCAGGACCAAAGTTATGGCAAGGTTCCAGGACCTAGCACATATATTAGCAAAGAGTGATCTAACAAGCAAATGGAAGGCCCCAGCGGGTCCTAGTGTGCTGAATTGGAAGTGGGAATTTGGAGAAGTGGGCGGGCTACGAACATAGAATACTGCTCCGGAACGCAAAGCGCGGCATAGGCAGACCGGAGAGAGCGCATGCCTGGGGAGCCCTAGTAGATGACCTGAAAAATGTAGACTGGGTACCACTCCCAGCACCCCACAGGCTAGGTACCGACCAGATAGCCCTAACAACCAGGAACAGGAGAGTGATGAAGATGCATAACAAACCGAACACAGCCCCTCAGCACCTACAGCCCTGAGGGTTTGCGGGAATTTGCCTCAGTAGAGACGTATGGAGAGAGACCCAGACCACACATAAGGCGGGAGCCAAAGGAACAGATTAGTCGACAGCAGCGAGGGGTGGGGAGGGATAGGGGGAAAGTTGGGGAGAACATGTTACACCGCCACACTAAATGATGGTGACGTACAACTGAAACAGCATGGTTAGTTGAAGTATATCACTAAATAAGATGTATGAATGGAACTCCACCTGAGCAGACAGGGAACGTTAAATTGAAATGCTACCCAGGAACATCTATAAACAAGAAATGACATGAGAATGTATTGTTGATACCCAAATTCAAATAACATATATATATATATATATATATATATATATATATTTTTTTTTAAACAACGCTCTTTGGCTGTGACAAATTATTGCAGCTATTTGTGGAGAGAGCACACTGGTCACTAATGGCGCAACTGCCCCCAGAGACACCCCCACTTCCCCACCGCCAGGCCTATGAGTGCTAAACTGTTAAATTACTGTAATACAGTACTCCGGTCGGTGCGGGAGATGGGAGACATCATATACCATTACAACCACCTCACCGCCTTCCTTGATTTCAAAGTAGCGGTGCAGGCTGCCCGACGACAGTTCTTCCCTTTTAAAAACCAGTTGCAGAATGAAGACAGTTTGTAGGCTATGCTATCCCCTGCGCACTGAATCATTGATTGTTACTTGTTTAAGTTATGACAATGAAACTAATTGCTACTGTACTGAGAATGTACATGGTACACACTACACCCCAATCAGCAACATACGACTGGTCCAAGAAATTACCCAATAGATCTGATCCAAGACCACATACGCCTTCCAGAGTTAGAAAGTCCAGGGGCCTAATAATCCCCGCAAAACCAGTCAGGTCCTTTCTTATCTAGACGCACATCATATACAACTTGCTTTTTTACATGATATGCACCTCACACTGCTCTGTCAGCTGTGGGTCCCGATAGGAGAATTATAAATTGGCATCATCCTATTTCTCATTCTGCAGGGGGGTTCATGATCCTGATTAAAAAATTAAATAAAACAAGAGGTGCCCTTCACAGAAACACACTCTGTAGTGGATAAAAATAGCCAATATGGAATAGTGCAGGACACTCTTTATGGCTCTCCGGTTACGCTAGTCAACACTTATAGATGACCCTGGATATTACATTAGAATCTGGCATCCCATCCATGCTCGTCCGCCTACGACAGTAATATTGGGGGAGGACCTCAACACTTAGACCCAGATATTGACCAGTCGGCTGTAACAGACTGGCATGGCAAATAATCTGCTAAGATTGTCAGTGATGATAGGGCAGAGTATGATATGGCATGGCGGACATATGGAGGCTTCAGCATGCCTTGAAGGTACGTTTGTGTCGTCTGTCCGTGGTTTCTCCTAGACTATTGGCTTGTCATGCGGAAGGTTAGCATGGATTTTTCATATCTCCCAAAGACATTATCCGATTACACCCCAGTGAACCTCATGATCTTGATACCTACTCTTCCCCACCCCAATTTATGTGACTGTTTCAAGTAACAGCTCTTCTGGATCCTGTGTTCTGAGGGGATCCACTCTGCCATCACGGTACTTTGGAAAAAAGTTGGATCGGTGGAGGGTGTGGGTGTATTGTGGGAAGCTTAGAGGCCACAATCAGGAGGGTGTGCATAAGCACGCAGGCTGGAGTGTTGCGTGCAATACACACCCAAATCCAAAGAACGGAGGCCCAGCTGTTGCCCCCAGAGAGGAAATACGAGGGAGACCCCTGCCCTGCCACTCTGGCAGCCATCAGAGATCACATAACCGCTTTTCATGAACTCGACACCCAGGAACTGAAATTTGTAACCAAACGCAACAGTGTTAAAACATATGGGGAGGGTGGTAGGCAGGGGCGTAGTTTAGCTACAAAATTGAAATCGCCAAAGGGGCATGCGCATGTAATAGAAATCACCACCCCAGAAGGCACTGACCATCATCACATCCCCTCAATCCTCACTGAGTTCACGAAATTCTATGCCCAGACGTACAGAACCTGGCCTCCTGTTATAGAGGAAGAGATGGGGAGCTACCTTGATATAGCACTGGAGTGGCTGTCTGTAGGTCAGTGGGAATTCTTGTCACATCCTATTACATCCGAGAAAATTAAAGAAGCAATACGCTCACTTCTAGAAGGTTAGACTCTACGGCCTAGATGGCTGAACGGGAGAATTCTATAAAGAATGTGCAGAGTCACTGGTGCCACATCTGCATGCCTTATACGAGGAGGCATACACTAAGCAGATCCAATTCTCCCCTTCCCCTCACTCATAGAAGGCCCAACTTGTTACATTATTGAAACCGGACCAACCTCCGGTACACTGGAAATAGTACCGGCCGCTGTCATTAATAAAACAAGCATTTACAATGCAATGGTCTAGGCATTATTAAAGGTAGAGCTATTGGCATTGCTCATGAAATTTTTTTCTTTTCTTTTTTAAAAACATAAATAAATGGTATTGTCAGTTAAAATGGCAATAGGTGAGCATTAGAGAGTAGTAGAGAGTATTTGCGGACACAGAGACACACACACACACACACACAGACAAAACCACGCACACACACAGACAGAGTCACGCACACACACAGACAGAGTCACGCACACACACAGACAGAGCCACACACACACACAGAGCCACGCGCACACACACAGACAGAGCCGCGTACACACACAGACAGAGCCACGCACACAGAGGCCCTGCTGGCTTATTTACTCTTCTGAGGTTACAGTGCCCAAAGTGTGTACATAAACCCAGACTTCCCAATGTCCTGCTGGTTCAAATTATTTTTCTGACGCCACAATGTCCCCTCTAACGTAATAAGCTACAGGGATGTACTTCTCTTACCTGACAATGTTCAAATGTTTACCTACTTCTCTGACGTCACAATTCCATGGTTGTTTGCATGACGCCCTGAGACCAATCCTCTGCTTCTTGAAGTAACTTGTGATATCACAGTGGACATGTTGTTTGCACCACTGCGATCGCAGTTGTCCTGGCTCTGCTGATGCCCTGTGTAAACACAGATCTAACAGAGAAAAGCTGGCCATGGGTGGCAGGAGTGGGCCGGGTTCAGTCCAAACTACACACACAGAGTTGGTTTAATCAGATGCCTCATGTGTGGAAAGGACTATCGGTTTCCATAACCAGGGTCGGTGGGGGGATCGCCTTGAGGCACTTTGGTACTGATTATGGACTGAGAGCTCTGGGTCCTAACATTCTAAACTGCGAATGTGTCAGCTCCTCCCCCAGCGTACCCGAACTATTCAGGAAAGTGCAGCGCGAGTTAAAACCTCATTCCTATACAACCACTGGCCTCTCCGCAGAGAATGCTAATGGTGGCACTAGCTGGCCTCTTCATGTGCAAGGAAGGTCCAGTGCCGAGTAAAGGCCTCCTTGTTTCAATCTACTTGACAGGGAGATATAGACAACCATAGTCTATGGTTTACATAAGAGAAAATATGTAGATGTCCAAATTCGGAAACGCTGGGAGTTCTCATAATCTGTTTTAACCCCGCCCCCACCTCCCACCATGTCTGCAGTCACTCTCACTCATGCTGCCACTCTCACTCATGCTGCCACTCTCACTCATGCTGCCACTCTCACTCATGCTGCCACGAATACTGCATTTAAATGTTTCCGTAATACCCCGCACAAAATACCCCATATTACAGGGTGTGTTCCATCCTGGGTTTTGTGCTTTCCCACCATTACAAGTTTCTCCCTTGTAAAATCGGTTCCAGGGCACATGGGAAAAAACACCACAGTGAAGACACCAGAGGCTGAGGTCCAGGAAAGTAAACGGTTCATTCCATAAGCTATATGGCATACAAAGTCGGCTTGAATGAATCATTAACCGCACGCACCCAGGTCTTATAAACGCCCCCTGCACACCCCCAGATCAAAAGTCAATGCGCACCCCATTTATAGGCATCCCAACGGTGCCCAGCGCGCCACAACAGGTGCCTAATTAGCCTTTCAAGGGTAACGGCCATAGCATAATATGCGAGCACGAGCGCAACAACCTACAAGATGGGACTGCGCTTGTGCACCTCTACACCCAGCACACACCACTGATTACAAGTTTCTTCCTTAGAATGAGGAATAACTGTGTGAATTTTTGTTAGACCCTAGATTTCTGCACATTTTTCTCTCTGTTTAAGCACTTTTTGTTAAATAAATTTCACTTGCTGCTCATTTTATAAATAAATAAATAAAACGCAGAGATGTAGAGTTTTATCTCCACAGTTCATTATCCATTTTGGCCACGGTCTCGGCTGAGGACGCAATCTCCAATTCCTCAAAACCCGTCACAAAGTCCCTTAAATTGTTTTCAACATCAAAAATATTTCAGAAGAACGGCATCCCGGGCACCTTCGCATTTTTGTTTGAAGTCATTTCCTGTTTTTTCTTTCGTGAAGGGCTAGTGTGCTGTGTGTGGGTGGTGGGTAATCACGAGGAATGTTTTTCCTACTGCACATCAGTAATTTAATTCAGAATGGTGACGGGATGGTATGCTAAGCATGGAGGAGTTTATGAAAATCAACCCACTTTGAAAGTCTAGTTGCTGGGGGATAGTGTGTGTGTGTGTGTGTGTGTGTTTTGCAAGTGTGTGTTTGCCTGTAAGCAGTTTGAGAACATATCCATAAAATAAATACATGTAGCTAGCTTTCATTAAAGAGTATGCCCAGGATCAGATGAAATCGCCCAGGTGAACTATATTTACATCAATCACTGTTCAAAATTCATGAAGCATTAATCACACTTGCCCACTGAAAAGCCTTTTCCAACATTTTTTCCCACAAAATTAGTCAACTATGTGCCCTCTCCGGCGCTCAACATAATCCACCTTTCTGAGCAATGATGTCACAAATATGTGTGAAATTTGAATAAAGAGGTTGTAGAAACCCATTCACTCTGACTAGGGTCACCATTTCCCTCAAAGTCATTGCCGACATTTTCTCCAGTCCGGTCAGAAAACCAAATGCATTCTGGGTAGTGTAGTCTTATCTTGCTTACATTAAACGAGCACACCTTTAATCAATAATCTGTGAAAAGGTGAACAGTTCAGGATTGGTGACAGTGTCTAATGACCTGGAGTTGGGTCCCTGCCCTAAATCTGAGGCAACATCTAAATGAGACGCGTCCTCGACCAATGGCATTGAGGGGGCAGAGCAGTGACCTTTCCGGCGCCAGAGTCAATGGATATCAGAGTGCTTTACACCCTGATCAGCGGTATGAGGCGCTATACAAATGCTGAAATACATCAAGCAGTCTGCAAACCCCCAGTGTTTAGCTGCTCTGCCAGCAGCGTGAGAGCACTGTGGGGGGCCTCAAGGGGTCACAGCTGCCGCAGTGAAACCTTAACTCAACGCTTGGAAACTACTTCAAAATGTATCCTAACAGACTCCGTTTCGTAAGTAAAACAAATCCCAAATAACAAATAAAATAAAAAGCCATATTACTAACGCAGCAAATAGCCATAGGACAGATTAACCAAAAGGGATTGCAGAATGAAAACATACTAATGAAGACGTTAAAACCTTTAATTACTCCTGCCGCATCCGCATGGGCCGTTACTCTCATATGCGTTATCGCTGGTGCAGTTGCTGTGTACAATGCGCTTTGTCCCACCCCCACCGGATAGACATGTTTTCAGCTCCTTGAGCTGGCACTTTGTGGGTTGCTGCGGGGTGCTATTTGTATCTGTTCCTCACTGTCAGGCCGGCACTGCGGGTGAAGCGCACCGCTTAATGGGAGCATTTACTTAAAAAAGCCACAAACCTGTCCACTCTTCACATCCTCCCACAGTGCTGTCCCACCCCCAGTCCGGGCCTCGGGCACCGGCACACAGACTCAAACATCCTCTTAATGATTATCTAAAACATCTACAACTGCAGCGGTCCCAGGGTGAAAGGTTAGACTCGCACGGTTTCCGGGTCGTCTTTTCTTCTCTTGGCAGCTTGCCTTAGCTTGACCAGAACACAAACAACACCTTGGGCAGACTAACCGTATATACCACCTGAAGGTGTAGAGGTCCACGTATCTTAAAGCACCCTAACCGGTAAGTAACCTGTTATAGAACACTTTAATTAGCACTGAAACCATGTCTCTTTCTCTTACACTAATATTTTCCATTCAAATCAACTTCACTGCGGTGAACAAAAATGGCGGCCGCAAGCTTCTGAATTTTTCGGAATCGGGGGCGTGGTTTGCTGTTTTGAGTGACAGACAACGTCACTGTCTAAAGAACAGCAAAACTTACGCCCCCAAATCCGAAAAAGACTGAGCTTCTTTGGAGGGATGGCTCTCTCCTCCAATGGCTGGCCTCCGTTTAGGAAGCCAGCCAATGGAGGAGAGACGAAAACAGAGGGGGGATAAAGCAGCCTATTAAGTAACAATAAATCTCCGGACTTCCGGTCTTGGCCTACGGCCAAGCCCTATGGTCCCTCGACCTAAAAACTGAAGCAAAACTGCTTGTGACTCGGGGCAGCCACTGCTTCCCAACTTAGTGTTGCTGGGTCAGTCAGGCTTTGTGCCGGCCCGCTCCACCACGCATAACTTGCAGACCCCATTTGCACAGCTTATCATTGCAGGTGGCGGTCCTACTGGACGCAGCCACAGTTTTTGACTCCATTGCATGGTAGTATAGGTTCCTGATGATGACCCAAATGGGGATACCTGGGGCATTTCTCCAATGGATATGATTACTGTATACTAAGCCAGTGGCTCCTGTCTGTCTAAAGATATAAGACCTCTGGTCTAAACAGTAATGTCTGCGGATTTCCCAGTATATAGGGGCACGCGCCAAGGGTGCCCCTTGTCACCATTATTATTCGCCATTGCAGTTTAGCTCCAAGCTTGTGTGATCTGACAGCAGCATGCTGCCTTTGTTCTCCACTTCCGACTGAGGCCGCTGGACATCTCCTTATATGCGGAAGACATGGCGTTGTATATTAGGGACCCTGTCACACATCTGGCACCAGTAATCCGTGAATATATCTGTGTCAAATGAGCTGTGTTTGCTGGCCCTGGTAAAAAAAAAAAAAAAAATTAAATTACAGCAGGCCAATAGATGCTTTGTGGCAGTGGCTCTTCTGATGGCAAAGAGGAGAGTTGCTATGTATTGGGGAGCCTATGCTGAACCTACAAAAAAAGCACAACTTAGAATGCTGCAAAGAAGAATTATAACTTTATGCGGCGGAGATACGGGCCTTGGTGGCCAAAGGACATTTGGACCCCCTCACAGCCTATATGCATTCAGCCCCGGAGGAACAATAGGGGGTGACTACAGCAGGGCAGGGGTCTGTATTATCTGAAGGTGCCTTTCTATCAGCCTTTATTAACTTTTAACATTGGGGAAATTATGTTCTAGATGAAACATATACTTTTATATGCCTAGTGTAAGTCGAGGTCGCTGTGTTGTCAGCTCTGTATGTTCTGAAAAAGAAAATGTAAACAAGCATTTGCAATACAATAGGTCTCGCGTTAGGAAAGTTTGAGCTATTGGTCTTGTGAATGACAACATTTTTATTTGTGTTGGTTTTGAAAATAGCGAAATTAATAGCTTTGTCATTTACAATGCCAATACTTTTAACTTTTGCAAATGTGACACCTATAGCATTTGTAATGCAACATGTTTTGTATTTACGTGACTTAGATGTATTGATATTACAAATAACAATGGCTTTTAATTTTTTTAAAGAATTAATACTTAACTAAAAGTTATTGTAATGTATAATGCCAATAGCTTAAACTTTTCTAAATAACTTTTGTGAAGATTATGTTCAGGGTATTTTATTGTGACACAAATCCAAGAACAGAAGTGAAATATTAACATCTTTTTGTGACATTTGTAATAAAGCTTGAAACCTTGAGAGAACATATTTGAACCAGTTGTTGTCGAATGGTTCCATAGATTAATGCTGTGGTGGCGCGGAGTGATGTTGTGGCGACGATTGATGCTGATGTATTTGCATATTGATGTTGTGGTGCCCCTGAGTGATGCTGTGGTGGTGCGATAGATAGATAGAGTGAGGGTGATAGATAGTTAGAGGGAGGGCGATAGATAGAGTGAGGGTGATAGATAGTTAGAGGGAGGGCGATAGATAGAGTGAGGGTGATAGATAGTTAGAGGGAGGGCGATAGATAGAGGGAGGGCGATAGATAGTTAGAGGGAGGGCAATAGATAGAGTGAGGGCGATAGAGTGAGGGCGATAGATAGACAGATAGATAGAGTGAGGGCGATAGACAGACAGACAGATAGAGTGAGGGCGATAGACAGACAGATAGAGTGAGGGCGATAGACAGACAGACAGATAGAGTGAGGGCGATAGACAGATAGAGTGAGGGCGATGGGCGATAGACAGATAGAGTGAGGGCGATAGATAGACAGATAGAGTGAGGGTGATAGATAGACAGATAGAGTGAGGGCGATAGATAGACAGATAGAGGGCGATAGATAGACAGATAGAACTAGGGCGATAGATAGACAGATAGAGTGAGGGCGATAGGTAGACAGATAGAGTGAGGGCGATAGATAGACAGATAGAGTGAGGGCGATAGATAGACAGATAGAGTGAGGGCGATAGATAGACAGATAGAGTGAGGGCGATAGATGGACAGATAGAGTGAGGGCGATAGATAGACAGATAGAGTGAGGGTGATAGATAGACAGAGTGAGGGCGATAGATAGACAGAGTGAGGGCGATAGATAGACAGAGTGAGGGCGATAGATAGACAGAGTGAGGGCGATAGATAGACAGAGTGAGGGCGATAGATAGACAGAGTGAGGGCGATAGATAGACAGAGTGAGGGCGATAGATAGACAGAGTGAGGGCGATAGATAGACAGAGTGAGGGCGATAGATAGACAGAGTGAGGGTGATAGATAGACAGAGTGAGGGCGATAGATAGACAGAGTGAGGGCGATAGACAGATAGAGTGAGGGCGATAGATAGACAGATAGAGTGAGGGCGATAGATAGACAGATAGAGTGAGGGCGATAGATAGACAGGGCGATAGATAGACAGAGTGAGGGCAATAGATAGATAGAGTGAGGGCGATAGATAGACAGAGTGAGGGCGATAGATAGACAGAGTGAGGGCGATAGATAGACAGATAGAGTGAGGGCGATAGATAGACAGGGCGATAGATAGACAGAGTGAGGGCAATAGATAGATAGATCGAGTGAGGGCGATCGATAGACAGATAGAGTGAGGGCGATAGATAGACAGATAGAACTAGGGCGATAGATAGACAGATAGAACTAGGGCGATAGATAGACAGATAGAGTGAGGGCGATAGATAGACAGATAGAGTGAGGGCGATAGATAGACAGATAGAGGGCGATAGATAGACAGATAGAGTGAGGGCGATTGATAGACAGAGTGAGGGCGATAGATAGACAGAGTGAGGGCGATAGATAGACAGAGTGAGGGCGATAGATAGACAGAGTGAGGGCGATAGATAGACAGAGTGAGGGCGATAGATAGACAGAGTGAGGGCGATAGAGAGACAGAGTGAGGGTGATAGATAGACAGAGTGAGGGTGATAGATAGACAGAGTGAGGGTGATAGATAGACAGAGTGAGGGCGATAGATAGACATGAGGTTCCGTGACGATTTGAACCCGTGTTTTCAACATTGTCGTAAACTCATAATTTTGGTACCAGTGAACCGCAAATGGTCCATTTAGTATATCCTGGTGTTTTCGTTATGCTACGAGCAAGAGCACTCCTATTATAACCACATTTCCGATACACCGATGGCATCCATTTTAGATTATGGCATCCATCCTGTATTCTTGCCCTCACATAGTCAATGGACACACAGTGACCTCTGATCAATTCATTTCACTTAAAGACACGTAGGCTTTAGCCGGCGATTCACCTTGCTAGTGACACGTGCACCTTAGGACAGAAACGCTGTGGCCGCATGACTCGGCAAAAGCTGCCTCCTCTGCCTGAGGCCAGTCCTGCTATACTGGTTCTCGTGTTCGTTGGCCTGATCATGATTAGGCGGCCAAAGTTGGTAGCCTTGCCCATTTACGACCCACAAACATCTCTTATCCTGTTTTTCTATCTTCTGCACCTGGCTCTGCTCCTTTCCTTCTGGGCCTTTATTAGGGGGAGGTAACGAAATTTACGATGAGGCGGTCCGGCTCTTGAATGAAAAGATGACATGGGATTATGATCGAACAGTGGGAACCTCTCATTCGTAATGTTTTGACATCAGAAATTGTTAACGATTCCTGTGTAACGCCAAATATTTATTGTTTAGGACATAAAGTTTAAAAAACGCACTAGTATGTGGAGAATGTTGCCCCCAGCTAAAAAACTTGTATTTAAGGAGCAACCAACTTTGTGCAAATCGAACAGGCTCCTAGAATCTGCCTGTGTGTAGTTTCTGTGACTTCTGTGTCCCTGCAGTAATAAACCTTTGGTCTTTGACGCCACCATCAAGAAGCCCGTGTTTCTGTTTATTTGTGCACCGAGACAGGTAGAACTCAGGGGTCTTCGGGTTATGTCCCTGACACCTCTGGACCTTAATAAAAGTCCAGAACTCCAATTGGCGCCCAACGTGGGGCGACGTCATTCGGTACCGGTCCAAAAGCCTGAAGAGTTCGAGAAGCTTCGTGTGAAGATTCCAGAGGGAGGCGCCCCACTTCATGGATCCCGGCATATCGCAAAAGTGGCCCGACGTTCTCTTCCACGAGGGTTCCCGTTCGGACGGCTGCAGTGGTCCGCTGCCTTGACCGTCGCCCTGTCTTGGACCCGAGGTGCAGACCTTAGTACGGCGAGACGAGACGGGTTTCTCCTTGGTGTCGTCTTCAGTGCTTCAGTTAAGTATTAAGTGGTTGCTAGTTGTTTGGTTACTTCGTAAGGGTTTGCTCCTGTTTGGATAATCCTTAGTTCCTTGGTTTGGTTTGGTTTCGTAAGATTATCACTGGTTGTTCTAGTTACGATAATCTTTTGGTTTAGTTTGGGTATCGATACATTTGTTCACTTTGGTAGGCCTAAGTTCTTAGTTCGAGTGCGCACCTTTGTTTGTGTTTGTTCTGTGTTCCGGTTTATAAAATGGTAAGTCGAAAAAACTGTATGTTTTCATGTTTTGGTTGCAACAGGGATTCCCGGTTGGAGGACTCATGTTCGGTTCCTCCGATTGGAACTCCTCTTTATGATCTTTATTGCAAGTACGGTGTGGGTCCTATATCTTATAATGAAGTATGGATCCGTTACACGGAGAAAGATGGTGTCCTTAGTTGGCCACTACATGGTAGTTTTGAACCCGAAATTCTCGATAATTTAGAAATAAAGTTGTTTAAGAAGAAAGCCCGGCCGGCAATGTTTGATTCTTTCCGTTGTTGGCAAAAAGAATCCAAACAGAGAGAGACTAAAAAGTTGAAGAAAGAGCAAAAAGAGCAAGAGTTGACTTTAGAACAGTCTGCCAAGCAGCTGCAACTCAATGAATCTGAGAAAGCGATGGAGGTAGCCAATAGAGAGCGTAATTTAGCGATAGACAAGTGCTACCCTGCCTTGCCATCGAGTACAGCTAAAACAGTAGAGGACCCTGAAAAGGATCCCCTGTTGTCTTACTTGTTGAGGTCACCTCCACCGTATGCACAGGGTGCTACAGCTCCACCTCTGCCGAATGTTTTGTTACCGGTTGCTGGACAGCCTGGTATACCTGCTCCTGGTCCCCTGAACCAAGCACCTGCACTCCCTGTGGTTAACAATATTCCTCCGGCACCCCCTCTTCCAGGGTTGCCAGCTCCTCTGCCTATGCCTGTACCGCTGATACCTGTTGTTTCGCAAACTACTTTGCCTGCTACCCCTACTATTGCTGTTTCTTCTGTCCCGACTACTACTCTACTTCAAACTTCTGCAAGCTATGTGACTCTGCTTTCTGTTCGTCGGAGAATCACTGATTCTGTCTCTAATATTCTATCTCCCTTTTACAAAACCCTGATTAGGAGTCCAGCCTCTGAATCTGTTCAGAGACGTAGTCAGCTTCCTAGTGTTGAAGAACGGGGAATATTAGATTCTACTGCCCTTAGGTGGATTTCGAAAGTTGGAAGGTATAATGTACGAGATGTATTAGTGGTGGTTCTACGCAAAATTCTAGAGGTTGAGGACGAGGTACTATGCCTCCACAAACGAATGATCGCCCTTCTAATTATTTTGATCAGCGAAACGGACAATCTGCACAGCCAACTAGATCTCAACAGTATCACGTTGAGGATTACTGTGAAGTTAGTGAGGAATTTCAGCAAAGTGAGTACTAGGACAGCCATGGACAAAGAGAGGGAGTAGTATCAGTTCCAGTAGATCAGAGTGGGCCTTATGTCGCGGTAGCCACATCAGGTGTAGTCGAACCGTTTCTGTTGGATACTGGTGCAGCAAAAAGTTCTATCATACATGCAAAACTCCCTGGCGCACCTTTGTCTGGCTTAACAAATGTTTCAGTAGGTTTTTCAGGCGCCCCTGTTCACAACCCCGTTTCTGGTCCTTTGTCTATTTCTGTTGGGCCTCGTCAATTGAAAGCACCCCTGATTTTGACGACCGGTTGTAATGAAAATCTGCTTGGTTTAGACTTGTTAAAACACCTATACGCGACTTTGTACTGTTCTCCGTCAGGAGTACAGCTTACGCTGGGTAAAAGAATCATCTCTCCGATGTACTTGTCAATGGATGCGCTCCCACTGGAGCTGCGTTCTCTCCCTGATACTCTTTAGGCGACTGGTCCTAACAATGTAGGTCTTTTGGAAATTGCACCCTATGTAGTAACTTTGAAAGCAAATGTCAAATTTCCACGAATCCCACAATACAAGATCTCTAGTGAAGGTGAACGTGCGCTCTTATTGATAGTGCAAGATTTGATCAAGAAAGACGTAATAAAGGAAACTAGAGGAAATGTCTGTAACAGCCCTGTACTGCCAATTCTAAAACGCACTGATCCTTCAAAGCCTCCAGTCTATAGATTTGTAATCGACCTTAGAGAGGTTAACAAAATCGTGATCCACAGTTTCCTGTGGTTCCAGACATTACTGCATTGTTAACGTTGATTCCTGCTACAGCCACATGGTTCTCAATTATCGACTTGAAGAATGCCTTTTTCAGCATTCCGATAGCCGAAGAAAGCAGAGATATTTTCGGCTTCTCTCTAGGAGGCCGAAGCTTCAGGTTTAAACGTGCGCCACAAGGCTATTGTGAAAGTCCATCCATTTACAGTCAGGCATTAAAAAGTCAGTTAGATTCTTTTGTACTTCCTCCTGGTTCTGCTTTGGTGCAATATGTTGATGATCTTCTAGTGGCTGCCGATGACAAGGAAACTTGCAAAGCAGCTACAATTTCCTTATTGCATCATTTGTCTGACTTAAATCACAAGGTGTCACCTTCCAAAATGCAATATTGTTGTCAAGAAGTGACCTACCTAGGTCATCTCTTGTCAAAGGAGGGAAGAAGGTTGACCCCAGAGAGAATAAAAGCAATTACGCAGATGAATGTTCCTAGCACACAGAGAGAAGTGCGTGCCTTTTTAGGTATTACCTCATACTGCAGGCAATGGATCCCAAATTTTTCTCTTTTGGCAAAACCATTGGTGGCCTTGACTGGAAAAGGTGTTCCGAGTCCGGTGCCATGGTCTGCCGAATGTCAGCAAAGCTTTTCTGAGTTACGAAATGCACTGTGTTCAGCTCCGGTGTTGGGAACACCCGACTACAGTAAGCCATTTACACTCTATGTTCACGAGAGAGAAGGTTGTGCATTGAGTGTTCTGACGCAAAGATTTGGTGATAAACAACGCCCTTGTGCGTATTTTTCATCAACATTAGACCCGGTAGCCAGAGCGTTGCCTAGTTGCTTGAGAGCTACAGCAGCAGCTGCAGCGTCCATTCGACAATCTGCTGGTTTGGTCATGAACAACATGCTAGTGGTCATGGTTCCACATGCCGTGGATACACTCATGAACCGAACAAAGACACAGCACCTTACCAGTGCTAGATTATCAGGCTATGAGCTGACACTGCTAGCAAGTCATATTCAGATTAAAAGATTCAATGTATTGAATCCAGCAACACTGTTGCCGACTAGTCAGGAGTCGAGTGATTCTGAACCCCATGACTGTTGTTTTAGAACCGAGGAGGAGACAAAAGGACGGATTGATCTTAAAGACACTCCGTTATCGGACCCAGATGGTACGTTATACGTCGACGGGTCTTGTTTTAAATTGGAGAATGGTGATGTAACAGCTGCCTATGCAGTAACGACTTTGAGTACGATTGTGGAGACTGCAAGAGTGAGTCAGAATTCTGCCCAAGCTGCAGAATTAATTGCATTGACTAGAGCGTGTGTTTTAGCTAAGGGAAAGAGAGTGAATGTGTTCACAGATAGTCAGTACGCGTTCGGTGTAGGGCATAGTTTTGGCCGATTGTGGAAGGAAAGAGGTTTTATTACGTCCCATGGGACTAAGATCCAGCATGGTCAGCTAGTCAATGACTTGTTGGAATCTCTAACCTTACCAATGGAAGTTGCGATTGTAAAGTGCAGTGCTCATCGAGCAATCACGGATGATGTTGGTTGTGGAAATGCTTTTGCTGATGAGACAGCTAAACAGACAGCTAGGAATACGATGAGTGGGATGTATGTTGCAACATCTGCAAGATGGGTTGCTGACTCGGGAATGTGTGAGGACACAGTGGAAAGTGTGAAAGCGATTCAGGAAGAAGCGACTGATGAGGAAAAGCTTGCATGGAAAGAGAAAACGGGTAAATTAGACTCGAGTGGATGTTGGATTGATTTGTCGGAACAGCAGCGTTGGATGTTGCCTGATGCATATGTACTTGCGGTGGTAACGATGGCGCATGGAGCAGCGCACATCAGTTCTAAAGGGATTTGTAAGATGTTGGCTCCAGTCTGGAAGAATGAAGGAATTAGTAAGTGTGCAGAGAGAGTGGTGAAAAATTGCATGATATGCCTGATGCATAATCCTGGCAAGGGAATCCCCACACCCACTGGTCACTTCGCTCCTCCTTCTTGCCCCTTCGAAGTGATTCA
This sequence comes from Lissotriton vulgaris, assembly GCF_964263255.1. Classification (NCBI taxonomy): domain Eukaryota; kingdom Metazoa; phylum Chordata; class Amphibia; order Caudata; family Salamandridae; genus Lissotriton; species Lissotriton vulgaris. The sequence goes on from NC_141687.1 coordinate 732,984,694, forward strand.
GTTGGATTTCATTCACATGGATCGATGTAACAGCCTTAAATATGTCCTAGTGGTAGTCTGTGCTTTTTCAAGGTGGATCGAAGCATATCCACTAAAAGATAATACTGCCTTGTCCACTGCCAAAATCCTTCTAAAAGAATACTTCCCCAGGTATGGTATGCCACGGATTGTATGGTCGGATAATGGAAGTGAATTCGTAGGGAAAGTTATGCAGAGTGTGTGTGCAGGCTTGGAAATCAAGCAAAAATTTCACAGTGCGAACCACCCCCAGTCAGCAGGTTTAGTTGAAGGGTACAATGGCACCCTCAAGCTGAAACTGGCCAAGATACAAGCCTCCACGGGCTTGTCCTGGCCTGATGCACTACCTTTGGCCCTGTTATCCACAAGAGCGACTGTGCATTCCCGAGTAGGGCTTAGCCCCTATGAGATTGTGTTCGGTCGCCCTGCTAATGTTTGGGGGGTACCAAGACCTAGGGAGTTTAAACAACTGGAATACCCAATGCTAATTGATTACCTTTTTGACTTGACTGCTAAATTGAGTCTCATTCACCAACAGGTTTTTGATGCATTGCCAAAGCCTCCGGAAAGTCCAGGTCATCAGCTGAAACCCGGCGATTACATTGTTAGCAGGAACTTTGGACGGACCAGGAACCTTCAACCCAAGTTCGTCGGCCCGTTTCAAGTGCTGTTGGCAACAAGGACTGCTGTACGTGTGGCTGGAAGGAAGAATTGGGTTCACGCGACTCATACTAAGCGTGTACCCCTTCCACTCCCTTATGATAATTGGGTTAGACAAGGAATTGGTGCCTCTGACACAGAACCGGTTCCTAAATATGTTCCTTTCAGTGATGCAGAACTGATAACTGATTCACCAAACTCTGACTCCCCTTCTGAAGCTGCTCCTTTGATCACTGAACAGGACACTGCATCAAACGAACATTTGTCCTCTGCGAACTCGAACATTGTTACTCCTGCTGAAAACAGACTATTTCCGGATCAAACTACTCCAGGAAAATTGAGATACAACCTACGTTCTCATTCTAAGGACAAATAAAGCAGGAAACTGCCTATTTTTCATATTTTGATCTAATTCATTGCCTCCAGCCAGGAAGCTTGCTGAATATTTTGTATTTCTCTGTGCATTTCTGTTGTTCTTATTACCTTGCCGTCTGGGTCGCCGTAGGGTCGTGGCTTTGTGCCTAGTTGAATCTGTGGGGGCCAGACACAAGGTCGGTCTTTCTGTTAGTTCTGGGAACTCCCAGGGCTGATAGAGGCATTTTCAAGTACGTACATATCATCAGTGGTCGCGAGCGGTTGTAGAAGATGGAGCTTCCTGGGCTGCACCGAGAGAATGTAATTTATGTTCGCAGAAATAGATTATACAAGATTCTTCATAACAAATGTTTTCTGATGCAATGTGCAATTACGTTTTTGATTGTTTTAATAACGTTGGTGGGTGGAATCGTCTTTGGTATCCATTTAATTTTTGCACCGATAACAACTACAGTACCTCCCCTTGATCTTGTTTCTTCTACTGTTGCTTCTTTTCATTCCTTTCATCCGTTCCCCGAACATGAGCAAGCTCGACGCTCAGAATTCATAAATAACACTTTTGTACAGCTCTTGCATCAACACCAACTGGTAGTTAACACAACAGACTGCTGGGTATGTGGTTTGATACCACACACTATGGATAAAGGCATTCCCTACCTGGTCTTGCCTTTTAGCTATAATGGATCATGTCGGGCCTTCCAGACTGTATTTGTCTATGCTCTCGAGACCTATCCCCCGCGTCCTCCACGTTCCGCTAAGTATAACTCCGTTAATAAAGCCTTGATAAAGGGAATAACTGACATGATTAAAGATGTCAATAACTCCCCAATTATCCCTAGAGATGAGCTTCGAGTTTATCTGAGTTGGAATTCTACGGAGTATAGCATTAGTTTGGGTGAAAGCAAGCGTAAGAGCTCCACTCCAGTCTGGGTCGTACCTCACCGAGGTCAATTCTGCTTGCAGGGTAATGGGAGAAATCCAAGAGCTCGTCTAGGGAGAGTGATTGTGTTGAAACTTACGTGTATCCGTCAAACTCTTCCCCTGCCTTCCTAACTGCTAAGGGTACCTACTTCATCTGTCAGGATAGGGCATGTACATGGTTGCCTGCTGACTTTTCAGGTTCATGTTATATTGCTCGACTGTTGCCTCCGACATACACTGCTTCCTCAGATTATTACAAGACCAGAGTAGCAAGAGGTGTTTTCAGCAAAGAAGATACCGCTGGTCAGGAAGCCGGAGACTTTTTCAAAGGTTTCCTTCCGTTCTGGGGGCCTATGGCCAATAGTAGAAATCTACGTCAGCTAACACGGGTAGTTGAATCTACATTTACAGAAACTGCTGGTGCCCTTGGTAATTTAACAGCTGAGCTCCAGGCGGATCGTCTCATGACATTACAGAACCGTATGGTTCTTGACGTAATACTTGCAGATCGAGGTGGGGTATGCAGAATGATCCAATCGAGCTGCTGTGTTTTTATCCCCAATAATGCTCCGACCGTATACGAAGCGATCTCTAAGCTACACAAGATTTCCGACTCTATCCATGTAGACAAGGGAAATTGGTCCTTAATGGAATGGCTTTGGACTCTACTATCAGCGTGGGGATGGAAGGTTCTGATGGTCATTGGTATTATCCTAGTATTCCTATTCTCGTGCTGCCTTATTATCCAATGTGGTCCTGCTTTGTGTAGCCTCTGTGCTGCAACCTGTTTTAGAAAACCGCCTGTGTTTGGAGACAAGGTGCGAGAAAGGATGATGCTGCAACAACATATCACTGACCTAATGAACATCGAGATAGACTCTGACATAGACTGAGTAATTGTAAGGGCAAAAGAAGGGTCTGAGGTTCCGTGACGATTTGAACCTGTGTTTTCAACATTGTCGTAAACTCATAATTTTGGTACCAGTGAACCGCAAATGGTCCATTTAGTATATCCTGGTGTTTTCGCTATGCTACGAGCAAGAGCACTCCTGTTATAACCACATTTCCGATACACCGATGGCATCCATTTTAGATTATGGCATCCATCTTGTATTCTTGCCCTCACATAGTCAATGGACACACAGTGACCTCTGATCAATTCATTTCACTTAAAGACACGTAGGCTTTAGCCGGCGATTCACCTTGCTAGTGACACGTGCACCTTAGGACAGAAACGCTGTGGCCGCATGACTCGGCAAAAGCTGCCTCCTCTGCCTGAGGCCAGTCCTGCTATACTGGTTCTCGTGTTCGTTGGCCTGATCATGATTAGGCGGCCGAAGTTGGTAGCCTTGCCCATTTACGACCCACAAACATCTCTTATCCTGTTTTTCTATCTTCTGCACCTGGCTCTGCTCCTTTCCTTCTGGGCCTTTATTAGGGGGAGGTAACGAAATTTACGATGAGGCGGTCCGGCTCTTGAATGAAAAGATGACATGGGATTATGATCGAACAGTGGGAACCTCTCATTCGTAATGTTTTGACATCAGAAATTGTTGACAATTCCTGTGTAACGCCAAATATTTATTGTTTAGGACATAAAGTTTAAGAAACGCACTAGTATGTGGAGAATGTTGCCCCCAGCTAAAAAACTTGTATTTAAGGAGCAACCAACTTTGTGCAAATCGAACAGACTCCTAGAATCTGCCCGTGTGTAGTTTCTGTGACTTCTGTGTCCCTGCAGTAATAAATCTTTGGTCTTTGACGCCACCATCGAGAAGCCAGTGTTTCTGTTTATTTGTGCACCGAGACAGGTAGAACTCAGGGGTCTTCGGGTGTTGTCCCTGACACCTCTGGACCTTAATAAAAGTCCAGAACTCCAGACAGATAGAGTGAGGGCGATAGATAGACAGATAGAGTGAGGGCGATAGATAGACAGAGTGAGTGAGGGCGATAGATAGACAGAGTGAGTGAGGGCGATAGATAGACAGAGTGAGTGAGGGCGATAGATAGACAGAGTGAGTGAGGGCGATAGATAGACAGAGTGAGTGAGGGCGATAGATAGACAGAGTGAGGGCAATAGATAGATAGAGTGAGGGCGATATATAGATAGATAGAGTGAGGGCGATAGATAGACAGATAGAGTGAGGGCGATAGATAGACAGATAGAGTGAGGGCGATAGATAGACAGATAGAGTGAGGGCGATAGATAGACAGATAGAGTGAGGGCGATAGATAGATAGAGTGAGGGCGGTAGATAGACAGAGTGAGGGCGATAGATAGAAAGAGTGAGGGCGATAGATAGACAGAGTGAGGGCGATAGATAGATAGAGTGAGGGCGATAGATAGACAGAGTGAGGGCGATAGATAGATAGAGTGAGGGAGGGCGATAAATAGATAGAGTGAGGGCGATAGATAGACAGAGTGAGGGCGATAGATAGACAGAGTGAGGGCGATAGATAGACAGAGTGAGGGCGATAGATAGACAGAGTGAGGGCGATAGATAGACAGAGTGAGGGCGATAGATAGACAGAGTGAGGGCGATAGATAGACAGAGTGAGGGCGATAGATAGACAGAGTGAGGGCGATAGATAGACAGAGTGAGGGCGATAGATAGACAGAGTGAGGGCGATAGATAGACAGATAGAGTGAGGGCGATAGATAGACAGATAGAGTGAGGGCGATAGATAGACAGATAGAGTGAGGGCGATAGATAGACAGATAGAGTGAGGGCGATAGATAGACAGATAGAGTGAAGGCGATAGATAGACAGATAGAGTGAGGGCGATAGATAGACAGATGGAGTGAGGGCGATAGATAGATAGATAGTGAGGGCGATAGATAGACAGACAGATAGAGTGAGGGCGATAGATAGACAGAGTGAGGGCGATAGATAGACAGAGTGAGGGCAATAGATAGACAGATAGAGTGAGGGCGATAGATAGACAGATAGAGTGAGGGCGATAGATAGACAGATAGAGTGAGGGCGATAGATAGACAGATAGAGTGAGGGCGATAGATAGACAGATAGAGTGAGGGCGATAGATAGACAGATAGAGTGAGGGCGATAGATAGACAGATAGAGTGAGGGCGATAGATAGACAGATAGAGTGAGGGCGATAGATAGACAGATAGAGTGAGGGCGATAGATAGACAGATAGAGTGAGGGCGATAGATAGACAGATAGAGTGAGGGCGATAGATAGACAGATAGAGTGAGGGCGATAGATAGACAGATAGAGTGAGGGCGATAGATAGACAGATAGAGTGAGGGCGATAGATAGACAGATAGAGCGAGGGCGATAGATCGACAGATAGAGCGAGGGCGATAGATCGACAGATAGAGCGAGGGCGATAGATCGACAGATAGAGCGAGGGCGATAGATCGACAGATAGAGCGAGGGCGATAGATAGACAGATAGAGCGAGGGCGATAGATAGACATATAGAATGAGGGCGATAGATAGACAGATCGAGTGAGGGCGATAGATAGACAGATCGAGTGAGGGCGATAGACAGAGTGAGGGCGATAGATAGACAGAGTGAGGGCGATAGATAGATAGAGTGAGGGAGGGCGATAAATAGATAGAGTGAGGGCGATAGATAGACAGAGTGAGGGCGATAGATAGACAGAGTGAGGGCGATAGATAGACAGAGTGAGGGCGATAAATAGATAGAGTGAGGGCGATAAATAGATAGAGTGAGGGCGATAGATAGACAGAGTGAGGGCGATAAATAGATAGAGTGAGGGAGGGCGATAAATAGATTGAGTGAGGGAGGGCGATAAATAGATTGAGTGAGGGCGATAGATAGAGTGAGGGCGATAGATAGACAGATAGAGTGAGGGCGATAGATAGACAGAGTGAGGGCGATAGATAGACAGAGTGAGGGCGATAGATAGACAGAGTGAGGGCGATAGATAGATAGAGTGAGGGAGGGCGATAAATAGATAGAGTGAGGGCGATAGATAGACAGAGTGAGTGAGGGCGATAGATAGACAGATAGAGTGAGGGCGATAGATAGACAGATAGAGTGAGGGCGATAGATAGACAGATGGAGTGAGGGCGATAGATAGATAGATAGTGAGGGCGATAGATAGACAGACAGATAGAGTGAGGGCGATAGATAGACAGAGTGAGGGCGATAGATAGACAGAGTGAGGGCAATAGATAGACAGATAGAGTGAGGGCGATAGATAGACAGATAGAGTGAGGGCGATGGATAGACAGAGTGAGGGCGATAGATAGAGTGAGGGAGGGCGATAGATATACAGATAGAGTGAGGGCGATAGATCGACAGATAGAGCGAGGGCGATAGATCGACAGATAGAGCGAGGGCGATAGATAGACAGATAGAGTGAGGGCGATAGATAGACAGATAGAGTGAGGGCGATAGACAGATAGATAGAGTGAGGGCGATAGATAGACAGATAGAGCGAGGGCGATAGATAGACAGATAGAGTGAGGGCGATAGATAGACAGATAGAGTGAGGGCGATAGATAGACAGATAGAGTGAGGGCGATAGATAGACAGATAGAGTGAGGGCGATAGATAGACAGATGGAGTGAGGGCGATAGATAGATAGATAGTGAGGGCGATAGATAGACAGACAGATAGAGTGAGGGCGATAGATAGACAGATAGAGTGAGGGCGATAGATAGACAGATAGAGTGAGGGCGATAGACAGATAGATAGAGTGAGGGCGATAGATAGACAGATAGAGCGAGGGCGATAGATAGACAGATAGAGTGAGGGCGATAGATAGACAGATAGAGTGAGGGCGATAGATAGACAGATAGAGTGAGGGCGATAGATAGACAGATGGAGTGAGGGCGATAGATAGATAGATAGTGAGGGCGATAGATAGACAGACAGATAGAGTGAGGGCGATAGATAGACAGATAGATAGAGTGAGGGTGATAGATAGACAGATAGAGTGAAGGCGATAGATAGACAGATAGCTAGAGTGAGGGCGAAAGATAGACAGATAGATAGAGTGAGGGCGATATATAGATAGATAGAGTGAGGGCGATAGATAGACAGATAGAGTGAGGGCGATAGATAGACAGATAGATAGAGTGAGGGCGATAGATAGATAGATAGTGAGGGCGATAGATAGACAGACAGATAGAGTGAGGGCGATAGATAGACAGATAGATAGAGTGAGGGCGATAGATAGACAGATAGATAGAGTGAGGGCGATAGATAGACAGATAGATAGAGTGAGGGCGATAGATAGACAGATAGAGTGAGGACAGAACAGGGAGTTAGAGAAAGAGGTGGGTGGAAGAGAACAGCAAGTTAGCACAGGAGAATAGAACAGGGAGTTAGAGAAGGATGTGGGTGGAAGAGAGGAACAGATCAGCACAGCAGAAGAGAACAGGAGTTAAAGAAGGAGGTGGGGTGAAGGAGAGCAGCCGATCAGCACAGGAGAAGAGAATAGAACAGGGAGTTGGAGAAGGAGGTGAGGTGGAAGAGAGCAGCAGATCAGCAGAAGTTAACGGAGTTAAAGAAGGAGGCGGGTGGAAGGCAGCAACAGATCAGCACAGGAGAAGAGAAGAGAACAGGAAGTTAGAGAAGGAGGCGGGTGGAAGAGAGCAGCAGATCAGCACAGGAGAAGAGAACAGGGAGTTAAAGAAGGAGGTGGGGTGGAAGAGAGCAGCAGATCAGCACGGGAGAAAAGAAAAGTGAGTTAAAGGAGGTGGGGTGGAAGAGAGCAGCAGATCAGCACAGCAAAAGAGAACAGGGACTTAAAGAAGAAGACGGGTGGAAGAGAGCAGCAGATCAGCACAGCAAAAGAGAACAGGGAGTTAAAGAAGAAGGCGGGTCGAAGAGAGCAGGAGATCAGCACAGGAGAAGAGAATATGGAATTAAAGAAGGAGGCGGGTGGAAGAGAGCCGCAGATCAGCACAGGAGAACAGAACAGGGAGTTTAGAGAAAGAGGCGGGTGGAAGAGAACAGCAGGTTAGCACAGGAGAATAGAACAGGGAGTTAGAGAAGGAGGCAGGGTGGAAGAGCAGCATATCAGCACAAGAGAAGAGAACAGGGAGTTAGAGAAGGATGTGGGTGGAAGAGAGGAACAGATCAGCACAGCAGAAGAGAACAGGAGTTAAAGAAGGAGGTGGGGTGAAGGAGGTGGGGTGAAGGAGAGCAGCCGATCAGCACAGGAGAAGAGAATAGAACAGGGAGTTAAAGAAGGAGGCGGGTGGAAGAGAGCAGCAGATCAGCTCAGGAGAAGAGAACAGGGAGTTATAGAAGGAGGTGGGGTGGAAGAGATCAGCAGATCAGCACGGGAGAAAAGAAAACGGAGTTAAAGGAGGTGGGGTGGGAGAGAGCAGCAGATCAGCACAGGAGAAGAAAACAGGGAGTTAAAGAAGGAGGCAGGTGGAGGAGAACAGCAGATCAGCACGAGAGAAAAGAACAGGGAGTTAAAGAAGGAGGTGGGTGGATGCGAGCAGCAGATCAGCATAGGAGAAGAGGACAGGGATTTAAAGAAGGAGGCGGGTGGATGAGAACAGCAGATCGGCACAGGAGAAGGGAACCGGGAGTTACAGAAGGAGGCGGTGGAAAAGAACAGCAGATCAGTACAGGAGAAGAGAAAAGGGAGTTAAAGAAAGAGGCGGGTGGAAGAGAGTAGCAGATCAGCACAGGAGAAGAGAAGAGAACAGTGAGTTAAAGAAGGAGTGGGGTGGAAGAGAGCAGCAGATCAGCACAGGAGAAAAGAACAGAGTTAAAGAAGGAGGCGGGTGGAAGAGAGCAGCAGATCAGCACAGGAGAAGAGAAGAGAACAGGGAGCTAGAGAAGAAGGCGGGTGAAAGAGTGCAGCAGATCAGCTCCGGAGAAGAGAAGAGAACAGGGAGTTAAAGAAGGAGGCAGAGTCGAAGAGAGCAGCAGATCAGCACAGGAGAAGAGAACAGGGAGTTAAAGAAGGAAGTGGGGTGGAAGAGAGCAGCAGATCAGCACGGGAGAAAAGGGAGTTAAAGGAGGTGGGGTGGAAGAAAGCAGCAGATAAGCACAGCAGAAGAGAACAGGGAGTTAAAGAAGGAGGTGGGGTGGAAGAGAGCAGCAGAACAGCACGGGAGAAAAGAAAAGGGAGTTAAAGGAGGTGGGGTGGAAGAGAGCAGCAGATCAGCACAGCAAAAGAGAACAGGGAGTTAAAGAAGAAAACGGGTGGAAGAGAGCAGCAGACCAGCACAGCAAACGAGAACAGGGAGTTAAAGAAGAAGGCGGGTGGAAGAGAGCAGAAGATCAGCACAGGAGAAGAGAATATGGAATTAAAGAAGGAGGCGGGTGGAAGAGAGCAGCAGATCAGCACAGGAGAACAGAACAGGGAGTTTAGAGAAAGAGGCGGGTGGAAAAGAACAGCAGGTTAGCACAGGAGAATAGAACAGGGAGTTAGAGAAGGAGGCAGGGTGGAAGAGCAGCATATCAGCACAAGAGAAGAGAACAGGGAGTTAGAGAAGGATGTGGGTGGAAGAGAGGAACAGATCAGCACAGCAGAAGAGAACAGGAGTTAAAGAAGGAGGTGGGGTGAAGGAGAGCAGCCGATCTGCACAGGAGAAGAGAATAGAACAGGGAGTTAAAGAAGGAGGCGGGTGGAAGAGAGCAGCAGATCAGCTCAGGAGAAGAGAACAGGGAGTTAGAGAAGGAGGTGAGGTGGAAGAGAGCAGCAGATTAGCACAGCAGAAGAGAACAGGGAGTTAAAGAAGGAGGTGGGGTGGAAGAGAGCAGCAGATCAGCACGGGAGAAAAGAAAAGGGAGTTAAAGGAGGTGGGGTGGAAGAGAGCAGCAGATCAGCACAGGAGAAGAGAACAGGGAGTTAAAGAAGGAGGCAGGTGGAGGAGAACAGCAGATCAGCACGAGAGAAGAGATCAGGGAGTTAAAGAAGGAGGTGGGTGGATGAGAGCGGCAGATCAGCGTAGGAGAAGAGAACAGGGATTTAAAGAAGGAGGCGGGTGGAAGAGAACAGCAGATCGGCACAGGAGAAGAGAACCGGGAGTTAAAGAAGGAGGCGGTGGAAGAGAGTAGCAGATCAGCACAGGAGAAGAGAAGAGAACAGTGAGTTAAAGAAGGAGGTGGGGTGGAAGAGAGCAGCAGATCAGCACAGGAGAAAAGAACAGAGTTAAAGAAGGAGGCGGTGGAAGAGAGCAGCAGATCAGCACAGGAGAAGAGAAGAGAACAGGGAGCTAGAGAAGAAGGCGGGTGAAAGAGTGCAGCAGATCAGCTCCGGAGAAGAGAACAGGGAGCTGGAGAAGGAGGTGGGTGGAAGAGAGCAGCATAAAAGCACAGCAGAGGAGAACATGGAGTTAAAGAAGGAGGCGGGTGGAAGAGAGCAGCAGATCAGCACAGGAGAAGAGAACAGTGATTTAAAGAAGGAGGTGGGGTGGAAGAGAGCAGCAGATCAGCACAGGAGATGAGAACAGGGAGTTAGAGAAAGAGGCGGGTGGAAGAGAACAGCAGGTTAGCACAGGAGACGAAAACAGGGAGTTAAAGATGGAGGCGGGTTGAAGAGAGGAGCAGATCAGCACAGGAGAAGAGAAGAGAACAGGGAGTTAAAGAAGGAGGCAGAGATGAAGAGAGCAGCAGATCAGCACAGGAAAAGAGAACAGGGAGTTAGAGAAGGAGGTGGGTGGAAGACAGGAGCAGATCAGCACAGCAGAAGAGAACAGGGAGTTAAAGAAGGAGTCGAGGTGGAAGAGAGCAGCAGAAGAGAACAGGGAGTTCAAGAAGGAGGTGGGGTGGAAGAGAGCAGCAGATCAGCACAGGAGAAGAGAACAAGGAGTTAAAGAAGAAGGCGGGTGAAAGAGAACAGCAGATCAGCAAAGGAGAAGAGAACAGGGAGTTAGTGAAGGAGGTGGTGGAAGGGAACAGCAGATCAGCACAGGAGAAAAATACAGGGAGTTAAAGAAGGAGGCGGGTGGAAGAGAGCAGCAGATCAGCACTGGTGAAGAGAAAATGGAGTTAAAGAAGGAGGTGGGTGGAAGAGAGCAGAAGATCAGCACAGGAGAAGAGAACAGGGAGTTAAGGAAGGAAGCGGGTGGTAGAGAACAACATAGCACAGGAGAACAGAACAGGGAGTTAGAGAAGAAGGCGGGTGAAAGAGAACAGCAGATCAGCACTGGAGAAGAGAAGCAAACGCAGTTAAAGAAGGAGTTGGGGTGGACGAGTGCAGCTGATCAGCACAGGAGAAGGTAACATGGAGTTAAAGAAGGAGGCAGGTGGAAGAGAATAGCAGTTCAGCACAGGAGAAGAGAAGAGACCAGGGAGTTAAAGAAGGAGGTGGGGTGGATGAGAGCAGCAGATCAGCACAGGAGAAGAGACCAGGGAGTTAAAGAAAAAGGCGGGTGGAAGAGAGCAGCAGATGCGCACAGAAGAGAATAGGGAGTTAAAGAAGGAGGCGGCGTGGAAGGGAGCAGCAGATCAGCACAGCAAAAGAGAACAGGGAGTTAAAGAAGGAGGCGGGTGGAGGAGAGCAGCAGATCAGCACAGGAGAAGAGAACAGGGAGCTAGAGAAGAAGGCGAGTGGAAGAGAGCAGCAGATCAGCTCGGGAGAAGAGAACAGGGAGCTGGAGAAGGAGAAGGAGGCGGGTGGAAGGGAGCAGCAGATCAGCACAGGAGAAGAGAACAGGGAGTTAGAGAAAGAGGCGGGTGGAAGAGAACAGCAGATTAGCACAGAAGAGGAAAACAGGGAGTTAAAGAAGGAGGTGGGGTGGAAGAGAGCAGCAGATTAGCACCAGAGAAGAGAACAGGGAGTTAGAGAAGGAGGCGAGGTGGAAGAGAGCAGCAGATCAGCAGAAGAGAACAGGGAGTTCAAGAAGCAGGTGGGGTGGAAGAGAGCAGGAGATCAGCACAGGAGAAGAGAACAGGAAGTTAGAGAAAGAGGCGGGTGGAAGAGAACAGCAGATTAGCACAGGAGAAGAAAACAGGGAGTTAAAGAAGGAGGCGGGTGGAAGAGAGCAGCAGATTAGCACAGGAGAAGAGAACAGGGAGTTAGAGAAGGAGGTGGGTGGAAGAGAGGGAGGGCGATAGATAGATGGAGGGCGATAGATAGAGGGAGGGCGATAGATAGAGGGAGGGTGATAGATAGAGGGAGGGCGTAGATAGATAGAGGGTGGGCGATAGATTGATAGTGGGAGGGAGGGCGATAGAGTGAGTGAAGGCGGTAGAGTGGTAGAGTGAGGGTGGTAGAGTGAGGGCGGTAGAGTGAGGGCGGTAGAGTGGTAAAGTGAGAGTGGTAGAGTGAGGGCGGTATAATGAGGGCATGAGGTTGGTAGAGTGGTAGAGTGAGGGCGTGACGGCAGTAGAGTGGTAGAGTGAGGGCAGTAGAGTGGGGGCGGTAGAGTGGTAGAGTGAGGGTGGTAGAGTGATGGCAGTAGAGTGAGGGCGTGAGGGCGGTAGAGTGGTAGAGTGAGGGCAGTATAGTGAGGGCAGTAGAGTGGTAGAGTGAGGGCGGTACAGTGGTAGAGTGAGGGCGGTAGAGTGGTAGAGAGTGTGGTAGAGTGAAGGTGGTAGAGTGAGGGCGTGAGGGGGTAGAGTGGTAGAGTGAGGGCAGTAGAGTGAGGTCAGTAGAGTGGTAGAGTGAGGGCGGTAGAGTGAGGGCGTGAGGGCGTGAGGGCGGTAGAGTGGTAGAGTGAGGGCGGTAGAGTAAGGGCGGTAGAGTGAGGGCGGTAGAGTGAGGGCGGTAGAGTGAGGGCGGTAGAGTGGTAAAGTGAGGGCGGTAGAGTGGTAGAGTGAGGGCGGTAGAGTGGTAGAGTGAGGGCGGTAGAGTGGTAGAGTGAGGGCGGTAGAGTGGTAGAGTGAGGGCGGTAGAGTGGTAGAGTGGTAGAGTGAGGGTTGTAGAGTGAGGGTGGTGGAGTGGTAGAGTGAGGGCGGTAGAGTGAGGGCGGTAGAGTGAGGGCGGTAGAGTGAGGGCAGTAGAGTGAGGGCAGTAGAGTGAGGGCAGTAGAGTGAGGGCGGTAGAGTGAGGGCGGTGGAGTGAGGGCGGTGGAGTGAGGGCGGTGGAGTGAGGGCGGTGGAGTGAGAGTGGTAGAGTGAGGGCGGTGGAGTGGTAGAGTGAGGGAGGTAGAGTGAGGGAGGTAGAGTGAGGCAGTAGTGTGAGGGTGGTAGAGTGAGGGCGGTAGAGTGAGGGCGGTAGAGTGAGGGTGGTAGAGTGAGGGCGGTAGAGTGAGGGCGGTAGAGTTAGGGCGGTAGAGTGAGGGCGGTAGAGTGAGGGCGGTAGAGTGAGGGCGGTAGAGTGAGGGCGGTAGAGTGAGGGCGGTAGAGTGAGGGCGGTAGAGCGAGGGCGGTAGAGCGGTAGAGTGAGGGCAGTAGAGCGGTAGAGTGAGGGCGGTAGAGTGAGGGCGGTAGAGTGGTAGAGTGAGGCGGTAGAGTGGTAGAGTGATGGCAGTAGAGTGGTAGAGTGAGGGCGGTAGAGTTAGGGCGGTAGAGAGGGAGAAAAGAAGAGAACAGGGAGGTAGAAAAGGAGGTGGTTGGAAGAGGCAACAGATAAGCACAACAGAAAAGAACAGGGAGTTAAAGAAGGAGGTGGGGTGGAAGAGAGCAGCAGAACAGCACCGAAGAAGAGAACAGGGAGGTAGAGAAGGAGGCGGGTTGAAGAGAGCAGCAGATCAGCTCTGGAGAAGAGAAGTGAACAGGGAGTTAGAGAAGAAGGTGGGTGGAAGAGAGCAGCATAACAGCACAGCAGAAGAGAACATGAAGTTAAAGAAGGAGGTGGGTGGAAGAGAGGGAGGGCGATAGATAGAGGGTGGGCGATAGAGTGAGGGTGATAGATAGAGGGAGGGCATAGATAGATAGAGGGAGGGCGTTAGATAGAGGTAGGGCGATAGATAGATAGAGGGGATAGATAGAGGGAGGGCGATAGATAGAGGGAGGGAGGGTGATACATAGAGTGAGGAAGGGCGATAGAGTGAGGGAGAGTGGTAGAGTGAGTGAGGGCGGTAGAGTGGTAGAAAAGGGTGGTAGAGTGGTAGAGTGAGAGTGGTAGAGTGAGGGTGGTAGAGTGAGGGCAGTAGAGTGAGGGCGGTGGAGTGGTAGAGTGAGGGTGGTAGAGTGAGGGCGGTAGAGTGAGGGCGGTAGAGTGAGGCCGGTAGAGTGAGGGCGGTAGAGAGGTAGAGTGAAGGCGGTAGAGCGGTGGAGTGAGGGCAGTAGAGTGGGGCCGTAGAGTGAGGGTGGTAGAGTGAGGGTGGTAGAGTGGTAGAGTGATGGCGGTAGAGTGGTAGAGTTCGGGCGGTAGAGTTCGGGTGGTAGAGAGGGAGAAAAGAAGAGAACAGGGAGTTAGAGAAGGAGGTGGGTGGAAGAGGAAACAGATAAGCACAACAGAAAAGAACAGGGAGTTAAAGAAGGAGGTTGGGTGGAGGAGAGCAGCAGAACAGCACCGAAGAAGAGAACAGGGAGGTAAAGAAGGAGGCGGGTTGAAGAGAGCAGCAGATCAGCTCTGGAGAAGAGAAGTGAACAGGGAGTTAGAGAAGAAGGTGGGTAGAAGAGTGCAGCATGACAGCACAGCAGAAGAGAACATGAAGGTAAAGAAGGAGGCGGGTGGAAGAGAGCAGCAGATCAGCACAGGAGAAGAGAACAGGGAGTTAGAGAAAGAGGCGGTGGAAGAGAACAGCAGATTAGCACAGGAAAAGAAAACTGAGTTAAAGAAGGAGGCGGGGTGGAAGAGAGCAGCAGATTAGCAGAGGAGAAGAGAAGAGAACAGGGAGTTAGAGAAGGAGGCAGGGTGGAAGAGAGCAGCAGATCAGCACGGGAGAAGAGAAGAGAACAGGGAGTTAGAGAAGGAGGAGGGTGGAAGAGAGGGAGGGCGATAGAGTGAGGATGATAGAGGGAGGGCGTAGATAGAGGGAGGGCGTAGATAGAGGGAGGGCGATAGATAGAGGGAGGGCCATAGATAGATAGATAGAGGGAGGGCAATAAATAGATAGAGGGAGGAAGGGCGATAGATAGAGGGAGGGAGGTGATAAATAGAGGGAGGGAGGGCGATAGAGGGAGGGCGATAGATAGATAGAGGGAAGGCGATAGAGGGAGGGCGATAGATAGAGTGAGGGATGGCGATAGATAGATATAGTGAGGGAGGGAGGGCGATAGATAGAGTGAGGGAGGGCAGTAGAGTGAGTGAGGGCGGTAGAGTCAGGGCGGTAGAGTCAGGGCGGTAGAGAGGTAGAAGAGGGTGGTAGAGTGGTAAAGTGAGGGTGGTAGAGTGAGGGCGGTAGAGTGAGGGCAGTAGAGTGGTAGAGTGAGGCAGGTAGAGTGATGGCATAATGGTGGTAGAGTGAGGGTGGTAGAGTTAGGGCGGTAGAGTGGTAGCGTGGGGCGGTAGAGTGGTAGCGTAGGGCGGTAGAGTGGTAGCGTGGGGGCGGTATAGTGGTAGAGTGGGGGCGGTAGAGTGAGGGCGGTAGAGTGGTAGAGTGAGGGCGGTAGAGTGAGGGCGTGAGGGCGGTAGAGTGGTAGAGTGAGTGCAGTAGAGTGAGGGCGGTAGAGTGGTAGAGAGGGCGGTAGTGTCATATAGCTAATTATTTTCTATAAACTGTGTTAAGTTAGCATGAGCTTATTAAATGTTTAAACGCCATTTTTCCTTTTTGCTTCATTTGGCACATGACACATAATTGTTGTTTTAGCTTTCAACCCAGAAGAGCTTCGTGATTTACTTGAGAAATAATATGTTATTGCTCTGATATCAGTTTTGCTTGGTACACTGTCTGCACAGTGAGTGCTGAAGGCTCCAAGGATAACTCGACACAGTGTTGTTGTGAGGTCTGATCTTCGCACCTCCATAGACATAACACACATGCTGCTGCCAAAATCTGGCTCTAGGTGGGTTTTATATTGGCGGGTTTCATATTGTTGTGCTGAAATCACATGTAACGCACTTAACGGTGCTTCGCATGCAGAGAGCTGGTGGAAGATGATGTGATCCTCTGCCACTGAGATTTTGAGGTATGGGCCCACCCTGCTAAAACCCAAATGAGACCTTCATAGATATAAAAATACTATGCTAAATAGGGAGGGTGAGAATTAGGTGTTGTTAATTCCTATTCATTTCATCATCTTAGTATGCTGTCACCATTTGCCTTTTATGGATAGTAACTATGCTGATAACTTTGTTGCTTATAATATGTTTGCTAGTATTGTATACGATACTGCGTTTGAGGACCCTGCATTAGTAAATAAATATTTCAAATATTCACCGAGGTTCCAGGTCTCTATGCACAGTTCTGTAGGAGAACGGAATACCCGCTACATGGCGCCCATATGTTGTTGGCCTTATATCATGACACTCGAGTAGTATATCATTCAATCCTTAACCCCTTCACTGCAGTTTCCGGAAAACGGTGGTGTCGGAAAAACCTACCTATTTTTGAAATAGGTCTTTTCAAGCTTGATTCTTACTAAAAAGGTTTCCTTGAATTACTACCCAGTTGTGCTACAAAGTTTCCTTTGTTTTTCAACATTCCTGTGCTGTCATGGCCCAAGCCGTGGACATACCGCAGCATAGTCGCATTGCGGTGCGAGATCATTTGCGGAATTACAATGTCCCTTTGGAAGGCTTGGCTGTGATAATGGTGGTGAGTGCGGATGCTGCTTACCCTTACGAACTGTTTTATTCGTGGGTGACATTTCCAGAAGTGGACGCTAATACTCGTGTGTTCCACACATACACTCCCACGGCTGTACCTATTGAGTATACTCTGTACAGGGCACATAAAGTTCCTATTGACGTTTGGCAGCATCGAGTTTGGTTTGGTGGCGCCCTACCCCATACTTTGAACGCTCCGAGGTTAGGTCCTTTGTCCAATCCAGGCACTAGTTGGCCTGTTTTGGCTGGGTTTACTCCTCATCCTCTACACGGCAATTGCCGTGATTAGAGCCTTAGTGCATTACATGGGCCGTAATCTTCCGGGGGGTGCGGCGCTTCAAGCCGGACAGGGTGGTTTGAAACTCAGTCCTGTCATGGTCAATGCTGTAATGGGCAAGAAGCCCCAGGATAAGGATGATTTTTCTTTCTGGCTTGCCGAGAAATTTGGCCAGCTGGAAGCTGTATTTCCTAATACGACCCCTGGTGAAAAACACCGGATTCTTACGCTTAGTTTGCCAAAAGATTTGGCCCCTGAGCTCGTTGACCTGGGGTAAGACTTTTGAAGTGATCTATGCAAGGTGCTACGGCACCCCGTCTATGTCAGTGCTGTCTACGGTCCTTAAACGTGTTCAAGATGATCACGGACCGGAATCTGCGGTTGAGTTGGGCATGCGCCTGTGTGGCACCTTTGATGTGGTTTGCGATCTCATCCTTGCTAATGTCAAGGGGGATGCAGTGAACTTTCAGGTTGCTAACGCGTTGGCGGCGCTTCCCGATGCAGAGAAACCCCGACAGTTAGCGAAAATTATTGTGGGGGCTTATAAAACTGTGGGTCGCAATAGTAAGGGACTTAAGCCTTTTTCTGTTAAGGAGAAAAAGCAGCCCCAGGGACAAGCTTCGGAAACGGAAGTTCAGCCCAAGTCCAAAAAACAAACTTGGCCTAAAAAACAGAAACAGGGTAAGCAACAGCAACAACAACAAACACAGGTTTCCCGTCCTGCGTCTCCGTTGCCTGCAGTCGGAACGTGTTTATGACTTGCACGATCGCACAATGATTAAATCTCCTGATCGATTTCAGGCTTCTGACCAACGCTCTCCTCGTTCCTTTCAGGACTCATCGGCTCAGACTACCGGTGGTGGAGGGGGCGGCAGGGGGCGGGGTGGCCAGCAAGGACGTGACCAGCCCCGCCCGAAAAACGGTGCAGAAAGGCAGGAAGGCTTGACGCCTAAGAGACCTCAGTTTGCCAAGAAGAAAGTTGCAGCCTTAACAGCGCATCGATATCCCACAGATAGTGAGAACGCGGCTTCGGAATCTGACGTGGGCTCTGACCTTGCTGGACAGCGTGGCAGAGATTACCATAGTGAGAGAGGCCCTGCGTCCACTACTGAAGGTGACAGCGACTGATACTTATGTTGTGATTAAAACAGCTGATACAAGAGTTGCTCCCCCTGATAGACTTTTCGAAATTGTCCTGTTAATAGAGGGTGACATACAACGAATCATAAAAGGGGTATTTTGGGAAAATCTTTCGCCTACATATGACATTTTGCTTTCGGAGGCTGACTGGCCCCCACCTTTTGTTCTCACAGCTCCGCGAGGGGAGGAGGTAATCCTCCCCAGTTTCGCGAACACAGTCTCGAAAGAGGATGCGCTGCATTTTGCAGAAGAGTGGGCTCTGGCTCTAGCGCCGGCTGTGTACCGCAATCAATGTGGTTGGGATAAATTGTCCCCATGCCACGAGATTCCGTAACGGTCTCAGCCACAACCTCAACCTCAATATCCCATACGGCGTGAAGCTAAAGCTTCCGTTGCGGCTATCCTTGAACAATTGGAATATCAAGGTATAATTGAAACGTGTGTCACCGATGAATAACCCTCTTTTTACTGTAAACAAGCCAGACGGTTCATTTCGTTTGGTATTGGATTACCGGCATTTAAACTCGCATTGCCGTAACTGTGCAGTACAGAATACTCACGGCTCTGCCCTAGTGAATAGTCTTGTGCGTAAGCGGTTTAAAACCACACTTGACATTTCCAATGGTTCTTATGCCCATCGATTGGTTGGTCTAAGTTCCCAATGGACCTCCTTTACTTGCGGCGGTGTCCAAAAACAATTTTGGCGTTTGCCTATTGGCTATATGAATAGTCTTGGGATTTTTACTGCCCCCATAGTCTCTCTTTTGGAGAGAATCGACCCGGATGCTTGTTCGTATGTGGATGACCTATATCTCACAGACGACGAACTTTGGGAGCATCTGTGTTGAGTCAACTGGATTATTTGTACCTTTGCAAACTTGGGTTACAAATTCAACTTTGCAAAATCGCACATTGCAGAGTACACAGTGGTGTTTCTAGGCTACGAGCTCAACAATGAGGGAAAAGGATTGGCTCCTCACTTCCTGGAGAAATGCGCACAACTGCGCGCTCCGACAACACTGAAAAAATTACAATCTTTACTGGGCTTCTTGAATTTCGGGAGAACATACATTCCGGAATATGCCCAGCGTATCAAGCCTTTGTATGCTTTTATACAACCATCTTTTTCTAAATCATGCTGGCTGCCTGAGCATTCGGCTATTCTGCAGTCATTGCAGGCTGATCTGCTCGCTTCTAAATTCTTACTGACTCGTGATAACCAGACCAACCTGGTGATAAGAATTATCCCTGGGACGGTGGGTTTTAATGAAGGAGACACAGTACCTATTGCTTAAAAGTCACACTTGTACACTTCGGCTGAGTTGCGCTTTTCGACTGTGGAGAAGGTTTTGACGGCTGTACAGATGGCAATTCTTAAGGAACGTGCCCTGTCACAGGGAAAGCGCATATTGGTTGTTACCCCATGTCCTGCCTTGGAGGCGGTCACGAAAGCCAGTGTACCAAATTCTAAAGCTTTGCAACCTCGGTGGATTCAATGGGCGGCATCCTTGACATTCCATGATGTCACGTTTATTTTTGACGCCTCATTACGGTCGCAGAAGTACTTACAGTATGAATTTGTTCATCCGGATCTTTTAGCAATGCGACCCTTGGAGGATTTCCATTGCATCATTTACACTGATGGTTCGGCGCAGGTTGCGCATGGCTCTAAACATGTTTACGTTTCCGCATGCGCCATTGTGGTCGGTGCCATGGTGAACGATGAGTTCAAGTCCAGTGTCATGCACACGCAGACACTAGGGGACTGCACTGCACAATTAGCAGAGCTTTGTGCGCTGATGCTTGCATTGGAGTACGCAGATCCTAGTGATTCTTACTACTGTGTCCAGTCTTACAATGAGAACTTGTTCTTTTGAATTCAGAATGACTTTCTTGATTCCAAGGGTAGCACAATAAAACATAAAATGATCTGAGTCCGAGTGGCTGAGCTTAAAGAGCAGTTGCCACTTGTGTTTGTGATTCATAGTCTCGGCCATCAGCGTGTTGGAGTTCACGCTGTCGGTAACTCGCTTGCTGATGAAGCAGCGAAATCTGCAGTATCAAAATATTTAGTTGCAGCAGTTACACGGTCCAAAAGTAAAATAGATGATGACATCTTGGCGGCTGTAGCTGCCACTGAGAGGGGAGGTAAATATCCTGCGGGTTTCCCTTCGAAGTACACATACTACTTAAGTCCCGATAAGGTTCCTTATGTGAAAATTCCTGATGTTGGGGAACGGTTGATTCCCAACTCGGATCGCAGGGCTACTTTGATTATAGCGGGAGATGATGGTGTGGCGTCTGCGCATGCAGTCGTCTCGGCCACTGTAACTCAGCTACAACATAGGTTCTGGTGGCGGGGACTGTACAAACAGACGCGCGATTATGTCCTTCAATGTGACATTTGCCAGCAGATTAAGCCTTCGACTGCTGCGCGTCCCCCTCAGACTCAGTTGTACATATCAAATAAAACACTGGGTTGTGTTTATTTAGATCACTGCGGTCCTTTTTCTTCTGATACTGCGTATAAGTACATCTTAGTAGCAGTTGATTCATGCACACCCTTTGTGTGGGTATGGCCCCATCGCAGCGCTGATTCACGGACTGTCATAAGAGATTTGCGTGTCTTTGTAGGGATTTTTGCCTGTGGTACCTTCCATTCGGATCAGGATCCGGCTTTCGCCTCTAGGGCGTATAAGGGTGCGATGATTTCGTTGGGGGTCCAAGTCAAGTTTTCGTCTCCGTACAGACCTGAGGGTAATAGTGTAGTGGAGCGAATGAACCGTGACTTAAAGCAATCTTTGACAGCACGAGTTATAGGCACTGGCAGAAACTGGTTGGCCCATCTCAATGGCGTGCAGCGTGCTCTAAGTAATCTCCCTAGAAGGTCTCTGGGTGGGCGGACCCCGTACAAAATGCTCTTTGGTATCAAGATGTATGTCCCTGACCTCGACGGTCTAGACTGCGTGGCCCAAGCCACGGCCTTTGACGTAGATGAACATTGCAATGTTTTACAGGATCTACAAAAGACCAGAGACAGTCTTGCAAAGGAACATTTGCCCTCCACATCGGATGATGCGTTGCAGATCCCGGTAGTTGGCTGGCTACCCAAAGTTGGAGAACTGGTTTAAGAGAAGATCGATAACAAGAAAGAATTTGGTCCTTCCTATCGAGCACCGGTTCCCGTTCTTGGAGTGAAGGGCACAAGAACAGTTATTTTACCACCACTTCCAGGTCATAAGGAAAACAGGTTTATCTCAATTGACAATGTCAAGATACACAGGGTGGCCGATTCTTCATAGCATGACACCGGCAGTCTCCTGCCCTTCGATTGGGAGAAATTCCGTTTTGGCCACTACTTCTAATGCTGAGCCAGAAGTGTCCCTCGAGATGCCTGCGGTTTCCAATCCTTTACTAAATACTTTCCCCGTTAATAACAGTGATGACCTAGATTACGCCTATCCAGCTGATTTATCGATGCCTGATTTACAAACACGTTTGGCCATAGAATCCAGGTTCTCCTTTGACTCTGTTTCAGTTTCAGTGCCTTCGAAAAAACCCTCATGTTGTGCGATTTATGCCTCTTTATTTAAAAAACATTTTTTGATTCCCCCTTGGACATAGATTTGGCTGGTAATTTTTTCAATTTACCTTTTTATGTCAATTGGTTTTGTGTTTTATTTTTTCCGTATCATCGATGTACACTATGTCGAGGAGAGAACATGCATTCGACATCTTAATGGAACTTTGGCCCCCTTTTCCTCATCACATTCAGCACACAGACTGAAAAGAGACTTGAATTTTGTTAACATCACTGCTTGGCCGGTTTTTGATGGGATTGTGTGGGATGCAGTTAAATTTCAAATCCATGGCCCTACTGAAGTAGTTAATGTCCCTAATGTACTCAGAGTGAACATGGGGGATGTGGTGAAACAAAACATACGTTCTGATGATTGGGATGTTCAGGCCGTAGAATCATTATTCTCTGATTTGAAATATTATGCTGCCTTTGATGCTGAAGATATATATTTAGAATCTGCTAATTATGGTGATTTATTTTGCTTTCAACATTTTGGTAACCATTTTCTGCATAAAACAAGTTCCAGATAAATCCAGCTTTGATGTTGCATATAATGAAGGTAGCCACTCTACATGTGTTGGGGGGTTTATGTTAACCCAGTTTTTGCAGATTTCTCTTCTTGCCAGTAAGATGGCGTAAAACAGAAAATCCCTTTCTAATCCCTTGATGTTGTCATTTAGTCCGAAAATGATTAAAGACCATGAACACGGGATAGATAATCCGAGAATAGATTCGAGTGTTGTTCTGACTTCGTGCCAGAAGGTGGCAATGTTCGGGCATTCACAAAACATATGCAGATCTGAGGCTGCTGGAAAAGAGCATTTACCAGAACACTTCCCGGGTTGAAATTTCAACAAGCGTTTGGGAGAGTAATACGCTCTGTGAAGTGTGAAAAATTTATTGTGCCTCAGCCATGCTGGCTTAATGATTTTGTAGAGGAGGGTAAAAGATTCCTCCCAGATGTCCTCTATATGTGGTTCCCCCTCCACTCCCCAAAGTTTTTCCGGGAAGTTGAGATCTCGCTCTCCATCCTCTATGATATGCCAGTAAAAGAGTGTGACTTCCTTTTTTCCCGCAGGTCTTTCAACTAGGATATTTTCTAATGGACTCTCCTCTCCCATCATTCCTTTCTTCTTAGTTTGAGTCCGAATCCAGCTACCTAATTGTAAATATACTATCCAGGAGAGTGATGATGTTACCTTGAACTTAAAAATATCCCAGTCCATGATTGCTCTTTCCACCAACAAATCTCCCCACTTTGTGATACCTGCGTCTAGAAGGACTCTTTTAGCTGTGTTGGCTTCTTGTGATGCTAGCCCAGAAAAGTCCCAGATCGGGGCATGTTCAGATAGGTATCCTATCCCGGCTTTGGATTTTATTTGAGACCATTCTTTTAAAATGCCCAGTAATGTCTTCAATCTGATTTTTTTGAAGAACTTCTGGTGGCCGAACTTGAAGAGAAAGCCGTTCACTGGAAGTTCCGAACCCAATAACATAGCCTTGTACATAAGCCCATTTGCATTTTCCCAAGGGGCCTTTAGTAACATCCTGGAGTGGGACAAATTAAATGACCAGGCGTAGTATTCCAGGTCTGGCAATGCAAGCCCCCCTTTTTCTCTTCTCCTTCTCAGTTTTTTCCAGGCTAATCTACTGGATTTGTATCCCCAAATAAATGAATTATTTCTGGATTTATCTAGAACATGCAGCCCTCGATCTCTGAGATTTTGGGACTTCTTGATCAATTGGAGAAGGGATAGTTAGCCAACCCCGGGTTTTTTTGGGGGGTTTTTTCTCCCCGGGTCCGATGATTAGGCCTAAAATCTCTCTGTGCAAAAGGGTGGTACCGTAAAGACATTGGACAACTGGCCGAACTGGTCTGAAGGGAGAACGTCTGTCCAAGCTCAGCTGGAGGCATTGGGGCGGTCTCTCTAGGCACCTGGAGCTTAGTATTGGGCTTCCTAGGGGCTACAGGGGGGTCGGACCTCGTGTCTGTGTGGATTGGAGTGCAGTTGGATCGATTCTATGGCTAATGAGGACAAAAGAAAAAAAATAAAAATAAAAACAAGTTCCAGAAGGGGTACAGTAAATTACACACAGTGGGAACATTGCCCAGCACCAATACAAGGCAGCTCCAGTACATTTTTGAAGAAGTACACTTATTTTACCGACTTTAATCAATCAAGTCCTGAGTCCTTTTATTTTAAGATGACACAGAAGTCCATGTCCAAGGTTAGACTTACCGATACTAAATTGTTGTATTCGAAGTCCTTTCTAGACAAATTAGCTGTAGAGGGCTATAAGCTATGGAAGGAAACCATTGACCTTAAATCGGTTTGGGGTTCTAAAAGTTGGCAGGTACAAGGCAGTGAGGCTTTGCACCGTGCATGTCTCATCCCAAATCATATGTTGTGTGAGAAGTTGGCCCGATATGCAACGTTCGCTATTCTAGCGACCGCTATGTATCGTTCCAACGACCCTTATGGTGTTTGGTTGTAAGTCAACCTATAGACCAGCTATCCTAGTAGCGTGGATACGAGCAGTCTAAGGCTAAAGACTCGAGAGGGCGCGTTAAGCCAGCTGTTTACCACACATGTACCCCTTGAACACCCAGTGAAAGGACACCACACAAGTGTTATGAAAATAAACAGTATATTTATTAAGAATCACAACAGCCCTGTACTCTTTATGAGGACAGGGTACTAAGCACAAACCAAATCTCTTTAGCAAATACTTCAAGTGCACAATTAAAACAAGTGTCCGAGGACACGGAAAGATTAAGGTCTCGGGCGGACCCGATAAGGCAAGTCGGAAGCGAGGGACTCAGGACCGTAGAGTAAGGAGGCTATGCAGGCACCGAAATGCCGAGTTACCTAGCCACGAGGGCTGCGGCTGCACAAGTCTTACAGGCGTCGGGGTCTTCACTGACGAGCCAGGAGCCGGAAGAAAAGGAGTTGCTGGCCGGCGACCAGTGCTGAATAGTTCGTAGAGATCCAAGCCTGGATCGGAGATTGATGAAACCTGAAAGCAGAGGGGACCAAGTTCGTACTACTAGCCAGTAGTCAGAGGGTACCAGGAAGGCACCGGTTGGCCGTCACCTCGACCAGGTGAGTGGGCGACGCTAGGCTCTGCAGTCTCACGGACCAGGAGGCGTTGTCGGCGACCACGGTGGAGGTGCGAGCTGTCCCACGAAGGATGATGCTGTCGGCGTCGCTGGGCCCAGGATGGGGCAACAAGCCTTGGCAGATCTCAGGGCCACGTGGTGGGCCTAAGATGGCGTCTTGAGTGGACCAGGAGGGTCCGGGGTGCTTCTCGCAAAGATGGAAGCAAGGGCCAGTCTGGAGCAACCAGACCAGCAGTGATGATTCTCGGATGTCGTCACAGAAGGGCACAAGCCAGCGGCTAGTGACCAGACAACGTGCTGAGCAGCGAGCAGAAGGGCCCCACGCAGATCGTGGAGATGCTGGGAGACTGCACTTCGGTGCTGGAGCGGCTCAGGGTCGGGGCTTCTCGGACCCCAGAGCACTCACCAGAGAGTTACCTCGATGGTCGTGCTGGTTTTCAGAGCGTGCAGGTTCTGATGATGGCCGGTCCCTCGAGGTCTCGTCGCACCCACAGATCACAGCTGAGCTGATGACGTGGGTAGAGGTCAGAGGTGCCAGGGAAGCCGGTTCTCGTCGAGCTGGGCCGTCGGATTCCTTGAGGAAGGACTTACAGCAAACCGCAGAGTTCTTAGTTGGTGCCCGCTGATGCAGGGTGACTACTCCTTAGTCACAAGGGAGAAATCTTGAGAAGAGTCTTGAATGTCCTTTCGTAGAAAGTAGTTCTTGAATCAAAGATGATCTAATTTGGAAGGGTCCCCGCTCCGGTCTTTATTCTAAAGAAAGGGGTGGGTACATGACTAGGTCCTGCCCTAAGGGTGGGACCAGGAAGGGGGGTAGTTACACCCCTCTCCCCTGCCGGACTTTCCCCAGGCCAGGGCTGTCGCCCCTGGAACTGGTTCTAACCGGCAGATGCGTAGTGAGCACCGGGGTGCCACTCCGCAGTCACCTTCTCGCCAAAGCCCTACCTACCCAGAATACACAAACCCTGTCTGGGACGGTGCGAACACCGCCCTCGACAGGAAACCCTTTGTCCAAGTGCTCCTCGCTGGAAGGACTCCCAGCAGCAGGAGGTCAGACTCGTGTCTGTGGTGGCAGCATCCATTTTGTGGAGCTGAGGCTTCAGTTAACTTTAACCGGGGTTCACAGTTACGTACATGTCGTGCCCCTCTAGAAGGGTGGGATGCTAACCTCATCGCCAGAATTGGTGAGAGGGCAGCACCCCGATTCGTATGACACCTTACTCGACATGCCTTGATAACGCGACACCGGAGTTACCGATATGGTACGCGTTATCATGGAACAGCTATTGGGTCTTGATTCCGCAAGCTGCAACCGGGCTCGGCTCGGGCCTGAACCTAGCTCACACGAGCCCACGCACTCAGCCTTCAGGATCGTTAAGGCCTGCCATAGGAGTGACTGATAGGAACTCGGGTGTCCATTGTATGGTTAGATATAGAGCTACTATACCTAAAGCGAAGGGTGGTTACACGTCTTCGCCCCAGCTGTCATGCAGCCAGTTGTGTCAAATTTAGGAGGCCAGCCAGGGGTGGCATAATACATGCTTCAGCCCCATGCGGCCCTGGGTACACCTATGCCCTGCGTTACGGGGTCTGATAAGGTGGCCCAGTACCAATTGGTAAATGCACCTAGGGTACATATCGTAATTTAGAAAGAGAACAGCCAGGCTGTGGGTCTGATTAGCAGGCCCACAGCCAGAGAAAGTCGTAAACCAGTGAAACAAAAGCAAAAAATCTGGGTGATCATAGGATTGCAGACCCTACTCTCCTACATGACCCCCCCCAAACGTCGGAACAATAAGCTAACCTTGACCAGGTGAGTCTTCTTGTTCTAAGTGGAAATATCTGGAGAGCCCATCGGCATTGCCATGATCAGTACCAGGTCTATGTTCCACTGTAAAGTCCATCCCCTGTAGGGAAATGGACCACCTAAGCAGTTTGGGGTTTTCACCCTTCATCTGATTTAGCCACAAGAGGGGCTTATGGTCGGTCTGAATCTTGAAGTGAGTGCCAAACAAGTATGGCCTCAGCTTCTTCAGGGCCCAAACCACAGCAAAGGCCTCCCTCTCAATAGCTGACCAATTCTTCTCTCTAGGGGTCAGCCTTCTGCTTATAAAAGCAATGGGCTGGTCTTGACCATCAAAATTCAGTTGAGAAAGAACAGCTCCCACACCCAACTCAGAAGCATCTGTTTGGACAATGAATGGTTTGGAGTAGTCCGGACTCTTGAGGATAGGCGCCGTGCACATGGCCTGCTTTAGGTCATCGAATGCTTTTTGACAGCTCGCTGTCCACTGAACCTTTTTTGGCATTTTCTTACTTGTCAGTTCGTTTAATGGTGTCACAATGGAACCATAGTTCCTGACAAACTTCCTATAGTAACCAGTCAGGCCCAAGAAAGCTCGAACCTGAGTCTGGGTGGTTGGAGGAGCCCAGTCCCTGATTGACTGTATCTTGCTCTCCAGTGGCTGAACCTGACCTCCACCTACAAGGTGGCCCAGGTATACAACCTGTGTCTGCCCTATCTGGCACTTGGTGGCCTTGATAGTGAGACCTGCTGCTTGCAGTGCCTCTAACGTCTTCCGCAGGTGGACCAGGTGATCCTCCCAGGTGGAGCTAAAGACAGCGATATCGTCAAGATACGCCGCACAGAAGTCATCCAGCCCAGTAAGGACTTGATTCACCAACCGTTGGAAGGTGGCAGGTGCATTTTTCAGACCAAAGGGCATCACCACGAACTGATAATGCCCACCAGGGGTTGAAAATGCGGTTTTAGGCTTGGCGTCCTCAGCTAACCTGATTTGCCAATACCCAGCTGTCAGGTCAAACGTACTTAAGTAGTTGGCCGAAGCCAATCTATCGATAAGCTCGTCTGCCCTTGGTATTGGGTGGGCGTCAGTCTTAGTGACTGCATTGAGACCCCTGTAGTCTACGCAAAACCTCATCTCTCTCTTACCACCCTGGGTGTGAGGTTTCGGCACTAGAACTACGGGACTAGCCCAAGGGCTATCCGAGGGTTCAATGACTCCCAGCTCCAACATTTTCTGCACTTCACTCTTGATGCAGTCTCTAACGTGATCAGGCTGCCTGTAGATTTTACTCTTGACGGGCAAGCTGTCACCAGTGTCAACCTCATGGGTGCACCAATCGGTCTGACTGGGTGTTAGAGAAAACATATGTCTGAACGACTGAAGAACCTGTTTACAGTCGCTCTGTTGATGTTCGGAGAGGCTGCCACAAAAGACAACACCATCTACCGAGCCATCGTCTGGATTCTGAGTGAGCAGGTCGGGGAGAGGGTCACTCTCCTCTTCCTGTCCCTCAGATAGGGCCATGAGCAAACTCATGTCTTTCCTGTCGACATATGCTTTTAGCCTGTTGACATGAAGCACCCTGTAGGGGCTCCGGGGAGTTCCCAGGTCGACCAGGTAGGTGACCTCTCCCTTTTTCTCCAGGATGGTGTAGGGCCCGGACCATTTGTCCTTGAGTGCTGCTGGGGCCACTGGCTCCAACACCCACACCTTCTGTCCGGGCTGGTAAACAGTCAAGACAGCCTTTTGGTCATGCCAAGCTTTTTGGAGTTCTTGGCTGGCCTTAAGGTTTTCAGATGCCCTTTCCATGTATTCAGCCATCCGCGAGCGGAGGCCAAGCACATAGTCCACTATGTTGGCTGCAGGCTTTTTGAGAGGTCTCTCCCATCCTTCCTTCACCAAACACAGGGGTCCCCTTACAGGATGCCCGTACAAAAGTTCAAAAGGGCTGTAGCCAACCCCCTTCTGCGGGACTTCTCTGTAGGCGAACAAGAGGCAGGGGATCAGGACGTCCCATCTACGCCGAAGCTTTTCCGGTAGTCCATGAATCATCCCTTTTAGGGTCCTGTTGAATCTCTCAACAAGCCCATTGCATTGTGGATGATAGGGTGTAGTGAACTTGTAGTTAACACCACATTCCTTCCACATAGCAGTTAAGTAGCTCGACATAAAGTTTGCACCTCTGTCGGAGACGACCTCCTTAGGGAAGCCCACTCTGGAGAACACTCCAACTAGGGCTCTTGCCACAACAGGTGCTGTAGTGGTCCTAAGGGGAATAGCTTCAGGATACCTGGTGGCATGATCCACTACCACCAGTATAAACTTGTGCCCTGATGCTGTAGGTGGTTCCATGGGACCGACGATGTCGATCCCCACCCGTTCAAAGGGCACCCCCACCACAGGCATTGGTATAAGGGGGGCCTTTGTCGTGCCACCTGACTTACCACTGGCTTGGCAAGTGACACAGGAGCGGCAAAACTCCTTGGTATCTTCGTTCATGTGAGGCCAGTGAAAGTGTGAGACAAGCCTGTCCCACGTTTTCGTCTGGCCTAAGTGACCTGCTAAGGGAATCTCGTGGGCCAAGGTAAGTAGGAAACCACGCTGAGACAAGGGTACAACCAGCCTCCTGGTCATGCCAGGCTTGGGGTCTCTTGACTCAGTGTACAGGAGTCCATCTTCCCAGTATACCTTGTGGGTACCTGTGGCGTTCCCAGCAGCCTCAGCAGCAGCCTGCTGTCTGAGGGGTTCAAGAGAAGGGCAGTCTAACTGGTCCTTCCCCAGGTCTTCCCTTGAGGGTCCCCCTGAACCCAAGAATTCAACTTGATCAAGTTCGAATTCCCTAGGCTCAGTTTCCCTCAATTCCTGTAGGTCAGCCTCCTCTGAGACTTGATCCTCGACCTGGGGCAAGGGGGAAGGCGCAGCCTTAACCCTACTGCTCTTTTTCTTGGGAGGTGTCTGGTCCGTTGTTCCAGGATCCAGCACCTGTTCAGTGGGGCATTTCCTGACCTGTGACCTAGTCACAGCGAACACATGTGCTGGCAAACCTAACATTTCCATGTGAGTCCGGTGCTCCACTTCTGACCATTGTGACGACTCCAAATCATTGCCCAACAAACAATCCACTGGGAGGTCTGGACTAACTACAACCTTCTTTTGGCCAGTTACCCCTCCCCAGGAGAAAGCTACAATTGCCATACTGTGATTGGTAGTGACATTGCTTGCATTGGTCACCAGGAATTCTGTACCTGGCATGATCTGTCCAGGGTCCACAAAGTTAGGCGTCACCATGGTGACGCTGGCGCAAGTGTCCCTATAGGCCTGAGCCATCTTTCCATTTATGAAAGGCGTCTGTCGGTATTTGCCCAAAGTATTGGGGCTTACGTCAGGGGATACGTCCGCGTCCCCTTGTACTGACAAGGACAGCCTGAGTGAGTGTGCCAACTAAGTTGTCACGCCCCTCAGAACCCAGGGTTAACCCTACTAAACCCTTGGGAGGCGCACTACCACTGCTGACTGTACTAGGGGGCACAGGTGCCTTAGGGGCTGCAGTGGCAGGAGTCTGCCCTCCTCCTTTCTTGGTGCACTCACTAAACCAGTGAGATTTACTTTTACAGTACTGGCACCATCTTTTGGATTGGCCTTCTTTCTTCTTTTGGGGGGCCTGACCCCCACCCTCTTTGGGTTGTTGGGGACCTGTCGAAGACTTCTGGTCATTTTGTTCCCCTTTAGAATCTTTACCCTTCTGGTCTGCTTTCTTCTGACCACCTTGATTCTGGCCCTGGTTCTGTTTAACTCTTGTACGAACCCATCTGTCTGCCTTCTTTCCCAATTCTTGGGGAGAGGTCAGATCCGAGTCGACAAGATGCTGATGCAACAACTGGTTCTGACAATTGTTTAAAATTTGTTCTCTCATCATCAAATTATACAATCCTTGATAATCAGTAACCTTACTGCCCAGCAACCAGCCCTCAAAAGCCTTTGTGGCACAATCGACAAAATCAGACCAATCTTGAGACTGCGTTTTCTGGGTATCACTGAACAGCACCCTGTACTGCTCAGTGGTTGGGCCGAACCCTTCAACGAGTGTATTTTTCAAGATTTGGTCATTGTTAGCATCCTCCACCCTTGTGGTGAGGAGCTTGTCTCTTCCTTTTCCTTCAAAGGAGAGCCACAAGATAGCTGCCCACTGACTCTGGGGAACACCCTGCACAGTGCAGGCCCTCTCCAAAGCAGTAATCCATTTGTGGATGTCGTCCCCTTGTTTAAAGGGGGGCACTATCTTCCCAAGGTGTTTCGTATCGAAACTCTTTTCCCTATTACTAGGTACATTGCTGCCACCAGTGGGGACTGCCCCACTTAACTGTTGCTCTCTAGCAAAGGCAAGCCTTTCTTTGGCCAGGGCAAGTTCTTCCCTTTCGATCCTCAGATTAGCTGCCCTTTCCTTAGCTTCGTACACTCTCCTCTGAGGGGACGTCATCCCTCTTTGAGAAGAGTTGTGAGAGCCATTGGTTTGAAGGGATCTGCCAGAGTCTCTTGACAGAGATCGGGCTCGTCCATTCCCAATGTTAAGCTGACCTGATAGTGGCCCCAGGGGTCCCCCAGTACCGCTATCATGTTTGCTTAAGTTGGACCTGCTTAGTCTGACGACTTCTACCTGTCCCTTATCTGCCTCATCCCCAGAGAGATCCTCATCCTCATCCTCCTCCACATCTTCGTTCTCAGTTGCGAGGTGGATGAGGTCAGGATCGTCTCGGGTTCCCTCGAGGGGAGGCATGTCTCCTTCTGGATTAGAAGAGCTACGAAGTTTCTCAGCTCTTCTGGCATCATAAGTCTCCAAGAGACCAATCAGAAAGGACGTTGTGGGGTTAGACCCCTGCTGAATCTTCCTGGAGTGACACAGTCGTCTTAACTCCTTGAAGCTCAGCACAGTATATCCTGAAGGGATGACCTGTGGAGGGTCAACTGACACAAGGGGAGACCCAGAGTTTCCTCCTTTGTCCGACATACTGTTTCTAGTGTGGTGTAAGTGATGCACCTACCTACACTACGTGTTTACCTACTGTGCCCTTGCTAAGAGTTGTAGCCAAGGTGTGCTAAGCCTTGAGGAGCTACAACAGCTGGTTCAGTAGAACTCAGAGTATTCTAAGCTTTTAGTTATATGTACTAACAGTACTTGTGCGATCTGTCAACAAGATATTCTTAGGATACGTGTGGTAAAACAACAGCAAGCTCAAATCCCAACCGCTGCTCACCAATGTGAGAAGTTGGCCCGATATGCAACGTTCGCTATTCTAGCGACCGCTATGTATCGTTCCAACGACCCTTATGGTGTTTGGTTGTAAGTCAACCTATAGACCAGCTATCCTAGTAGCGTGGATACGAGCAGTCTAAGGCTAAAGACTCGAGAGGGCGCGTTAAGCCAGCTGTTTACCACACATGTACCCCTTGAACACCCAGTGAAAGGACACCACACAAGTGTTATGAAAATAAACAGTATATTTATTAAGAATCACAACAGCCCTGTACTCTTTATGAGGACAGGGTACTAAGCACAAACCAAATCTCTTTAGCAAATACTTCAAGTGCACAATTAAAACAAGTGTCCGAGGACACGGAAAGATTAAGGTCTCGGGCGGACCCGATAAGGCAAGTCGGAAGCGAGGGACTCAGGACCCTAGAGTAAGGAGGCTATGCAGGCACCGAAATGCCGAGTTACCTAGCCACGAGGGCTGCGGCTGCACAAGTCTTACAGGCGTCGGGGTCTTCACTGACGAGCCAGGAGCCGGAAGAAAAGGAGTTGCTGGCCGGCGACCAGTGCTGAATAGTTCGTAGAGATCCAAGCCTGGATCGGAGATTGATGAAACCTGAAAGCAGAGGGGACCAAGTTCGTACTACTAGCCAGTAGTCAGAGGGTACCAGGAAGGCACCGGTTGGCCGTCACCTCGACCAGGTGAGTGGGCGACGCTAGGCTCTGCAGTCTCACGGACCAGGAGGCGTTGTCGGCGACCACGGTGGAGGTGCGAGCTGTCCCACGAAGGATGATGCTGTCGGCGTCGCTGGGCCCAGGATGGGGCAACAAGCCTTGGCAGATCTCAGGGCCACGTGGTGGGCCTAAGATGGCGTCTTGAGTGGACCAGGAGGGTCCGGGGTGCTTCTCGCAAAGATGGAAGCAAGGGCCAGTCTGGAGCAACCAGACCAGCAGTGATGATTCTCGGATGTCGTCACAGAAGGGCACAAGCCAGCGGCTAGTGACCAGACAACGTGCTGAGCAGCGAGCAGAAGGGCCCCACGCAGATCGTGGAGATGCTGGGAGACTGCACTTCGGTGCTGGAGCGGCTCAGGGTCGGGGCTTCTCGGACCCCAGAGCACTCACCAGAGAGTTACCTCGATGGTCGTGCTGGTTTTAAGAGCGTGCAGGTTCTGATGATGGCCGGTCCTTCGAGGTCTCGTCGCACCCACAGATCACAGCTGAGCTGATGACGTGGGTAGAGGTCAGAGGTGCCAGGGAAGCCGGTTCTCGTCGAGCTGGGCCGTCGGATTCCTTGAGGAAGGACTTACAGCAAACCGCAGAGTTCTTAGTTGGTGCCCGCTGATGCAGGGTGACTACTCCTTAGTCACAAGGGAGAAATCTTGAGAAGAGTCTTGAATGTCCTTTCGTAGAAAGTAGTTCTTGAATCAAAGATGATCTAATTTGGAAGGGTCCCCGCTCCGGTCTTTATTCTAAAGAAAGGGGTGGGTACATGACTAGGTCCTGCCCTAAGGGTGGGACCAGGAAGGGGGGTAGTTACACCCCTCTCCCCTGCCGGACTTTCCCCAGGCCAGGGCTGTCGCCCCTGGAACTGGTTCTAACCGGCAGATGCGTAGTGAGCACCGGGGTGCCACTCCGCAGTCACCTTCTCGCCAAAGCCCTACCTACCCAGAATACACAAACCCTGTCTGGGACGGTGCGAACACCGCCCTCGACAGGAAACCCTTTGTCCAAGTGCTCCTCGCTGGAAGGACTCCCAGCAGCAGGAGGTCAGACTCGTGTCTGTGGTGGCAGCATCCATTTTGTGGAGCTGAGGCTTCAGTTAACTTTAACCGGGGTTCACAGTTACGTACATGTCGTGTCCCTCTAGAAGGGTGGGATGCTAACCTCATCGCCAGAATTGGTGAGAGGGCAGCACCCCGATTCGTATGACACCTTACTCGACATGCCTTGATAACGCGACACCGGAGTTACCGATATGGTACGCGTTATCATGGAACAGCTATTGGGTCTTGATTCCGCAAGCTGCAACCGGGCTCGGCTCGGGCCTGAACCTAGCTCACACGAGCCCACGCACTCTGCCTTCAGGATCGTTAAGGCCTGCCATAGGAGTGACTGATAGGAACTCGGGTGTCCATTGTATGGTTAGATATAGAGCTACTATACCTAAAGCGAAGGGTGGTTACACGTCTTCGCCCCAGCTGTCGTGCAGCCAGTTGTGTCAAATTTAGGAGGCCAGCCAGGGGTGGCATAATACATGCTTCAGCCCCTGGCGGCCCTGGGTACACCTATGCCCTGCGTTACGGGGTCTGATAAGGTGGCCCAGTACCAATTTGTAAATGCACCTAGGGTACATATCGTAATTTAGAAAGAGAACAGCCAGGCTGTGGGTCTGATTAGCAGGCCCACAGCCAGAGAAAGTCGTAAACCAGTGAAACAAAAGCAAAAAATCTGGGTGATCATAGGATTGCAGACCCTACTCTCCTACATGTTGTTTTTAAATTCTACTATTTCCCAGACAACATGCTTTGGATTGGCTACTTCAAAAAAGTTGAATACGCCTACGAATCCTGATTTAGAGGAATATTCCGGTTGGAATAATTTCACACAGTTTTCCATTCGGGAAGTGCAAACAATAATGCACAATTCAGTTTAGATCCGAAGGGTTGGCTGATGTGGCACAGAAGCTCTGATTCTTGCCAACGTCGCTTTCTGGGTTTAACTGAAGGTTTTACGCAAGTCAGGCCTGATCCCCGTTTTGATACTGATCATACTGTCACCACTTACTCCGAAAGGCAAATTATGTCAGAATTGGCTACAACATTCTACATTAACTGCAGTTAAACTACATCTATCCCAGTTAACTGACAATGTCGATTTAAATGATTTCATAAAGGGCCCGGCTAGTGGTAGATCTAAACGGTGGATTTATGCTGTTTACAATGAAATCTGGAAACTTTCGCAAATTGAGGCTGCTAAGCGCCTGAGGGCTATTGATCAAGCTAATTTAGAAAAGGTGGTTGCAGTTGTCGATAACAGTATTGTGTCAGAAACGTTTCCCCTTTGGGTAAATTTGTCACACAACAACAGTTATTGCCCACACACTTCCATACATGAATATAACTTTTAGACAACAGACAAAAACATATAAGGAATATAGGTGATAAGTGTTTACCAAAAGATGCACATTTTATTTCAAATAATTAAAAACAGTGAATCATCAATAAAAACAATTAATACATGTCAAATCATAACAAACTATGGGAAATATACACAAAGGAAAATGATTCCAATTAAAAGAGTGATGAAACACGTAAGTTTAATTGTTTCAGATTTTATAAAATACAAGAGCCATAACCGAAACGCGTCGATGCTTACATTGAGTTTTGAAACGCAAAGTGAATGGATAGAACTACTCCTTTTACGATTATACAACAAACTGGAGTTTGATTAATTGCCTTTAAACTTACGTGTCTCATCACTCTTTTAATTGGAATCCTTTTCCTTTGTGTATATTTCCCATAGTTTGTTATGATTTGACATGTATTAATTGTTTTTATTGATGATTCACTGTTTTTAGTTATTTGAAATAAAATGTGCATCTTTTGGTAAACACTTATCACCTATATTCCTTATATGTTTTTGTCTGTTGTCTAAAAGTTATATTCATGTATGGAAGTGTGTGGGCAATCACTGTTGTTGTGTGACAGGGGAAACGTTTCTGACATATTGTCTTCTGGTACCCTACCCCTTTGGTCAGCGGGTCCCTCTCTTTCATTAGAGAGTCAATAACAGTATTAACATGCTTTCTTCCCGCATCTACACGCTGAATAATATTGTTTCTTCTGTGGTTGATATTGTGAATGATGAAGTGTCTGTGTTATACCATGGTCAAAATCAATTGCGTTCTGTAATGCAATTTGCGTGGACCCTGCAGACACTTAAGGCAGGTAGAGTGCCCTGGAATTACATGAACGTGTTGTTGGACAGGCCTCGTGGAAGGGGCCGCTCTCTCCCTGCATGATAAGGCCCGAACGCCGGCTCTCCCGGTGACCCCCGAAGAACCACCCCGGCAACCCACCGAAGCAACCCGCAACCCGTCCCCAACGGGACGCCTGCTCCCGAACATCCCAGCATCGGCTGTCCCGGGCCCCCATCAGCACTCTTGCCCCGTCCCAGCCGCCATCTTGGACACTGCACCACGAGGCCGCGTGGCCTCAGCTCGACCCCAACCCTGGGCCTGGCCAGGCCCCGACATCGAGGCACCACCATCCACCCAGGAGGTGAAGAGACCACTTGGCAGGTCAATGGGAGAAAGGAGTGTCGATGGCTCTCCCCCGCCAGGTGCCGATCGCCCCCGGTCTCCCCGGGCGCTGGCTCCACCCCCCTGCTGGGTGTCTGGACTCCCTCATCCCGGACCTCCCGACCTCCAAGCGCGAGGGTCCGGACATCAAAGGAGGCCAGACCTATAATTGGGGCAGCTCCAGAGCAGGAAGGCAGTTGTATCCTGGAGTCGAGAGACACCTTGAAGAACTCATCCCTGACGGACTGCTGGCGCTGCCGCAGCCTTGCCTTGTGAACCTCCTCCGAAGCCTGCTGGCGCTGCCGCGGCCCTCTGCAACGTGCATCTTCGTCTGGACCTGCTGGCGCTGCCGCGGCCCATCCTTGTGAACCATCGCTCTTGCCTGCTGGCGCTGCCGCGGCCCCTCTGCAAAGAAGTCATCATCGTAGCCTGCTGGCGCTGCTGCGGCCCTCCGTACCAAGAACCATCATCCTAGCCTGCTGGCGCTGCCGCGGCCCTCCTTGCCGAGACTTTTCATCCTAGCCTGCTGGCGTTGCCGCGGCCCGACCTTTCAGACCTCCGAGCTCGAGGATTGTGAGCTCCTTCTGGCCGCCCTTGTACCGGACCAGTACCAAGACTGTCCCGCTACCCCTTACCCTACAGAGACTAGAATTGGGAGGATCCTCATGTCCTGCCCCCACTGTATCGTTGATAACCTTGCCTCAAGAATCCTATATAAAGTGTGCAGATCGAATCCTTGTGTGGTGTCCATTTGTGGGGGGGAAGTTACTTGTCTGTACGATCGCTGGAGACGGTCCTCACTGGAGGCCTCTCCCCCTGTACTCGGCCGACACTCCCGGTCCCCGTCTAACACGTGTCTTCCCTCTTTGCCCCATTTAATTTAACTGACAAACGGCGAATGCTTTCAATGCGTGACGCATCCTTTTCCATGTTACATATTGAGAGGTTGGAATCTTTACCGTTCTCTGTAGCTGAGGCCACTGCTGCAACGTGGCTTATCCACGGATGAATCACATTACCATTTGCCTTGTACAAGTTTACTAAATGTATGCGATATATTGCGATAGGGCGATATGAACCATTAGGTAGCGCATTCCTCCATGAGGCGTGGTCACTTCCAT
Organism: Lissotriton vulgaris; assembly: GCF_964263255.1. Taxonomy (NCBI): domain Eukaryota; kingdom Metazoa; phylum Chordata; class Amphibia; order Caudata; family Salamandridae; genus Lissotriton; species Lissotriton vulgaris. Next base: position 733,021,833 of record NC_141687.1, read on the forward strand.
TCACATATAGGTGCCTGAAAGACGAGAAAGAAGTGAATCTTAATGGTGAAGAGTGCACTGAGTCCCCTGACCATTCATTGATATGCAGGCACATCCAGTTACTTGGTTCTTGTAATCAGGAACAGCCTAATTTATCCTGTGCTTTGAAAGGAACTCCGGTTCCCGCAATCGTTCCCACATTCACATTACTGGCAAATGGTAGTTATTTATTGTTGACTAACGAAGAGTGTTGTGGTTTAATTAAAGGTATCGCTTATGTGGTAACTGTATCAGAACGTGTTGTCTGTTACAAAAACGTTCTGTATCCCCCTACGCATGGGAATTCAGATGTTTCCATCTGGCCGCGCATCCCAACCTTGAAAGCAGAGTTCAATGGTATGAGTAGAATAAGAGCCCTTTTGTCTCAAAAAGAGGTGGCCCTGAGTTCGGCCCGAGAAACATTCGTCCTTCACATAGCTAACACACGCACAGAGGTGCAGGCGCTTTTAAATAATGATTTGCCGTTATATTTCAGCGAGCTGGATCATCAAATCTTTAATGCCTCCTCCACTTTCGGCCTTGCTCACTTTTTTAAATTAGTTAGCAGTGGTCTCGTGACTTCATTCGAGAAAATATTTGGAGTCATCCCTGCCTTCTTTCATTCTATATTTTCAAGTCTGTTTGGTGGCTTCCCTGTTTTGCTGGCATTGGCTGCAGGCGTTTTGGTGATATTTTGTTTTATTAAACATGGATGCCCGTCCTGCGTTAGAAGCTGCAGAACCCCTCCTGCCACTGTTTCACAACCGGATGCTTGATTACTATGGCACCCTGCCGCTTGTGACTTTAAGCACGGCATTTGAATTATCGTTACGATTTTCCTATTTCACATGTGTCCAGCCTGTGTTTCATTGCCTGAGCTGCAATTTCGACTGGGCCCTTGATTTGTGTCTCTGCTTGACGGTGTCTCCTGACGTCGATTTTAATCATCTGATAAGCCCCGTAGTTGCTCACGAGTTGGTTTGTTCTGGCGAAAGGATTATGGTCTTGGCAGCGATGCATGGACTAATGGGTCATTGGGACATACTCGCAGCGGCACGTAGCTTTCTTGAGAACCCACCGAGTTGTCCTCTGATGATGCTAGAGGATCCAGTGCTGGAGGAGCACGTATGTTCTTTCCCACTACTTAATTGGATGGCTGAACTGTTTTCGGATGATGACAGTGATTTCATGTTGGAGGCTGTTGCTGCATATTTTGCATATTCTGTCCTATCCTGAGATGCCTTGGAGACTTTTATTATTTAGGCACGTACCTGTTTGTATTTTTGGAAGGTGCCTTTTTCTTACAAACAATTCTTTTTATACGCCCCAGGCCTATTGACAAACTAAAGGGGCCTTGTATTGAAAAGTTTAGACCATTTTGTTTGGCCACTGTAGGCCATCATATATGCTTTTGAAAATTAGCTTAGCTCATTATTATTGAACTCTGCTTTCATGTTATGCCCCTGTTCTGTTCTTACCTTATCTTAATTTTTGACCGTGCTCGGATCATTGGGGGGGTGTCACATAGCTAATTCTTTTCTATATACTGTGTTAAGTTAGCCTGAGCTTGTTAAATGTTTAAAAGCCATTTTTCCTTTTTGCTTCATTTTGCACACGACACATAATTGTTGTTTTAGCTTTCAACCCATAAGAGCTTTGTGATTTACTTGAGAAATAATGTTATTGCTCTGATATCAGGTTTGCTCGGTACACTGTCTGCACAGTGAGTGCTGAAGGCTCCAAGGCTAACTCGACACAGTGTTTTTGTAAGGTCTGATCTTCTCACCTCCATAGACATAACACACATGCTGCTGCCAAAATCTGGCTCTAGGCGGGTTTTATATTGTTGTGCTGAACACACACGTAACACACTTGATGGTGCTTCGCATGCAGAGAGCTGGTGGAAGATGATGTGATCCTCTGCCACTGAGAGTTTGAGGTTTTGGCCCGCCCTGCTAAAACCCAAATGAGACCTTCATAGATATAAAAATACTATGCTAAATAGGGAGGGTGAGAATTAGGTGTTGCTAATTCCTATACATTTCAGCATCTTAGTATGCTGTCACCATTTGCATTTTATGGACTAGTAACTGTGCTGATAACTTTGTTGCTTATAATATGTTTGCTAGTATTGTATAAGATACTGCGTTTGAGAACCCTGCATTAGTAAATAAATATTTCAAATATGCACGTGTCCTCATTTACTCCACGTTCTGGTTTGAAATGATTATATAGCGAAAGAGTGTTCATGTGTTCCACGATACCTGAGGTAATCTAAGTTCATGTTCTGGTTGTCTAAGCATTGGGAGTTTGTTATGACCAATGAGACACTGAAGCTAGCTCGGTAAGGGGATTTTGGGTACTGAGGTGAGTTTTGGGCCATCCTAATTCACAGAGGTTCCAGGTCTCTATGAAAAGTTCTGCAGGAGAACCGAATTCCCGCTACAGTAGAGTGAGGGCGGTAGAGTGGTAGAGTGAGGGCGGTAGAGTGGTAGAGTGAGGGCGGTAGAGTGAGGGCAGTAGAGGGGTAGAGAGAGGGCGGTAGAGGGGTAGAGTGAGGGTGGTAGAGGGGTAGAGTGAGGGCGGTAGAGGGGTAGAGTGAGGGCGGTAGAGGGGTAGAGTGAGGGCGGTAGAGTGAGGGCGTGAGGGTGGCAGAGTGGTGGAGTGAGAGTGGTAGAGTGAGAGTGGTAGAGTGAGGGCGGTAGAGTGGTAGAGTGAGGGCGGTAGTAGAGTGAGGGCGGTAGAGTGGTAGAGTGAGGGCGGTAGAGTGAGGGTGAGAGGGCGGTAGAGTGGTAGAGTGATGGCAGTAGAGTGGTAGAGTGATGGCAGTAGAGTGGTAGAGTGAGGGCGGTAGAGTGAGGGCGGTAGAGTGAGGGCGGTAGAGTGGTAGAGTAAGGGCAGTAGGTTGAGGGTGTGAGGGCAGTAGAGTGAGGGTGGTAGAGTGATGGTGGAAGAGTGAGGGCGGAAGAGTGAGGGCGGAAGAGTGAGGGCGGAAGAGTGAGGGCGGAAGAGTGAGGGCGGAAGAGTGAGGGCGGAAGAGTGAGGGCGGAAGAGTGAGGGCGGAAGAGTGAGGGCGGAAGAGTGAGGGCGGAAGAGTGAGGGCGGAAGAGTGAGGGCGGAAGAGTGAGGGCGGAAGAGTGAGGGCGGTAGAGTGAGGGCGGTAGAGTGAGGGCAGTAGAGTGGTAGAGTGAGGGCAGTAGAGTGGTAGAGTGAGGGCAGTAGAGTGAGGGCAGTAGAGTGAGGGCGGTAGGGCGGTAGAGTGAGGGCGGTAGAGTGGTAGAGGGAGGGTGGTAGAGAGGGAGAAAAGAAGAGAACAGGGAGTTAGAGAAGGAGGTGGGTGGAAGAGGCAGCAGATCAGCACAGTAGAAGAGAACAGGGAGGTAAAGAAAGAGGTGGGGTGGAAGACAGCAGCAGATTAGCACAGGAGAAGAGAACAGGGAGTTATAGAAGGAGGTGGGGTGGAAGAGAGCAGCAGAACAGCACGGAAGAAGAGAACAGGGAGGTTTAGAAGGAGGCGGGTTGAAGAGAGCAGCAGATCAGCTCTGGAGAAGAGAAGTGAACAGGGAGTTAGAGAAATAGGCTGGTGGAAGAGAACAGCAGATTATCACAGGAGAAGAAAACGGAGTTAAAGAAGGAGGCGGTGGAAGAGAGCAGCAGACGAGGACTGGGAGTTAGAGAAGGAGGCGGGTGGAAGAGAGCAGCAGATCAGCACGGGAGAAGAGAAGAGGGAGTAAGAGAAGGAGGTGGGTGGAAGAGAAGGAGGGCGATAGATAGAAGGAGGGTGATAGAGAGAGGGATATAGATAGAGGGAGGGCGATAGAGGGAGGGCGATAGATAGAGGGAGGGCGATAGATAGAGGGAGGGCGATAGATAGAGGGAGGGCGATAGATAGAGTGAGTGAGGGAGGGCGATAGATACAGTGAGGGAGGGCGATAGATACAGTGAGGGAGGGCGATAGATACAGTGAGGGAGGGAGATAGATACAGTGAGGGAGGGAGATAGATAGAGGGAGGGAGATAGATAGATAGGTAGATAGAGTGAGGGAGGGCGATAGAGTGAGGGCGGGCGGTAGAGTGAGGGCAGTAGAGTGGTAGAAGAGGGTGGTAGAGTGGTAGAGTGAGGGTGGTAGAGTGAGGGCAGTAAAGTGGTAGAGTGAGGGCAGTAGAGTGAGGGCAGTAGAGTGGGGGAGGTAGAGTGGGGGAGGTAGAGTGGGGGAGGTAGAGTGGGGGAGGTAGAGTGGGGGAGGTAGAGTGGGGGAGGTAGAGTGGGGGAGTGAGGGCGGTAGAGTAAGGGGGCGGTAGAGTGGTAGAGTGAGAGTGGTAGAGTGAGGACGTGAGGGCAGTAGAGTGAGGGCAGTAGAGTGGTAGCGTGAGTGCGCTAGAGTGAGCATGTGAGGGCGGTAGAGTGGTAGTGAGTGTGTGAGGGTGGTAGAGTGGTAGTGAGGGCGTGAGGCGGTGGAGTGGTAGAGTGAGGGCGGTAGAGTGAGGGCGGTAGAGTGAGGGTGGTAGAGTGAGGGCATGAGGGCGGTAGAGTGGTAGAGTGAGGGTGGTAGAGTGAAGGCGGTACAGTGAGGGTGGTAGAGTGAGGGCGTGAGGGTGGTGGAGTGAGGGTGGTAGAGTGAGGGCTGTAGAGTGGTGGAGTGAGGGCAGTAGAGTGAGGGGAGTAGAGTGAGGGCGTGAGGGCGGTAGAGTGACGGCCATAGAGTGAGAGCGGTAGAGTGAGGGTGGTAGAGTGAAGGTGGTAGAGTGAGGGCGTGAGAGCGATATGAGTGAGGGCAGTAGAGTGAGGGCGATAGAGTGGTAGAGTGAGGGTGGTAGAGTGAGGGCGTGAGGGCGGTAGAGTGGTACAGTTACAGCGGTAGAGTGAGGGCAGTAGAGTGAGGGAGGTAGAGTGAGGGCGGAGGAGTGAGGGCGGTAGAGTGGTAGAGTGAGGGCGGTAGAGTGGTAGAGTGAGGGCGGTAGAGTGAGGGTGGTAGAGTGAGGGCGGTAGAGTAAGGGCAGTAGAGTGGCGGAGTGAGGGCAGTAGAGTGAGGGCGGTAGAGTGGTAGAGTGAGGGTGGTAGAGTGAGGGCGGTAGAGTGGTAGAGTGAGGGTGGTAGAGTGAGGGCAAAGAGTGGTAGAGAGAGGGCAGTAGAGTGGTAGAGTGAGGGCGGTAGAGTGGTAGAGTGAGGGTGGTCGAGCGGTAGAGTGGTAGAGTGAGGGCAGTAGAGTGCTAGAGTGAGGGCGGTAGAGTGGTAGAGTGAGGGCAGTAGAGTGGTAGAGTGAGGGTGGTAGAGTGAGTATGGTAGAGTGAGGGCGGTAGACTGGGAGAGTGAGGGCGGTAGAGTGAGGACGGTAGAGTGGTAGAGTGAGGGCGGTAGAGTGGTAGAGTGAGGGCGTTAGAGCGGTAGAGTGAGGGCGTGAGGGAGGTAGAGTGAGGGCGGTCATCTCTTCTGAAAAGAGCCCCATAGCTGCAAATGCAAACTTTGAGAGAGCTCTCTTCTGTAGGTTGTTTGTTCTTGACTTCAGTACAAATGGTCGTAGGTTGTAACAGCAAGCATTGGGGGGCAGTGCGGTTATCAAAAGATTGGGGCGTGCGGTTATCTGAAAGAAAATACCACTATGCATAAACAGCCTTTCAGCAACCAACAATAAAAAAGCATTGGTAAGACCAATAGGGCTTGCCTTTTGCATCCACTGGCTTTGCTAATGATTGGTTGCAGATGCTGTTAAGCATCAGCAAAATGCTTTACAGCGACGCTGCATTGCATCGGCAAAAAAAAAAACCCACAAAGGTGAGATGATGCAGCTGCTGTTGCTAATCACGGCATGACACGGGTGCCATATACCATTTTCTTTTAACTGATTAGTCTTAGATGGCAGACGTCACGTACTTCGGCAAAGCGAGCAATAGTGTTATTGATGTAGTGGAGCTAAATGGAAGCTGCTGGACCTTCCAAATAAAAAAGTGGGTAAAAACATATGATTGTGAGGGTAGGACAGCAAAGGGGAATGGGTTTGAAGGGAGGAGGGAATATAAAATGAAAATAAAGTTGTGGGTGAAGTGAGTGGGACAAAGAGCACACAGGAGAGGCACCAAGAGCGCAGGGGTCAGTGAGTGTTGAGAAGGAAACAACACACTAAGACACAATGGCGGGAGCTGGAAAACACATACACTCAAGGACTGCTGAAAGAAAAACGAAATAGTTCCCTAAATGTTAACAGTAAAAGCATACAAGACATCCAAACAACAAGAAAAGCGGACATCAAAGGAAGGGTGGGAGGGAACGAGCCTATGGGGTGCGAGCGATAAGGAAAGTTAATTGCTGTAAGAGGGGGAGCAGGAAGTGAGGCCGAGCGCGCGCTAGCGAAAGCAGTCTGCTGCTTTCAAATCCGATGCCAGATGCCAGCTTCGCTCTTGAATGCCTCACATGTACTGGCAAAAAAACGCATTCCAAAGGTCTTTGGCAGCATTTTCTGGTGCCCCTCTATTTCTCTCGCATAGCGATTGCTTACGCAATAGCTAGGCTCGACCTAAAAAAGTAATGGCAGTGAAATCACTTATAATAATCGGACTTGTCTGGATTATTTACATTGCTTATTTTATTAATTCGATATCTTTCACAACTTAAGGCATTACCAAAATAGCCATGGATAGAGCCAGCAAGCTCAAATCAAGTTTCAACATTTGTTGCAATATGGATGTATATAACTATTCACAATCAGACAAAAATCGGAATCAGAATTATTATTTTTTTTGATTGTCCTCATACCACCGTAAGCGTCTGCAATCGTAACATACTAGACCCAATTGATCCTGGGCACCCTGGGTCCATGTTCCTGCATACACTACGGGCTGCCAGGCCTGCTTCTTTGTACGAGGCTTGGTGTAATCCTTGGACAATCTTAAATCAACCTTAGTGCTTTATCCCAGCACACCAAGGGCGCCCAGATGTTGCCTTCTGTGAGGTCAAGCCTTGCCATTAAAAATGCGGCCCGGAGCCACTTCTCGTGTACAGGAGCAGTTGGATCTTTCCATAGTATACATAATTCCCTTCGGGCCAGTAGAATCAGATTTAAGAAAAGGCCAGACTGTGCTCTAGATATGCAGTTTTCCAGTGAGGAATTTAAACAAAAAATAACCAATGCTGGGTCTAAATTAATCTTATAATAAAATATACCCGTTAATGCTTGCTCAACGTTCTGCCAGTACTTTTTTAGTTGGGGGCATTCATAGAACATATGCAAATCATCTGCCTTAAGCATACCACATTTAGGACACCTGGGGGTTGGGCTGCTAACAAACTTTGCAACTCTATAGGGGGTATAATATATCCTATTAATAGTGTAGAAATGTTTTTTCTTTAAAGAAGCTGATTTTACAAACTTGTAGAGGTTTGTAATGGATGGAAGATAAAACTCTGCAGCTACAATTTCTAATATTGATGTTCTCCACACCAGGTGAGGTGGGGGAGTTCAATGTCTTCTCTATCTAATAGACTCTTATACCATGTGCCAACTTCTTTTTTAAAAGGAATGGGGTTTTGAAGTTTTAACTCTATTTCCCAATTTCCACCAATATTGTTTTTTTCGGCTGTGTACCATGAGCGTAGTTGTAGAAATTTAAATCGCGAAAAAGAGTCCCCAATCCTTGCTTTTAAAACCTCCCAGGGAAGAACCCCATCTTCAGCTGTTAATTGGGACCATATGCTTATGCCTGCCAGTTCAATCGACACTGCCAGGCTATCCTTCAAAAAGTCAGGGCGCCCAGGAGAGTCCCAGATTGGAGCGAAGTCCGAGTAGTCTTTTATACCCCACCTGGTTTTCAGATTCTGCCATGAGTTAAGGGTCGCCCGAATGACCTTTAAGCGGACTTTCTTAAAGAACCTCGTAGCTCCAAATTTATATAGGAAACCATTTTCGCTCCCCTCGTATGATGCCATAGCCTTCAAGATCCTCCCCCAGTTATTATCTCTAGGAGTAGTCAGAAGACTGCGTATATTTTTAAACTGAAAAGAAAGGCAATAACAAAAAATATCAGGTAATGCAAGCCCCCCCTTAAGTAATCTCCTCTTCAGCTTCTTCCAGGATAATCTAGAGCTCTTATTAGCCCATATAAAACTACTGTTCTTGCCCTGAACTTTCCCAAGGAGTTTAGAGGGGAACTCAAGGGGGGTGGCGCTAAAAAGATATGTTAACTTTGGTAAAATTACCATCTTGACAATATTTATTCGGCCATATATTGTGAGTTGGAGATTTCTCCATCTGAGAAAAAGATGGTCAATTTCCTTTATTACTCTATTTAAATTAGTCAGGGGGATATTGAACAAATCTTGCTCTATATTTATACCCAAGTATTTAAATCCGGGTCTCCCTTGTCTTTCCCAGCCCTCAACCCCCCAGCACATTGTCTCAGTCTTAACACCTTAGCAGCAATGGAACGTCCAGCTCCAGTGCTGAACGTTCCATTGCGCAGGTGCAGTTGGAACGTCCAACGGCCGACGGCAGCACTCCCGAGGTAGTGGTGCCGTCGGCCGTTGGAATAGGCGCAGCACTTAAGGTGTTAAGAGTGTTGACTGCATAACCAGAGAGTCTTCCAAACTCTCTTAAAGAGTGTTCGACCTTTGGGAGGATCTCAGTAGGGTTGCTAGTATAGACAAGTAGGTCATCTGCATATAGGGCGAGTTTAATATTTAGATCTTGGAACTGAAATGGAGTTATTTGGGGATCTAACCTGAGCATTTGCGCTAGGGGCTCTATATAGATGTTGAATAATAGGGGGGAAATAGGGCACCCCTGACGGGTGCCTCTCCTTATTTCGAACTTGGGTGTTAATTTGCCATTTAGGAGAAAAGTGGCTGATGCGCCATCATAGCATTTTACTAGTGACCGAATAAGCAGTGGGCCGAATCCCAGAACCCGAAGGGTTTCCCAGAGGAATATCCAGCTGACGCGATCAAACGCCTTAGCAGTGTCATACGCTGCGACGGCAAGTGGTTCTGAGCTTGCTACTGCTAGATCAATACAGCCGATTAGTTGTAGTGTTTGTTCCTGTATGAACCTGCCTGGAATAAACCCCTTCTGCTCCTCCCCTATCACTTGTGGTATCACCTTGACCAATCTCCCTGCCAAAACGCTAGTAAAGATCTTATAGTCCGCATTTAGCAGGGAGATTGGCCTGTAGGAGTCTGCCTTCAGGGGGCTCTTACCGGGTTTTAGAATAAGAACAATTGTTGCTTCCTTCCAGGACGGGGGTATTTCCCCCCGCTGTATAAATGTAATTGAACAACTCAAGAAGTCTAGATGTGATTACCTCATTGAGGATCTTATATACTTCCCCTCGAAGTGCATCCGTCCCAGCTGCCTTAATATTTTTGATCTTAGTAATATTAATGTTAATCTCTTCCTCTGTTATGGGTCTATCAAGTAGCTCTTGGCTTTCATTGGTCAATCTCGGCAGATCTTTGTTATTAAGCCACGCTTGAATGGAATCAGTGTCAGGGACTGCCTCCTCTTTATATAATCCAGAGAAAACAGGCATTGCTGCATATCTTCATGCTTACTTGAAGTTGTACCTTGTTCATCTATTATTAGTTTATTAATGTTGTTTTTAACCTCGTCAGCTTTCAACTTCCAAGCCAAGGTGGCACTTGCTCTCTCCCCGTATTCATAATGCTCCATACTATAGGCAATCCATTTAGCTTTCACTTTTTCCTCCAATTCAGCTCTATATTCTGAGCGGATTCGTTTTAAGTCTTTTAGAATGGGCGGTAGAGTCTCAGGTTGGCAGTGCAGCCTATCGCTTTCTAATCTTGATATCTCTGATTCCATCTTTTGGAATTCTAGCCTATTCTTCTTGTTTTTAAAAGAAGTAAAGCTACGAAATTCCCCACGAATATAGGCCTTAAAAGCCTCCCATACGACATCTGGAGTTGTTGACCCTACATTGCCTAAAAATAATTTATGTGTTGTTTCTCTACTGTTAATAATCAACTCTGGATCCACCAATATCTCTCTATTTAATGTCCAACGAGGGAGGGATTTAGCTTTGCCACTTACGTATGTGAATATAATGGGTGCGTGATCTGAAAGAATGGAAGGTTGGACAAGGATATCCTCTATGTTTTCTACTCCTGCTGCGTCAGTTAAGATGTAGTCTAGTCTGGAGGAGTGGCCGTGTTTTTTGCTGAAGTAGGTAAACCTTGATCCTGTACCTCCCGAGGCTTCCCATACGTCCACCAGGCCAAGATCATTCCCGGACTGAAGACGGATGGGGAGAATGACGGCCAGAAGCTAACGGCCGTAGGAGGAGTCCCGACGATGTGTGATGCGTGCGCATTTCGCTGAAGCTGCCTGCTCCTGCCTGCCTGCCTGCCGTTTTGCCGCTGCAGGCGACCTAGCCGCCGCTGAGCCGCCCGCAATCGTCTTTCCCGCCGCTGCCTACCTGCGGCCCGCCCCCGCCAGCCGATTGGCAACCCTGCTCCCGCCACCCAGCAGACCCTCCCTCCCAGCTCCCTTCTTAAGGGGACACCTTTCCTGCCTTCGGGAGCGACCGCTGTGCCTTGACTTGGCCGGGTCGCCCCCATGCTCCTCCTGCTCCTGCCTGCCTGCCGTTTTGCCGCTGCAGGCGACCCAGCCGCCGCTGAGCCGCCCGCAATCGTCTTTCCCGCTGCTGCCTACCTGCGGCCCTGCCAGCCGATTGGCCCCCCCGCTCCCGCCACCCAGCGGCCCCTCCCTCCCGGCTCCCTTCTTAAGGGGACACCTTTCCTGCCTTCGGGAGCAACCACTGTGCCTTGACTTGGCCGGGTCGCCCCCACGCTCCTCCTGCTCCTGCCTGCCTGCCTTTCTGCTGCTGCAGGCGACCCAGCCGCCGCTGAGCCGCCCGCAATCGTCTTTCACGCTGCTGCCTACCTGCGACCCGCCCCCCACCAGCCGATTGGCCCCCCGCTCCCGCCACCCAGCGGACCCTCCCTCCCGGCTCCCTTCTTAAGGGGACACCTTTCCTGCCTTCGGGAGCGACCACTGTGCCTTGACTTGGCCGGGTCGCCCCCACGCTTCTCCTGCTCCTGCCTGCCTGCCGGTTTGCCGCTGCAGGCGACCCAGCCGCCGCTGAGCCGCCCGCAATCGTCTTTCCCGCCGCTGCCTACCTGCGGCCCCGCCCCCCGCCAGCCGATTGGCCCCCCGCTCCTGCCTCCCAGCGGACCCTCCCTCCCGGCTCCCTTCTTAAGGGGACACCTTTCCTGCCTTCGGGAGCGACCACTGTGCCTTGACTTGGCCGGGTCACCCCCACGCTCCTCCTGCTCCTGCCTGCCTGCCTGCCTGTCTGCCTGCTGTTTTGCTGCTGCAGGCGACCCAGCCGCCGCTGAGTCGCCCGCAATCATCTTTCCCGCCGCTGCCTACCTGCGGCCCGCCCCCCACCAGCCGATTGGCCCCCCCGCTCCCGCCACCCAGAGGACCATCCCTCCCAGCTCCCTTCTTAAGGGGACACCTTTCCTGCCTACGGGAGCGACCACTGTGCCTTGACTTGGCCGGGTCACCCCCATGCTCCTCCTGCTCCTGCCTGCTCCTGCCTGCCTGCCGTTTTGCCGCTGCAGGCGACCCAGCCGCCGTTGAGCCGCCCGCAATCGTCTTTCCCGCCGCTGCCTACCTGCGGCCCCGCCAGCCGATTGGCCCCCCCCCGCTCCCGCCACCCAGCGGCCCCTCCCTCCCGGCTCACTTAAGGGGACACCTTTCCTGCCTTCGGGAGCGACCACTGTACCTTGACTTGGCCGGGTCGCCCCCACGCTCCTCCTGCTCCTGCCTGCCTGTCGTTTTGCTGCTGCAGGGGACCCAGCCGCCGCTGAGACGCCCGCAATCGTCTTTCCCGCCGCTGCCTACCTGCGACCCGCCCCCCACCAGCCGATTGGCCCCCCCGCTCCCGCCACCCAGCAGACCCTCCCTCCTGGCTCCCTTCTTAAGGGGACACCTTTCCTGCCTTCGGGAGCGACCACTGTGCCTTGACTTGGCCGGGTCGCCCCCACGCTTCTCCTGCTCCTGCCTGCCTGCCTGCCGGTTTGCCGCTGCAGGCGACCCAGCCGCTGCTGAGCCGCCCGCAATCATCTTTCCCGCCGCTGCCTACCTGCGGCCCCGCCCCCGCCAGCCGATTGGCCCCCCCGCTCCTGCCACCCAGCGGACCCTACCTCCCGGCTCCCTTCTTAAGGGGACACCTTTCCTGCCTTCGGGAGCGACCACTGTGCCTTGACTTGGCCGGGTCGCCCCCATGCTCCGCCTGCTCCAGCCTGTCTGCCGTTTTGCCGCTGTAGGTGACCCAGCCGCCGCTGAGCCGCCCGCAATTGTCTTTCCCGCTGCTGCCTACCTGCGGCCCCCCCCGCTCCTGCCACCCAGCGGACCCTCCCCCCCGGCTCCCTTCTTAAGGGGACACCTTTCCTGCCTTCGGGAGCGACCACTGTGCCTTGACTTGGCCAGGTCGCCTCCACGCTCCTCCTGCTCCTGCCTGCCTGCCTGTCGTTTTGCCGCTGCAGGCGACCCAGCCGACGCTGAGCCGCCCGCAATAGTCTTTCCTGCTGCTGCCTACCTGCGGCCCCGCCCCCGCCAACCGATTTGCCCCCCCGCTCCCGCCACCCAGCGGACCCTCCCTCCCGGCTCCCTTCTTATGACGCCCCCACGCACGCGCAGCGGGCGCACCGATTGTGCGCCGTAGGCACGCCAAAGGCAAGCCCGTCTGCGCCCGTCCACGCCCGGACCGAGTCCAGCGCCAGGACCCCTGATCCCCACCGTCGATGCAAGACTACACGACAGACCTACGCCACTCTCAATGCACTCAATGCCGGCCGGAACCCTGCCTGCTACCCAGCCACCCAGAGACGCACCCACAGACCATTCGCCTGCCAAGCCTGCCGATTCACCTGCTACCGGACCTGCACCGCCCTCGCCAAGTCCAGCACCAGCAGAAACCACCTGAAGTGCATCTTGCTCAACACCCGTTCCGTCCACAGGCACGCCGCGGAACTCTGGGACCTGCAAACGCCACAGCACCGGACGTCTCCTTCCTCACCGAAACCTGGATGAATGCCTCCTCAGCGCCCGACATCGCCATAGCCATCCCGGACTGATACAAGATCAACCGGAAGGATCGCGTCAACCAGACGGGAGGAGGCATCGTACACAAGAACACCATCCGCATCTCGACTAACTCCTACGAAACCTTCACCGCCGCCGACCACCTGCACTTCCAGATACACACTGACCCCAAGACCACCCTCCGAGGCACCCTCATCTACAGACCACCGGGACCACGCACACAATTCAGCGAAGACATTGCAGACTTCATCAGCCCGCACGCCCTTCCCTCCGCCGACTACAGTCTCCTAGGGGACCTCAACTTCCACCTGGAGAACAACAACGACAGAAACACCACCGCCCTGCTGGACAACCTCGCCAACCTCAGACTCAAGCAACTGGTGAACACCCCCACCCACTACGCCGGCCACACGCTTGACCCCGTCTTCTCATCCAGCAAGCACATCTCCTTCAGCCACGCCACAGGACTCCACTGGACCGACCACAGCTGCGTCCACTTCAGCTTCAGAAGAACTACGACCCACCACCACACTCAACAGGTCCCCCGCCGAAGCTGGAGCAAGATCACCGCCGAGCAGCTCACCGCCTCCCTCAGCCAGAACACTCCCACCAGCACAACGGACCCCAACGAAGCAGCCAGCAACCTCACCAAATGGCTGGGCGCCTGCGCCGATGACCTCGCACCACTAAAGAACCCTCCCAGCAGACCCGGTAGCAAGAAAACCCCCTGGTTCACCGACAAACTCAAGGAATCCAAGAAGAACTGCCGCACCCTCGAGAAAGCCTGGCGGCTCGACCAGACCACAGACAACAGGACCGCCCTCAAGCACGCCACCCGCAAAAACCATCAGCTGATCCGCGCCCCCAAGAAGACGGCACTCAAAGAACGACTGGACAACAACGCCCATGACAGCAAGGAACTCTTCAGCATCCTCAAAGAGTTCTCCAACCCCAGCGCCGGAAGCAACAACATCACTCTCTCGCTAGACCTCAGCAACTCACTCCCCTCGTTCTTCCACCGTAAGATCGCCGACATACACAACAGCTTCGACGCACAGACCACGCACCCTACCACCGAACCAACGCCCGCCACCACCACCCTCTGTAACTGGACCCCGATCAGCACCGAAGACACAACCCACACGATGAACTCCATCCACTCCGGATCACCAACCGACCCGTGCCCACACCACGTCTTCAACAGAGCTGACGCCATCATCGCGCCCCATCTCCGAGACACCATCAACTCCTCCTTTCACACCGCCACCTTCCCAGAGAGCTGGAAGCACGCTGAGCTGACCGCCCTCCTGAAGAAACCAACGGCGGACCCCACCGACCTCAAGAACTACCGTCCCATCTCTCTCCTTCCTTTTCCGGCCAAAGTCATCGAGAAGACAGTCAACAAACAGCTTGCAGCCTTCCTCGAGACGAACGGATCCCTCGACCCCTCGCAGTCCGGGTTTCGGGCCAACCATAGCACCGAGACCGCCCTAATCGCAGCCACCGATGACATCAGAACCCTGATCGACAAAGGGGAAACAGCGGCCCTCTTCCTCCTGGACCTCTCTGCGGCGTTCAACACTGTCTGCCACCGCACCCTAGTGAAGCGCCTCAGCAACATCGGAATCCGAGAGAAAGCGCTAGAGTGGATCATCTCGTTCCTCACCGGAAAAACCCAGAGAGTCAATCAATCAATCAATCAATCAGTGACACTTATATAGCGCGCTACATACCAGTAGGGTCTCAAGGCGCTGGGGGTGGGGGGGGGTGCCGCTACTGCTCGAACAGCCAGGTCTTCAGCTTCTTCCTGAAGGAGAGGTGGTCTTTGGTCAGGCGCAGGTCGGTCGGGAGGGAGTTCCAGGTCTTGGCGGCCAGGTAGGAGAAGGACCTTCCTCCTGTAGTCGCTCTTCGGATGCGGGGGACGGCGGCGAGGGCGTGGTTGGCTGATCGGAGGTGGCGTTTGGGAGCGTAGAAGTTGATCCGGCTGTTGAGGTAGCTCGGGCCTTGGTCGTGTAGGGCTTTGTGTGCGTGGGTGAGGAGGCGGAAGGTGATTCTTTTGTTGACGGGGAGCCAGTGAAGGTCTCTCAGATGTCCGGTGATGTGGCTGGTTTGTGGGATGTCGAGGATGAGTCTGGCTGAGGCGTTCTGGATCCGCTGGAGTCTCTTCTGGAGCTTGGCGGTGGTACCGGCGTAGAGGGCGTTGCCGTAGTCCAGTCGGCTGGTGACGAGGGCCTGGGTGACGGTCTTCCTGGTCTCGGTGGGGATCCACCAGAAGATCTTCCGTAGCATGCGTAGGATGTTGAAGCACGCCGAGGAGACGTTGTTGACTTGCCTGGTCATGGAGAGGGAGGAGTCCAGGATGAAGCCCAGGTTGCGTGCATGGTCTGTCGGTTTGGGTGCGGTGCCCAGGGCGGGAGGCCACCAGGAGTCGTCCCAGGCGGAGGGTGAAGAGCCCAGGATGAGGACCTCCGTCTTGTCAGAGTTCAGTTTCAGGCGGCTGGTCGTCATCCACTCGGCTACCTCTTTCATCCCTTCGTGCAGGTTGGCTCTGGCGGAGGTGGGGTCGTTGGTCAGGGAGAGGATCAGCTGGGTGTCGTCGGCGTAGGAGATTATGCTGAGGTTGTGTTTGCGTACGATGGCCGCGAGGGGGCTCATGTAGACGTTGAAGAGGGTGGGGCTCAGAGATGAACCTTGAGGGACGCCGCAGATGACTTCGGAGGCCTCTGACTTGTACGGTGGTAGGCGGACTCTCTGTGTTCTTCCATCGAGGAAGGGGATGATCCATTCCAGCGCCTTGTCCTGGATTCCGATGTTGCTGAGGCGCTGTACTAGGGTGCGGTGGCAGACCGTGTCGAATGCCGCGGAGAGGTCTAGGAGGATGAGGGCCGCTGTTTCTCCATTGTCCATCAGGGCTCGGATGTCATCGGTGGCGGCGATGAGGGCGGTCTCGGTGCTGTGATTGGCACGGAAGCCGGACTGTGAGGGGTCGAGGGATCCGTTCGTCTCGAGGAAGGCGGCCATCTGCTTGTTGACGGTCTTCTCGATGACTTTGGCTGAAAACGGGAGGAGCAAGATGGGGCGGTAGTTCTTGAGTTCGGTGGGGTCCGCTGTGGGTTTCTTGAGTAGAGCGCTGAGTTCGGCGTGTTTCCAGCTCTCAGGGAAGGTGGCGGTGTCGAAGGATGTGTTGATGATGTCTCGCAGGTGGGGTGCGATGACAGCGTCGGCCTTGTTGAAGACGTGGTGAGGGCAGGGGTCGGTCGGTGATCCGGAGTGGATGGAGTTCATCGTGCGGATGGTGTCTTCGGTGCTGATCGGGGTCCAGGCGTGGAGGGTGGTGGTGGGGGGTGGTTGTTCGGTCATGGTGTGCGTTGGTTGGTTGTTGAAGCTGTTGTGTATGTCCGCGATCTTGTTGTGGAAGTATGAAGCGAGGGAGTTGCAGAGGTCTTGCGATGGGGTGATGTCGTTAGTCCGCCTCCCTCCGTTCAGATCCGAGGCCACCGAAGTCATCTGCGGCGTACCACAAGGATTTTCACTCAGCCCAACCCTCTTCAATGTCTACATGAGCCCCCTCACAGCCATCGCACGCCAACACAACCTCAACATCATCTCCTACGCCGACGACACCCAGCTCATCCTCTCCCTCACCAACGACCCCACCACCGCCAGAGCCAACCTACATGAAGGGATGAAAGAGGTCGCCGACTGGATGAGGAACAGCCGCCTTAAACTGAACTCAGACAAGACGGAAGTCCTCATCCTGGGATCATCACCCTCCGCCTGGGACAACTCCTGGTGGCCCCCGGCCCTGGGCACCGCTCCCAAACCAACGGACCACGCACGCAACCTGGGCTTCATCCTGGACTCCTCCCTGTCAATGACCAGACAAGTCAACGCCGTCTCATCCTCGTGCTTCAACACACTGTGCATGCTCCGCAAGATCTTCAGATGGATCCCCACTGAAACCAGGAAGACAGTCACCCAGGCACTCGTCACCAGCCGACTAGACTACGGGAACACCCTCTACGCCGGAACCACAGCCAAACTTCAAAAAAGACTCCAACGCATCCAGAACGCCTCCGCACGACTCATCCTGGGCATCCCCCGACACAGCCACATCACCAGACACCTGAGAGACCTGCACTGGCTCCCCGTCAGCAAGAGAATCACGTTCAGACTCCTCACCCACGCACACAAGGCTCTCCACGACCTGGGCCCCAAGTACCTCAACGACCGCATGACCTTCTACACGCCCACCCGCCAGCTACGATCGACCAGCCACGCACTCGCGACCGTACCAAGCATCCGCAGAGCCACCGCCGGAGGAAGATCCTTCTCCTACCTGGCAGCCAAGATTTGGAACTCCCTCCCCACCCACCTTCGGCGAACCCAAGACCATCTCTCCTTCAGGAAGCAGCTCAAGACCTGGCTGTTCGAGCAGTAACATACCCCTCTCCCCTAGCGCCTTGAGACCCTCCCGGGTGAGTAGCGCACTTTACAAATGCCCTGATTGATTGATTGATTGATTGATTGATTGATTGATTGATTGATGTCGGTGGTTCGGCGTCCCTTTCTTTAGCTGAGTCTCCCTTTTTGCCTTCCTCGCCCTTGATCCCTGGTAAGACTGTTTCTTTTTGCAAAAGCGGTAGCAGCGGCCGTTCGGACCAAACACAGGAGAGAAGATAAATATCCTTGTGATGGTCTGCATAAACGCGCCTTTATCAGTGCCTATACCTGCATGGGGATCCAGAGAGTTGTTAGGCTGCAGATTATTGGATGCCGCGAGAAAGTGGAAGCGGCTCAGTCCCAGCGTGTTGGGCGGGGTGTTGCGAGTTTTCGCGACCACCTCCACAGTGAGCACTGCAGCCACGGTAGCAGTCCCACCACGTCCATTCTGCAGGAATATCCTGAATACATACAGCTGCAGGGTGGGTGCGGGGAGAACGAGTGAAAGTGGGAGCCAGCAGGGTACGAAGGGCACGAAGTACGAGCGGCCGGATCAATCACCAAAAGTACTCCTAAAGACTTGTGGCGGTCGCAGCGGTAGCTTATACAACATTGGCGGAGATTACAATAGCCCGCTATGTATGGAGATCAGAGAGCTGGCAGAGGAGCGGGCTGTTCCTGCAAATTCAAATTGCCTGATAAAAACTAAGGCTGATATTGACACTTCACTCAAGGTAAAGGTGGGGCGCTATACTCTTCGAAATAGAGCCCTGGTTAGTTCCCTTGGGCAGGTTGAGTCAACAAGGGTAGAACCACAGGTGGTGGATGTGAAAGTGAAAGCTGGCAGCGAGCATATAAAACAGATCAGAGTCCCACAGGCGGCCTCGCAGGACTTACCGGATTCTCCCGAGCGGGGGAAGTGGAAGAACAAAAAGCAAAAAAAGCAGAAAAAGAACGGCTTAACAATTAACTCAAAAACAACTCCATCACTAAAATCCTATTACAAAATTTGTGGTACTGCCTCTACCTCCTCAATATCCTCCACACTTAAACAGGATATGGGCACCAAAGAAATCCAAGACTTGACTAGTCCTCAACCCCCTATTGCAGCCTCTGGTGCATTAACGGTCCTGACTTCCCCCACTGTACTACATTTGAAAGGGGCCTCAGACCAGGGGGGCAGTGGAAAGGAGACTGTGGTCTCTCTTCTACCCAATTCTACTATTACCACTACCACTGTAACTACCTACACCACAGATACTATAGGTACTATCATAGAGCCCCCGTTGGAGGTTTCTTTGCTTAATACACAGGAGGAGTATGTAGAAGTTCATCCTCTAATTGAGCTTTCAAATAGCTTTTCAGCTCTGGATATGAGAGATCCGGATATGGAAACTCAGTCTATGCCCAAGGAGACTAGGAATCAGGGGGTAGTACGTCCCGAGCCCCTGGAGGTCATTGATCAAGAACTTGAGACACAGGACATGCTTGAAAATCCACCTGAGGCGTCCTCTTCACCTCAACGCGCAACCCATCCCTCCATCCCCGGATCATTGGCTGACATTTTGTTGAGCATACGAGATGATATAGGAAAGAGATTTGACGACATCGGCAGGAGATTCTCCACCTCGGAAGCCAATCAGGAAGCGATTCGAGCGCTTTGTGACCTTCTGTCACAAAAAGTAGAGGCGGTTTCAAAGAGAACAGATGTGCTTGAAGCCGAGGTGCCTAAAATCAAGGAAAGCATTAACAAGTCTTCCCTCATGGTTAAAAAATTGACGCAGCAAAATTTATATCTATATGATAAAATAGAGAGATTGGAGAATCACTCTAGAAAAAACAATTTAAAGCTATTGAACGTTCCAGGGGATATTGAGGAGAGTGATATAAAAAGCTTTGTAGTCTCCCTCTTGAGGACATTAATCTCACCTGCTGAAGAGCTGGATATAAACATTGATATACAAAGGGTCCACCGAGACCCCTACAGAAGGACTCCAGGGAGAGAACGCCCGAGAAAAATACTTGTAAACTTCTTAACATACTCCCTTAAAGAGAAAATCTTGTCCCTAGCATTAAAGTCAGGCCAACTGAAAAGTAATCTAACCCCCACACCATTCATGTTTTCTATTCGGTCGGATGTGTCACATCAGACCGCCACTAGACAGTGGGAATTGGGCAAAAGGATGGCTATATTGAACTACCTGGGGGCCAAAACTCAACTCAGATTCCCTGCCTCCCTCCATATTATGTGGGATAACCACATGTACAACATGCGTCACCTAGAAGAGGTTGATTCCCGAATAGATAAGATCAAAAAGAAGGAAGGAGCAGGAGGAGGAGGAGGAGGAGACCAGGATAGAGGAGGGGGTGAGGTAGTCAGTAAGGAATGAATTATATGTTGCTGAGATTCCGCACCTAAGGGGAAAAAAAAAACCCACCCTTTTTTTCTTTGATACAGACTAAAAATCAGGCAAAATCAAACTAGACGCCGACATCACATAGCATAATTTATAATCTTATGTATCTTCTTTATTAAAAAACAAGTCACACATCGAAGGGGGCTCCACCAAAAGGGCGTATGCCCAAGAAGAAAGGGAGGGCTCCCCTGGGGGGTAGAGGGTTAGAGGGGTCACTTGGGGTTAGGAAGGGGGGGTAGGGGGGGAAGTGGCACGGGTGGGGTTGCAGTGGGAAAAAATGAAGAAAAAAAATGTGTCATTAAACCTAGTTTTGCAAAAGACAAGTATGTTAGTTTGGTTTATCAGTCCCAGTAGGGAAGTAGATTACTATAGACAAAAATGGCTGAAGAAAGGCTAACATTTTTATCATGGAACGTTAATGGCTTGCGGTGTAGCAGAAGACAGTGGCTGATCATGAAATACCTTGAGCAGTCAACGGCCCAGATATTTCTTATTCAGGAAACCCACTTAAGTCATGTAGAAACCGAAGAGGTTTTCAGTAGATATAAATGGATAGAGCACTCCATTTGCTCTCATAATATGACACATAACAAGGGGGTGGCGGTTCTAATAAGGAAGGGAGCAATCAGTACCATTAAAAATGTATTACCTGATAGCTCGGGTAGGTGGATTGTGGTGCAGGCAAATCGGGGGAGGGGGGAATGAGATTGCTATAGTATCTTACTATGGCCCAAACAGTGACGACCCTGGTTGCCTCCTTAGAATACAGGACAAACTTACAGAAGTTTCATCTCCAATAATTATAGGGGGCGATTTTAATGTCCTTATGGACCCTGTCCGAGATAGGTCTAATCATAGTAAATATGTAGTAGCACCGCACACTCGCAGAACAATGATTAATATGAATCAGAATTATTAAGCACCACCAAATTTAAAAGAATTCTAGTGTCTTCTGCCCATTGCTGCAAATTCAACAGGCAATGGCAAAGCCAATAGATCTGTCTCATTACTGAAACTGCCAATTCAGCCACTGATAAGTTTAGACACACAATAAATTAACACACATGCGTCAACACTCAAAATACTCGTATATATAGTTATTCAACCACTCAGACTCGTTCTTGCTTTCTCCCCTTTACCCACCCCCAATCAGATACACAAACTTAACAAGCATACGGAAGATTAATTAAAAGAATAAAAATCAGGGAGAGGGGGGAAGAAAACATGCTGCAATCAAAATTTGGCAGGCGTATGCTGGCTATAGAAAAATACAATTAAACAAGGCTGTGGGTAGCCATTGTGCAAAGCTATTGTAAATAGTATATCCTGGTTTTAAAGTCCCAACATAGCTGCCACATTTATATGAAAGGTGTTGACAATCTTGAGATGCAAAAACAATGATGATGTGCAATACCTTACCAAAATAGCCACTCAGTGACGTAGCCTGGCGATCCATCATGGCGGATGTGTGCAAGGCAAGCTCCGATAGTACATTTTTATATCCTCATGATATCCTACCCAATCCTCACCTGTTGCTAAGCCAACATCTGCATAATCCTCAGAACACTGCAGACACTAAGAGGCGATGCAAAATCAAGGACGCTGTGCCCAGAAACCTAGATGCCACAATCAAGGGTGACGGCGAAGAGTCAGGCCTGGAATGGAAGCCGGCCTTCGACCTAGTGGACTTGATGATGCAGGGTTCCCGGTGGTGCCCTGCCAGACTTGGAATACATTCTGGAGCCGCTGCACTGGCCGGCCAGCCTGCCCGTCCTGGGGCTAGGGCCGTGGCCCGTCTGAGCTAAGATTGGGCTGGGCGGGCATGCCCCGGGGCTGCCGGGCCTCACCAAAAGAGAAGTGGCGTGCCCTGGGCGGCACCTCTTGGCCTTCACGGTCATCTCTGGGAGGTGTTGTGCTATACCTCTCCGCTGAGGCTCTACGTCCGCTGGGTGGGCCGCTGGGTGGTAGTTGACTATTCGACGAGGGTGCTGGTCTGCAGCGCTTAGCGGCCACCTCGGGCAGCCAAAACAACAGAGGTATGTGGGGCCAGCTGCGGACACTGCATAGTGCACATCGGCACCAGGTAATAGAGGACCAGCTCTGAGCCTCAGACGTTTGAATGGGACTGCAGGGATTGCCTGGCCTGCGCCTCTATATTTGAATATTACTCCGTTCCTGTGTAGCCCGAGGGGGATGTGATCTCTTGGGCCCTCCCTGGCATAATATACCCACTCCTGGCTCGGCAGTGACCGTGTTGAGCAATGGAAGAGGGCTGCTACACCCGTATGCTGCCTGTGTGCTCATCGACAGCCCCGGGCTGCAGTGGTGAATGGCTGACAGCTGAAGGGGAGCGGCTGGCTCTCTGGAACGCAAACCGCATATGGAGAACAACAGCCATGGGCCTACACAACTAGAGGTGGGACCATACATTCGCTGATTTGGCTGTTCATGCCCCGGGCACCGTCTATAGGCTCTGTTGCTCCTCACCACAGGAAAAGCGGGACAATGCCATAGCAGCCATGAGAGGACCGGCACCTACAGGGCCTATTGCGAAGCCCGCTTGCCCGCTGCTTGGTGGCGGGCTCCACGCTCCTGCAGAGAAAAGCCACCTAGGGGTTGAGCGCACAATGTGAGAATAAGCTACTGAAGACTACAACTACATTTACCTGAAGGTGAGGTGCCTGCTAGGGGGGCGGGGGTACACTCGCCGGTGGAGGCTAGGTCCTGTTGCAGCTTGTGGCCGGTGGGTCCCCCATCTGACCTCACCTTTCACTGGGAGCGTTGGTGGCTGACCCTCCTAAGGTGTGTTGGGGCCTTATCAGACATTGAGTCTATAGAAGGTTAAGGGTCTATCCCCTAGCCAGCGTACAAACCCACCCCAAAGGCATTCATCCTTCTCCCGCCACACAAGATACCGACAGGGGTGCCCAGCACATCCATTATGACTCTGGACAAACCAACCAGTGGGGCCTCAAAGCAGAGCACCATGGATCGCTATAAAGAGAGTCTGATGCAGATGCAAGAAACACAACTACCACCATACCTGATAACGCAACCTTACGGGCTGCCATCACACAATCC
The DNA here is from genome assembly GCF_964263255.1 of Lissotriton vulgaris. Lineage (NCBI taxonomy): Eukaryota > Metazoa > Chordata > Amphibia > Caudata > Salamandridae > Lissotriton > Lissotriton vulgaris. The sequence goes on from NC_141687.1 coordinate 733,044,849, forward strand.
AGGGATATGCAGGATGCCAAGATTGGCGCAGGTCATGCTCCTACAACAGGACCCAAGAAATGCAGTGGAAAGACTCACTGAAACAGAAGCGAGAGTCTCTGGCATGGAAGACATGGTGACCACTCTTTTAAAAGAAAGAGACTACCCTTGAGAACCCGACAAAAAGCTTTGCAATAGGAGTGGAAAACGCTGAAGGAAGAGCACACCAAAACAACCTTTTCTTCGTGGGCTTTACTGGGGGTTCCTTTCTACCTGGCTGCCGGTAGACTCTCTCTTCCGGTTTCATTATTGAGAGGGCACCCAGGGCCCTTGTTAGTAACCCCCTCCTGGCACCAAGCCAAGCCCAGACCAATAATTGCTAGAATACTGAATTTCCTTGACAGGGCTAATATTCTACGACAAGCCAGGCTTCGGGACTCCCTGATGTTTGAATCACAACTCATAACAAACTAGTCCAGCTTGATTAAGAGTAATTTATGAATCTCACACCATGTTCTTCGATATACCAAAGGAGGTATTTGCATGGACTGATGAAGAAATACATGTGAAGTCCCGCACCCCACCACCACTCAAGTCAGACTCCTCCACTAGCGACAACATACACTGACGTTCCAAACAAAGGAAAGAAGTGCCACAGGTCAGGATCCTCATGGCGTTCACGGACAAACAAAGTAGATCGATCAATACCTTCCTAAATGATTTGAACTCATTGTTAACCTCTGAAATATTGCTACAGTTCCACAGACGAAGTAAGTTGATGTCCTTTTAATCTATTTCTTAAAAGGCTATGAATGGGTATTTATGTTAGAGCTATGCTCCTAGTTAAGACATCATCTGAACACTAGGTAAACGTTATGTTCATGGGTTGATTCCTGGGGATCCATTGGAGGGGATCGGTCATCAAACCCCTTAGGGGTAGGCTCAACTCGCCCTCCAAGCTAGGTACTTCAATGTTCCTGAGGTATTAAGGTGGGGGAGGGGGCTATCCCATGTCCGGCCAGATTCAGCTATGATCCTGTATATCACTCGGGATACACTAGAGGCTCCAGAGGCACACCCCCTTCCAATAAACACACTTCTGGATAGATACACAGGGCAGATATGAAATTGTAGCAGGCACCATATATGGTGAGAGGGTGGGCCTGGGTAGTGTGGATGCTCCACCACCCCTCGCCCAGGCCCTCATTGAATGGCTAATGACTATCTGGCTAGATATACCTGAAGGATTAATGGCCATTTGGGGAGTGGGGGAAGGGGGGGGGTAGACTGGAATGATGTAATGCACCCGCAAATAGACAAATGGCGACCCCCTGGGGGACAAGGGAACATGAGAACCACACCTACTGCGCCCGTCTAAAGGTATGGAATGGACAGGCATATGGGGTATGCGTCATCAAAATGAACATCGTATAGTTTTGGGCGTGGAGATACTACCTAGGGGCCTCTCAGATCATGCTCCTTCGCCTTTGGACATGGCTGAGTAGGCCCCCTCTTCGCTGGGGCATGTTCTCATGGCACCTGCATGATCAGCAATATCTAACACGCATACACTGAGCCATAATGGAGTACATTGCATCCAACACCGCGACGGTGGCCTCGGCTGGCATCCTTTGGGAGGCCATGAAACCGACCCTTTGCGGAGTTGATATCTCCCTATGCATATACAAACGTAAGCAACAGCTAGAGAAACACATACAAATAAAAGCCCTGTTACTGACCTTCGAGCAGCAGTATTGAAGGGAAGGAGGGAGATCAGCACGTCGACACATGGTTCAAATTCAACAGTTAAACAATGGAGAATTAATTGAAGAAGCAAAGACGATTTGGCTCGCATCTCGAAGTGGAATCTACTAATGGGGTGACAAATCTAGTAAACTACTGCATAGGTTATGTCAACAAGACACACAGCCAACCCACATACCCCGCGTCAGAGTCCCTGACGGGGAAGTCCTGATAGAAGTCTCATTAAATGCAGGCAGTTTCACAGACTACTACAGACAGCTATATACAGAGCAAGATAGTCTTCCAGCAGCAACTATTCAAAAGTTTATCGATGACCTTCCCCCGAGGGCCCTCACAGACACCGCTAGAGGACAGCTTGATGCTCCACTCATAATAGAAGAACTCACAGAGGCCTCTGCCGAGCCCCGATCAGGCAAAGCCACTGGCCCTAATAGCGTCCAATGTGAATTCTTTAAAATGTGCATGTCACAATTGGGGGGGACCCCTATTTGGAAGCATTGCAGACTGAAGTGCAGGAGGGTAGATTCCTGCCGGACTGGAGACACGCTGAGGTAGTGGTGTTTCTCAAACCGGGTCATTCCCCAGAACTCAACTCCTCTTACCGCCCGATCTACCTTATAAACCCAGAGGTCAAACTGCTTGTCAAAGTGTTAGCCCTTAGACTCATGCCTTACATAACAGACTTGGTCCACGGGGACTTAGCCAGCTTCTTGCCAAGGCACACTACACATCACAATATCAGAAGTGGCCACAATGCCATAGCTGCTGCCGACCGCCTGGGAGCCCCAGCCGCCCAAGTCCTGGCCGAAATAGATAAGGTCTTTGACTCAGTCAGCTGGATGTATCTTTTTGCGCTCCCGCGACTGCTACATTTTGGGCCAAAGTTCTTAACTTATATTAGCTTATTATATACAGATCTTACAGCTGCAGTGAGAGTGGATGGCTCATTCTCTCCTCAATTTCCTATCCATAGAGGCACCGCCAAGGCTGCCCTCTATCACAGTATCCTTTCGCATTAGCAATGGAGCCATTGGCGGCATGGGTGAGGATAGACGCCCAGCTGCAGGGTTTTTAATGGTCACTTGAAGTGTCGGACAGGATAGCACTATATGCAGATGTTTTATTTTTCATAACCGTTCCCACATACCAGGCCCCCGGCTCCTCCACATAATAGAGGTGTTAAGAGAGACATCTGGGCTCCACATGAATACGAATAAATCAGTCCTTTGGGCGTTACTGGGCACGCAAGTAGTGGGAACATGGGCGAGGGAACTTACAATTGCCACAGATGCCATGCAATACTTAGGTTTTTTTTTTGTCTGCCTCACAGACCACTGCATGGCGACACAACCTTGCTTCACTGACGGACTAGGTTCTGACACATGTGAAATTGTGGTCTCACCTACCACTCTTGGCTGCTCCGCCATCTTCAAGGAGGTATCCCTCTCCCATTTGCTGTATCAATTGCAAAACCACCCATACCCGATCTCGGCCACATGGCATTAGCAAATCAATGCCATACTAAGTCACTTCTTGTGCGATACCGCCACAATATGTGGACTGATCAAATGTATGTAGCGCTACTCTGCTGGTGCCGCCTCCCCGCGGCACCAGCAGAGTAGCGCTACGCACGTTATCAGTCCACATATTGTGGCGGTATCGCAGTGGGAGACATACAGTCTTATCACACGGCAACGCACCTGTACATACTAAATGAATGGTGGTACAGCGCCAGAGATGATCCAGCATATATGGCCGAATGCCTGATAATGGGGTGGTGGGGACACCTCTATCCACAAATACCTTTTTAAGGAATCTGGGGTCTGGACATTACCACCTGCAACAGGAGTAGTCTTCCGGGTGTGGTAATAACTGTGATGAATGGGAGGGGGGGGGGGCGCAGAATAACGCAGGACACCCCAATATGGTGCAAAAGCCCTCTTCCTCAGATGGCCACATTGCCTGAGTTCCGGAACTGGGATGACATAGGTATAGCTACATTAAGGACAGTTATACTAGGGAAGACACTTAAATCCTTCCACCAACTGCAAACTGAATTCTATATGCCACGTATACAGTTCTGTAAGTACCAGCAAATCAGACAAACCTTCATCACAAACAGTCAAACCTCATTGGCCGTCCTCCGGGAGACCTGGCCCACAAAAATTGGTCCAATTGAAGACGATAACAGTACAGAGGGTCGGTGGTCCCCTCGCAGCGCAGCCATTTTATCTTACCTATGTCTCATTTAAATACATACCTCGGGCATACTAAACACAATATAGACTATGGCGGTCCAGCCTGGTGCCGTTCCCCACTTGCCTGAAACGCAGAGATGGCATATTTCTTCACAAGGTTTGGTCATGTTGCATGATCACCAGATTCTGGCCAAGAGTCCGCTCATGCTTATCCGAGGTTCTGGCTTTGGATCTTACCACATCCCCCAAATTAGCCCTCCTGCACGTTGCAGATGACATTGGGGGTAATAAATACAAAACCAAGAGAGACATAGCCCGACTTTGGAAGGCAACTACCCCTCCATTGATGGGAGCCTGGAAGCAAGGGTTGGATTTATGTATGGCCTGGAACACCCAGTATTCACTGCCCAAGGGTGCCATCAAAAACATATCAAGATAAGGCAGCATTGGGCAGATTACCGAGGCATGACAGTAAGTAAGTACATTTTATTGTATATAGTTAATTAAAACCTTTACAATATGGTTACATTAAAACACGTTTTAAGAATAAAATATTCGACTTTAGAAGATCGTTAAAAAAAATACAAACAGAATAACTTTCTAAAATGTCTATATATTTGATATGTTTGTGAGAGGGGATTCAGAGTCTGTTCATAACACTTCAGGCATCCGTGTTTGAGCATTCAGTAATCTTTTTTCTCAGTCTTCACTATTAGCAGCAATGCCTTTTGACAAAATCTGGCGGCCCTACAAGCTGTCTGCAGATGGTAACTATTCAGTGCTAGCATGACAGCTGGGCGGCATGATCTAATCTGAAAAAGACGGAATACATGCAGTAGATAATAACGTCTCAAAATTTTCAAAGATGGGCAGATGCACAATATGTGCAACATTGATTCTTCCATTTGCCCACATAGTCTGCAGACAGGGGTCGGCCATGTTTGCTTCCATGGAGGTGTATGGTCTTTTAAAATGGTGGTGCCCAGCCGTAATTGTAATAGTGTTTTTTGGGCTGCATTGGATATGTGATTAACTAAATATGGTTGAGGTTCCATTTTCACGTACGTGGCCAGGACCGTCCAACTGTGTTTTTTCTGTGCTGTTGCGGCTTTGTCTGTTAGCCAAGATCTTTGCTTTGCTGCTCCGTTGGTTAATTTTTTTAAAGCCGCAAAGATTTGATTTGTATTCCATGCCTCCTCCAACTTAAGACTTGCAAGGGCGTTCTCCCATACTGGTTTCCAAGCGTTTTTCGACTTGGTCTGGTTGTTCATCTCAATCCAACAGAGGCCCATTAGCGTGTCCTCTTGGGCTGCTCTTAGTTTCCAACATGTTTTTAGAATGGCCGCTTGTCTGGCTTAATGTTGGTTTGATAGACCAAATTCCATGCGAATCAATGATTGAGATACAAACCTCGGAATCTTAAAGATATATTTGAACAACTCGGATTGCTGTGTGTTCAGAAAATTTGCATCTTTACCCCTTTACAATTCCGAACCATAAGTGAGCGAGGGTAAAAACTTGACGGCTATCACCTTCAACAGGTGCGAGTTGGATGGACAGTTCAATTTCGTTTTTAATATGTTTAGGGCAAAACGACGTTTATTTGCCTGTGCCTTTCTATACAGTTGGTGATCTTTCAGAGTCCACCTGGCATCGACAATTACTCCCAGATATTTGTACGAGCAGGTCTGCTCTATTTTGTTCCCTGCGATGTGCCATTTGAGAGATTTCCTCCCTGGGCGAGAAGCAAAACAGACGAACTTCGTCTTTTTATAATTAATTTGCAGGCCCTGCGCACTGATGTATTCATGGAGCTTCATGATGGAACGTTGTAAGCCCAACGGGGTCTGACTGCACAGTACAATGTCGTCCGCATACTGAATGCTCCTGATTTTGTGATGGGCTAGCTTTGGCGGATCGCTTTCTGTCTCCGCAATGTGCTTGTCCAGGTCCGCTGTGAAGATGTTGAAGAGTTGGGGCCAATACACAGCCCTGCTTGAGGCCCACATGGGTGTAGATTTTTCGTGTAGTTCGATCGCCATTGCCTAATTTTATTCGAACCCAGGTGGATGAATACAAATTCATGATGGCCCGCAGCAACTTTGATGGTATTCCCCAAGTGTCCATTTTTTTCCATAGAGCCTCCCTCGGGACTGTGTCGAACGCAGCTTTCAGGTCGACAAAACACGTGTACAGCTTAGTTGACTTATCCCTATACTAGACACACACGATATGGCCCAGTAGAGGTACAATTGCCTAATGCTATTATACAATGTATATACTAGACGATAATCAGATGTGAATGGGAACTCATAGGGAGGCATGTTGTGGGCATAGCAAGCTTTAGTACTCATGTTTGATACTGTTTGGTTAAAGATGTACCTGTAAAAGGAAATTGCGCCATATTTGCATATTCTACCGATATACCCATGTCTACCCATGTCTAACCGTCACTACAGTTCAACTGTGGCTACAAATGCAAATAAAATGTTTTGAAAAAGAAAAAAAAAAATAGCCACTCAGTAACATCGCACTGGGCAGTCATTTTCGAATGTTGAAGTGTATAGGGTATCACTGTTGTACTGAGCCAAGATAGATGCTTCTAAGCATGGGGATCTTGGAATGGTAAAATAATTATATAGTATAGACAATACCATCCCAAAATGGCCAGCCAGAAACATTGGCCACACAGAAAACAGCACACTACATATGAAATGGCACTAAGCTAGAGCCCTGCTTGGATTGTCAGGAGAGTTGCAGGATGAAAGAAAAAGAAAAAAAATGTTAAAGTAAAGGACTGGTTACGGACACTGAAGTGTAATCCTTTGCAGGCCCAGGAAAACAGAATTACTCACAAGACAATAGAACACTGGCTAACCCATTGCCCCATGCAGTATACACGGTCATGGAGAGAAGCAGAATGTGAATGGCACTCTAACAAACAGAAAAGGGCTGACTCACAGACCCTCTATGTATTTAGATACATGTAGACTTTTTTTTAATATGGTACCCAGGACTACATAGGATTTTCACAATGCAGTTTTTCTACCACCGGGGTTTGGCAAAAGAAGTAATAAACACCAAAATGCTTGCTTATTACGTTAATTTGTGAGAAGACATGTTACAAAATGTCAGAAAATGGCTTTAACATACAATTTACATAGATAGTAAACATGGCATGCCTACTGCCTTTGTTGCATGGTTTCATAATAAATTGATTGGACCTATGGCATTTGACATAACATTTTCCTACCAAACCAATCAGGCCTATACAGTATCATAGGCCCATAACCTACTCATCCCTCAAGGAATACAATGACAAAACCACAAAGACAGCCTGTTACCAGCTCTCTCTTCTCGAGAAAGTGAAACAGTTTCTTCTACAAAGCGACCTCAGGGAGGGTGTTCAAGTTTGCATACTCTAGCATCTAGATTCTGGTAATACCAGGCTTCCTGACCTCCCAGGCTTCACAATGGTCATCCTCCTCAGGGGCATTTATAAGGCACAGCACTCATCCAAGGCCTGAAGAAATATGATTGCATCACCTCATCCTGATGGCGCTCAATGGGTTAACGTTGCTGACTCATTACATCTTCAAAACCAGAAACATCCTTTACAAAGACATCATGGCCAACACCCTCCTTATCTTGTAGACAAGCTCACCATCTCTGATGTTTCCCAGCACACCTGCAGTCAGGACACAATCAGACTGGAGACTAAGAAAGGTCAAAAAGAAAAGAAAACAAGGCAACATGACTTTTCTATGTACCCACCCTGCATCTGGAATAAAATCTCCATATCCCTCAGGACCACACCAAATCTGCAAGGATTTAGGAAAGAGTTGCAGATACACCTCTTTAAAGTACACTACAGCACAATACAGTAACAGAACGCTTCTGCTCTGACAATCCAGCTACCTCTCCTATTACTCCGACTGCATGCTTCCCTGTACAGCGCTCCACTGCCCCAACTAGGTTTGCGCTATACAAATGCATACCTACATGGTACCCATCCTGTAAAATCACCGTTTTCAAGCACCAGAGCAGCTGTTGCATATCTTCGAGAATCCTACAATATATAGGCTTGAATGTCTGCCAAGCTAGCCACCAACGCACAAAAGAGATTTTGGTTAGTCTTGAAAGAATAGTGGTATCTTAAACATACCCGGGATCCCTGCTGCAAAAAGTGAACAGCAAATTTTCAAGTTCACTTCTTCGGCCAAAACCAAGTCATATGAAATGAAATGCAACTACTCTTCATCAAATGCCCAGATGTGGGTCCCGGGCTCACTGTGCCACTGGAATTAAGCTATCCTGGCTGATGAGGGGTGAAACCCCGAAACAGGTACTAGGATGCTTGTTTCCGGTCCAGGGAGGACCTGGCTTGGCAGTTCGGGCTGGACTGTTCCAGGGTCAAGACTGATTTGCATATGGCTAGGTCTAAACTGGGGTGGCATGGTGAGCAAAAGAATGATGGATTTAACCCAGACCTCTTGACTGGGGGTGAATGTTCTGATTTGTTCTGCATCCCGTCCACCAATTGCGTGTCTTTTGCTTCCTCGCCCTAAGTGTGCCGGGTATGCCCAGACGTGGGTCCTGGGATCACTGTGCCACTGGTATCAAGCTATCCTGGCTGATGAGGGGTGAAACCCCGAAACCGGTCCTAGGATGCTTGTTTCTAGTCCAGGGAGGACCTGGCCTGGCAGTTCGAGTTGGACCGTTCTCATTGGGCGCAGGGCCAAGACTTATTTGCATATGGCTGGGTCCAAACTGGAATGGCCTAGCGAGCAAAAAAAAACGATAGATTTAGGCCCAGGTCTCTGTATTGGGATGAATGTATGACATTGTCCTGCATTCTGTTCAGCAATTGTTCTTGTGGCACTTATGACCCCAAGTGGGACGGATATGCCCAGACGTGGGTACCGTGCTCTCAATACTGCTGGAGTCAAGCTATCCTGGCTGAAAGCCCGAAACCGGTCCTAGGATGCTTGTTTCCAGTCCAGGGAGGACCTGGCAGTTCAGGCTGGACTGTTCCCATTGGGTGCAGGGTCTAGACTTATTATCATATGGCTGGGTCCAAACTGGAATGGCATGGTGAGAAAAAAAAATGATGGATTTAGGTCCAGATCTCTGTACTGGGGTGAATGTATGACAATGTTCTGCATTCTGTCCATCAATAGTTCTTTTTGCTAAGAATATGCAGCAAGGTTATCTAAATTATACAGCATAAAAAAGTAAATTGTGAGCACCTTAGCCCTCCATGCGGAATGAAGGGAATACATAGGTGTCATGGAGCAGAATAACAAGTACAAATACAAGTACAAATAAAATTGTACATTTGATTGATATGCAGTTAGTAAATTATTTTAACACCTACAGCCCACCACTTCTAAATCCACTGTTAATGCAGAAAGGGAAAGGTGATGTTCATGTGCCAGACTCCGCTTTGCTTCAGGGTTGTGTCTTATTTGTTTGATTGATTGTACTCTTTTGGGCCTGCGGCACCATACATAACCCAAAGACATTCTTCCAAAAAGAAAGACTTGGGGCCTGCAGGTTGTATCCCCAGTATTCCAGAATGCCGGTGTTACCAATTGGACTTGCATTTTCAACAATCTTACAGTTGATTATTTTTCAAATTCTTGTATAATCTTGAGTGCAATCAAAATCATAATTTCTTGATTCACAAAACAGCCAACATGTGTTTCGTCACAGTGACTTTTTCAAGGCTCAATAAAGTAGATATCAAAGAGCAAACGTCCAAAAAGCAGTTGGTTGGTGTCTGCAGCAGAACCTCTGAGCTTGCTTGCTAGTTTTGATTAAATCAACGGTGGCAAACTGAGCAGACCATTCGAGAAATATGGTAAGAAGTCACAGCTAAGAGTTGTTGTGGAATCAGCTCACTCACATGGTGCGACCGAAAGACCACTTGTCCCAGTAGTGGGTCTGCTGTAGTGTCTCTATAATCTAGGTGTTGCAAACATTCTAGTATGTAAACATTTGAGAATGGAGTTAAAGGTGGCGTTCTGCGTGAGCTGTGAAGCAGTACGTTTTAATCAAATTATTTAACGATCCGCTCACACTGGAAAAATAGAGGGTAAAAATAACTCCAGTACTAGCGCAAAAAAACGTGAGAAAATGCAGTGGATTAACAGACTACATTGGTTGTTCCCAAAGTGAACATTCTCCGTGTGTTAACAGATGATGGAGTTCGTAGTAAGCTCTAATCTGTGTAAAGTATTGTCGCCTGTCTTAGTGTTTCATGCAAAATAATAAACTGTACAATTGTTGCAAAATCAAGTCCTTAGCATGTGGACCGAATCATTATTTTCATACTGTTTGAGTGCTTTAGTTTAATTTTTCATGTTTTTTTCCAAATCTCTTAGAGCGGATGGAAGTCTGAATTTATTCCAGTACTTTCATGCTGTGGCAGCTAAGCCTGAACGTTCTAAGGAGAACTGCAGGTATGACATTTTATCACATTTGAGCAGTCTTGCCTATCCCAAGATATCCTAAGATGATTTTGTCTCCCTCTTCCCCTCTCGATCGGTCTCAACATGGGTATCTCCGAATCTATAACTGCCTCTCTCCGACTCACCAGCTGTTTCCTTTTCTTTCTCTCACGGTCTCATCCGCTCACCCAGGCTGCGTCTTTTTTCTCTCTCCCTGTATTGCTGTCTTACGGTCTTTCCGTTTGTGCCACTCGTCTTTCTGTCTTTCCAGAAGCAGCATCCAAGTCCAGTCTGTTTTACAGCAGTCTCTTTGGAAAGTGCTAATACTGTCCCATTTGAATTATGGTTTAAATCTTTATTGTGAATTTTTTATTACAGTAATAACAGTAGCTGCCACCTACATCCACTGGCTGGTGGGGGACAATATGATGCGAGTCGTTCGTAGGTGGAGTGAGAAGCAGTAGGAAACAGGGGGAAAGAGAGTAGAAAGGAGACTGGTTAGTTAAAGATGGTCTTTGTTCCGATGATGCGGCCTAAATCTCTCTGAGGAGTTCGGTCGGTTATCTCGCATGTGTATGTTAGGTGTGGGACTCCCAGCAACTCCATCCTCCTGCTACAGGAATGTTTTGTGTCGCGCCATGCAAGCTCTCTTCCCATCCCAGATAAAGTACCATAGAAGGTGATGAAAATTAGTCAACATCAGTGGCGTGGGCTGCAGCGGGAGGGTCTGCATCACATAGGATGTGGGGCAGTAGAGTAATTTTGATAGCAGCCAGTCTACCCAACAAAGACAACGTACGTTTCCTGCAAGCCTGGAGCCCCTTCTGAATATCAGTCAAGAGGGCAGCATAGTTCACGTTGGCTGTCTTATCAACAGTAGGGAATAAGGTATGTAAACCAGCTACAATGATACAATGCCATGCCACAGCTGCAACACCCTGGGGAGTATAAAGAATCCATCATACCCTGAAAGTATAGCATTTCTTGAGCCATATCGGAGATGTGGCTTTTTTCTCCAAATTGTGTAAAAATGTGCTGTAAAGTGCACCATTTAAAGCCACTATAGAATGTCAGGTTCACTGAAATCCAGGGCAAGTAGTACACCTCACCACTTTCAAAGATAACAGCTGCTACCAAGATGGAGTATGTGTTTTTCCTGATAAATGAGGGTATAAAGCTGCAGTGCAAGGCCCAAATGCCCTACAGGACAAGCCACCACTGGCAAGAAGGTACTTGATGGATTAAGTGTTGATCCTAACAACTGGTTTTCTTTTGAGTTCATTATTCTGCGGGATTTTGATTAACTTGTTGTGGTCTTTAACCCCTTCACTGCGGCGGCTATTCCGCCGCAGTGCTAAGGGGGCGGGGCGGCCGCGCGGCGGGCGCATGCTAGTGACGGAACCACTGTCACCAGCCGCGGTTGCGCTGTGCTTATGACGGAGCGGTTCCGTAACGGCCCCGCCCGCTGAATGGAACGTTCAGCGCAGGTGCGGAATCCGCACCGCGCAGGCGTTCCGAGTGGACCGTGACGGAACCGCTCCGTCATCAGCACAGCGCGACCGCAGCTGATGACGGAGTGGTTCGGTCACCAGCAGGGGAAGGGTTAAATCCTCTAATACAGTGGGTGACTACAGGGGCACACATCCCTCCTCCTACCATATCGCTTAAATAGTTATTTGTTAACGATAAGAATTACTGTGCATTTAAAATATACCAACTGGTGTTTGTTTTCATCAATATTTCACTTCTGCTTGCCAACATCGGTCTATCATAGTAACCACATGTGTCAACGTGTTTTTGTTTACCCACAGCAGTTAGGCCTATGTGTACTATGAAAATCTACAATTGCTTGAGTTTATGGGTCACAGATAAAAGCGAGTAGGACAAGTGTCCGAAGTCATGACAGCTCTGCACGAATTTTGTGAAGTTGAAACAGTATGGCAATGTATTCAAAATTCTGTACGTATGATTTGTTCATTCCACAGGAACAGAAAGTGGAGATTGTCCTAATACAATAGGCTAGTAAGCCTAGTTTATGCATGTTTGTCTGTCCCCCAACTAAAAGTAACAGGAGTGCAAAAAATCCTGGGCACGATTTTGTCAGGTCGAAAGCCCAAGGACGCTTAGTGGCCTTCTTCTAGGGGCTGAAACACGTCAAATAGGGGTAACAGGGCCATTACTCCCTATTTTTACCATCCTTTCATTTTTAACCATACTGGAGCAACCGCTGTTAAAGGGGGGAACTTGGTCGCTAAAGGTATTTTTATTCTCTAAGACCACAGCTGCTATCAATTACTCAAAGTGCTACCTGGAATATGTTTGAGCCCATCGTGGTTTTTTTAGGGACCAGGCAGAGTCCCGTTGATGAAGTATCCCTCTACTAGAGTGGGTGCGGGTCCTACAAAAGAAATAAATGTATTTCTTGAGAAGACAGTGATTAATTTGGTATGCCTGATGTAGTGTAGTGGGTGAGGATACCTATAAATGTTTCTTCTGCTTGATAGTGTTGGGAGAACTTATTTCCCCTTAATAAATTCTGTTGCGCCTTCCGTAGGAGACTCATTATTCACCTTCCTTTGTTGTCTTGGACCAGATCAACATCTACAGTAGCCAAAACACCACATTTCTAAAAACTGAGATTAATCCTTCCAATGCTAGAGTTTCTGCGAATTCCAATTCACTTTTATGATCTATTTATGTATCATTAGATCAGTGAAAGGGGCCACAAGCTGTGCCAGGCATGAGGTGCACTGTTGTCACTGGGCTTAATTCAGATTGCAAAAATAGGTTTGTAGATTTATTTATTTATAACATTTTATAGCGCATTATCACCGATTGGTCTCTAAGCGCTTGTACTTGAAAAACGAATAGTTTCTTACCTGTCGGTGTAGTTTTGCAGCTTGATGATCTTTCTGGATTCACTATGCTGTGCATATTCCGCGGTCTTGTGGTTGGGTCCGAATTCGTAGTCTTTTCTTTGTATTTTTCTTTTTCGTCGCCCAGGTGGGCGTCGGCGTCACCCCTTCCTGGGTGTATTTCAGGTGACGTCGGCATGCTTTCTGCGGAAGCTCCCACCCTTGGGCGCCATCTTCGGGTTCTTTTTTCCGTGTCTCCGAAGTGATGGCAATGTTGTATGTAGGTGAAACTTCTTTTAACCGCTTTGTATATAAAGTCATTTTATTTTTTTTGACCACCTCTTTCTCTCTCCAGCCTCATCTTTCTGGCGGAGGTGGGTGGGTTCGCTAGTGAATCCAGAAAGATCATCAAGCTGAAAACTACACCGACAGGTAAGAAACTATTCGTTTTGCAGCGTGAATCTTTCTGGATTCACTATGCTGTGCATAGATTTTGTAGCGGTTTCTCATTTCTTTGGCGGCTGGGTAGAAGATGAGCTTTGGTTCTTGAATATGTGCTGGAGCACCTTTTGTCCAACTTGTGCTTCTTTGTTCATTTGAACATCAACGCAGTAATGCTTCGTGAATGTGTGCACTGAAGCCCATGTTGCCGCCAGGCATATGTCTTGTATGGGTGTATTAGCCAGGAAGGCTATTGTCGCACCCTTTTTCCTAGTGGAGTGGGCATGTGGTCCCTCTGCTAGTTCTTGCCCTGCCGCTTGTGGCAGAGTTGGGTTGTTTGCGCGATCCATCGTGCAATAGTGTTCTTTGTTACGGCCTTACACATGAAACTGTTGGCGAATAACACGAAGAACTGCTTTGTCTTCCTGTGTCCTTTTGTCCTCTCGATATAGTCCATGACCGCCCTTCTGGCGTCTAGGGTGTGGAGGGCTCGCTCTGCGCTATTTGTTGGTTTTTGGAAAAAACTCGGAATCTGTATGGACTGGTTCATATGGAATCTGGACACCACCTTTGGCAAGAAGTTTGGGTCGGTCCTCATCACAACCCTGTCATTGTGTATTTGTATGTATGGCTCCTGCAGAGTTAGCGCCTGAAGCTCGCTCACTCGTCGTAGGGACGTTATTGCAACCAAGAAGGCTGTCTTTATGGTCAGCATCTCTAGTGAGGCCTTGTGGAGCGGTTCAAAGGGCTCCTTCATGAGTTCCGTCAGGACTATGTTCAAGTTCCATGCCGGTGGTGGCAACCGCTTGGGTGGTGCGATCCTCTTCGCTCCTTCCAGGAATCTCTTCACAACCTGTGACGTGAAGAAGCTCCTGCCCATCTCACCCCTTGTATAGGCGACTATCGCTGCCAAGTGGACTCTTAAGGAAGACGAGCTGAGTTTTTTCTCCAGTAAGTGCGCGAGGTATTTCAGCACTGTGGAGTCCTTCTTCATTCTATTGTGAAGTCTTTCCTTCCTGCACCATATTGTGAATCTCTTCCACTTTGCCCGTAGCACTTCCGTGTGCTGGGCCTTCGTGCCTCCCGAAGGACCCTGAGGGTGCTCTCAGGCAGTCTCAAGTGTGCGAATTCTATGTCCTCAGGAGCCACGCCCCCAGGCTCAGGCTCTCTGGCTCTGGGTGTAGTACCTCTCCGTTGTGCATGGAGAGCAGGTCTTTTCTTCTGCCGAACCTGTGGGGTGGACTCTGTGCCATCTCCATGATCTGAGAGTACCATGTCTGTCTGGCCCACTGCGGTGCGACCAGTAGCCGGGTCATGTTGCTCGCTCTGCACTTGCTCAGTACTCTGTGTATCAGTGGTATCGGGGGAAAAGCGTAGGCAAATGTCCCGGACCAATCTATCCATAGGGCATTCCCAAGGGACCCTTCTTCGGGTTGTCTGGATGCGAAGCTTCGGCATTTGGCATTCTGGCGTGTTGCAAACAGGTCCACTGATGGCGTTCCCCACTTGTTGAACAACCACTTCGACTCCTGGGCATTGAGCTCCCACTCGTGGGATATCGATGTCTGTCTGCTCAGCCAGTCTGCCTGAATGTTCTCCTTCCCTGGTAGGTGTATGGCCAGTAGGTCTATCCTGAGGGGGATGGCCCATCTCCATATCTCCTGCGCCAGTGTCGAAAGCGTTGTTGACTGTGTTCCACCCTGCTTGTTGATGTAGAACATCGCTGTGGTGTTGTCTGTCTGCAGCAACACTCTCTGCTTGTACAGTCTTGTTTGGAAGGCTTTCAATGCAAGGAAGATTGTTTTCAATTCTAGATAATTGATGTGCTTCGACGCATCTGCTGGTGTCCACAGACCCCTGACTTTGAGCTCTTCCATGTGAGCGCCCCATCCCCTCAGGGATGCGTCTGTGGTGATGGTCACTGTTGGTGTTGGGGGTGTAAGAGGCTTCCCCTTTGCTATGTTCTCCATGGTCCACTATGTAATTTCCTTCTGCACTGCGTGCGTCACAACCACTAGATCCTCCCAACTCCCTGAAGCTTGTGACCATTGTTCCTGGAGCCATTCTTGGATGGGTCTCAAGTGCAGTCGTACGTTTGGTACCAGGTGGATGCATGATGCCATCATCCCCAAGATCTTGCTCGCAGTCCTCACTGTCCGAGCTTGTCCCTTCCGGTAGAGGCGAGCTTCCCTCACCAGGGCCCCTGCTCTCTTGTTGCTGGGGAACACTCTGCCCTGCAAGGTGTTGATCTGTGCCCCCAAGAAGATCTTCACCTGTTCCGGCTCCATTGATGATTTTTTCCAATGGACGGAGAACCCCAGGTTTATTAGCGTTCTCGTCACTGTATGTGCGTCTTTCTTGCATTTCTGGTACTAGTTTGCCTTCGCTAACCAGTCGTCCAGGTAAAGGTATACGTGTATTCCCTGCCTTCGTAGGTGCGCTGCGACTGCCGAGAGGCACTTTGTGAAGACCCTCGGTGCTGATATTAGCCCGAAGGCTAGTGTTGTGAACTGGTAGTGGCTTTCTCCGATCGTGAACCTGAGCATATGCTTGTGCTTTACGTTCATTGGGATGTGCAGGTAGGCGTCCTTGAGGTCTATTGTGACCATAAAGTCCCCAATCGGCAATTGCGGTAGCACCTCCTGCAGGGAGGTCATTTTGAATTTTTGCGTTCTTATGAATGTGTTCAGGAACCTGAGGTCCAGAATGGGTCTCATTGTCTCGTCGACCTTTGGCACGAGGAAATACGTTGAGTATATTCCCTTGTTTCTTTCTTTGAAGGGAACCCGTTCGATGGCCTCCTTTTGAAGGAGCTCTCCTGCTTCTTCCTGAAGCCGCTGCAGCTGATCGTTTGTTAGTTGCTTTCGCTTTGGTCTCCTGCTTGTTGGTCTCCCTTCCAATTCTAAGCAGTACCCGTATTGGATGATGTTTAGAATCCATTTGTCTGATGTGATCTCTCTCCGTTCCTGGAGATAGAGTCTTAATCTTCCACCCACTGGTGTTACGTGGTGGTAGTTGTCCATTGTGTCCTGACCCCTTTGTACGTGCTGCCCCCTGGGATCTTTTCTGTGGGCGGGCACACGGGTGACTCTAAAGTCATTTAGAGGCGGGCTGCTGGCCCCCTCTTTTATGCTGTCCTCGTCCATTTCCTCTCCCTCGAAAGGACTGGCCCCTTGACTGGTACTGCCAGGACTGCTTCTGTTGACTGTTGCGCCTGCGAGTCCGCCTGGTGCGTCTGTTGGAAAGCCTGGTGTGAAGTACCTGGCTGGTTTCCACCTCTTCCGCCGGGCCTCTGTGACTGGGT
This sequence comes from Lissotriton vulgaris, assembly GCF_964263255.1. NCBI lineage: Eukaryota > Metazoa > Chordata > Amphibia > Caudata > Salamandridae > Lissotriton > Lissotriton vulgaris. Next base: position 733,061,842 of record NC_141687.1, read on the forward strand.
GCCCCTTTTGCTGCCTCTGAACTGCAAGGCTCCCATGGATCGCGCAGTTTCATTGTCTTTCTTTAGTTGACTGAGTTTGTCGTCAACTGTTGTCCCGAACAGCGTCTCGCCGTTGAACGGAGTGTTCAAGATGCTGTGTTGCACTTCAGGCTTAAAGCCCGAGATTCTGAGCCATGCGTGTCTTCTTTCCGTGACACCCATCATCATGAGCCTGCTGGAGGTGTCTGCACCATCCAGGACCGTCTTGAGGCAACAATTTGCCGCATTCTTCCCGTCTAACACCAGTTTCTCGGCCTTCTGCCTGGCCTCCTGGGGTAGGTCTTTCACCAGTTTTCCTAGCTCCTCCATGATCTGGTACATGTGCCTGTTTATGAGGGCATTGGAATTAGCCATGCGCAATTGGGTTGCGGCATTCCGTTCGATCCTTCTGCCCACTAAGTCCATCCTCTTGCTCTCCTTATAAGGAGGTGGTCCAGAAGTAGTGGCCACGTTAGCCCTCTTCCTTGCTGTGGCTGTGATGATCGAGTCAGCTGAGACCACGCCTCGGATGTAGGCTGGGTCCTTCGATGAATGTTTGTACTTTTTTTTCGGTTCTGGGAGTAACTGCCCTGCATGCTGTGGGCTCCCTGAATGCTTCCATCCCCTGCGCCAAGACGCTGTCGAGCAAAGGTAGATACTGGCTCCTTGTTTGCGTGGGGAGTAATGTCTCGAGGAGAAAGTCCGCTTTCTGCTTCTCCTCGTCGAGCTTGAGCTTGAAAGCTGTTGCCGCCGACCTTATCACCGAGTTGTAAGCTCCGATGTCGTCTGGCGGCGATGGCCTCGAGGGGTATGTGTCGACCGCCTCTTCTGGGCTTTCGGTGTCGACATCCAAGTAATCCTCCTCCTGCGGGTCAGAGGTGGCCGACTCGGCGTCCAACCTGCTGTCTTCTTCCTCCTCATAGCTGTAATCCTCGTAGGGATTCTCGTCCTCTTCCTGGTCGTCGACCATTTCGGTGCCAGGCTCATGTTCTTCGACCTGTTCCTCTTCCTCCTCAATCCATTTCCTGCATGGGTGGCTTGGTCTTGTGGGGGATCGTGAAGGCTCTCATCCTTTTTCCGCTGCAAGATGTTCCCCATTTCGGCTTCTAGTCGCCGTTTTTTCTTTTCCATCTCGGCCGCGTTGTCCGCGCCTGATTGTTCGGCCACTCTCTTCGGCGCCTGGCTCGACTGCGAGTTTCGGCGTCGAGGACTTGGACGTCGAACTGGGTTTCGGGTCCTTGTACGGCGTCGAGGCTTTAGGGTCTTTCCCCTCGACGTCGATCGGTCCTTTTCGGTGACAATCTTCGACGACTTCTGCTGCTCAACAGCTCTCGGCGCCAGGGACTCCTTCTCAGAGGATCCGCTGGGCCTGTGGGTAGCAGCGGACGCCAGGTGTTTCTGCGTCGGCGCTTTCGGGGTCTTGCCCTAGTTTTCTCGAGACTCGGAGTCTCTCGTGCTCTTGGGAACGACGAGTCTCCTACCATGTCTTCGTGTAATCGGTCTCTACGACCGTGTAGCCGTCGTCTTCGGCGGCAGCGTTGTCCTCTTCCTCCGAGGACATCCCCAGCTCGTACAGCGATGGCGTCGGGGCTTTTCCTTGGAGGGTGGCGTGCGCTACCCTCTGGCTCTTCCTCACACGAAGGGTCTTCGGGGCGAAGACGGAGCAGGCGTTGCAGTCCTCGCTTCTGTGTTCTACCGGTAAACAAAGGTTGCAAACCGGGTGTTGGTCTTTCTGCGCGAACTTGTGGTGGCAGTTAGGGCAGAACTTGAACGGCGTGTTGTCCATCACCGAGTGTTTAGGCCTCCCTGGCCGTGCGAACGTCGACGGTCGTCGAAGTCCTCGATGATTTCTCCTTCTTTTCGCTGGGCAGTGTTCGGTGAAGTCTTTCGTAGTCTTTTTCTTTCGATATCTTCTCGAATTTCAATCTTTTCCTGGTACTTTCTCCAAAAATGTCTGGAGCCCAACGGGAACGATCCAGACCCGACCGCAGAAAAAAGAATCTGAAGATGGTGCCCAAGGGTGGGAGCTTCCGCAGGAAGCATGCCGACGTCACCGGAAATACATCCAGGAAGGGGTGACGCCGACGCCCACCTGGGCGACGAAAAAAAAAAAAAAAACAAAGAAAAGACTACGAATCCGGACCCAACCATAAGACCGCGGAATATGCACAGCATAGTGAATCCAGAAAGATTCACGCTGCAAAACTGATCGTTACAGAAAGCAGGCAACCGAGTTATATCAAACCCCACGCTTCTCGAAAGAGCACAGTTTTTAACATTCGCCTAAAAGGCAATAGATTTGGTTCCTTCCGTAAGCCTAATGGTAACTTATTCCAAGCTGCCGGCAGGGTAGTTGAGAAAGCACGTCCACCGAGGGTGGTCGTACGGTAGAGCGGGCTAACCAAAAGAGTGTCCTCAGACGAGCGCAGGATCCTTCTGGGGATGTACTGCACCAGTCTGGCTTTATTGTAGCTAGGAGCATTACCATAGACCGCCTTATGTGCGATGCACAGACCTTTGAATAAAATCCTCTGCCTAATGGGGAGCCAATGTAATTGCATAAAAGAGGAGAGGCATGCGTGCTTCTGGATTTTCCAAAGATCAGTCTAGCTACATCATTCATCACTATTTGCAGTCTCGAAAGTTGTTGCTGGGGAAGCCCAACATAGAGGGCATTCCCATAGTCCAAGCGTCCTAAGATCATTGCGGACACCACTGTCCTTAACGTAGAAAAAGACAGCATTGGAGAGATTTACCGGAGTTGCCTTAGGAGGCCAACGCATGTGCCTACCACCGACGACACTTGGTTTCTCATAGATAGGTTACCATCAATGTGGATAAAGTCAAAGTCAAAAGGATTTATATAGCGCTCTACATACCCAGAGGGTCTCAAGGTGCTTAAGGAGGGGTGGGGAGTTACTCGTCAAATATCCACGTTTTAAGTTGCTTTCTGAATGCTAGGTGGTTCTGGGTAAGGCGAAGGTAGGTGGGAAGTGAGTTCCAGGTTTTAGCTGCCAGGTAGGAGAAGGATCTACCTCCCATGGTGGTCTTGTTGATGCGAGGTACAGTGGCAAGGGCTTGGTTGGAAGATCGAAGCTGGCGGGAGGGGGTGTAGGACAGTCGTGTGTTGAGGCATTCTGGTCCGATTTCGTAGAGTGCTTTGTGTGCGTGGGTTAGGAGCCGGAAAGTGATCCTCTTATTGACGGGAAGCCAGTGAAGGTTTTTCAGGTGACCAGAGATATGTTCTTTACGCAGGATGTCTAATATGAGCCTGGCTGAGGCGTTTTGGATTCGTTGGAGTTTTTTCTGGAGTTTAGCGGTAGTCCCGGCGTAGAGGGTGTTTCCATAGTCCAGTCGGCTCGTGACCAGAGCGTGGGTGACCGTTTTCCTGGTTTCAGTGGGGATCCAACGAAATGTTTTTTTGAGCATGCGAAGAATGTTGAAGCAGGATGAGGAGACGGCGTTGACTTGTCTGTTCATTGAAAGTGAGGAATCCAGGATGACGCCCAGGTTCCGTGCGTGGTCTGTCGGGATGGGTGCTTTTCCAAGGGCTTCTGGCCACCAAGAGTCGTCCCATGCGGAGGGGGAGGAACCTAAGATGAGGACTTCTGTTTTATCAGAGTTCAGTTTCAGACGGCTGTGTTTCATCCATTCGGCTACTTCTTTCATTCCTTCGTGTAGGTTAGTTTTGGCGGTGCTGGGATCATTGGTGAGTGATAGGATCAGTTGAGTGTCATCCGCGTAGGAGATGATGTTGAGGTTGTGTTGGCGGGCGATGGCCGCGAGGGGGCTCATGTATACGTTGAAAAGGGTGGGGCTGAGTGAAGATCCTTGTGGTACGCCGCAGATTACTTCAGTGGCCTCTGACTTGAATGGTGGGAGGCGGACTTTCTGGGTTCTTCCGGTGAGGAACGAGGTGATCCATTCCAGTGCTTTTCCTTGGATTCCGATGTTTCTGAGGCGCTGTAGAAGGGTGCTATGGCAGACTGTGTCAAAGGCTGCGGAGAGGTCGAGGAGGATGAGGGCGACTGTGTCTCCATTGTCCAGTAGAGTTCGAATGTCGTCTGTTGCTGCGATGAGGGCCGTCTCAGTGCTGTGTTTTGCTCGGAAGCCGGACTGTGAGGAGTCGAGGGATTTGTTGGCTTCGAGGAAGGCGGCGAGCTGGTTGTTGACAGCTTTCTCGATGACTTTGGCCGGGAATGGCAGGAGCGAGATAGGGCGGTAATTTTTTAGTTAGGTGGGGTCCGCTGTGGGTTTTTTCAGAAGGGCGCAGAGTTCAGCGTGTTTCCAGCTTTCCGGGAAGGTGGCGGATTTGAAGGAGCAGTTGATGACGTCTCGGAGGTGCGGTGCTATGATGGAGCCTGCTTTGTTGAAGATGTGGTGAGGGCATGGGTCTGTAGGGGATCCTGAGTGGATGGAGTTCATCAGGCGGATGGTGTCCTCAGTGGAGATTGTGTTCCAATCATTAAGGATGTTTGAGGGGGGTGTAGGTCCAGCAGATGGTTGGGTGGGTTGGTCTCCGTGTTGGTTGTCGAAGCCGTTGTGGATGTCTGCAATTTTGTTGTGGAAGAATGAGGCTAGGGAGTCGCAGAGGGCTTGAGAGGGGGTGATGTCGTTAGAGTTGGCCGAGGGATTGGTAAATTCCTTGACGATGTTGAAAAGTTCCTTGCTGTTGTGGGCGTTGTTATCTAGTCGTTCCTTGAAGGCGGTTTTCTTGGCCTTTCGGATCAGGTGATGGTGTATGCGGGTGGCGTTTTTGAAGGCGTCCTTGGTGCTGGTGGTTGGGTCTTTTTTCCAGGCCTTCTCAAGGGAGCGGCAGAGTTTCTTGGATTTCTTAAGATCATCGGTGAACCATGAGGCCTTCTTGCTGCTAAGTTTGCTTTGTCGTTTTTTCAGTGGTGCTAGGATGTCGGCGCTATTGGATAGCCATAGGGTGAGGTTGGTGGCGGCTTGGTCGGGGTTTGAGGAGTGGGCTGGGGGGTTTAGAAGAAGCGATGAGGAGATCTGTCGATGGTGATTTTGTTCCAGTTTCTTTGCAGAGTTTGTTGGGGGTGGTTGTTGGGTTTGGGCTTGTTGTAGGTAAAGTGAACGCAGCTGTGGTCAGTCCAAAGGAGATTCGTGGTGTGGCTGAAGGAGACATGATTGCTGGAGGTGAAGATAGGGTCGAGGGTGTGACCTGCGATGTGGGTGGGGGAAGTGACCAGTTGTTTAAGTCCGAGGTTGGCGAGGTTGTCCAGCAGGGTGGTGGAGTTGCGGTCGTTGTTCTTTTCAAGGTGAAAGTTGAGGTCTCCTAGAAGGATGTAATCTTTGGAGGGGAGTGTGTGTGGAGTGATGAAGTCCGTGATGTCCTCACTAAATTGTGCGCGGGGTCCTGGAGGCCTGTAAAGGAGGGTGCCTCTGAGTGTGGTCTTGGGGTCGATGTGGATCTGGAAGTGAAGGTGTTCAGAGTTGGCGAGGTTGACGTCAGAGCTGGTTGAGATTTGGATGGATTTCTTATGGACGATAGCGATTCCTCCTCCTGTGTGGCCGGTACGGTCCTTGCGTATGATCTTATAATCTTCTGGGATGGCAATGGTGATGTCTGGGGCGGAGGAGGCGTTCATCCATGTTTCAGTAAGGAAGGCGACGTCCGGAGAGATGGTGTCTAGTAGATTCCAGAGGTCAATGGCGTGCCTGTGGACCGATCGGGTGTTGAGCAAGATGCCTTGTAGGTGGTTGGTGTCGGGAATCTGAGGTGTGATCGTAGCGGAGTGGTTGACGGTGCAGAAGAATTTGCAGGAGTAGCATGTGAAAGGTCCATGGGTGTGTCCAGGAGCGGCTTGGACGCAGTTTGGGGAGCGGCCGGGGTTAAGGGCTAGGAGGGTGGTGGCATCGTAGGTAATGCGGGAGGGCTGGGCAATGCGAGGGCCAGGGGGTCTGGCGCTGGGCGCGGTCCAGGCGTAGACGGGCTTACCTTTGGCGCACCTTCGGCGCGGCTGGGGCGCGAACGCTGCGCGCGGGAACTACTGTCATATATGGATAGTGGAGGGGGAGGGGCGAGGGCGGCTCAGCTGGGAGGCGGGGCGGGCTACAGACGACGACAACAACAAACAAAATGGAGGCTGAGGGGGGAGCACAGCAAACGCGCAAACAGAGTGAAATCAGCAGAAATAACAATTAAAATTGCAAGTAAAGCTAAGCGGCGATCAGGCAGACAGCAGGCAGAAATAATAACGCAGTTATGAATGCAAAGCGGCACAGCGCGCAAACAGGGTGAAATCGGCAAATTAAACTATTTAAAATGCAAGTAAAGCTAGGCGGCGATCAGGTAAACAGCAGGCACCAAATAATAATGCAGTTATGGGATGCAAAGCGGCACAACGATACCAAATGTCTCAGAGGGACACTGGGGAGCGACCACTCAGCTCGAGGGAGAGGAGCGAGTCCCGGCGCCTTCAGGTAATGGAGCGCTGTTTCTAGTAAGTGGGAGGGCGGCTCAGCTGGGAGGCGGGGCGGGCTACAGACGACGACAACAACAAACAAAATGGAGGCGGAGGGGGGAGCACAGCAAACGCGCAAACAGAGTGAAATCAGCAGAAATAACAATTAAAATTGCAAGTAAAGCTAAGCGGCGATCAGGCAGACAGCAGGCAGAAATAATAACGCAGTTATGAATGCAAAGCGGCACAGCGCGCAAACAGGGTGAAATCGGCAAATTAAACTATTTAAAATGCAAGTAAAGCTAGGCGGCGATCAGGTAAACAGCAGGCACCAAATAATAATGCAGTTATGGGATGCAAAGCGGCACAACGATACCAAATGTCTCAGAGGGACACTGGGGAGCGACCACTCAGCTCGAGGGAGAGGAGCGAGTCACGGCGCCTTCAGGTAATGGAGCGCTGTTTCTAGTAAGTGGGAGGGCGGCTCAGCTGGGAGGCGGGGCGGGCTACAGAAGACGACAACAACAAACAAAATGGAGGCGGAGGGGGGAGCACAGCAAACGCGCAAACAGAGTGAAATCAGCAGAAATAACAATTAAAATTGCAAGTAAAGCTAAGCGGCGATCAGGCAGACAGCAGGCAGAAATAATAACGCAGTTATGAATGCAAAGCAGAACAGCGCGCAAACAGGGTGAAATCGGCAAATTAAACTATTTAAAATGCAAGTAAAGCTAGGCGGCGATCAGGTAAACAGCAGGCACCAAATAATAATGCAGTTATGGGATGCAAAGCGGCACAACGATACCAAATGTCTCAGAGGGACACTGGGGAGCGACCACTCAGCTCGAGGGAGAGGAGCGAGTCACGGCGCCTTCAGGTAATGGAGCGCTGTTTCTAGTAAGTGGGAGGGCGGCTCAGCTGGGAGGCGGGGCGGGCTACAGACGACGACAACAACAAACAAAATGGAGGCGGAGGGGGGAGCACAGCAAACGCGCAAACAGAGTGAAATCAGCAGAAATAACAATTAAAATTGCAAGTAAAGCTAAGCGGCGATCAGGCAGACAGCAGGCAGAAATAATAACGCAGTTATGAATGCAAAGCGGCACAGCGCGCAAACAGGGTGAAATCGGCAAATTAAACTATTTAAAATGCAAGTAAAGCTAGGCGGCGATCAGGTAAACAGCAGGCACCAAATAATAATGCAGTTATGGGATGCAAAGCGGCACAACGATACCAAATGTCTCAGAGGGACACTGGGGAGCGACCACTCAGCTCGAGGGAGAGGAGCGAGTCAACTGCATGTATATTAGAGTCAGTACATTTAGGAAAAGCATAACCTTTTCGGTTTTCCGGCATATTTGGAGTTTAGTTTTAATAGTTTTAGCCACTGAACTCAAGGCAGTTCAATGAACTAGACATTTGCCAGTTCTAAGGGCAAACAAAACACTTTTACGTTCTACAAAACAGCATAATGGTACAAGATATACTGCAACATATCTTCCTTTCTGGCATCGCTACTAGTACAATATCTCATTGGAATTCATCAGTATTATCAGAAGCACCCAAAATATACAACATCCTCCCATGGTTTCAGAATAAGTATATCCCATTTATACTTCATTATATAAGGTACGTTATTCAGTTCATACAAAAACATGTATATTCACCAACTAAGGAGAATGGGAAAATATGTAATACTTATTTTTTTTTAAAAGGAGATAAAAAAAAACTAAAACTGTTCAAGTAAAACATTTATTCCACGATTTCCATTACAAAAAAAGCAATATGCAGGTCAAAGAGAACGTGAATAATTGGTGCATTTTTTGCAAACAGAGATGGCCTTCAAAAATAAATGTGATATCATTAAATTGTAGTCGTCAGCGCTAGGATACTTTCTTCTGATCGAACGCCTGTTGGCTGAAAATTAGTGCTCCATTGGTTCTTCTGCCTTCTCTACGACTTCTTCAGCAGGCTGTGCAACCTTAAGCATAAAATAGTAAGACAAAGCTTTTAAAACTGAAATACTTGTAATTATCCATTAAAAACAGTTCGTATTTAACAGGCCGAAATATCTCCCAACATTTGAACACTCTTACAGATATTGCAACCGCTCAGCATGCAATGCTAGAAGGCGGCATCCTCATTGGTTGTGGAGTCAGTCAAGATCAACTTGTGAGAGCTCGAGTGCAGAGCTCTTTAAGCATTTCATTAAAACAAAAAATGATAGGCCTGCGGGAGAGAAAGCTTTGAGGTAGACTGTGAAGCTTCAGTAACCCTGAAAACAACCTCGTTAAACTGTCCAGAAATGTACAGCCATGCATAGCCAAAGGTGCCCGCTTTTCTTTAGAAGTAATACCTTAAAAAGCGTTACCACACACCTTTTGAATTACATGAAATTTAATCTCCAATGAAGCCGGGGTTTCTTTTATTTACTACGGTCACCCTACTCTCATATCACTGTACAAAAGAGTGACACAATAATATCATCCTTATAGGTAAGTTAAGGTCACACACTGTTGTCTGGAAGCATTTTCTAAACTGAGGGTGTAACGGCCGGAATCTTGATATTCTTTTTCTACTTTGAAAATAGTTGTTTATGATATCAGTTTGATACAACCAATCGCCCTTCTCCATGTGGGCCAAAAAAGTACAAGGCTTTGGACCCAAAAACACATATTTCAGCAGTCTATGTTCAGGGGGTACTGGACAACTCTAAATTTATATGCAATAAAAGTCAAAAACAATTAGCTTAATGAAGCCAGGCAATAATATTTATACATAATACAGCATTTTTTAAGTCGGCTCTCCAAAAGAACCTCCAAGTGGTTTTAACTCCTACGTGGTTGTCAGACATAGGGCTACTGGGTCATAACCATGGAGGTTGTTGTAGTTTCCTGTTGGGTGTTCTGGGGCCCACCCCATTGCGGCTCTCCAAACTAGGTCAAGTACAACGTCTTATAAACGTCGCTCTCAGGCTAATAAGGGTGACCAGTCCCACTCTTCTCATGGGGGTGGGATGGGTGACAGGAGGGAGGGGAGATAGAGAAGAGATTTAGAACAAAAACACATAATAAATCACTGCCCAGCCCAGTGCTGGTCCTTCAGTAAAACAAAGAGTTTTATCATCACAACAAAACGTATGCAATTATATGGGAGCATAAGCAAGTTATCGAACCCAAGGAATCTTACCTAATCACTACACGCTTTACAGTGACCCTCTCTTAAATCTATGATGTTTATGGTGATTTTCCGTGGTTTGATCTCCGGCAAGATAAAGAGCAAATTAAAGTTCAATAAGCCATCGCCACATTGGCAACTGGTAGGTCACTCTAGATAGTGCTTAAACCCAAAGTTCTTGATGCCAAAGGCAACTTTTTGCACGGTTATATTTGTGCACTTTCAACAGTCTTTCAGTCTTCTAAGGGTAACTGGCGTTGAATGAGGCAATTGTCAGGCAACACTGTCAGCGTCACTCATTCGTAGCAGCATCCTTGCTCCTTAGACCAGGTAAGGGATTCAGCACAGCAAGGCGGTTTGACTGGTTCTAGTCTTTAGAAGTTGGGGTGTCTGGTCCGAAGCAGATGCCCCACTTCGGTAGCAACAATGGCTCCTCGGGGAACGCGTCACAGATCTGCAGCAGACACACCATCCTCATGCACACTGTTGTTAGGTAAAAGTTTCTTTACAGGGGTTGTCTGAGTCCAATTTGTATACTCATTTTCTAGACAGGGGATGTGGAACCACAGTCTACAGTTCTGTTACTGTTTGGACGGTTGCCTTCAAATTTAATTTTTGGGCTGTAGTGCAGAGAAAGTCTTTGTGAAAGGTGACAGCTTTTGCAGCAGGTAGTGATGATGCTGCTTTCAAGCAGGGAAATCCAAAATAGGGGCATAATGGAGTGTGAAATCGCTGCACTTTGCTTTCATAAGCCTTATCTGAAGTAGCATTCAGGAAAAGAAAAAAGGACAGGTTTTGCCAAGAAACTCCACCTATGTTAACATGATCTGCGGATTTGGACCCTCTCCCCAAAACACCACCTGATTGCATTGCTATGGAAAATCTGATCAGCATTTCCTCGCTAAAGGGTCTTTATACAATTCTCTAGAAATGATCCGGTCTCCATTCTCCCTCAATTCAGTGTCTGGGACTCCACCCTAAAAGAAAGGGAATGCAAGCCATATACTTCCACTGTCATTGGAAAACTGTATCCATCTTCACTCAGTGCCAAGTTATGCTAAACCAGCAGCCATCCAAAACTGATCCCACTGGTCCCTGCAAACATACTCACTGCACACCATCTGTCCCTGCAAAAAATTGGCTACACATGCACAATGTAGGCATGCACTCGACATGGACACAGAATGTCACAACCACAAAGGGCAGTGGATACCACACTGAAGCGGAAATTTCAGGTAGGTCTTATTCCTCGGATATAGAAAAAGGTCTGTTCAGGACAATTGTTTTGTAAAATAAAAAATATCCCACCACTGCTTCACGTCAACAACCCAGAACATGGACAGTAGTCCCAGGTCGACATAAAAGGGTAAGTTTGGTGTGCTTTGAAAGTCACAGAACCAGTTCTGGATCTTGGCATTACTATGGGCAGGCTTAGGCCACAGGGCGCTTGCTAGATTGGCGTATTAGCTGGGTTGGTAAAAAGTTAGGATACTTTACATGCATTTGCGTCACTCAGGGTAGGTTTGCACACCTGTATCCCATGCATGGGAAATTACCATCCCAAAAATGGCTTTACAGGTGCTATAAAAGAATCTACCTGGAAGGAACTGAATAGGTAAGATATTTAGTGGCATGCTTAATTTTTCGATTCCCAGTGATCTTTACAGTTTACATCGTAATCAGAACATCCCTCAAACTCAGGTCTTCGTTAGGGAATTGTATTTATTTTAAAGAGAAGCAATCAAATTATATTGAATGAAAACTAAAAGACACCTTTAACCAAGGGTTTTTCATGGAGTTCCATTGGTTTTGTCTAGTTAGCTGGCACTTTATGTGATATATCAAAAATCTTATATACTGTGTAGAGTCCAGGGGTTCCCTTACGAGTCGACACATGCTTGCTATGTTATCCAAAAGTGCTCTGTTAGGGGATAGTGTGGTCAAGCAGCCTTAGGCTTAATAAAGAGGAGTGCAAGACATTTGCAAATACACACAATAATCAATAAATAACATACACAACTCAAGAAGAAGATCCACACCAATTCCCACAATAGCAAATATCTTTAAAATAGGTTTAGAAACCAGAGAGAAATCGTTCAGGTAACTGTTTTTTTTATTATTTTGTTTTTATTTCAAAGTATTTTATCAAGAATTTTACACATACATTTTAATCATCGCTCTACGTGGGGTAGCATCCTCAGCAGGGCGTACCTGCTTGTGGTACAAGTTACATTATACATGATCGGATGCCCCCCTTACTTCTGTCCTACCATAGGAGTGAAGGTAAGTGAAAAGATGGAAAAGAGAGAAATGTGTGTTGGAAGAGGAAAGCAGAAGTAAAAGAAAAGTGGTTGTGTGCTGGGATAGTCTACTAGTACTCACTTCTTTGTGTGTGGGCAGGGCCTGCTTTTGGTGGGGTGGGCTGCAATTCCGGTGTTCACGGGGGCTCGTAGTGGCCCAAAAAGTGGAAAGTGGAATTTTTGGGTTCTGCAAGGTTATCCTACGGAAGGAAGACAATGTTTTGCAAACAGGTACAGTACAGCGACTTAAGAGACCAATCTCAAGGAGAGAAGGTTAGTGGTGGGCAAGGTCCAAGGCAACATCAAAAGTGCACCACCAGCGGCACAAGGGCAGCTGGGTGCAGGGTGCAAAACAGCGTCTGGAGCCCAATATTTTTCTATGGAGATCAGTCACTGCAAAAAGAGGCGGCAGTCTCTGGCTGGAAGGCCAGTCGGCCTGAACCACCAGGGAGGCTTGGTCTTGCAATGCTCAGGGACTTAGGGACACACTTGGTGCTCTTCTACAAGGCCCGGGGACAATGGGTGCAGAGGTGACTTTAGGCATTGGGTTTTCTTACAGAGAGCAGTTACAGTAGGGGAGGCCTGCGTGCAGAGGCTGCAGGAGACATCGGGGGATTCAGGAGGGTTGAAACAACAATGGACTCGAGCTCTGAAGGGCTGGGGGGGGGGGGGGGGGGGCACTTTGACTCAGACTTGGAGAGACGGGAGCAGTGGTGGCTTTAGGTGTCAGGTTTTGGCGTTTCCGGAGGCCTCAGTCTTAGTTTGAGTTTTTGCAGGATGCAGGAGAACAGGTCAGCTGTTCACGGGAAGTCTTGAGTCTTTATTGAATTAGGCAGTCCTCCCAAGGTTCTGGAGTCAACAGCTGCAGGACGAGTTGACTTGTGCGCAGCTTTCGATCAGGGATGAAGACATGAACCAATACTCTAAGCACCCTTTAACTGGTTAGAATTGTGGTATCCAGGGTAGGTTTGTTTAACGGCAGGTGAGCCAGCCAATGTTTAATACTTAAAAAGTGCAACAAGGATGTTGATGATCACTAGGAAATACAGGTGTATATACGTAAAATACAAGGGTCATCATGATGGAAGTCTGCATGGGTACAGTTTGCGGAGTGTGATTGATGATTCAAGTATTTTTCTATCTCTGGATAATGGGATGAATAGCTTAAAAGTGCGAAAAGTTTAAAATTTTATTTGGAGGGCTCATACTTGTAAGAAGATTTCTATCTAGTACTCCAAGGTACTAGACAGAACGGATGCTTGACTTTGAAGAGTTCAATGCCAAACAGCATGGGGAGGGAAATAAAGAAGGATGTCTGTTGATATGGTTGATTCAGTTGATCGCAGAAGCAGGTAACCAAGTGCCTGTTAATGGCATATTGGTTACTGGCCAGGAAGGAGGATTAGATTCATTGGACATTGGTGCACTGCAAATTACTGCATGCCCAGGCTGGCTCCTGCACATAGACCGGAATGTTGACTTGTTAAAACTGGTGCTATTCCCAGCCGGATGAAGCAGTTCAGGGAACTGCGAGAAAACCCCACTCAATTGGAAAAGGCTAGCAGGAATGGACTAAAGGCAGAGTTAAAATTGGGCTCAGACTACTGAAATCTTGAGTTTTACTCCATGTTTAAGAATTATTGGGCACTCACCTGCAGGTTTTTATGCAAGTGTATACCCATTTATTTTCCCGAATAATGGTGACGGTAAAAAACATTGGGTACTGTTGAAGTGAAACTTTGACATAATGATTAGGCTTATCAAAACTAGGATTCAACTAAAAATCATGAGGCCTGTCACATTGTGATCTAACTGGGTTTATGTGACGAAGAGCACCTTGAGCAACCTTAGAAGGCTGTCTTATGACATCTAAGGTGGAAGACTGAGAAATTGCCTCTGTGGCCTCCCTGAACCAGTGCCTAATTTGCATTAAAAAAAACAACAAAAAATACATGCCAGGGGCCTTAGGCTTCTGCAGCTTACACCCCTCATTACACGTGCGACTAATGCCAATAACAGTACCAGCACAAGTACTATCACACTCCTCCTATAAGTGTGACAATTCAGATTTTTTAAATACATTGAAAATGACTAATACCTGCTGCCCACCCTATATTTATTACTTTGGGTGTCAGGTAATGATGATTTTAATATATATTGAATTACTAAACAAAGGTGGCTGCGCTAATACCAAAATTAAACAAACATCGCAACCATGTGGTAGGTTGTCTAAATAACCAGTGATGACAAAGTACAGAACACCAGAAAACATCGGCTCAATTTAAGCAATGCCCTGAACACAGAGAAATGGTCTAAACCTGAGCTTAGAGTTTCTCGTTCTGGGTCCTGGAACAAATGAACTTCGGCTAAAAGAAGCTCTTGCATATTCAGATAATATTCATGGATACTTTTTTCCATTTTAGAACACATTTAACATGCTTAAGTGAGGGAACCTCATGAAATTCAAATTCCTAGCCAATTCTTGCATTAAGAGAGCAGCTTGGCAGACTTCGGTGGCGATAATGACTGAACCATAAGCGACCATAAGACTATCCACCCTACTGTAGATGGGACATAAGACAAATGTCATCAAACTGTGGCTCTTCGAATAGATATCAGATGTATTGGCTACACTTAATCTTCAAATAAAAAACATTATGCTTGTTAGTTTGTGTCATATGAGTGATTGAACAGAGCATGGTGTTCCACAAAGCAGGTCTCTAGAAACGGCTGATTCAAATATTTCTAACATAATTATGCAAACAGGACATCCATAATTATAAAGAATTTACACAAAATAAAAAAATACCTCCTGGGTATCTATCAGAGGTGTGCCAACTGCAAATTCTGCCTTAGGTCTACGTGTATCCATTGCAAGACTTATATGTACATAGTTCTGTAAAGTGTAAATGCAGAAGGATAACTTACTTACCTGTAATTCAGGTTCTCTTACAGGGGAATACTCAAAGTCATAAGCACTGAACAGTCCCACCAATGTACAGGGACCCCCAGAGCACATAATATATACAATATTTATATGTTTAAACTTTAAAAAGTATGAAGTACCCTAAAATATACATACATGTGTGTGTATATATCTATAGTACTATTATAAACAGAGAACTTGCACCTTTTGTCAAGGTAAACTCGAAAAGTACACCACCAATCCGAACAACAAAGACATCATTGAAAACTGCAGGGCAAGCAGAAGGACATAGGCTATTTAAAAATAAAAATTATACATGGTTTTAAAAATGTTTAAATAAATAAAAGTAGTCCCTTGCAACTAGCGCCGGCCGCGACGTCTGCGTCATGACATCGGGAGCGAGGGGAGGAGCGGCGTGGAAGCAACAGGAAGAGCGGCGCTGGAGAATGCAGGAGGAGCGAGGCTGCCTACAACGCAGTAGGACTCTGGAGCAAGCTGGAGTCCAGGCAGCGTGTGATGCAGTCTCGCAGGAAGAAGGAAAGGTAAGTTCTTCGTCGACCCCCACCCCCCCTTGTGGTATCCTGCTTTGGATGCCATGTGAGAAATGGAATATGCTACGTACCAGTATGCATCTGTTCTTGGCATGAAGGGCTGCTGACATTCATATCTGTGCATAGATCGCCGCCTAGTGTTGGGTCCGGATGATTGCACATTGTTGTCCTGGAAGAGTCTTCGAAGTATCACGAGATAGGTGGCTCCTCCCCTGGACTACAGTGCGCATGGGCATCCTCTCCATCCCCAGATTGTTTTTCGCCATTGTGGCAGAGATGGAGCGTGATACTGAAAATGATGACCATGCCTGAAAATGCTTCTGAGAGCTGCAGCTGCGACAGGCACCGGGGAGGAGGGCGGGCGATATGAATGTCAGCAGCCCTTCATGCCAAGAACAGATGCATACTGGTAAGTAGCATATTCCGTTCGAGGCATGAGGGCTGCTGAATTCATATCTGTGCATAGAATAAATAGCAGTCTCCTCCTTAGTTGCGGGCGCCCGTGCCAGCTGCAGCAGTCTGAAAGAGAGTCCTGAGAACAGCCTGACCCACAGCAGCTTGCTGTTTGGAGTGTACATCTACGCAGTAGTGTTTGGTGAATGTATGTATAGTGGTCCATGTGGCTGCTCTACATAGGTCTTCTAGAGGAATATTACCCAGGAAGGCCATGGAGGCCCCCAATTTGCGTGTGGAATGCGCTCTAGGGGGAACTATTAGTGTGCGTTTAGCCTTCTGATAACAGATTTGGATACATTTAACAATCCACCTGGCTATACCTGATTTGGAGATAGGGTTGCCTTTATGTTGTGGAGAGAATGCAACGAATAGCTGTTTAGTTTTCCGAAAGTCTTTCGTCCTGTCGATGTAATACAGGAGAGCTCTTTTGACATCTAAGGTGTGCAATGCCCTGTCTGCCACCGAATCTGGGTTAGGAAAGAAAACGGGCAGTTCAATATTTTGGTTGATGTGGAACTGCAAAATCACTTTTGGCTTGAATTTAGGGTTGGTGCGAAGCACCACTCTATTTGCATGGATTTGCAGGTAGGGTTCCTGAATTGTGAGGGCTTGCAGCTCACTGACCCGCCGCAGGGATGTAAAAGCTATGAGGAAGGCCACCTTCCAGGTGAGGAACTGTATGTCACAGGAATGGAGTGGCTCAAAGGGTGGCCCCATGAGTCTGGTGAGAACGATATTTAGGTTCCAGACTGGTGAAGGGGGGTGTCTGGGAGGGATCACTCTTTTAAGGCCTTCCAAGAAGGCTTTAATGGCAGGTACCCTAAAAACGGAATTGTGTTGCCTGTTTTGAAGGTAAGCGGCTATGGCCGCGAGATGGATACTGATAGAACTGTACGCCAGGTTGCATTGGTACAAATGCAACAAGTAACATATGATGTTTTGCGTAGATGCGTCCAACGGGTTAATGTTATTGTTGGAGCAGTAAATAACAAACCGCTTCCATTTGGCCGCATAGCAGGCCCTGGTAGTTGGTCGCCTCGCCTCTTTGATGATGTCCATACACTCAGGAGGCAAGTTCAGGTATCCAAACTCTATGACCTCAGGAGCCAAATCGCAAGGCTCAGCTGTTGTGGATCTGGGTGCTGAATGTCGCCATGGCTCTGCGTGAGGAGTGATGTGCATACAACCCACATCAGAGAAAAGAAAACCCTTATAAACTCAGATGCCACGGACTCTGCCTCTCATTTCTGATTGAGTTATTCTTATTGAACTTTACCGCATAGAAATTCCGTACAGGTAATTTTTATTTACCACATAATTGGCGCCCGAATAGGGACCCCTCCCCCACCTTACGCGCCGGCGGTGCGTTGCAGGCCTGGTCCCCTGCCACAGCCGTGACGGACAACTACGCGTACCCGCAGGATTTCCTGTATCTCCCTCAGGCCAACGGAGGTGACTGAGGCTGCGATCGACACCCAGACGAGGCGGTGAGTAGTGCGGAGGATCCCGACCAGAGCCCAGCTGAGAGAGCAAGGTCCGAGGTGTTCAGAGGCCCACCAGTTCCGAAGTTCCGAAGTACCTACGTCACGAGTCGAGTCGAGTCCAGTCCGGTCCAGTCCAGTGTTGAGTTTCCGAGGCTTTCCGTTCCGTGCTTCCCGGTGAGTACCGTTGCTGGGGACGCATCTAGACGGGTGCATTAATTGTGTCCGGTCAAGACGGGTTTGGGTACACAGACCCGGTCTGCACTGTTTAGCAGTGTATCTGTACTGTTTAGCAGTATATCGAGTATTCAACTATCAAGTTATTGTTCGTTTTTTACGAAATGTTTTAATGTGTTTTAATGTCGTGGTATGAGTGATTGTTTGATTTTCATTACTGTGTTCATTGTATTAGTGGTGTCCAAATACGAGTAAGTATCAAGTATCAAGTATCATGGCTAAAAATGCAGCTGTTTTCGAAATTGAAACAGATAGGAACTAGAAAAGGGATACTCGAGGAAGCTGTTCCCATCCCACCCAGGGACACTCCAGGGTATTTCATGTACCACAAGCACGGCTTAGATGCTGTATTATATCTCGACTTGTGGGTGGATTACACCAAGGATTTAGCAGAGAATCAGAGATGGCCCGCTACAGGGACACGGGATGCCGATTGCATCATGAGAGTAGAAGAAGCGCTACGGAAAAAGAAAGCCAGACAGTCACAGAAAGATGCCATTGAACTATGGCGTAAAGAATCACACAGACGGACAGAGAAAGCACTCAGAAAAGCAGAGAAAAGTAGAGAGGATTCTGAAAAGGCCAAAGAAAAAGAACTACTAGAAGAAGGGGAACGAGTTAGAATGGAACAACACGACAGAAAAAGTAACGCACTTATGACAGGATTGTATCCAGTCCTGGCCGAGGGCCTGCCCAAGGCGACCCCGGAAACACCGAAAAATCTGCCCCCTCCATTGGTTCCGACTAAATTACGTCACAAGACCGCAGCAGACATTTTTATTTCATCCTACTTGGATGATGTAGCTCCCGCATATGCTAGTATGCCTGCCCATGTGCCACCTGCTGACGGTAACCCGCTCCCTGATCTTCAGCCCCCAGGTCCGCAACAGCAAACCCCTCCCGGTCTGCTTCCTCCACCCTTACCTGCACCCCCTATTAATCAGCATAATCCTTTTGGGCCTGGCGCGGTTCAGGCCCCAACTCAGTTACAGCAGGTACCGACCCTACAGCCAGGTTATGGTCAAGCCTCCGCTTCCGGAGGTGCTACCGGAGGTTATCAAACACCCCCACCGTTACACCGAGTGACCATGAGAGATTTAGCAAAGGCTCGGACACCTAAGGGTGCACTGGCAGAACAGCTTAGAAAAGAACTTACAGATTGTAGATATGACCCAGTGCCAGGTACAACAGGACCCTTGTTGCTAGCGTCCCTACGTTTGCGACGTGTTACAGATTATCTGATGTTACTACCAGGTATGCCGGATCACCTAGACAAATTGTATTATTTTATTATAACAGGAGAAGGAATGGAATGTGTTGCCGAAGCCATGTCACGTCAGAAAGTAGAGAACAAAGGTTTATTAATGCGATTTATGGTTAACTGTTTAACAAGAGAACAAGATCAGGCCGGTTTTCCGCAAAATGAAATGGATAGACTGCATAGATGGAGCCAGAATATCGCGGATGGTAAACATGAGAAGGAGAACAGTGTACATACTATGGTTAGAAAGATCCGTAAAGAAATAATAGATATACATGCCCGGCGGGCCCCTGAAGAACATCTTGAATCAGACGGTCCGACTTCCTCGCAGGAGGAGGATGATACAGAGAATATAGCAGAAACTTCGCATCAGTCAGGCAAACAGATGATAGGATATGTAGGCCGAGGGAAATTTCCTAGACCGCATGCATCCCTTTGATAGGCCCTTCGACAGACCCATTCGTAAACAAGAAACGTGTGAAAATCAGAAACATTACCTCTGTCCAATACCAGAAACATACCACTCTGTTATGATAAATCCGAAGACTCCTGAACATTTGTTTCAGGCTACTGATAAAGTACTTCAAGAGCGAATGGGGTACCATGTACTCAATTCCATGGATGAACAAGAATTAGCCAGGTCAGCAGTACAATGGGCTGACAATTCTGATAAATATAAGGATGACACAGTAGCGCAAACATTTTTGAATCTTTCCCCAGACGAACAGCGACTAGCTGGTATGTACATGATACAGCATCTCCTCATTCTGTATAAAAGCCAACATTCTGATCCAGGTCCCCTTCCTGATGTATTAATAGAGTTACTCATGAATAGATGGAGAGGCCTGGGTACCGATTTAATTAAAGTAATTCTAGAACATCGACACAAATATAGTGCCTTCCTGAATCCACAGTTCGTCTCAGCTCCACCCCCAGAAAGAAAAATGTTTTACATAGACAGACAAAATCCCTTACGAGAAGTGCATCCAGTCAGGAATGATGATAACACCCTTACACGTGTGTATGTATACACGCCGATAACTAAAATGGAATTGTTAGAAATGAAGAAAATAGTACCCAGTCATGATAAAGACCCTGCAGGTTTTCACCGTGAAATAAAAGACATGTTACTCATGGGTGATTATACCTATCCCGACATTATGAAAATATTGAAAGTACTATTGCCTGCCGGCATTTACGAGAAACTCAAAGAAAAAGAATGGGAGGTGGGAGACACAAAGATTGATTGGGCTGCATTAGAAACTGAAGAAGCGACCCGAACCCCAGGATTGGGTCTTGGGGACAAAACTAAAGCATTACCAGGATTGTTAGTACAAGTATTGCCAAGGTTATTAGCAACTAAAAAGGAGGATTGGGATACAATTTCAGCCTGTAAACAGAAACCCGATGAAGACACTAGTGATTTTTATTCCCGATTTGAGAAATGTTTTATTAATAATAGTGGCCTGAAAGCAAGTAGCGAGTCATACCCACACCTTTTTGTATCCAAATTGGTTGAGAATTCTCTGCCCCAAGTTAAGAATCGTGTACTGAAAGTCGAGAGCACATGGCAAGCAAACACCTTCACAAATGTTACAGATGTTACAGTATCACCAGAACAGAATTAGGGAAGAACATGATCACGAACAAAGACGTATGAAAGACACGAAAATGAAAATGCTAGTTGCTCAGTCAGTTCCATCTGACGGTCAGAAAAAGGGTATGCCACAGTCCAATAATTCGGCAGGTCCTGTTAAAGGGACATGTAACTATTGTAAACAGCCAGGTCACTATGTAAACGATTGTGCAGTTTTGAAACACAATATATCTACAGGTAAAACTAAAGAAAGACCCCGTCAACCTAGACAAGATCAGGTCCAACAACACGTTCCACAGAATGTACAGCCTATGCATGCTTCACAACAGACAGTACAGACCGTAGCGGTACCACAGACACAGCCCATTGCCGCAACACAACATGCAACTCAACAGATGTACCAGAATGCCCAAACTGATTATCCCGATTATCAGCGATACACATGAAACAGCCTAGAGAGGGAGGTTGGCTTGCCTCTTATTGAGGTTCCTGTAGATCAAGAGGGTCCTTATGTACATAGTCAAGTATTAGGAAAAGATAGAAAGTTTTTGATTGATACAGGGGCAAGCAGGACGACAATAAGTCACGACGAGGTTCCAGGGGCACCCCTCTCAGGCTCACAGAATGTTTCCCTTGGATTTTCAGGCAAACCTATTGTAAATGAAGTATCGAAACCAGTACCCCTTTTAGTTGGTCCGTTGTCTCGCACTACAGATTTATTGCTCACGAAATCATGTCCAGAAAACTTATTAGGCATCAAGACACTGAAGGCTCTAGGTGCTGTGATATGTTGTTCTCCGGAAGGAGTAAGATTGTTCTTGCGTGACTTTAAGGGTCACTATGTGTTGAGAGATATTGATCCCAGATTACAGAATGTTCCTGCACATTTATGGGCACAAGGCCCCACTGATGTGGGTTGTATGCACATCACTCCATACCGTGTCACACTCAAACCAGGAGTAGTACTACCACGAATCCGACAATACAAGTCACCTCCAGATGCTGTAGTGGCTTTGCTGAAAATCATTGACGAGCTCATTGCACAAGGAGTGGTTGTAGAAACGGACTCGAATCTATGTAACTCCCCTATCATTCCAATTCTTAAACGTACTGACCCAAATGCACCCCCAGTTTATCGATTAGTGATCGATCTACGGGAACTGAATAAATGCATTGTACCACAATATCCCGTGGTCCCAGATATTTCGTCTCTATTGACTGCCATTGATTCCGAAGCAACGTTCTTTACTGTAATTGATCTGAAGAACGCTTTCTTTAGTGTCCCAATCGATCCGGAAAGCCAATATCTTTTCGGATTCTGTTTAAGTGGTCGAAGCTTCAAATTTGCACGCGCACCTCAAGGATTCACAGAAAGCCCCAGCATCTATAGCCAAGCACTGAAAAGACAACTTGACAGTATACACATGCCTGACAACACTGCCCTACTACAGTATGTCGATGATCTACTGATCACCGCCCGCAGCGAACCTGAATGTGAGCAAGCATCACTGACGGTTTTGCATTTCTTGGCTGACAAGGGACACAAGGTGTCCCCTTCGAAGCTGCAATTCTGTGTTCAGCAAGTGGTTTACCTTGGGCACTTGCTGTCCAAAGGGGGGAGACAGCTAACGCCTGACCGTATCCAGTTAATTGTAAACATGTCACAACCCAAGACACAAAAGGAGGTACGAGCCTTTATAGGCCTCACTTCTTACTGTAGACAATGGATTCCTCAGTATGCATTTCTAGCGAAACCCCTCATACAGTTGACAACCCAGGAGGCAGCGACATCGACTGTCCTCCCTTGGACTCAGGAACATACACAAGCTTTTGACGAATTAAAGAAAGCCTTATGTCAAGCACCAGTTTTAGCTACACCATGTTACAGTAAGCCTTTTACACTTTTTGTCACAGAACGTGAAGGTACTGCATTGTCAGTACTCACTCAGGATCAAGCAGGTTCATACAAACTGTGTGCTTATTTTTCTAGTACATTAGATCCAGTAGCCCAAGCTCTGCCTGCGTGCTTGAAATCTGTAGCAGCAACAGCTCTAGCAATCAGACAAAGTGATTCCATAGTGTTAGGACACCAATTGACAGTACAAGTTCCACATTCCGTGGAAGTTCTTTTAAACCGAACACAGACTCAGCACTTGACTATAGCACGACTGACAGGTTATGAATTGACATTGTTTCAGCCACACATAGAAATCAGACGTTGCAATACATTGAACCCTGCTACACTTCTGCCATTAAGTGAGACAGACCCTTTGGCACATGATTGTATTGAAGTCATTACCATTACGACGAAACCCAGACAAGACTTGACAGACACTGCATTACCAGATCCAGACCTGACACTTTATGTGGATGGTTCATGTATGAGAACAAGTACAGGAGAGTTAGTGGCCGCCTACGCAGTCACGACCGAAACTGAAGTCATAGAAACAAATTGTATTGACATTCTGTCAGCCCAAGCAGCAGAGCTCATCGCTCTGACTCAAGCCTGTATTCGAGCAAAGAACAAGAGAGTTAACATATACACAGATTCACGTTATGCTTTCGGAGTCGTACACGACTTCGGTGTACTCTGGCGAGAGAGAGGTTTTTTGACCTCTCACGGAGCAAAGATTCAGCACGGTCCCCTCATTCAAGCTCTGTTAGACGCAATTCATTTGCCTACAGCGATATCCATCATGAAGTGCAAGGCACATACGAAAGTCACAGATACAATTTCCCAGGGTAACGACCTGGCAGATCGAACAGCCAAACATACAGCTCAGACTCAGACTCACGCAACTGACCTGACAAAGACAATAGTCCCGACACCGACACATTGCATGACAGTTAGGGATCCCGCCCTAGATGTAATTGACATACAGACACATGCTACACCAGACGAAATCAAGAAATGGATTGAACTAGGAGGGATCCAGACAGAACAGGGATGGATGACGAAGGGGAAAGCCACATGGTTTCTCCCCGACTCTATGGTTCAAGTTATCATTAACACAGTACACAGTCCTGCACATTTAGGGGAAAAAGCCATGTTAGACAGTATTCAAAATCTTTGGTTCAATAAACATTTACGAGCAGCAGCCAAACAGAAAGTGCGTACTTGCATGATTTGTTGTCAGTTCAACCCAGGTAAAAGCATTCCCGTAGAGCAAGGTGGATTTCATCCTCCCGATCACCCTTTTGAAGTCCTCCAGATGGATTATATCCAGATGGAACGTTGTCGAGGATTCAAATATGTCCTCGTAGTTGTATGTGCACTCTCCCGTTGGACAGAAGCATATCCAGTCCCAGATTACACTGCTCCGACCACTGCCAAGCAGCTGGTTCGTGAATTTTTCCCCAGGTATGGCTTGCCCCGTATCGTATACTCAGATAACGGTCAGCCATTTTCGTCCGAGCTTATGAAGCAGGTATCACTCCTGCTAGGTTATGAATGGAAATTCCACTGTGTCCGACATCCCGAGGCAGCAGGTCTCGTGGAACGTCATAATCAGACCCTGAAAATACGTCTTGCCAAGATCTGTAGAGAGAAAGGTGTTGACTGGATAGTAGCTTTACCAGTTGCACTCTTTTACATGAGAATGATAGCGCATTCAAGAACAGGGCTATCCCCGTATGAGGTGGTCTTTGGTAGGCCACCGAATATGTGGGGGACGCCTCTGCCTCGTAAAATCACTAATGTTGACTGTACTATGCTGACAGATTACCTTGCCTCCTTGATGTCTGCACTACAATCATGTCGTTCACAGGTCGCTGCAGCCTTTCCCGACAACACCGAGGTGAAGCCACATGCGATTGTTCTGGGGGACCTGGTGCTCGTGAGGAACTTTGACAGGAGGAGTCCGCTGGAGCCCCGTTGGCAAGCGCCGAAGCTCGTGTTATTAACAACAAGGACCGCGGTCAAGGTGGAGGGCCGCAAGGGCTGGCTTCACTCGAGTCATGTTAAAAAACATTATGGACTGCCTCCGAAACTAGATTCCCAGCCCTGCCCCCTTCCAGAGACTGATACAAAGCTCCCCCTGGTAGAGAAAACTCCCTCCCAGGAATTTCGCATGAAGTTGAGGTCTAGCAAGTCAGACAGTTTAATTGTTTAAGTCCTCCCCTAGGTGAATCGGTTAGACACGTTTCTGACATGTACCCCCTAGACCCCAATAGAGAGAGATAGACAGAAACAGATCAAGAAACATGAATATTGTAAATCTCTCCGTAGTCACTGCATAGTGACATTATTGATTATGTTTTTTCTGAGTCTTTTGATTATTGCTGCAAGTATACTGTTACACATATATTTTCCTATTTTCAAGCGTGCACATTCTTCCTCAAATGTCACTGCCGAGCATACTTTCAGTGAACTGCCCCCGCATGAGTTGTCTTACCGACTTGCGCTGCGCAACAATACATTCATTAGCATGTTACATCATTCCCATCAGACCAGCAATGCTACCAATTGTTGGATATGTGGCCGACTCCCTCCCTATCAGAAATACAAGGGAGTTCTGCCCCTCTTTCCATACCCGTTTACACACAATGGTTCCTGTGGTGCATGGTTTAGTTTAATGAACTCTTTAGATT
The DNA here is from genome assembly GCF_964263255.1 of Lissotriton vulgaris. Lineage (NCBI taxonomy): Eukaryota > Metazoa > Chordata > Amphibia > Caudata > Salamandridae > Lissotriton > Lissotriton vulgaris. The sequence goes on from NC_141687.1 coordinate 733,086,855, forward strand.
CTGATTCCGTAGTTTACCAGGGCAATTGGGTATGGGGAAATCTGAACACAGTTCTGCATAAAGTATGTTTCCCTGACAAGGAGGGTCTTCCCCAAAGGACAGGGACTGATCTAGAAAATGAGTATATGGATTAGGTAACTTTACACTTAACCTCATGATTCTGAATGTTGAATCCGAAACCGAACCAGTCTTGCCCGCTATGTCCGTATTACCAGTCAAAGGTGAATTATGTGTCAGAAAGAATGGTTCAGTACACCTGGGTCATAGTAAATGTACTACTGTGATCGAATTCAGTGATAAAGGCAAGTCTACATTTAAAGCTTCCCGTCATTCCTATTTCATTTGTGGTCATACAGCATATATACGTTTGCCTCTAGATTGGGATGGTACTTGTTACATTGCATTCCTTCTGCCACCTGTTTTCCTAGCCCCTCCTGATTATCATAGGGACTCCCATCTAGTACACATTAGACCACAGAGAGATCTCCCGATTGTCGACTACACTGAAACGGCATGGGAGCAGTATACAGATTTCAATAAAGGTTTCTTTCCCTATTTAGGTGCTGTCTTTAATAGTAAACTGATACGTAAATTAACCAGAACACTCGAAGCAGTAGTGAATGAAACTACTTCCGCCCTTGGCAACTTAACGGAAGAGCAGTCTGCTATGCGGATTGTTGTTCTTCAAAATCGTCTTGTCCTTGACGTCATCCTGGCCGATAGGGGCGGAGCCTGTAGAGTCATCGGATCGAGTTGCTGTGTTTTCATTCCAGAAAACGCACCATCAGTATATAGAGCCATAACCCGTCTCCACAAGATTGCGAGTCAGATACACCAGAATCCAGGCACCTGGACTTGGTCCGGTTGGTTCTGGAGCGTGCTATCAGCCTGGGGATGGAAGGTCCTATCCTTCCTCGGTATAGCCCTTCTCATAGTATTCAGTTGTTGCTTATGTTTACAATGTGGGCCAGCAATTTGCGGCTTGTGCGCCACATCATGTATTCCCCATTCAAGTCCACGTTCAAAATCCCGCCAGAAAAAAGAAGAGCAAATGATGCTATATGAACAAATTGATAGACTAATGAAGATCGATATATCATGAAGGGTCCGTAGGGGACAAGGAGGGAATGAGGTAATATGAATTTTTATGATCAATTGTGTCCCGTAACGTAGACCCCAACGGCTCCATGTACGTGCTTCAAGTACATGTATGTTCCCTCCGCAAGCAGCTATGAAGACGCAAATACATTTGCGTCCAACGTTAACATGTCCTCTTTCAGATCCACCATGAATGGGTCGAATATTCAGTCCCTAAGTATGCCTTGCCACCGTCTTTTACATGGTGCACTTTCACGTTTTTCTGGCCCTGGCGAGTTAGGCCCTGATTCCTGCCATCGAGCCCTTTCTGCCTTCTGTCTCTGAAAGCTGCAGCCTGCCGCTTCCATGACCCTTGCCTTACTCCCTGTGCGGCGAGCAGTGCCTGGCTCGGCCTGCTTGCCTGCCAAGACTGTATTTTGCCTTCAAGTTATCTGCTCCGCTCCTCGAAAATACATTCCTGTCTAGTGATTTAGGAAAACATCTCCCCAGCTGCAGAGCAAAGGGCCCGGCCTTTCTGTCTCCGTGCAAGTAATTCATTGCTCCTGTTACCATGGTAGGCCCATGGCCCCTCGCATCTCACGTAGACACGTAGACACATATGTACGCACTAGCAGTCAGTATAGAATAGCCTCTGCCCGAGAGACCTTTCCTTCTAGATAATACAGTTCCTCAAACACAAGATACTAGATATGATTTGGGTTTAGGTTGTTCTGACACGCCAGACTTCTGTCTCCCCGTATAGTGCAAATGTCAAGTCCCCTTCACCCTCCAGTTCCACGTCAATCACACGTCATGCTGCTGCGCGCGCATCTCTGCCATATATTTCTGCTGACTCTGCAGGATTCCTCTATGGATCCACCCACTTGTGACACTTTCATGTGACGTTGTCTAGCACACACCTCCGTGTACGCCCTCGTACACGCCTTCTGTTACGTACATATGTTCTTATCTCTTTTCTCTCAGCTGTTACGCCTTCTGTATCCATCACCATTACCTGGTTCGAACCAATTCCATTTTATGGAATAAAACCCTTATAAACTCAGATGCCACGGACTCTGCCTCTCATTTCTGATTGAGTTATTCTTATTGAACTTTACCGCATAGAAATTCCCTACAGGTAATTTTTATTTACCACAGGAGGCTGGGAGTGAGGTGCAGTCGCTGGTGAGGCACCACTGAAAGTTCCAGGAACATGGTGTACCAAGCCTGCCGTGCCCACGTTGGAGCAACCAGGATGAGTGTCATGGAGTGCTGTCGCAGTTTGCGCGCCACCAGAGGTATGAGGGGGGCTGGCGGAAAAGCGTACGCAAATCTGCCTGACCAGTTCATCCATATCGCATTGCCCTGAGACTGCGGGTGTGGGAACCTGGCGGCGAAGTTTGGGCATTTTGTGTTCTCGCTTGTGGCGAACAGGTCGATGTCCGGATGACCCCACTGCTGGAAGTACGGATGAAGAACCGATGGGTGGATCTCCCACTCGTGCATTTGATGACTGTGCCTGCTGAGCAGGTCCGCCATCTGGTTGTCGACACCCGGGAGATGCTCCGCCATGAGGAAGATGTTCCTCTGAATGGCCCACTTCCACATGCTCTGGGCTAGGTGAGACAGCTGCGGGGAGTGCGTGCCTCCCTGCTTCTGGATGTAATACATGGCGGTCATGTTGTCCGTCCGGACTAACACTACCTTGTTGCACAGGTGCAACTTGAATGCCTTCAGTGCCATGAAGATCGCCATGAGTTCCAACACATTGATATGCATCCTCTGCTGTTGCGCAGTCCATAGTCCCTGCACCGTGTAGTGGAGGACATGTGCCCCCCAACCCCGGAGAGATGCGTCCGTCGTCAGTACTATCTGTGGTACAGGCTCTTGGAACGGTCGTCCCCTGCAAAGGTTTCGTGGGTTCCACCAATGCAGAGAGTTGTAAGCACGAGTGGTCACCAACACTAGGTCTTTTAGATGGCCATGAGCCTGGTTCCACTGACAGGCCAAGCATTCTTGGAGGGGTCGCATGTGCAGCCTCGCGTGCGGGACTATGAATATGCAGGATGCCATCATGCCGATCAGTTGCATGAAAACCTGTGCTGGGAGGGAGTTCTGAGGTTGAAACCTCCAGATGAGCGCTTGCATGCTGTCGACCCTGGCTGCGGCCGGCTACGCCGTGGCCGACTGGGTGTTTATTGACGCCCCCAGGTACTGCTGGACCTGGGCTGGCTGCAAGTGAGACTTTGCGTAGTTGAGAGAGAACCCTAGACTGTGAAGGAGGTGAATGGTCCGCGACATGTCGTGGCCGCACTGTACGGCAGACCTTGCCTGGACGAGCCAGTCGTCCAGGTAGGGATACACGTGAACACCTTCCCTGCGCAAGTGCGCTGCCACAGTCGCTAAGCACTTGGTGAAAACCCTGGGAACGGTAGTGACCCCGAATGGCAGGACTTTGAACTGGTAATGCGGACTGTTGACTGTGAACCTGAGATACTTTTTGTGGCTTGGGTGAATGGGAATGTGGAAATACGCATCCTTGAGGTCCAGGGTGGCTAGGAAGTAGCCCTGACGGAGCAGCGGCAGGACTTGTTGCAAAGTTAGCATGTGAAAGTGCTCCGAGAGGATGTATTGGTTGAGGGGCCTGAGGTCTAGAATGGGCCATAGGGACCCGTCCTTTTTTGGAATCAAGAAGTACAGGGAGTACACCCCTGCACCCCTTTCTTCGGCAGGCACCAGTTCTATGGCCCCTTTTTGCAGCATGGAGAGAACTTCTTGCTGCAATAAGTGCGAGTGCTCTGCGGACATAGGACGGCTTCTTGGGGGTATGTTGGGGGGGGGTGGGGGGGGGGGGGGGGTGGAGGTCAATTCTAGACAATAGCCGTAACAGATAAGTTGTCTCACCCACCTGTCTGTTGTGATGTTTTCCCAGAGTGGCAGGAACTGCTGGAGTCTCCCCCCGACAGGTGTTAGATGGTCGGGGGGCAGTGACAAGAAGTCACTGTTTGTTGGGAGTGGAGGACCTGGCGTTGTTATTGCCGCGGCCTCTCCCTTTGGCGCTGTTCCCACGGTAACCACCTCTGGTGTTTTTAGTGCATGCAGATTGCGTGTTGCCTTTGGTATACTGGGAGTGCTGTAGAGCTTGCCCTCTCGTTGCTCCCCTGTTACCGGAGCGACGAAAGGAACCGCTCCGAAACTGCTGTGACTGGAGAGCTCCCATGGACTTTGCCGTCTCAGTGTCTTTTTTTTATTTTCTCGAGTGTTGTGTCCACATCGGGTCCAAACAGGAAGTCCGGATTAACCGGCTGATTAAGAAGAGTAGTTTGGATCTCGGGTTTAAACCCAGAGATGCGCAGCCATGCGTGGCGTCGCAGCATCACGCTAGTATTGATTGCTCTCGCTGCAGTGTCCGCTGCGTCCAGTACGCACTTGATGGACGCATTGGAGATCAGTTTACCCTCTTGTATTACCATCTCAGCAGCCTCTCTGTACATATCAGGCATGTGCTGCATCAATTGCTCCAGGGTGTCGTAGTGCGCCCTGTCGTACCTAGCTGTGTATTGGCTATTCTCCAAGTGTTAGCGGCCTGCGCCGCCACCCGCTTCCCCAATGCCTCGAAGATTTTGGACTCTTTGTCTGGAGGGGGAGCGTCTCCCGTTGATTGAGAGTTAGCCCTTTTGCGCGCGTTAGCCACTAGAAGGGAGTCCAAGGGGAGCTGTCCTTTGATGTAGGTGGGGTCCACTGGAGCAGGCCTGTATTTCTTGTCGATTCGTGGATTGATAACCCTGGCTTTTGTTGGCTCCTTGAAAATGGCTGTGGCATGTTTGAGGAACCCCTTAAGCATGGGCAGTGTTTTGGTGGAGCGTTCCGATGTGGTGAAGGTGTCGAATAAGAAGTCCTCATCCACTGGCTCAGCGTGCATTTCGACCTTATGATTGAGTGCAGCGCGCTCTATCAATGCATTTAACGCTGCGGTGTCCTCAGTCGGAGATTGTTTGACATTGTAGGACTGAGAGTCCGGGGTGACCTGGGGGTCATCAGGGTCATCACCTTGATCCGCTACCACTGATTGGAGACATCCTGATCAGTGTCAGTATTATAAGTGAAGCCCATTTGGCTGTAGTCTGCAGTTAAGTCCTCCTCACTTTGTGTAGGAGAATGAACAGCAATGTGTGAGTAGTCCTGAAGATGTTCAACAAGAACCGGAGAGGTGGTGGAGACCATCTTCTTTTTGAGGGGAATTTTGTAACCCTCCAAAGGGTGTTCAGGCGCGATCTTCTGCTTGTGGACGGTAAGCCTGCCCGACTCAGTCAATGAACAGTTTTGTTTGGTTGTCGTAGGAAGGTTCATGATAGACGACCTGTGCATGTGAGGACACCTTTGCCACCTTGGAAGCCTCCTGAGACTTTGGACGTGCAGTGGGCGGCAGGCCAAACTTAAGTGGCGTCGATCCAGCCTGCTTGGAGACGGAAGTGCCGGCTTCGTGCTTCTTCGACGCCTGAGTAGGCCGCTCGCTTGAGCGCGTCGAATCGACCTCAGTGCGCGGTGTGCCTCCGACTTTCGGCGCCGACGATAATTTCGGGGCGTCCTTGGCCGCGGCTTCGACCCTTTTCGCCAGCCAATGCTTCAGTCCCGAGAGGGGTGGCTGCAGACCTTTCCATACAGGAAGTCCCTTGCCCTTCTCGCCATGTTTGGTAGTGGACGCGGGCACCGGCGCCGAGGCCTTCGAGGCGACGGTCTTGGAGTCAGGGCTCTGCTTCGGAATCCCAGTGTCGGCGCCGACGGGTATCTTTGGCGTCGAAGGATCGACGACGACCTTCGAGGCGGGCGTCGACGTCGAACCGACCACCATCTTGAGCAGTTTCGGTTTCGATTTCTCCTTCTACTGTTTCGGTTTCGATTTCACAGAATCGACCGATTGCTCCTTTGAAAGGGTCTTAGCCTGGCTATGACACGGGGCTGTAGACCGTAAGGACAGATCTTGGCTAAGGCCTTTCGGCGATGCCTCGACCGGAGCCGGCTGAATATTAATGATAGGCCCCGGAGCAGTGGGCGGACTCTGTTCACCACCGGAGTCGTCATCAACGGCCGCAAGGGCCTGTTCGTCGTCCCCTACCTCAAAGACATCCTGGTCGTGGCCGAACTCCTCGTCTGGCTCGTCCATTTCGAAAGTTGAGTCATGTTCTGACGCCGGTTCCGACATTTCTTCAGGAACGTCATCTTCCGCCTCTTCCTCATCTTGGAAGAGTTCCTCGTCCACGGTATCGAAGATGTTCGCAGGTGCTGGAGCCGACTGTTGGGCCGACTGCCTCGCCGCGCGCCGAAGTTTTATTAGTCTTCTTAGATCGGAACTTTGAGCAGGCGAAACATTTCGACTCGTCGTGGTCGGGGGACAAGCAGGTGTTGCACACTGGGTGCACATCTAAGTTCGAATATTTGGAATTACACACAGGACACCGCTTAAACGGGGTCCGTTCCATCGCCGATTTAGTCCGGGCCTGAGTCGTCGAGAGATTCTTTATTCGACGCCGATCGAAGAATTGAAAGGGCCAGGCACCGAACGAAACAATACCGACGCTAAGAAAGGCCTTTTGGCCTTAGGAACAGAAGAGTACAAGTTAATTTACTGGAGTAAGAGATTAGACATCCGAACCCAATGGCGAAAAAAAACAATCTGGGGATGGAGAGGATGCCCATGCGCACTGTAGTCCAGGGAAGGAGCCACCTATCTCGTGATACTTCGAAGACTCTTCCAGGACAACAAGGTGCAATCATCCGGACCCAACACTAGGCGGCGATCTATGCACTAGATATGAATTTAGCAGCCCACATGCCTCGAACATGTTCTTATGGTTGTGAGAAACGGTGCATAGTAGAGACAGAGCGCATTGGTAGAGTGTAGAGGCACTTACCTCAGATACCCACACTGTCTATATTGAACAGCCATCATGCTGGGAGAGAGACTGCGTAATGAGGGCAAGCTGACTGGGTGTGCAAGACAATCTTCAAAGTGCTTAATAACCAATCCTTGGCATTAGGTTAAAATGGTCTGGTTACAGATGACTCTCTTAATCCCCTGTGGTCCTGTATATCAGCACCACACACTGTTTTGATTTATGGGCACACTATATGACTATTAAGCAACCAGTGGTAGAAAATAGAACTTTCCATTGGCACTACCAGCACTTTTCAGTTTTTGTTCCAGAAGAAGCTATCTGTTCACAGATACCACTTGTTTACCATGTCGGAATGGTTACTTGTGACTTTATGCCCATGGTAGAGCCATTCTGAATCACGATCAGAGTAGCAGAATGCGAGGTGGCTAGTGTTCACTTGGTCAAAGGCTTTGGAGGTTACAATCTGGAATGTGAGTCCTCCCCCACCCGTACCTACTCGGGTAAGATACATGAAGAAACGTACACTCAAACCACACCACATTTGTTTACTGTGCAGGGAAACCCAGAGGATTTTAGCAGCGAATAGTTACCACAAAGAAGTAACCTCACCCCTTTCAAACTTTATGTTCATCAGCCAGACATAAGACCAAGCTTGTAATATAGACCAGGATCCTCCAAAGTCAGTCCTGGGAGGTCGGATCCATGCCAGATTTTGTAGCATATCCCCATTTAGATAAATGTAGTTATCTTTCAAATCTGGCATGGATCCAGCCCTCAAGGACCAACTTTGGCGAACCTTGGTAAAGACCGCTGACTTCAAACTGGTGGCCGAGTTAACAAAATTTACTATCTGCACATTACCGTTATCATGAGGATCTCTTCACCTACTGTCCAGAAGCCAGGATCACGGAGCTGTTTGCACACCAGATGTGCGTAAATGACATGTTTTACTAGTGGGAATTTGTGAATCACAAACCATACATTTGCACTGGTAAATGTTTTCACACATGTGCACAGTAAATATCAGTATGATGTTATCAATGTAAGTGAATTTCTTCACAGGGTTGAGTAGTGAACGGTTTTAAAGGGGTGGAGGTCCTTGCAAAATGAGGTAAATTACTAAACACAAGTTTGCGGCCATTCAGAACCCATTTGCAGGTAGTTTCCCACCTTGATAATAGAATCAGATTTACTCCTGTTAAGGAGTGGAGTAAACTGGAGTAAAAACGTTTTCTGGGTGAGAAAGGGGAGGAACATGTTGAAATTGCTAGAAGTGGTATTAAATACATGGTTTTCATGTGGGCTAGATGTTAAACAAAATAGCAATTACATTGATGCAATTCATCGTAAGCATTTAGAAAAATGCATGTTATGTTATGTTACTGAATGTGTAAACATTTATGCATGTGAGTACTCAGCTTCTGGGCCTTACACCTGGAATTCTTTGTGAGTTCCAAGAAAGTCAGGAATATGATACTTTGTGAATCTGCAAAAACCTCTACGGTCAGCAATAGCAATCTGCTTTAATATATGTCACACAACATTATAGATGAGTAACTAGTAATAATGGGGATACAGCATGCAGCAGAATTTGTGCAACAATTTAATCACAGCTATTTCTTATAAGGTGCAAAACATTGAAAAAGCCGGTCCTTCAGGGGGTTTTGTTATAAGTCCAAAGATGCATGCCAGCATTTTTCATACCTTCCTGTTCTGACTTTGCATCAATATTGACCAACCGGCAGAAATGTTGTTTTTGCACTAGTCGGTCTGTGGAAATGGTGGTTTTCACGTTCCTGACAATGTTGGGGCAAATTACCCCAGCATGGATTTTAAGCTTTATTCTAAGGTTTATTTAGGCATTAATGGTAATGTAACGAAACTGGTGCTCATGTAAAGCGCTCTGATACCCGATGTCTCAGGTCAAGTTCGCTATATAAAACAAAAAATAGAAACATCAGTTGTTGGCCTATATATGTAGGTGCGTTGGCAGTCTGGCAGAGCTAGCCTATGTTTGTGGTCCCAGTAATGAAATAGCAGCAGGCGGCAGCACAGAAGGTTAATGCTGCAAAAAACATGTACCTGATGCAACTTCTTCTACTCTTAGAGCTGAGATTTTCATGAAAGTCTTACAGTCTGAATTCAGCACCTGAGCGTAATAGGACGGAATGTATGAAGCTCTGTGGTTATACTGAATAAGCAGCTACCTATGTTAGGTCATCTATTAATGTAATAACTGCACTTTCACAATTGCTTTATTAACCTTCCTGCTTTCTCAAATTTGCTTGAAAATGCACTATTTTTCTTCTTTTTTTTCAAAGTTTTCTTGGGGGGGGTGGGGGGGGGGGTAATCCCCCCCTTTTGGGGTTCGGGCTCGCTCGGTGCGCTCGCTCGCTACGGTGCTGTATGCAAATCACTTTGCGCCCCACCACTTTCAAATCTCTCCCACCGCTTCTGTCCTATGGGGAAACAATATTGTGGTTACAGGTACATATGGCACTCAGATCCATTCTTCAGGACCAAAGGCCAGCAAGGGTCACTGCACCACCAGTGGCACAGAGGGGAGGCCAGGTGCAGAGGTGAAAATCAGAGTTTGGCCCAAAGCATTTCAATGGAGATTGGTGGGCTTGGAGCCACACTGCTTGCAGATGAGTAGATCATTGCAGGGGCCAAGCTTTGGGGATGGGGATTTGGGGGTGGGGGCGGTGAGAGAACCAGCACAGGGAGGCCACAAAGTAGCACTAAACATACACCACCAGCGGCACAGGGGCAGCCGGGTGCAGGGTGCAATTTCCACGTCGGATGGCCAATGTTTTTCAATAAGGATTCTGGTTTTGACAAACATGCTGCTGGCATTGCACCAGAGGTTGCAGAAGGGAGACCAACGAGACCAGTACTAAGTAGAGATGCAGGGGATTGTAGGGGCACAGTCTGTTCAGCTTACCAAGGTCCAGGGGCTTCGGGTGCAGTGGTGCCTTTCGACGTCGGAGTCTTCTAACCAGAGTTGGTCGCAGTTAGGGGGATTCACACTCAAGGCATTGTAGTGTAGGTCAGAAGTCAGCACACGCTGGATTCAAGGTCAGGATTGAGAGAGAGACTTCACGTACATGTGAGCCACTAAGACTCGGCCTTGGGCATCTGATGCACAGTGGGCAGGAGTCACAGTTCCAGCTGGATCCGGAGCTCTTGGAGTAGATTTCTTCTGGACAGGTCCGCTGCCCACCGGAGATTGGAGTCCTTCTTGAAAGCAGCAGTTCTCCCAGGGTTTTCAAAGGTCCCTGGCTGCAAGACAGGTCACAGGTTCTTCGAAGCAGGAGACAGGCAGGTAGGGCTGGGGCGAAGGCAGTTGCCATCTTCAGGCTTCTCTGCAGGAATGCCTTCTTTCTTCTTAGGCAGACTGAAAAGTGAGCTTAACTTCACCTCCTCCACCAGAGAGGTGGAGTTGGCAAAGGTGGGCACACCTTCTAGCTTTTGTAAGTATTCGCCGGCTTTCCAGCTCAAAGCGGGGTTGTAAACCTGAGGCTGACACCTGCTGCTAGCAGCAGAGGCAGGGAGTCGCATTAGCAAAGGTGAAAGGCCTTTGAAGCTTTTCCTTGGAGCAATGGCCCATCCTGGAGGAGGAGGTGACACCTCTATCCAGTGAGTATTGTTAGTGGTCCCAGAGAGCAGACTCTCCCCCAGGGGTCCAAAAACAGGTCTGTGTGTGGCAGGCAGTCAGTGCACACAGCTCCGAGGTGCCCTCTGATTACATGTTTTAATCAATCTCACACTGGCATCAGTGTGGGTTTATTACAAGGAGCCGTTTGATGCCAAACACTCCTGGGTGCAGTGAAGCCATAATGGTGCTGGGGAACTCGAGTTGTCAAGTTCCCAGCCAACGTATTCTCTATGGCTTCACTGACACTTACAATATTAAGGAATAGACCCTAATACTGTAGGGGCATATCTGCTTATGCCCATACCTGTGATATAGTGCACTCTGCCTTAGGGATTGTAAGGCCTGCTAGAGGGGTGCCAGTTGGCATGGCACACAGGCGATGTGCCATGTCAATTTTATTGTTTTGTCTGCGCCAGGTCATGCACACTGCAGTGGCAGTCTGCATAGCCTAGGCGAGGGAACCCTCTTCAGTCCCAATGCCCTAGGTACCCATGTACCTTTTACTAGGGACTTAGAAGGGGCCAACTGTGGATGAGTTTTAGGCAACGTATACTGGGAATCAGGACAGCAGGGACCCAGTAGTCTACAGTCAAGGGTGAATCAAAAGGCAGGCAAAAAGTGGGGGGGAAGGAGGGGTACTGCAACAGAACCCCATTTTCTCACATCTCTTCTCCGTTTTTCCCGTTTTCAAGTCATTCCTGAGAGGAGGGCTCTTTGAAGGGAGCTTAAGACCTTCCAAGGCCACTTGACGGTCGTACCTTTTCTCTCTCTTGCAGGGCTTTAAGTCTAATCTTAAACCTATCTCTCAAAGTTCTTCTGGAGAGTTGTTGTCAGTGATAGCACATCTTTGGATTATGATGTGAAGGCAAGCACACAATACATATATATAGTGTGAGTCAGATTTTGCAATCTTTCTGCCACACAAAGGGCATTTGTTAAACCAAGATAACATTTTTAGACTGACCCAAAAGAAAATTGTCAGAAAAATGGCTAGAAGTACGGGAGGTACATAAAACCGTTGATTGAAGATGAATAACTGTAGTTCTGAAGAGAAAGGTCTGGCAGGAATGTAAAAATTGAAGAGCTCAGTGCAAGGGATCCTCACAGAAGGACTGACCTAACTTTCACCTGTTGAGTAAGATTGGATTGAGGTGGTCTTAGTAGTCTTAAACCCTTCAGTGCTACGGACGGGGGGGGGGGGGTCGTCTTACGCACCAGTGCTCATGTGCGTCGGAGGGCTCGCGGCCGTCCGTGCACATGACACTTGAAAACCCTTTGGTGCGGGCACCAGCGAGATTTCTTTGAGCCCTGAACAGCCGCTGGAGCTGGGGAAGGGCTTCCCAGACTCCTGTGGCTGTTCTGCTGGTTTCAGGAAAATTACGATCAGCATGCATGTCGCACTGACGTCATTTCTCTGAAACCGAAATGGGCAGATAGGCTATCTCAGCCCCCCAAGCACGTAGATAGACAGGAGAGGTATCATTGGAAATGGGAGAATCTCCAAGTGGATCCTCGCTTGGGGATCGCCACAGGCGTGCAATCCCCAACCAGGGATTCACCCACTGGACACCGGGGAGGGGGGAGCCGTCCCTTGGGCTAGGGGCCTTTCCTCCCCCCAAATGGTCTTATGGATATTCAGCATTGGGGAAGAAAGCCCACTAGATACCAGGGATTATTTTGTATTGTATTTAGGGGTGGGGGCAGCCTGAGATGGGCATGCCAAAGTCCTCATCACCGCAAAATTCCAGTCTTTCTGCCCCTCTGGGAGGCAGATGGGGGCAATAGCACACTAGGCACCAGGTATTTTTTTTATTATATAGGTGTGGGGGTTTCCCAAAATAGGCATGCTAATGCCACCCCCCCACCCCAACAAAAATTCCAGTGTCTTTCTGCGCCCACTCCACCCCAGGAGGCAGATGAGGGCAATAGTCCCCAATCTGTCCCTTCCCCCCTCAGGGGGCGGGGCAGAAACCCCACTAGGCACCAGGGATTTTTTTTCTTTCGCTTTATACGTAGAGGTGGTGGCTGCCCTAATTGGGCATGCTCCTGTCCCCACCCCCCAAAACAAAAAGTCTTTCTCCCCCAGGTGTCTAGTTTTCAGAAATGTGTTGTTTTGGTTGGTGCGCCCCTTGTGATAGGTAATTTTGATGTCTCCACAATATGTTTTGTGCCCTTGCCTGCCGCGAGTGCTAAGACAACCCACACAAGTGAGGTACCATTTTTATCTGGAAACTTTGGAGAATGCAGGGAAGGTGGAAGTTTGTGGATTCATGCAGATTCCAGAACTTTCCATCACAGAAATGTGAGGAAAAATGTGTTTGAGATTTTCAAGGGATTCTGTGTAACAACCTGGTAAGAGCCACACATTTCACCCCATCCTGGATTCCCCTGGGTGTCAAGTTTAAAAAAATGTACAGGGTTGCTAGGTTTCCTTAGGTGCCGGCAGAGCTATGTTTTTTCAAAATCCACAGCTAGGCACTTCACTGTAAAAATGTGGTGTTTCCATGTTGCGTTCTGGCCCGTTTCCTATTGCAGGCACTAGGCCTACCCACACAAGTGAGGTACTATTTTTATCGGGAGACTTTGGGGAACACAGAAAAGTAGAAAAAGTGTTATTACCCAATTGACTTTCTTTGTATTTCTGCCTTCCAAATATAAGACAATTTGTAAAATAGAAGTCATTTTGAAACAGGACCTCTAATTCACATGCTTGTATGGGTACCCACAATGTTGGAGATGTGCAAAAAAAACACTGGTTATAAACTCTATATGAAGTTCCCATTTCGGAAATATATTGGTTTTCTTGGAACCGATTTTTCACTCCTTATATTTTACCAAATGAATTGCTATATACTCGGTACACAATGAAAAAACATTGCAAGACGCAGCTCAGTTATTGGCTCTGGGTTCCTCTGGTTCTTGGTGAACCTACATGTCCTATATATCCCCACAACCTGAAGGGTCCAGCAGACCAACAATATATGGGTCATACTTCGAAGAATTTACAGGTGAAAAAGTTGGCACAAATGGCTGTTTTTTTCCATCTCAATTTTTTCTATTTTCAACAGTTAGCTTCTATTAAAAAAAAACATTGAAGGGTCTGGAAAAATGGCCCCTTGCGGAATTCAGAATTTTGTCTAGTTTACAGAATTGTATAGCTTCCTGGGAATCATTATTGGTTTCACACCCATTTCTATCAATAACTGGAAGGAGGTTAGAAGCACAAAAATAGGATGATTGGCTATGTCCCAGTAAAATGCCAAAACTGTGTAGACAAGTTTGGTTTTCTGATAAAAGTCTGCCTGTGCCTGAAAGTGGAGAAGACTGTGATTTTAGCACCACAACCCCTTTGTGGATGCCATTTGCTGCTTAAAAAACAAACAGACGCTTTCTTCTGCAGCAATTTTTTCCCATATTTTCAAAAAACAAAAATGTTGCTGTATTTTGGCTAATTTCTGGGTCGCCTCTAGGGGAGTCCATAAACCTTGGGCACCTTTAGGATCCTCAAGGTGTTGGAAAAAGGGTGCAAATTTGACGTGGATACCTTTTGTGTACAAAACGTTACAGAGGACAAAGAGCACACTACCCCCAAATAGCCCCCCCCCAAAAAAAAAGCTTTGCACAGTGAGGGGGGGGGGGGGGGAGGTCCTAGTAGCGAAAGGGTTAAAGGCACAGTGCCAGTTTGAGCTGCTATGGTTTCAATGCAGCCTATTGGCTAACAATGCCTTTGGATTTTCTCATCTTTTTTCTTTTCAAATAAAGGATATGTTTGGCAATTAAATGTGTTCATATTCTATGTGCCAGATATGTAAAATATACAGCGATTTTAAATGAAAAATGTAATGCCATTGAGGCATTTTTTAGCCTAGATTTAACAGGCTGCGTGTTTATGTATAGATGCATATTAATATATATGTGTGGGTTTATACATATATATGCATGTTTTAGTGTACTTTGTAAAGTTTAAACATACATATATATTTGATATGTTATGTGCTCCGAGACCCCGCACGTGAGCTAACTATTGAGGAGTATTCCCTGTAAGAGAACCCTTTCTATTGTAAGCAGACAGACATAAAAAAACCAAAAGACATTTGTTTTGAAGTACGAAACCCTGCATCAACATTCAAGCATTCAAACTTTACCCAATGCAAATGTAAAAAATGTAACAAGCCAAGTTCACACCGGCCTAATACAGCCCACATGAGGTTTTATTAAGTAGGTAGTGTTTTTATTTATCTTTTTTTTATGCAACGGTCGTTATTGGCCAAAGGTGACGAAAAAAAGAAAGCAGAGTGGAGTATTGCAAAATTGACTAATCATTAACTGAAGGGTTTCATTTTTTTTTATGGATAGGCAACATTTTAGTCACAATTTGCAAAATGCCTTGCAAAATGGTGGCTCCGGATATACTCAAACTTTCAAAACTCGGAGCCCAACAGAAATTGACAATACAGCCAAAACTCTAGATCAATTACCTACAACAAGGAAATAAAGAAAAGTTTAAAACTAGAATCTATTCCAACAAAACTGTAAATTGCTTCACTTTTGTATTCATTACCTTTCTTTGTGGCCTTTCTTCAAGGCCTTCCAGGAATGTGGCTACATCATCATCATCATAGATTGCAAATTCCATCTCTTTACCAACGATGCCAACGGAAACATTCTGCAACAGCACAAAACAGACAATTATGGGCCATTAGTGTTACTCTCGTTTAGGAAATATCAGCTGGACTAAGGTTTCCTAAGATGGGAGCAGTATGCCAAATGGGAAGTTAGTAAAGGAATAATGTTTCATTTACAGTGCGTTTCATTTACAACATACGGTTCTAGTACATAGAACAATTCTGATCCATTAATTTAAGTTTGACCATAATTTGCAGCTGAAATGGATCACAACATGATAGCTAAAGACCAATGTCAATAGAGAAAACTGTGGCCGACCAGGGTTCACACTCCAATTTCACAGTAGGAAATATCGGACTAGTTGTGCAAATCACATCCAGAGCTAGCCACACAGAAGCTCCACTGTTGAAACAGATACCACATTATATACAAAAAGGATGGTGCACCAAAAGAAGAGAAGTCAGTAGCACATATACTGGAGTAGAAAAAAGTTCCTTTATTATTTGAAAATCTGTAACCCGTACAGCCGTCGAACGGATACGGGTTGCTCCGTATGAAGAATATTCCCTTATTATGGGGAGTTTGTTATCTTGGCGGTGAACAGGAGTGATACATGCCTGCACCTTCGCATTTCTCACGCACAATTGCAGTTCTCTAATATTGGCAACGTCGCCCATGGTGCCTACTCTTTCAAACTGGTTACACTCCAGACTTTTCATCCACCAAGGGCTACAGCATTGACATAAGGACCGTTGACCCTCTGATTCTTCAGTCATTTGATACGAGGATCATATATACATTTTTTGGTTATTACACTGCTCGTACAAATTCTGATTGATCCTGGGCATCAACGTTGTTGGTCCCGACATCTTATTGACCACACCACCCTCTCAGATAAAATATTAGAAATATATCGATCTTTACTGTGGACTCACGCAGCTTTGGATTAGCACGTCCCTGGTTCATCCGATATAACATAAAATCTTTTCTGCCCTGACGAAGGCCCTCTTGTGGCCGAAACGCGTTGGCTGAGGCCTTTTAAAGATTTTCAAATAATAAAGGAACTTTTTTCTACTCCAGTATATGTGCTACAGACTTCTCTTTTTTTGGTGCACCATCCTTTTTGTATATAATATGACAGCTAAAGACCATTTTGAAGATTGAAGTCACATACTACTCTGCAAATGTACACCGTCCTGAAAATATCTATTCTATTTATTTTCAAAAGGCATGTATTGCGCATGTTAAAATATTTAAACTGTACCTATGAATTTTTTCTGGCAGTCATATACCATGCATTTCAAGATTTACAAAATGTACTCATGGAAACAGGCAACTGAGAAACAAAATGGGAACTACCAAATCTGTGCCAGGCTGCCAAACCAATGGGAGCAGATCAAGCCTTCTTTAACCACATTGTCTCTTTTTACCTTGAAATGCATTTATTACTAATAATGAAAGTGGAAGTTGTGTGGGAGGAAATTCTATGAGGCCAGGAGAATGTTTCCTTACGAAAACTAGAAAGAGGAAGAATCTCTAGGAGTAGAGGAAAGTATTAGGCACACAAGGAGGTGTGAGGAGACACTTCTGTACTATCCGCCCTGCCCTTCCCTGTTAGGGTAGCAGCATACCAAGCTCTTAGTGTCTTAAGTGCAGAGTGCCAGTCTGGCTAGGGTCTGCGCCACGAACCAATTTGGGTTCGTCCACCTTTACCCTTTGGCATCCTAATACTCCTTCCTTCCCCACCGGCCCCCTCCTCTGGAGATCATAGTGGATTTCTGTTAGCGCTGGGACGCTCTCGGGCAGCCATGCACTCTATAAATCTCCAAAATAAATAAAATAAAAATAAACATCATGTCTGCCTGGCACGTTACCATATGGATTAGTGGACCTTCTTGGATTTATTCCAACTACCTTTATTTCTGAAGTACAATACTTCAGCATACCCCTGGTGCCCATTTATGGAATCTGTAATTGCCACTATGGGTTAGACCTTATTAAAAGGAAAATGCTACTTACCAGTATGCATCTGTTCTTGGCGTGTAGAGCTGCAGAGTTACACACTATGCATAGATGGCCACCTAGTGTTGGGCCCGGATGTTTGCAGTTTGTTTTGTTGTAGAAACGTCTTTAGAAGTCACGGGATAGGCGGCGACTCCTTTGGATGCTACTGCGCATGGGCATAGGTTCCATCCCCAGATTGTTTTTTGCCATTAGGGAAGTGATGGAGCTGTACAATAGGTAGTGATGTCCATGTGATTTGTATCCAATTAAGATAATACTGGAACAGATAAAGGTAGCCGGGGAGGCGGGTGGGCGTGTGCAACTCTGAAGCTCTACATGCCAAGAACAGATGCATACTGGTAAGTAGCATTTGCTGTTCGAGGCATAGGAGCTGCAGATTACACACTATGCATAGATTGTATAGCAGTACCCACACCTATTGGCGACCACCAGTATCTGTTGCAGTTGTTTGAAACAGTGTTTTTAGTACAGCCTGGCCCACAGTGGCTTGTTGTTTACTTTGCACATCTACACAGTAATGCTTTGTGAATGTATGTGGTGTAAGCCATGTAGCTGCTCTGCATGTATCATATAGGGGAATGTTCCCCAAGAATGCCATTGAAGCCCCTATCTTTCTTGTTGAATGGGCTTTTGGAGGAATCGTTAACATACGTTTGGCTTTCTGGTAGCATATTTGTATGCATTTAACAATCCACCTAGTGATCCCTGATTTTGATATGGGGTTGCCTTTATGTGGTGGTGAAAAAGACACAAAAAGTTGTTTTGTTTTACTTAAAGTTTATGTCCTTTCGATATATAGTACAGTAATGCTCTTTTGACATCTAAGGTATGTAGAGCTCTTTCTGCGACTGTTTGAGGCTGCGAGAAAAATATGTGCAGCTCAACTGATAGACTTAGATGGAATGGTGAAATGACTTAAGGATTAGTACGAAGAACCACTTTGTTATGATGCATTTGCAGAAAAGGTTCTTGAATGGTAAATGCTTGTAGTTCACTAACCCTTCTGAGTGAAGTAATTGCTACTAGGAAAGCTACTTTCCAGGTTAGGAATTGCAATTCACATTTATGTAATGGTTCAAAGGGAGGTCCCATTAATCTTGTAAGAACAGAAAGTTCCACACTGGTGCAGGTTGCGTTCTGGGAGGAATAATACTTTTGAGAACTTTTATAGCTGATACTCACAAAATAGACAACATCTGTCTCTTTTTAAAGTATGCTGCAATGGCAGCAAGGTGTAGTCTGATAGACGTATAAGCTAAATTACACTTTTGAAGGTGTAATAGATATCCCATGATGTGTTGAATGGACACGTCCAAGGGATTTATTTGGTTGTTTTGGCAGTATGTGACAAAGCGTTTCCACTTAGCAGCATAACATGCTCTAGTAGTGGGACGTCTAGCTTCTTTTGATAATGTTCACACATTCCGGAGGAAGGTTGAGGTAACCAAACTATGACCTCCGGAGCCAGATCGCTAGGTTGAGCTGAGCTGGGTCCGTGTGTCTGATCTCTCCATGGTTCTATGTTAATAGGCATGGAGATAGGTTTAGTTTTTGGTGTGGTACTACAGACATCTGCAACAGAGTGGTGTACCACGGTTGCCTGGCCCAAGTTGGAGCGACTAGAATGAGCGTTAGGGAATGTTGCTGTAGTTTGCATACCACTAACGGAAGTAGTGGGAGAGGAGGAAAAGCATACGCAAATAGTCTTTTTCATCCATATCGCATTGCCTTTGGACAATGGGTGTGGGTATCTGGCGGCAAAGCTTGGGCATATTGCGTTTGTGGGTGGCAAAGAGGTCTATCTGAGGTTGTCCCCACATTTGAAAGAACGGATGAAGAACTTGCGGATGAAGTTCCCACTCGTGGATCTGCTGTGTTTGTCGATAGTGTTTTGTACTCCTGGGACGTGTTGGGCTAAGAGGAAGATCTTTAGTGGTATAGTCTATCTCCATATCTGCTGTGCTAGCTGAGAGAGCTGCAGAGAGTGTGTTCCCCCCTTGTCTGTTTATGTAGTACATAGCTGTAATATTGTCTTTGCGGAATAAAACAGCTTTGCCTGACACTTGAAATGTTTTTAGGGATAGAAACACAGCTAGCAACTCCAAATGATTGATCTGGAGTAACTTCTGTTGCAGTGTTCACCTGCCTTGCACGGTGTGATGCAGTAGGTGAGCTCCCCAGCCGGAGGGCGATGCGTCCGCTGTCATGACTATTTGAGGAATGGGCTCTAGAAACGGTCGCCCTTTGGATAGGTTTTTGGTGTTCCATCATTGCAGAGAACGATGAGTCCGACCGTCTACCAAAACTAGGTCTGTTAGTTGACCTTGAGCCTGGTTCCATTGGCGTGCTAGGCACTCTTGAGGTGGACGCATTTGCAGTCTTGCGTGAGATACTACAGATATGCAAGATGCCATCATTCCTCTGAGCTGCATGAACACTCGAGCTGGTAGCGAGTGTTGCGGTTTGAATTTTGTTAGGAGAGTTTGCACACTTGTTATCCTGGCTGGAGAGGGATAAGCTAGTGTTAGTTGGGCGTTTATTGTAGCACCGAGATATTGTTTATGTGCGCGGGTTGCAGATGCGATTTGGTGTGATTTACTGTGAATTTCAAGTTGTGAAGCAGTTGAATAGTAGCGTGAGTGTGTTGTACACACTGGCTGTATGAGCTGGCTTTTATGAGCCAGTCGTCTAGATATGGGAAGACATGAATATGTTGTCTTCTTAAGTGTGCTGCTACTACTGCTAGACATTTGGTTAACACCCTTGGCGCTGTTGTGACTCTGAATGGGAGCACTTTGAACTGGTAGTGCTGCCCGTCTAGCACAAATCTGAGATATTTTCTGTGCGCTGTGTGGATGGTAATATGGAAGTAGGCGTCCTTGAGATCTAGGGTGACCAGGAAGTCGTTTAGTACGAGAAGTGGAAGGACTTGTTGGTGTGACCATGTAAAAATGGCCCGACTATGTAAATGTTTAGAGGTCTGAGGTATAGGATGTGTCTTAAAGAGCCGTCCTTCTTTGGTATTAGGAAATATAGTGAGTATACCCCTTTGTTTTTTCTGATACTATGGAACCATTTCTATTGCATTTTTCTGCAGGAGGGCTATTACCTCCTGTCTGAGCAGTGTTAAATGTTCTTGTGACATTGGATGTTGCTTGGGTGGTCTGTTTGGGGGGGGTGGATGTTAGTTCTAGACAGTAACCTGACTGAATTATTTGGAGCACCCACCTGTCTGATGTGATGTGATGTTTTCCCAAGCTGGCAGATATTGTTAAAGTCTTCCCCCGACAGGAGTGGAATAGGACGGGGGAAGGGAGTCATTGGGCAGAGGAAGAGGCCGAGCTGAAGTTGTTATTTTTACCTCTGCCTTTGTTATTGTTACCCCTGTAACCACCTCTTTGGTAGCCCTTGCTGTAAGTGGACTGTGTAGGGGCTTTGTACGAGGTAGAAGGTGTGTCCGAAGAGTATCCCCTGGTGGCACCTCGATAGGATGAGCGACGAAATGAACGTCTGGGAGCCTGCGACTGCAGGGCTCCCATAGATTTGGCGGTATGTGTATCCTTTTTCATTTTTTCAAGTGATACATCTACATTAGGTCCGAATAGGTGTTGCTCATCAAAGGGTTGATTAAGAACGGCACCTTGTACTTCAGGTTTGAACCCCGATATACATAGCCAGGCATTTCTACGTAATAGGACGCTGGTGTTAACTGCCCTAGAGGCAGTATCTGCTGCATCCAGTGCACACCGAATAGAGGTGTTTGTAATGTTTTTCCCCTCTTGGATAAGTTAATTTGCTCTATCCTTGTACTTATTAGGGAGGTGCCTCATTAATGATTCTAATTTGTCATAATGTGCCCTGTCATATCTGGCTAATAAGGCCTGTGTATTGGCGATACGCCACATGTTTTTTGCTTAAGATGCCGTTCTTTTCCCTGATGCATCAAGTAGCTTAGTCTTTATCTGGTGGTGGAGCTTCACCTGATGTTTGTGAGTTTGCTATCTTGCGTGCATTGGAAACTACAAGGGAGTCTAGTGGTACAGAACCTTTAATATATGATGGGTCTGAGGGAACAGCTTTATATTTTTTCTCTATGCGAGGGTTAATGACCAGAGTTCTGACTGGGTCTTTGAAGACTTCAGGAGCATGCTTAATCACTCCATTAAGCATTGGTAGGATGGATGAGGACCTTTGTTCACAATCAAAGGTATCCATTAAGAAGTCTTCATCTACAGGGTCTGTGTGCATGTCTACCCCATGATATTGCGCAGCCCTGTGAATTAATTGATTGAAACCCATAGTGTCTTCTGGTGGGGAAGGCCTTGAGGGGTATATGTCAACCTGAGGGACATTTGGGACATCTGGGGTGTTATCATCCCATGGGTCAGGTGTTCCTGTAGGAGTAGCTGGATCAGGCATGTTACCCCCCCATTCCATCAGAGCTATCATCCCTGTTGTCATCGTCTGGTATGATAGAGGATGCTGGGGAATGTTGTGGTATGGGAGGATGTGGTGATGGTACAGGTGAAAGAGAAAGGAAACGCAGTATTAATGGGGAGGAAGTCATGTCCTTCATTGAATGCAGAGCTGGTGTGTCCAGTGGTCGCTTTTTTGAAGCCATAATCAGCTGTCCAGTGATTGGATCTTCAGCTAGAGCCTTTTGAGCAGGGTCTGGATAAAGTAAGTCCTCTGCAGGAGTCCGATCTTTTGGTGCGGAGGAAGGTTTTGGCACCGAAGCGGTTTGTTTTGGTTTTTTGGCAATGTCTTTAACCGGAGAAGCAGGAGTCTTTTTCGTCTCCGAAGCTTTTTTCGGCGCCGGTATGTTTTTTGGATCCAATGGTTTTTTCGGTTCCGGAGGTTTTTTCGAATCCGAAGCGGGTTAACTTGGTTCCGACCTGGGTTTCGGTGCCGAAGGAGTAGTGGTGTTTCGGCGCTGATGGTTTGGATGCAGACGTGGCCGGTAAAGTTGTCTTTTTCGGGGCCGGTAAGTGTACGCCGGCACCGTGCGAAGGCCGACTCGAGCCCGAGTCGCCTGAAGGCTTCATTAGCTTCTTAGCCGGGTCCTAAGGTGGGGCAGTAGAAGCAGTGTGTCGGTGTGCACCCGAGCCTGAGGGCGAGGGTGTGACCGGGGCCTTCTTTGGGTGTGTCGAGGAAGGGTCGGGGTCGACGGTCTTACTTACGACCCGCTGTGCTGGAGTGATGTCCTCGACTTAGGAGTCTTCTGCCTCTGAATTGCTGTCGACGTCGTGTTGTTCTGGAACGTCGACGCCTTCCTCGAAGATGTCGTCCGGAATCGAAGCAGAAGATCGAGTCATTGTTCGCCTCGCTCTTCGGTCCCGGATAGTCTTCTTGGAGAAGAAAGAGGCACATGCGGAACAGTCTTTGGCCTCATGCTCCGGGGAGAGGCAAAGGTTGCACACTTCATGAAGGTCGGTGTGGGGAAACTTCGACCCACATTGAGGACACTTTTTAAATGGTGTCCTTTCCATGAGTTGGAGTCGAGGCCTAGTTAGGCCCGAAGGCAGTCGACGACGACCGGAATCTAAGTTTTCGGTGTTGAAGGGTAGCGTCAACTGGAAAAGCGTTCGAAACTTAAGTTCTGTAAGTTGGCGAGGATTGCGCGCCGAAGGAAATCGGTTCCAACACGGAGCGCTGAAAACACATCCGAGCCCGGTGGCGGAAAAAAACAATCTGGGGATGGAGCCTATGCCCATGCGCAGTATCATCCAAAGGAGGAGTCACCTATCCCGTGGCTTCCAAAGACTTTTCCACAACAAAACAAACTGCAAACATCCGGGTCCAACACTAGGTGGCCATCTATGCATAGTGTGTAATCTGCAGCTCATATGCCTCGATCATATAATTCACACATCCACCCCTTACACATTCTTACTTATTGCACCACCAGGCACTCTATAACATAACAGCACCTAATTGGTCTTCACCAACGTCAGGAAAATACTTCCCCCACAGAGGCTCAAAGCAAAAACTATACCCTTCCAAACACACCTAACAAGGTGTAACTTCCTATCCATATGGGCAAGCGCTTTACAAATGTTGAAATACAATAAAACAATATTTAAGGATTTTATCAACTAGATACTAGATGCAACAAAATCTAATGAATAAAAACCATTTGTCAACTATGATACATTTTGCATTTTACAATAAAAAGTTATTTTCAATTCTCAACTTAACAGAAGCACTGCAGTGTAGCAATAGAATGGAAAAGGCACATGATTTTCACCAGATGCTGATGTTCCAGTACGTACCATGTTCCAGTACAACCTAATGTATCACCACGTGCAGATGAGTTTGGTAATGTTAAAAGGACCAAAGGGTACTGGCTATGATGAATGTTAGGTTGTATTGTACTATTTGTATAGCGCATCACACCGCTGGTGAGTACATAAAGTGCTCCAATTACCAACAGATTCCTAGTACACCTGAAGTGTGTAGTTGGCAGGGTGTAATGTAGATGGCTCAACATTTAGTGCAGTGAATGGAGGAGCCACTACGATGAGAGGCCAATTGACTATAGTAGGTCACATGATGCTCCACCAAACACCTAGATTTCAATTTTGGATCTAGTGATACAGAGGAGGCACTTATCTAGTGGAACACACATGCCTGTTGCGCCTTGGGGCACAATGTATAATACGGGTCCTGG
Source organism: Lissotriton vulgaris (assembly GCF_964263255.1). NCBI lineage: Eukaryota > Metazoa > Chordata > Amphibia > Caudata > Salamandridae > Lissotriton > Lissotriton vulgaris. The sequence continues at coordinate 733,110,808 of NC_141687.1, forward strand.
AGGTTAATTCATGTGGCTGAAAAAGATGTGCCAAGAGAAACGCAGACACTGTAAAGCATGTAACATGAGGACTACTGAAGAGGGCCTATTTAGCTTTAAACCTGATTTAGCAAGACCTAAAGAGGCAGCCTTCTAGAACACCTTTTCCCAGATTAACTGCAAGCCAATTTTTCCTCTAAAATGGTCTTTACTCTGGCCTTTTACATGATTTTAAGCAATAAACTCCTCAACTGATATCGAGTCACTGGCTGCCTTTTTCTCTGCAGCCATTTGAGGGCCTTCCCTTTCATTCAGGGTGTTAGATGAAAATGCGTTCAATATCTTACAGTATTCCAATGTATCTCTGGTTTAAGGCAGTGAATACAGTTCAAATGCAGTTCATTCACAAAAAGTCTTTTTGCCATATGAAGAACATGAACACAAAGAAAAAAAAAAAGTTTCTGGCAATTCAGTCATAATGACAGAAAGGATTATGTTACTTTCCCTGTAAGCATCTGTTCTTGGCATGTAGTGCTGTAGATTCAATGATAAGCATAAGTCTGCCATCTAGTGTTGGACTCAGATGATTGCAAGTTGTTTTTGTTCATAGACGTTTTTCGAGTCACAAGGCTGTTTGACTCCTCCCTTTGGTAATACTGCACCTGGGCATCAACTCCATTGTTAGATTGTTTCACCGCAGGTCGGTGAGAATGGAGTTAAAAGTGTCAGTGATGTGATGTCCATGCAAATAATGTGAATGAATGTAAATTTGAAAAGTAAACTGACCTACGCAGGCGTCCGTGGAGAAGGGTGGGTGCATGCGAATCCACAGCACTACCTGCCAAGAACATATGGTATCAGGGTAAGTAATATAATCTGTTCGACGCATGTGTGGCTGTAGATACGCATGCTTAGCATAGACTGTAAAGCAGTCCCTCTCCCAAAGTGGTAGCAAGATGGTGGGGTTACACTGATTTAAACGAGTACATAGCACTGCTTGTCCAACCTGGATTGTTGACACGCTAACACATCCACAGTAATGTTTTTGTGAAGGTGTGTGGTGTGGACTATGTTGCTGCTTTGCAAATGTCAACAATGGGTATGGTCCCCAGGAATGCCATAGAGGTCCCTATTTTATGGGTTGAGTGGGCCTTAAGGGGGAACACAGACCTGACTAGGAGCAGCCTGATGATGAAGCATGGCACCCGACAGGGTGTGTGAGGGCATTATAATCCCAAAAAATGGATTCCCAACTTTGAACTACTTGGGTCAGGTTGGTTTTTATTCCCTATCTTTGACTCATCTCAGAGGAGCAGCATAAATATTTTGTTTCATTATTTCCTTGGGCCTTTATGCTGGACCGGTCCAAAAGCCCTTTGTCTCCCCCCCCCCCCCCGAGTATAATGTCCTGAAGAGGCCTTTGAGGAATTGTTTTATAATTTTATTAGACCATAACTAGGATGAGTTACTAGATAGTCTAAATCTAGAAATTGTTGCCACATTAACTCTGATAAGTTCATCCAGATTTTGCTAGATGGAGTAAATGTGGAAGAATTTGTTCTAGGAGTTCTTGATGGGACACTGGCATCATTGTAAGAGCACGGAGGTGGGGTGAGGAGCAGCCTGCAAGGCGCGCTGTACTGCGTGACTCGCGCCCTTCCCCCTATGCAATATTGATGCCCTGGTATTGTGCGGACCTCGAGTGGTGTATCAGTGCAGACTGGAGCTCTACTGCTGGACTTGGGGCATACGAATTGAGGGGCGACCTGCATACTTTTTGTATGATGCCCGGTGGCGCTACCTCGCTAGCTATGGGGGAGACTGACTTTGGGCTCCTTCCTTTGACTATCACCTACCCAGCCGGACTTCGGGCTAAAACGTCCGCGTCTCTCCTGACCTTACCTTCCCCTTCCCCCTCCCCCTTACCCCAACCCTCCCCCTCTCCGCTCCTACTCTTTCCAGCTTCTGTCCTCTGCCCTCACATGCCCTTGCCCTTTGTCCCCACCCTGTTTTTCTGTGAACCTCCTTCCTCGCCACTTGAGACTGATTTATTATGTCTGATGCCCGATGGAGCTACCTGGTTTAGCTATAGGGGAGATGGGCTGTGGATTCCTCCTTGGTCGTCACCTACCCAGTCGGACTTTAGACAGACTTCCTTTCGTCTCTATGGTTGTCTCTTCCCTTATTCTCACTCTCTCTCCTGCCCTACCCCCCCACTACTTTCTCTCTCCTTTCTCTCCTCCCCTAATGTATTGCTGACTGTTTGGTTTAATGCTTACTTGTTGTTCTTTTTCTGGTATTGTTGAACCACATTGTTGCACTTCCTTTTGTGTCTCCTGTCGTCTCCTCCTGCATCCTCCCCTCTATTTATGTGTCTCCCTCCCTCCTCTCTCAATGTATTGAGACTTAACTATTTTGTCTGATGCCCGATGGAGCTACTTGGTTTAGCTATAGGGGAGATGGGCCATGGATTCCTTCCTTCGTCGTCACCTACCCAGTCGGTCTTTAGGCAGACTTCTTTTCGTCTCTCCTTATGGTCTCTTCCCTAGCTCCTATTCTCTCTCTCCCCTGAATCTTTCACCTGGCCTGCTACTCTGCCTACCCCCCTGTCCTTTGGGCCCTTTGACTAAGCACTCCTTCTCCCCTTGTTGGGAAAAGATCCAATATTTATACTCTGGATTCTCAGCGAACCCGCTGAGTGAGTCCACTGCGCCAAGGGAGCCACACACACTTGAGGTATGGTATGGCACCCCTTGCCAAAGCACTCCCTCTCCCCTTTTTGGGGAAGGATCCAGTATGTAGGCCTTGGAGTCTCAGAGACCCCTCTGAGAGAGTCCACTGCGTAAATGGAGCCTCTCGCAATAGAGATGGGGAAGGGATACCACTTCCCCTGGGATCACAGCTTATTGGACTTTGGACGTTGCCTTGACTCGTCTACCGGTTGTGTCCCCGCCACCCTTCCCCTCCTCTCCCCATGCTGTGTCTCTCATCGTCCCCTCCTCTTTCCCGCCTTCATTATCTGTCTACTTCCCCTGCTCCAACCTCCCTCCCCTGAATCTCTCACCTTGCCTGCTTTTCCCCTTACGTATTTGTGCTTATTGTTTATCTCGACCTTACAAGTAACTATGTTACTATGCTCTAAGAACTGTTTAACCTTTGTAACGATGTAACCTGTAACTATGATCTGAAGCTCATGTGAAGCGCTCTGATACCTTCGGGTCTAGCCAGCGCTATATAAAACTTTTCAAAATAAAATAAATAATAAAATCTACGATAGCAAAAAGAGATGTAGTGTGTAGTGATTCTAGAGGTTCTACAGGGGCTAAACAGAGCACACTAATGCTCCTTTTTGTGGCAGTGCGGGCAAGCAGTTAGGCTTATCAGAGGGTTCTGTTAATGCATTTGTTGTACACGCAGTGGTAACAAATAAGAGAGGCACTCAATGAATAAATCCAAGACCAATTTATAAAAATAGTACTTTGGTATACTTATTTACTAAGACTAAAAAACTTTCATAGAAGCAAATAGTTTATAAATAAAAATACTTTTCAGTTTCAAAAGCGGACACTGCAATTTTCAGCCTTTGCAATGTTAACGTACGGGGGCAAAACAATGCAGTTTTGCATGCAAGTACACAACTTACAGTTCCAGTCTTCGGGATTGAAGATCAGCAGAGGGCAAGGTTCAGGTAAGGACAAACACTGCACCACCCGTGGCTAGAGACAGAGGTCAAATCAGGTGTAAAGGCACAATGTTAACCAATGGAGACCTGGGGTGCTTGAAGACATGCTGCCTGCAGGTAAGTAAAAAAGCTGCTGGGCTCAAGCTTCGGAGATTTAGGCAAGCACGTGGAGGGTCCCACAAGGCAGCACCAAACATACACCACCAGCGGCACAGGGGCAGCCAGGTGCAGACAAGGTGACAGGCGCCCAATATAAGTGAATGGTGGAGCTCTGTTTTGGAAACAGGCTGCAGGCATTGATCCGGAGCCTGCACAAAGAGAACCAGCGACAGCAGAGGTAAGTTGGGATGCTGTGGGTCACAGGGACACCGTCAGTCGAGCTCTGCAAGACCCAGGGGCTTCAGGTGCAGGAGTGTCCTTTGGCGTCGGGTTTCTCTTACCAGAGCCGGTCGCAGTCGGGGCAGCCTTCATCTTTACACTGCAGGCGTTGTCGTGGAGTCCAGGAGTCAGCCAACGCTGTACTTGGACTCCGGATTACTTGGGAACCTTTTCGGTACCAGTGGTCCAACTGGACTCAGGCTGGAGGCGGTGGGCGCAGAGTGGTCACGGAGCACAGCTCCGGAGCGCATCGGAGTCCTTTGTCTTGGTTTCTTGTGGACAGGTCTGCTGGTTTTGGAGGTCACTGGCTGCAGGACAGGCATAGTTTTCTTTGCAGGGTCTTTGAAGCTGCAGGCATGCCGGTTGGGCTGGGGCAAAGTCAGCGGGTGTCTTCAGGCTTCCCTGCACGGAGGCTTCTTCATCCTTTCTCTCTTTAGGTAGGCAAGAACTTGTTTCAAGGTCTGGAGGAGCCACTCAAATACTAGATTTAGGGGTGGGACAGGGGAAAAGCAGGTAGGGACTAATAATTCCTTACCTGGAGTGGTTATTATGATGCCACCCACCTGTTAGAAGGGGTATAGCCCTAGCCCTGATTGGTTAAATCCTACTATCTTCAAGATGGTGGGCACTGAATAATGTGCTTTACTTCGCCACCTGTGCCTGAGGAGTGGAGTTGGAGAAGGTGGGGGGCAACACCTCCTATTCTTCCTAGGTTTTTCTGCTTGTTCTCCTGTCAAAAGTGGGGGTTTAAACAGGGGCCTGCCATCTGCTGCTAGCAGCAGAGGCTGGGTTCACATTATAAAGGAGCATGTCTTTGAAGCTTCACTCTCTAGCACTGTGCCCATGCTGGGGGAGGAGGTGTGACACCTCTTCCCAGGACGTGCTTTGTTTCTGACCACGGAGAGTAGAGGTTCTCGACCCAGGGGTCCACAAACATATCTGGTGGCAGAAGGCTGTCTAAAGCCATTCAGAGACAACACCAGGGTTGGTAGGTTTTCAGGGGGCCCCTCTGAGGTGCCCTCTGAGTACATGGCTTAATGAATCCAACACTGGCATCAATGTTGATTTATTAAGGGGAGTCATTTGGTACCAAACACTCCTGGGTTCAGCAAAGCCATCATGGTGCTGGGGAACTCAAGTTGTCGCGATTCCAACCCATGTACTCTCTATGGCAGCCCTGGCTCTTACAGTATCTAAGAAAAAAATTAAATATTGAAGGGGCATATCTGCTTATGCAGATTTACCCACACCTGTGATATAGTGCGCCCTGCCGGAGGGCGGTAAATTCTGCTAGAGGGGTGACTTACCTATACTTTAGGCAGTGCTTGTTTGCATGGCACACAGGCATTATGCTATGTTGTCTTTGTCCTTATTCACTGCACCAGGGCATGCCAGCTGTAGTGGCATGGCCTTGGTGAGGGGGTCCCTAGGGGACTGTCTTCAGTTCGCATGCCCTAGATACCAAGGGTACTGTAGGAGTAGGGTCTGATTCCTATGGCCACCCCCACTTTCTGCTGCGATTCTCTGGTTTTTCGACTTTAGTGTGGCTGTGGGCCTGCTAATCAGTCCCACAGCCCAGCTGTTCCTCTCTCTAAATTGATACCATGTACTTTAGGTACATACCAGATTGGTTACTGGGTCACTCATGTGAACCCCTGTATAGTGTACCATAGGTAGCCAGGGCATAGGTGTACCCTAGGCCTACCAAGGGCTGCAGCATGTATTGCGCCACCCCTGGTTTGCCTTCCAAACTGACACCACAGGTCTGTTCACACAGCCCGAGTAAGGTGGTGTAATCACCCCTTACTTAGATATAGTATACCTATATCTGCCTTTACATATAGACACATATACACCTATAAGCCACTCCTATGGTAGGCCTCGACAATCCTGGAGGCAGAGTTATTGGTTTTATGTGAGAGGGTGCCCTAACAAGAGCTGAGCCCCTCTGCAGCTTTTGGAACCATCTCCTTATAGCTGTTCTATGATATAGCCATACCATATACTCTTAAGTGCATTATAATCCTTGCGGTTAATGCTAACTTTGGTTTGGCTTTGTCAAAACATGTTGTGTAAGGTGTCAAACACTTTGGAATACTACCCCCCCACCCTCCCAATTATGGCGGCGGGGGTAGCATTCCACCCTTCTAGAAGGAAAGGACATGTAAGTTACTGCTTAACCCGGTTAAAGTTAAACAGAGCCTCAGCATCACAAAATGGATGCTGCTGCCACAGACACGAGTCTGACCTCCTGTTGCTGGACGAAACTCCGGCAGGGGAGGCCTGGGCAATAGGTTTCCTGTCCAGGGAGGTGCTTGCACCTCCCCAGACAGGGGTTTTGTGTATTAGTGCAGGGAGGGCTGCATTCAGTTAATGCATCTAGTCACTGCCTGGGGCACACAAGGTGCTCCATGCATAGCCCGGTTCAAACCAGTTGCTGGGGCACTCCAGCCCCAGCTCTGGCGCGAAACTGCATAAAAGAAAAGTGGTGTAACCACCCCCTTCTCAGGTCCACCCATAGGAGGGACCTAGTCAGGTAATCCAGCCCCCATCCTTAGTATAAGTATAGGAGCTGTGTCCCCAGGACTTTAGATTATCCTGGACGAATCTTTGAAAGACATATCTTGGACCTTCGACATTCCATTCTGACTAAGACGGAAGACATCTCCCTTGGGACCACCCTGTGCTAACAGGCACCAACAGCAACTTTGCCGGTCTGCAGTTTCATGACTCTGCGATTCAAGAACTGGACTCTCAAGACTTCTATGATCCCGATCCACATCAAAGGTGAGACACCCGTGGCGGACACGAGAGACGTGGGACCAGACATCTTGGACATGCTGCATTTTGCTACCTGCACTCCTTTCCTGAAGCCTCAGTAAGTTGTGCATTGGGGTACGAGAGGCCCCAGCCCCGAGTGCCATTTGCACCGAAGCTCAGGCCCCCACACACCGCGAGTGTCCCGTGGACCCCGCCTTTGCATTTGAGCTAGACGCATCTTCCCAGTTCCTTGCCCGTTGGCTAGTGAGCCCCCTGAAGACGCCATCTTGAATTTACTTTGGTTTCCTGGTTGCTCCAGGCTTGCTCCTGCTTCCCTGAAAAGGAGAAGCGCCACAGACCTTGCTAGTCTGCAACAGAGCCAATCTTGACATACTGCGTGGGTTGCGGTTGCCAAGGCTTGTTGGGTCCAATCCGGACACCGACACGCAGTCATCTAGATCCATTATGGGACAGCTCGGATCCAGCACCTGGTCGTCGATGCCTCGTGGACCTCGTGGCTGAAGAGCCCAACTCACCTTCTTCACCTTCAAGCACCAGACATCGCCTGGTTCCATCCTGGTACCTCCCTGGTCATGGCTAGTGACCCAGACTCTGTCCCCTCTGCTTTCAGGTTCTTCACATCACCGATCCACCCTTGGACCCACACGGACACTTTTCCTCTGGTCACCTGCAGCACTTATTTGCAGCGCTCCATAGAAAACGACGACGAAACCCGACACCGATGCACCCGGCTTCCCTGGGTGAGGTAACACGAGTACTCCGGTGCTCCCGAGGGTCTTGACTCTCGAGGTTTCCTAGTTTAAAAGGGTTCCATCCTAGTCCATCCGGAAGGGTCCTTAAATTGCCTATTTGTAACTTTCTTCGTTTCCCATAGAAAGTCAATTGTAATTCGCGACTGTGTTTAGACACTGCACGAGTCTCCTGTGGGCCTCCTACTTCCTAACCTTTGGTTGTTTAGTGTAGCCCCAGCGATTCCACAGGCCCCAGGCCTGCTTTCTAACTCTCACGTGGTATTTATACCACTTTCTTAGTATATGGTTTGTGAGGGCCCTAGGGCATAACGTATACTGTGCAACTTATCGTATATTAACTGTGTGACTTGTATTGTATTTTTACCTCTGACCTCCTAAAGAGTGCAGAGGGGTTATGTTTAGATTAAATACATATATATTTGATATATACCTTGTGTGGTGTCCTTTCATTTGGTATTGAAGGGATTATATATGGTAAAACAACTTGCTTAACTCACCCACTGAAGTCTTAGCCTGAAGACTGCTGGTTCATGCTACCACTAGGATAGCTTTTTATAAGGTTGACTTTACAAACACAATCAATAAGTGTTGATTGGACTGGTGCAAGGTGCCCACTAGAACTAGTGGACATCATATGCCAGGCTAACTTCTCACAGGTACCATTTACTAGGGACTTGGAGGGGCCAAAGTTACCAAATGGGGAACAGCTTTAGGGAAGCAGTACTGGCACAGGCAACTGGGTTGGCAGGTACAATGCGCACTACAATTAAAACATTTTCCAGGCAAAACATGGGGGACTAACAATGTAAAAAAATGGCAATTTCTTGGTGAAAAGGCATGGTGCAGAGTTCAGGCCGAATGGAAGCACCCTGAAATGGTAGTGGGTGCCCGCTGTCTTGAAATGCAGGAATTTGCTGTGTTTTTGGTGGATTGGTACAAGAGTACGCTTCCTGGAGGTCTAGGGCCATCATATGATCTCCTTTGTTGAAAAGGTGCAGTACATCCTGGAGTGTCACCATGCGGAAAGCTTGCCTCTTTAGGAATTTGTTTAGTTCCTTAATGTCCAAAATAGGGTGCCATTCTCCGGACTTTTTGCGGACCAGAAGTTCTGTAGTTTAGGAACCACTTCTATTGCTTGTTTTTTTCAGCATGGTTGATAGTTGAACTAAGCTGTTTTAGGTAGGGTGAGAGTGGTCCTTTTGGCGGGGTGTTCTGAGATGTTTTGGTGAACTCTAAGGTGTGTCTCCAGGTAATAACGTTGATCACCAACCTGTAGGAAGTGATCTTGGACCACTGACAGACATAGTTTGAAATTCTGCTCCAAAGTTGGATTGAGTAATAGAGAGGGGCAGCTGGCACCTTGTATAGATCACTTTCTGTTAAAGTCTCTGCCTCCATAAGCAGATTTTCCTCTGGAGTGTTTGTATCTTGTGGCAGGTTGTGGTTTGAACTGCTGCTGTTGGTGAGAGTACTTTGGCCTGCACAGAGTTTTACTCAACTGATAATGTTGTTGATAGAGGTGGTAAACTCCTCTAAATGAGAAAGCACCTCTGCCTCCTCAAAAATGCTGCTTGCGAAAATGAAGGTTTCTGAAGGACTTGGCTGTATCCATGTCAGTCTTGATGGACTGGAGTGCGTTGTCTAGGTTTCCCAAACAGTGACTCACCATCAAAAGTCATGTCCAGAACTTTGCTTTGGATTTCTTGGCAGAAAGAGGTAGATTTGAGCCATCCCCGGTGACCGAGAACAGCAGCCCCTGGAAGCTGCCTGAATCCTATAGAGGATATGTCGATGGAGGAATCTATGATCTCTGCCAAGATTCTTTCCCTCTCTTGTAGAATCTTATGGGCTTCCAGTTTGGCCTCTTCTAGTAAAAGATCAATGCATGTGAAAATATCAGAGCACATTCAGCTGTCGTAGTGGCCTAAAATTTCAAGAGAATTTGCCGTTACCACTATTGCGGCTGCCATAGAAGAGAATCGCTTCCCGATAGTATCAAGCCTGAGCCCATCTCTGATCGGAAGAGAGAAGATTGGAGTGGACGGGTTCTTAGAGCAACATTTGGCCGCTTTCGATACCACTGAGTTCGGTTTAGGTTGGCCAATTAAGCATACTGGGGAATTGTCCAGAGCTTTACACTTTTTATATGGGGATGATCGCGGACACCGTATCAAGGTTTTTCATGGTTTTGAGGTTTCTTGCCAGATAAAATCAATTATTGGGATAGCCCAAACAGAGTTTTTTGGTGGGCTTTTTAAAGTTGTAGATGAACCAATCTGCTTGTTTCGTCAAGAGAGGCAGTTCACATCTCGTTGCAGCCTGTTCCATCAAACTGTGGAAACCACGGACATCCTCAGATGGGGAATCCACTGGCGCTAGTGTTGGAGGAGATGGAGTGGTAATGAGGTAATCATCCCATTCATTGGGAGTAGCGGGGAAGTTTCTTAAATCTCCCTCCTCTATCTCTTTGTCTGTTTGTGCATGGTCAGTAGGGGGAGCAGTGAGCATAGAAGGCAAAGTGGGCACTAAAGTTTTTGCAAACTGTTGTAATGGTGGTGCTGTGTGTGCGTTTGAGGAGGCGGTACAGGTTTAACTGTCTGCGGAGCTGGTGCTTAGAAGGTAGATTTGGGAAATCTATGGCAGTAATCGTGAAGCATATTTTGGCGGCTGCTCACAATAGACAGGCATTTGGATAGATGGCTCCTGTGGGTCTTGTTCACCAAAGTAAGGATATTCCTGTTGGTACGGTTCGGAATGCTCTCCATCTGTGTAGTAATCCTCATAGTACTGGTCATCGTCATCTTCCTGACACTTCACCTGGAGTTCGGAAGGGCTGTGGGCCACTCCAAAAAGAGGCTTCCTAATCAGGTTCGTCATCATCCAAGAGATAAGGAAGTGGCCATAGAGAGTGTAGTAACCCCGCTGGCTACTACCAGTCACTCTCCTTAACATCCCTAAATTGAGTATTTAGGTGGCCCCATTACACTGGGAACTCAGATTTGCATGACTGAAGGACAACGGAGTCGAACTGTAGAGTAGCTGTGCACTTGACAATTGCAAAGACCCGACTCATCCTGCAGCTATACATCCTCTAAAAGCTTCAGAGGGCCGCAAGCTTTTCACCAACCAGCCAGCATCTCCCTTGAAGTGGAGGAGTCTCTTCACTGAACCCTGCAGACACCGATCGTGCAATGCAGATCATCGACCGGAGAACCTACGCAGCAGCATCTCAGGAAGAGGCCACAGTGTGTCCAGGAGGTCAGCCCCGCCGACCCATCCAGTCTTCAAGGCGCCGATTCACCCCAGAGGCTCCCTGCACTAATACCTGGTTCTCGGAGCCTGATGAGGGCACCTAGGCTTGTTTGTGTTCAGCCTGAATACACTGTTGCCAAAATCGACCTGCACGACCAAGGACTCCAACAGAGGCCAGCTCCTCACCAGAAGTTGTCTTGCTGTGTTTCTTCTTCTTCTGCAGGTGCACTGGAGAACTGAAAAAGCCTCAAACTCACCGACCCGCCGGAAATGCACCTCACTTCATTCTCTTCCATGTGCTCAAATTTTACAGAAACTACAATATTACTTTTAGGCATATCAAACATTGCACAGAGCACCCCTCTTCATTCTCTTCCAACTTGCGCAACTTTTATAGAAATTACAAAATTACTCTTAGGCATATCAAACATTGGGGATCATTGAAAGAAATGAAGATTTCTTTGTATAAAGAAAGCAAAGCAGCTAGGCGATTTATGTGTAGGAAATGGCCAGTTAAACTATATTATTAACAATCGGAGGCAGAAAAATGAAACTGCTTAATTGGTTTCAGGTAACCAAAAATGTCATTTAAAATTCTATTTGTGTCAGTGTCACTCAACATAAAAACATACTATCACAAAAAACATTTAAAAAGGTATGCGTGCACTCTAAGTAGCATCTTGAGCAAGCATGTTGCAAAATGGATGTTCATAACTGAAGAATTAAACCAGTAATAGCCCCAAGACTGCAAGTGAGCACAACAATAGCTGAATCTGTTCTTTCAACTTAAGAAAACATATTGTAAATGTAACAGACAGACTCCAGAATTTTGGTCATTCATGCTTTTTCAGTTATACAGTACACCCATGAAAAATCTGGATATATAATTTTATTGTAATTGTATTTATATAGTGCTTACTACCCCAGACGAGGTGTCAAAGAACTTTTACGGAGAGTAGCACGCTACTCCGGAACCCATAAAGGATTAGTGTTGAATTAGTATAGTGTAATATGAAAGTAATTTGAGTGGTGGATAGGTTAGTCAGAAATTTGGCTTCAGAAGGATAGAGGGAGAGATAAAAGAGGGAAAAAGGTCTGCATTTATATAGTGCGTGTTACCCTTAATGGGGTGTTGAAGCACTTTCTTGGCGAGTAGCACGCTACTCCGGAACCCATAAGGATTAGTGGTGAATTAGTATAGTGAAATATGAAATTTGAGAAGTGGACATGTTAGTCTGTTATTTTGATTGAAAAGGATAGTGGCGAGATAGAAGAGTAAAGGATTTAGACCTTTTTTTTGGGAGGTCATAGCAGTATTGTGAGGCTTGAGATGTGTACAAAGGGATGGTGGGGGGGGGGGGGAAGAGTCAGAGGGAAAACTTTGGAAAAGGCTTGTTTTGTGTATTAGTATAGTAAAAGGTGTCAGATGGAGCAATGAGGGGTAGAGTAGGGGAGAATCTAGAAAGGGCTATTTTGGGGATCATAGTAGTGGTATGGGGTTTGAGATGAAAGAGAGTGGATGTAGGGGATTTATAGGGTGAGAAATAGGGTAGTGCATTGAGGTTTGAGATGAGTCAGAGTTGAGGTAGAAGATCTACTGAATGAGGTATAGGGTGAGAATAGGGCAGAGCATTGGATATGCTGAATTAGAATAAAGTAATAAATATATGGATCCATAAGTACATAGAAAGTTTATAGATACAAAAAGGAAGTAAGTAGAAGTAGATTTAATATATTGATAGAGGTATAGGGTGAGGAATAGGGTAGGGAATTGAATATGCTTTTTGTTGTTGAGGAAAGTAGTAAATATAAAGATCCAAATACATGGAAGGTATATAGATGCATAAAGTAAGTAAACAGAAGTAGATTAAAGATGCATTCGATAAACTCTGGTTTTCGAGAGTTGTACTTAAAAATGTATTTATTTTTTCAAACAATTAATCTACATGTTCATACAAAGCAATACACATATATAGATACATATCTATAGTTCAAATAAATGCTTATATAAGAGTCGATAATGTGTTCAAATGAGTAAATTTGACACTCTACCTTTGTGGTCAGGTCTTGTTCTGCTGGAAGGGTTTCTCTTAAAGCACGCAAGCCATGCTTCACCAATTCATTCAGATTGCCTGCAAGTCAAAAGAACAATTACTTTCACAAGATTAGTGAATTACAGTTCTAAACTTATAGCTTGCAAACTCAAGGTGCTTTATTGGCCATGGACTAGGAAGTGCGTCTCGAAGCTTCTGTGTCCAACTGAGGACCCAGGGGATAATGATCCTGTCCACCAGCAAGTTCTGCACCACTGCAGAGTGGGGCTGAAACCTGTGACATCAGAGCATAGAGTGAGCAGTTTGGAGGCGCCTGTCGGCTGTGAGAAGTAGCCAAGCGGGCTGGTGTACTCTGGAGCCCAGTGGCCAAGATGGCGACCGCCGGGCTGCCCTGACCTGCCCACGCACAGTGGCAGCCTGAAAAGGGGGGTTGGGCGGGTGGGGGGGGGGGTCATGGATAAGCGGCAGCTTGATTAGACCACAAGTGTGGCCGGGGAGCTGTTTTCACGGTTGAAAGGGATACGGGTTGCCGGCCTTAGGCAGTTACATCACAGACACAGAGAGGACACAGACTCCTGAGGCGATTAGCCGGGAGAGACGCTCGATCTTTTTTTTTAAAAATTGTAAATTGTACTTGTGTGTTTTTAACTTGACTCACATGTTCCTGGGCACTCCCCCCCTCAAAAGCCACCTGACATCCCTGTGCAGCGGATCTTAGCGCTGCCGCGGGTAGGAAAAATTATTTTGCCGCCATTGCCAGAGCCCACAGGCCACGCCCACTGCCGGGAAGCCACGCCCACCCCCTTAAATAATGTGCATCCTCCGGACGTGCAGCGGGCGTGCCGCCAGCGCGCCAAAGGCGCGCCAAAGGCAAGCCAGTCTGCGCCCGTCCGCGTCCGGCGACGGGGGCAACTCAAACCTGGTTAACCCCAGACTGTGACCCAAATGTGATTCAAGCACTTCCCCCGGGTTACCAGATTTCTCGCAGGGACCGCACAAGCAGAAAAGGAGGAGGCCTTGCAATTATCCATAAATCTTTGTACCAGTGCCACTGCATCCTGGACCCAATCCCAGATTGTGAAAGCATGTCTTTCTGCCTCAAACTCAGCCCCAACGACAGTCTAACAGGGGCACTTGTGTATCGCCCCACAGGTCCATTGAGTCACTTCCACTACTCACTACCCTCGTTAGCGGCCGAATCTGATATGTCCTCTTCCAACTTCACGGTGCTGGGCGACTTCAATATTCACTTTGAAAACAGCACTGACAGCACCGCCAATGAGCTAGTCTCTAGCTTAGCCGCTATCCAACTAAGAACAACTATTCCGGTCCCCCACTCATAACAAAGGTCACCTGCCTGACCCGGTCTTTAGCAATTGCCCCAACCTCACGGTTGGCACTATCACACACCTCCCCTGGACTGATCACTTTCTCATTCCCCTTAATTGGTCCACCCACAGATTTACTCCCCCCACCCCTATTTCACGAAAGATGAGAAACTGGTCCAGACTCCTGCCAGAGCAGTGGTCGAGCCTCCTATTCACCTCAAAGCCCTCTCTCTCCCAGAGCCCCATACCCGACAGCAGGAAATTCAATAAATGGATCGAGGACTCCATCGACTCCATCCTCCCCACCAGGAAAACCATGTTAAAAAGAGCACGAGAAACTGCCCCCTGGTACTCGGAGGAGCTCAGGGAGTTAAAATGTCAGTGCAGAAAGCTTGAAAGGAAGTGGCGCCTAGGATACGCCACCACTGAAAAAAGCAGGTATAGGGAAGCTATTAGGGCATAAAAAACTCGAAATAAATACAGCTCAAGCCATTTACTTCAAAGAGAAAATCATGTCAGCTAGATCCAAGCCAAGTGAAATATACCAAGTAGTCAAAAGCCTCTCCAAGATCTCCCCCACCCACAGCCCCAGTCGACAATCCCATAGCTCGATGCAACGAGCTAGCCTAATTTTTCTATCAAAAGATTAATAAAATATATGTATCCATTGCAGCCCCCGGCCTAGAGATTATCACCACTAAACCCCAACCTCCAAGCGCTATAGAACACCCTCCGCGAGTATCCTTGAATGAATTCCCACCACTTGACTTCGAATCACTCAAATCCCTCGCACAACAGATAAAATCAGGCTCTCCCCGCGACCCAGCACCCCCTTGCATGATGAACATGGCCAACCAAGTCATCCTCCCCACCCTCATGGAGCTACTTAATAGCTCCATGCAAACAGGAGTGGTTCCCCCTACTTGGAAACAGGCAATGGTGAAAGCACTACTTAAGAAGCCCAATCTCAATCCCAAGGACCCTAACAACTACCGTCCAATCTCCCTGTTGCCTTGGGCAAGCAAAATTCTGGAGAAGCACATTAATCTCCACCTCACTAAATTCCGCGAAGAGAATCTTCTACTGGACTCCACCCAAACAGGATTCCGTCCTAAACATGGTACGGAAACGGCTCTTCTAGCCGTGACGGAAGAATCCAGGAGGATCTTGGACCGAGGGGGGTCAGGGGCAGTGGTCCTCCTCGATCTGAGCGCCGCGTTTGACACGGTGTGCCACAAAACCCTGCTGTGTCAACTATCCGATCTGGGAGTCTCCGGAAACGCTCTTGACTGGTTGGGATCCTTTCTGAGCGGAAGGACCTTTCAGGTCTTAGACCGTAACTCCTGTTCCACTAGCAGACCTCTAAACTGCGGGGTACCCCAGGGTTCCTCCCTGAGCCCCATGCTGTTCAATGTGTACATGAGACCGCTGGCTGAGGTCGTCCGCCAATATGGCATCAAGATCATCTCGTATGCGGACGACACACAGCTGGTGGTCTCCCTGGCACAGAGGAACAGCGGGCTCCCCCAATCCAACCTGGCAGCCTGCATGGAGGATGTCAGGAGATGGATGACAGCATCCTCACTAAAACTCAACTGCGACAAAACCGAGATCATGCTCCTCGGCCCCCCCACTCCCCCATCGACCAGCTATGGCCCTCCAGTTTAGGCCTACCCCCAACCCCGAAGGAGGACATCAAAAGTTTGGCTGGACAAAACCCTCACTTTTAACACTCAGGCAACTAAAACAGCAGCAACCTGCTTCGGAATCATCCGGATGCTGAGAAAGATCCTTCCAATCCTGCCCTTTGAAGCCAAGCAGGTGGTCATTCAGGGCCTCATCCAGTCCCGACTCGACTTTAGCAACGCCCTTTACTTGGGAGCCCCTGAATACGTGCTGCAGAAACTCCAGCGTACCCAGAAATGCGCAGCTCGTTCGCTACTCCAGATTCCCCGCAGAGAATTGGCTAAGTCAGGGATCAGGTCACTCCACTGGCTCCCTGTCAGGGAAAGAATAAAATTCAAAACCCTGTGCATATCGCATCAAGCTAGCCCTGAGATCAACCACACACTTCTCACCCCCTACTGCCCCGGCAAGCTACTCCGATCTACGAACGCATTCCTTGTCGCAGTCCCCAGAATCAAATGGTCCAGAGCAGGAGGCAGGTCCTTCACACTCAATGCCGCTAAACTATGGAACTCCCTTCCCCTTTCCCTAAGGACCAACCCCATCTTCTCGTCCTTCCGTAAAGAGTTAAAAAAATTCCTTTTCAGAAATTAATATTCCCCATCCCCCCCCCCTCCCCCCTCCCCCGGGCTCTCTCCCCCCGTCCCTCAGAGTACTATTTCCTCTACCTAGCGCTTGGACGCCCTCGGGCAGCAGTCGCGCTCTACAAAACCCCTTTCATTCATTCATTCATCATCCCCTCCCCCCACCCTCCCAAAATTCCCTGGACAGGTTATGGGGAGCTGGGGGGCAGGGGCAACAGAGCATCAGCGTATGGTGTAGTGAGAAGACCGCACGGGTAGAGCTTGGCTTTGGCAACAGGCCCACCTGCCCCAAGACTGGTACAAGTATTGAAGAGAAGTTGAACACTGGTGAGGGGCTGGCACAGACGAAGGCCTGATATCATTGAAACACGCTGGGTGCCTAAAAGAGTGACCACATGCTGGGTTCCTAACAGACACTGTATCAGACAGGTCCAGGCCCTGAAGTTAACAATGATATGCCTGCAGAGGCACTCGTGGATGTGCTATCTGCACTGCTTCAGGGAGGTCTGCAGACACAAAGTCTCCCCCGACCCCCTGGCCCCCTTTAAAGGAGAGACATCGTATTCTGCTGAACTTTTGGACCAGAGTCTACCTCACTGCAGTATTCCACCCCCCCCCCCGTCCCCCCCACCCCCCCCCACACACAATCTCCCGTATTTAACTGGTATTTGATGCAACTTTGACTGAAGTGTACTGGGTCCCTGCTAACCAGGCTCCCAGTACAAATGGCAAAACCTTTAGCCCCCCCCCCCCCAATGCAAGTGGCACTTGTAAATCACGACTACAGCAGGCATGACAGCCCTAAGGAAGGGTGCTTAGTACTACATTTGAGGGCATAACAGCATAAGCAGATATGTCCCTGTGCTGGTTAGATCCATTACTGCCAATACAAGTGACCAGGGAAGCCATTTTAAAACATGTGCTGGATAAGAGTGAAAACAAGTTTCCAAGCTACATGATGGCTTCACTGAAAATAGGGATGTTTGGTATCAAACATCTCGTATTGGTAAACCTACACTGATGTCAGTGTCAGATTTAAGAATACATGCACCTAGAGGGCACTTTAGAGGTGTCCCCCATAACACCTACCAGCATCTGGTGTATAGTCAGACTGGTTTCTGCCAGCCCTCTATCCGAGACACTGTTTTGACCTCCTAGGATGAGAGACTTTGCCCTCAGGAGACCCAGAACAAAGGCCTGGCCGGGAAGAGAGTGCAACACCCGCTCCCACAGTATGACACACTGATGAGCTTCCGTTGGTTGGCGAGCTTCAAAGAAGCTATCGCCTTTGGAATGCAAATCTGGCTTCCCTCACAGGAGATAAAGCCCCGGTCCTTAGCCCCCTTGGCACCAAGACAGGTGAGAAAATTAGCTAGTCAGGTAGGGGTGCCACCTCCAAGTTGGTACCACCCCTAAGGTGTACTACTGTGAGGTGGACGCAATTTTTCAAAAGCAGCAGACAGGAAGTGGTCATATACGGGGTTAGTGACCTCAAGGGACAGTAGCCCATTAGGTAATACATTCTCCTAATGCTCCTAAATTCAGTATTTTTAGGGAGTCCCTGGCACCAGAGAAAAGAGAACACCGAAGAGCCGCAAAAGAAGAGAAGACACAGCTGACCTAGTACCAACCCCGCCGGCCTGTCTGCATCCCTCATTAAAAAGGGCCCCATAGTCAACTCGTCCTGCAGCTGTGGCTCCAGAAACTTGGGAAGACTGCCTGCCTTCAAGAAAGACTCACGACCTCCCATGAACAGCAGATCTGTTCTGAAGAATCTCCAAAACAGAAGACTCTGAGACCTCTGGAACCGTCAAAACGCTACACCTCCGGCAAAGTTGAAGTGACACACCAACAAGGTTCCCCAGCCCGGTCATGTTATCGGCATGGAAGACCTGGTTCTGGATAAAACACCAGGGCCCTTGGTCGGGGCTTCCACCCTGCCAACAGAAAGACACTAAATGGTGGCCAGTGCCCTCACAGAGACAGAACACTAGACACCCAACAAACTCACCAACAAAGGGACAAATGAAGGAGGCCCAATACAAAACAGTGATGGAAGTTAAGCGCTGTAGAAATGTTCTCAGTAATAACAAGTGAAGGGTGCTGCTCTCGGAGGATAAGGGCAGTGGCTCAGACAGAGACAGAAAACGAGTGCCTGCCTGTGGTCATTCCCATGATGGCTGAACACTTGGGATTGGGGGTGCAATCCTCCCCTTGTTCGTAGGACCAACGACTCCAGGGTGCGGTAAAAAAAGTGTCATGCCTAGACATCCTGCTCAGAATGAGACAGAGGCAGGAGGCAAAGGCTTACGGACTGCAGTGCTTGAGAGGACTTGGGTTGTGTTCCAACGAAAAAAGCAAGAAACGTAATTTTGTTTGGGGTCAGACGTACTGTGAATTTGAGGGTTGGAGGGGGAGTAAGTTTCAGGACCACAGCATGTTAAGGTAGGATGGGGGGGGGGGGGGGGGGGGGGGGGGGGGTTTATCACATTGGATCACAAAGGTACACAGGGAATGAGGACCCCAACACACATTTAGCGATCGGGCATACAGGCCGGGAGAAAGAAACCCAGGTCACCATTACACCGACATGGACACTTAACTTGAAACGTTAATGGGCTAGGAAAAAGGTCAAGAGGGGTCTGGTCACTAAGGCTGTCGGGAGAGACAAAACAGACAGTGTTCCTACAGGAAACACACCTCACCGGAGGGCAGCATTGCTGCATGGGAAAGGGTAAATACTAATTGTCCTACAGTACACTTCGGGATCAAGGGGAGTGAAGAGCCTCATTAAGAGGACCTTACCCCTCCATCTGTCCCGCACATGGATAGACGCTAGTGGGTTTTGTGGTGTTACTGGGTGAGCGCGAAAGCAAGACCCTTCTGTTGATTAATGTACATTAATCAACAGATCTTCAAGCTGCAACATTCCTGGGGAATATTTCAATGGAGGCTCCCACGGCACTCTCGATTATTGAAGGGGGCTTTAACCTCGAACTAGATTCTTTGTTCGATAGAATGAGCATAAGAATAGAGGGAGAGAATGTAGCAAGGAAATGGGGAGCGATACAGCTACCAACAATAAAAGAATGGAAAACCGATCTAGACAGGGTAGGGGGTGTCTGAAGAAGAGGGAAAAGATATTGGGGGCCTGGCAGATCTACAGAGGCCTATTAGCAGGGTGGAAGAGAAACAGAATAGGTAGAGATTGTGCGGCAAACCGTAAATTCATCTGTGTTCATTTGCGTTTACTGCGATATACTGTGATGCGATGTAACTATCTCTGGATGAATATATTGACTGAGCTGTTAATAAAAAGGATTTATATAAAAAAAAAATTTTTAAAAAGAAGAATTGAGGGAGACAGCCCGAGGGAAACTGGAGGCATCTGCACAGGCAATGGTGGTGTGTGATGTTTGGAGCGCTCTTCACAGGAGCGAGAGGGGTTATTTCTATTATTTGAATGCACATGACAAGCACTATAGGCTTGGCTATTGTTTCACTTCTTGTTGCTGCCTGAATAAGTTCATAAAGGCAAAGTATCTACTCAGGGGGCTAAGCGATCACTCGCCTTTACGACTAACCTCTTTCCTTCCACAAACAGATGGAGGGAAAGAGGAACCTAGATGATAGGTATTTGGCGACTCTTGAATAGGCAAGTGGTCCAAAGACTAGATACGGCCATCAAACTCTACTTTGAGGAAAATAATGGAACAGTACAGAGTTCTGTCATGTTCCGGGAAGAGTATAAAGATATGATCTGGGGAGTAATTTTCACTGGGGAGATAGGCAACATGAGGGAAAGACCTAGCAGGATGGATGCCCAGTAAAAAGGTACAGATGCAGTTAAAGATGGACTACGCAACCCCACCCCCCGGCCTCACTTGAAAACCGACATGGACTTGAAGAAGACAGAGTACATGACTGTGGCTAGACATGAGGCAAAAACATACTACCTAGCAAAACAGAACTGAAAATACGAAGCAGGAAATTAAGCTGGCAAACTATTAGCGTGGATAGGCAGCAAGGAAAGGGAAGTAATGTTCGTTTGTGAACTTCAGGCAGAGTCTGGGGAAACGGTGAAAGACAGTCAACACATAACAGAGGCCTTCGTGAGTTAAATGGAATCCTTCTACAGCTCACAGCTATAGGTCACAAAAGGAGGAAGTACTGCCCTTCGTCAAGGATAGCCCGGTGTGGCACCTAGGACCACAACAAGCGAGAGACCTTGAGGCGGACGTCTCGGTAGAGAAGGTGTCAATGGCCATGGGAGAGATGCAGGTGGTGGCTCGGGCCCGAACAGTTGACCGGTTGAGCTATTTCACAAGCTGACCAGGAGGAGAGTGGAGCCTCTTCCTGCTATGTGATAGCATTTAAGGCTGGGAAACTGCAGGAGGACATGCAGGGGTGACATCGGAAACTGGTGTGGATGCGTCACGCTTCTCTAAGTTGCGTCTCTTTTCCAGCACCCAACAGCTGGACCAACTTCCAGAGGCCCAACACAGCAACAGGGTCCCAGCAAGGAAGTTCAGGGGAGCTGGTGGTGAAGTCTTCAGAACAGGAGGCAAGCTCGACTTCTTGGAGATCTTCAAGCAGGAGACACAGCACACAGCAAAGTCTTTATGCTCTCCTTGGCAGAAACAGCCACTTAAGGCCAACCCTAGACAGCACACAGCAAAGGGGCAGTACTTCTTCAGCTTGCCCAGCTCTTCTCCTTGGCAGAGGATCCATAGAGTCCAGAGGTAATCCAAAGTTCGGGGGTCTGGGCCCCAATACTTCTATTCCATTTCTCTTTGTCGTCTTATGGCAGAGAGACTCTGTGCTCATTCAAAACCTGTTCTGTCCATCCTGGTCCAGCTTCCTGGCACGAGGTGGAGACAGCATTGTGTAAAGCAGACCAGGCCCATTGAGGTGCAAGGAAACCTCCTACACCTACTCTAAATGCAGTCCAGGGCTATTCAGCCCAGCCCTGCTCATCCAAAAAAGGCAGGACACACCTCAAACCCCCCCCACCCGTGGTGGTCTACAGTGAACGCACACCCCCAGCTCAGGTCACTCCAAAGCCAGATAGTTAATGAATATAATAGGAGAGTCACACAGAATGGCTAATCAAAAAAATACACACTTTGAAAATCCAACTTTTAGAAACACACAATTTAAGTGCAGGCATACTAAACTACTTGTTTGTACCTTGTCCCAATGGGTAGTTATACTTATAAGATGTTATAAATAAACTCCCATTCTACCCTATGGGACATAGTCTTTCAATAGTGAAAAACAAAATTCTATCAGGACATGTTAAACACATCAGGACATGTCCTACCTTTCACATACACTGCCCACCTTGAGCCTATTTTAGGTGACTCACATGTAGGAAAAGGGAAGGACCTGGCAGTACCAAACCGCGCACAGACACTGCAGTGGCAGATCGGGTAACCTTTTTGCAAGGTTGGTTATGTGGGTGGCACAATCAGTGCTGCAGGCACACTAGCAGCATTTGACTTACATTACCTGAGCGCACACAGTGCATTGTACTATGGACTTAGGAGTAAGTAAGACAAGCCAATCATGGTAACACCAATCCATATTAACAATTAACACAGCGAGCATATGCACTTAGCATTGATCATCAGTGGTAAGTCATAAAATCAACCAAATCAGGGTAAAAAAACAGGAGGCCAAAAAGCTAAAAGTCTGGGGATAAACTAGCTGAAAAAGCCAGGTCTAACCCATGCCCTTAAGGAATGTGTGTCACTGGAGGAGGAGACTCAGGAAGACTCCCCATTGGAAGGGAGACTGTTGAATGGAAGGGTGGAGAATAAACTAATCCCATTGACGTACTGTAGTATAATGAGGCATACAAAAGCCCCATTCTGTAACTGCAGGATAGATGGGAGCAAGATCTGGGGGTGATCGATGATGAAGACAGGCAGGAAGCACTGGGATTCTCCACATAGGTGGCAAAAAGGCAAGCGAACGGCTGATCCCAACTCAAAATCCACCACCAAACATATTATACAAGACCCTTACTACACAGAATTGGTAAGGCAAAGAGCACAGACTGTCTCAGGGGATGAGATGTGGGATGGAAGACGCACTATCACATACATTATGGAGTTGTCCCGTCTGAGAGCCTTCTGGGGGTGGGGGCGTACAGGATTCGCTGGAGGAAGCCACTGGGGTCCCCTTACAGCTAAAGACCAGCTTCGCGATTCTGGGCATATGGGAGCAGACAGACATGTCACAATACCAGAAAATGCTAGTGAACCTGGTCTGCATGATGGCAAAAAGATATTGCCAAGAAGTGAGATAGTGGGACTCCACCGCGTCCCAATCCAATCTCTCCCCTGCACCGTGACTGTGAAAAGAGCATTTCAGAAAAGGGGGTGGTGATGGACAGAGTATCTGAATTAAGCAGAACACTCCTACCCAGTCAACAGATAAGGCCTTGATCCATCACCGTTTTTTAGCTCACTGCACCATCCCAGCTCAGAACCTGGCTACATGCAAATTAGTCTGTCCCTGGCCCAGTGCATCATGGGAACAGGGCAGACCAAACTACCAAGCCAATTCTTTTACTGGAAAGGAAACAAGCTTCCGGGGACCGGTTTCTGGCATTACAGCCGTCTTCGGCCCGGCTTGCTTGAATCCTGATGGTGCAGTGAGCAATGGACTCATGTCTGAGCATACCCTTCCACGCTTATGGTGGACAAAACGATTCAGAAAAGGGGGTGGTGATGGACAGAGTATCTGAATTAAGCAGAACACTCCTACCCAGTCAACAGATCAGGGCTTGATCCATCACCGTTTTTTTAGCTCACTGCACCATCCCAGCTCAGAACCTGGCTACATGCAAATTAGTCTGTCCCTGGCCCAGTGCATCATGGAGCAGACAGATAGGTCCCAATACCAGAAAATGCTAGTGAACCTGGTCTGCATGATGGCAAAAAGATATTGCCAAGAAGTGAGGTAGTGGGACTCCACCGCGTCCCAATCCAATCTCTCCCCTGCACCGTGACTGTGAAAAGAGCATGGACCACTGTAAACTGGTGGAAAAGGAGGTGTACAAGGGACATGGCTGCCAACGAAAAAGTGAAAAAATCAGGAGCAGTTGGGGCATAGGGCACACACAAGGCATTAAATAGAGACACTTGACTGGGTTAAATTTGTTCAGAGTCCAGACAGTGGAGGGGGCAGCTTCGAACACAGATAAGGGAAAAAGTACGTATTTGTATTACAATTGCTTTACTTAATCGTTGAATGCGGGAGGTCTGGGGATGTTTGGATAATGTAAGGGGTGCAATAGTATACAACGTCAAAGTATGGTTGTTAGGTTATGTATATAACAAACACATTTTCAACAAAAAAATGAATAGGCTCAACAATTCAAATGATGAAGCATTGAAAGACATTCCTAAATGTAGGCATGACACAAATGGCAATGGTAATGCTACTGTGCAAGCAGAAGCACAGCAGCTTGATTAGAATAGTGTGTGTATAGCATCACAAGCTTCTGATTTGCTGTTGACTACTAAGTCTGTATTATTGTAAAAAAAGCTAACTGTTTTTTTCTTGGCTGTGCTGGACCTTTGGGGAGGTTCGAAACCTTGGCAGGTTATGATTTAGGGAATTCAAGGCCACCCACTTAACCAATATCAATGAATGTGTAAAATAGAAAAGGAAGAACAATTTCAAAATGAAATTATAATCTGTGTAGATTAGAAATTAAAATGGAAAAAATTGCGGAATTGGATATATTTTGAAGAACTGGTGAAATTGAGACTTGAAAGTTATCAAAGGACCCTAGTAAATGAGGATTGAAAAGGAGAAAACAAGATGAATTGTGTTTTAGTGTCGCTTAGCATGTATTTCATGATTGACAGTGTTAAAAAGCACTCACAGGTACAGAAGAACTAGAGTGTGAATACTTTAGCGCACAAGCAGGAAGAGATAATCCAGGAAATGACCAGGAACTCCCCATGGTTTGATTTTTTTTGTTTCAGTAAAACTCTGCTTAATTTAAATAGAGTACTTAAAAGTACTGACTCGTTGAATTACAAAGAGTGTGGATAATATAGCTTCTACAGATAATAATGCTTTCCTGAAACCTACAACTAGCCCAGTTAAAACTTCCTAATTTACTCATCTCAGCTCATCTAGCTATCCTGCCTTTGACAGTTAACCTCAGCATTGTTGACTTTAGAGTGGTGAAGTGAGCCCTCACTACTTCCACTTCTGTCATCCTGAGGTCACACTACACATTTTTAAATTCCCAGAAGCATCTGTAACCCCGACAGAAAAAGAAGCTGCTACAATAGGTGGAAATAGGTGGAAACTTTAAGCGTATTACTTACATTCAGCAAATTCTGTCATGTGTCTCTCCAAATAAGTACGAGCGGACTGTGAACGAGCTCCTATAGACATGGCTTTGCAGTCAAAGTAGTTAGCAGAGGGGCATGTTTGGAAAATATGAGGCCCCATATCCTTAAAAAAAAAAAGCAATGTAGTTGGTTAGCTGTAGACCTTTAGTTATATTAGATTGTGAAGATAACTTAATTAATGTAAGCATTTGTATTTTACATGAACTACCCCTTCTAAAAATTAAGAACCACAAATCTTTAAGTGCATGAATATGATACAGAAGATAAACGCTTCAGCGTCATATTCATGTACTTAAAGCAATACAGCAAATTCAGGTATCACAGATGTAAAACAGTAGTGAAGAAAAAAGAAAATCTATGAGAGAAAAATACAACAAACGTTTTATGTTCAGCTAGGCCAAACAATACGAAATATACATATCATGCGATTGATGCTGAAATTAGTTGAGTTTATGCACAAACTAGAACACTAGTTGATTCCAGAAAACTATATTTATTAATTTATTTTAGGAAAAAATATTAGTGTATCCATTCAGAAAATAGCACAATGAGCGGCAGTGCAGAAGTATAATCTCCCTAAACAGGAAGGAAAACGAATAGTTTCTTACCTGTCGGTTTAGTTTTGCAGCTTGAAGATCTTTCTGGATTCACTATGCTGTGCATTATTCCACGGTCTTGTGGTTGGGTCCGGAATCGTAGTCTTTTCTTTGGTTTATTTTTTTGTAGCCCAGGTGGGCGTCGACGTCCCACCCCTTGGTGTATTTCCAGTGACGTCGGCATGCTTCCTGCGGAAGCTCCCACTCTTGGGCGTCATCTTCGGATTCTTTTTTCTCGTATGCGTTCTGTTACCGAAGTTATGGCAATGTTCAACTAAATTATTCACCACTTTAACCTCTAAGGTATCTTTTTCCAAGTATTGTCTTTGTTTAAACCCCCTTTTTTCTCTCCAGCCTCATCTTTCTGGCGGAGGTGGGTGGGTTCGCTAGTGAATCCAGAAAGATCTTCAAGCTGCAAAACTACACCGACCGGTAAGAAACTATTCGTTTTGCAGCGTGAATATTTCTGGATTCACTATGCTGTGCAAAGACTTTGGAGCTGTTTCTTATGTTTGTGGCGGCTGGGTGGAAGATGAGCATTGGTTATTACATATGTGCTGAAGCACCTTTTGTCCGACTTGTGCTTCCTTGTTCATCTGTATATGCACACAGTAGTGCTTCGTGAAAGTGTGCACAAAAGCCCAGGTTGCCGCCAGGCATATGTTCTGAATGGGTGTGCTAGCTAGGAAGGCTATTGTAGCCCCCTTTTTCCTGGTAGAGTGGGCACGTGTCCCTCCTTCCAGTTCCTGTCCTGCCTGCTTGTGGCAGAACTGTATTGTTTGTGCGATCCATCTCGCAATTGTTCCTTTAGTTACTGGTTTCCCCATGAAACTCTTTGAGAAGGACACAAAGAACTGCTTTGTCTTCCTGTGTTCCTTTGTTCTCTCAATGTAGTGCATGACCGCCCTTCTGGCGTCTAGGGTGTGCAGAGCTTGTTCAGCGCTTGTGGACGGTTTCTGGAAGAAACTAGGTATTTGTATGGTCTGTTTCATGTGGAATCTTGACACCACCTTTGGCATGAAGTGTGGGTCCGTCCTCATTACCACCCTATCATTGTGAATCTGTATGTAGGGTACCTGTAGCGTTAGTGCCTGTAGCTCGCTTACTCTGCGCAGTGAGGTGATTGATACCAGGAAAGCTGTTTTCTTGGTCTGCATCTCTAGGGATGCCCTATGTATTGGCTCGAAAGGGTGTTTCATGAGCTCGGTTAGGACTAGGTTAAGGTTCCATGCTGGCGGCGGCACCCGCTTTGCCCCTTCCAGGAATCTCTTAATCACTTGCGATGTGAAGAAACTCCTACAAGTTTCTCCACTTGTGTAAGCGACTATTGCTGCCAAGTGAACTCTCAATGAGGATGAGCTTAGGTTCTTGTCGAGCAGGTGTGTGAGGTATCTTAGCACTGTTGAGTCCTTTTGCATCTTGTTGTGAAGTTTATCTCTCCTACACCAGTGTAAATCTCTTCCATTTTGATACATAGCACCTTCGTGTGCTGGGCCTTCGTGCCTCCCGAAGTACCCTTAAGGTGCTCTCTGGCAGTTTCAGATGCGCAAACTCTCCTCAGGAGCCATGCTACTAAGCTCAGGCTCTTTGGTTCTGGGTGCAGCACCTCTCCGTTTTGCATGGAGAGTAGGTCTTTCCTTCTCCCGATTCTGTGGGGTGCACTCAGTGTCATCTCCATGATCTGCGAGTACCATGTCTGCCTGGCCACTGCGGTGCGACCTGTATCAGTGTCATGTTGCTCTCTCTGCACTTGCTGAGTACTCTGTGCATCAGTGGTATCGGGGGAAAAGCTTAAGCAAATGTCCTCGACCAGTCTATCCATAGGGCATTCCCCAGGGACCCCTCCCCTGGCAGCCTGGATGTGAAGTTTTGGCATTTTGCATTTTGGCGTGTAGCAAATAGGTCCACCGACGGTGTTCCCCACCTGTCTAACAGCCACCTTGTTTCCTGTGCATTGAGCTCCCACTCGTGGGATGCCGATGTCTGACTGCTGAGCCAATCTGCCTCTATGTTGTCCTTCCCTGGTAGATGTATGGCTAGCAGGTCTATGTTGAGAGGGATGGCCCATGCCCATATTTCCTGCGCCAGCTTTGAAAGCGGGGCTGATTGTGTCCCCCCTTGCTTGTTGATGTAGAACATCGCTGTTGTGTTGTCTGTCTGGATCAACACTCTGGTTGTACAGTTTTGTCTGGAAAGCCTTTATAGCGAGGAAGATTGTCTTCAACTCAAGTTAATTGATGAGTTTGCTCGCATCCACTGGTGTCCACAGGCCCCTCACTCTGAGTTTCTTCATGTGAGCTCCCCATCCCTTCAGGGATGCATCTGTGGTGATGGTCATTGTTGGCGCTGGCGGCGTTAGAGGTTTTCCCCTTGCTATGTTCCTCATGTTCCACCATGCCATTTCATTCTGCACTGCGTGCGTTACAACCACTAGATCCTCCCAACGACCTGTAGCTTGTGACCATTGTTCTTGTAGCCATTCAACGAGGGTCTCATGTGCAGCTGCACATTTGGCACTAGGTGTATGCATGATGCCATCATGCCCATCATTTTGCTCGCTGCTCTCACTGTCCGAGCTTGCCCCTTCTGGTACAGCAGTGTCTCCTTCACCAGTGCTAGCGATCACTTGTCGCTCGGGAACACCTTGCTCTGTAAGGTGTCGATCTTTGCTCCCAGGAAGATCTTTATTTGTTCTGGCTCCATTGAGGATTTGCCCCAGTGGATGGAGAATCCCAGGTTCATCGGAATGTGTGTTACTCTTTGTGCGTGCTCCTTGCACGTCCTGTATGATCTTGCTTTTATTAGCCAGTCGTCCAGGTAAGGGTACACGTGTATTCCCTCCCTTCGTAGGTGTGCCGCGACTGTTGCAAGGCACTTTGTGAAGACCCTTGGTGCTGATTTTAGTCCGAATTCCAGTGTTGTGAACTGGTAGTGGTCTTCTCCTATGGTGAATCTGAGCTGATGCTTGTGAGCCCTGTTCATTGGGATGTACAGGTAGGCATCTTCAAGGTCTATGGTGACCATGAAGTCCCCGCCTTGTAATTGAGGAGGAACCTCTTGTAGGGAGGTCATTTTGAACTTTTGCGTTTTTATGAATTTGGTTAAAAAATCTGAGGTCAAACCAAAAAGGAGCTTAGAGGGATTTAATGGTGCTCAAGGGATGGCCCTCCACTCAACTACATGCAATCACAACAAATCCCGGGACCAAGGACTGGATACAACTTGCTCTACTGGGCTAAATTTTGCGTGCATATCCTATGTCAATATACTTATTATTTGACATCAGTTCCACTGAACCACTCTATGTAGCTGTGGATCAGGTAATGCCCGACAGTCCAAAACTACATCACTGGTAGTGTAATCTCAAATTAAGTTTGAGAGGCTCAAGCACATGCATACTACAATTTGACAGTACCCGTACGTCCGTTCTAAAGGGAACAGACCACTCACACATCTATGGCAAATATTCTGTCCAAAATATATTCTGTCCAAAAAATATGTGGTGACAAAGAGAGGTACCTCACGGGCGCACACCATCGGGGTTGTTGGCTGATGGTACCGACTCTCACCCCTTTCTCATCATCGGTCACCTCTCTTTGTCGGAAGAGAAAGAAATAAGTGTCCAACACAAAACTTATAAACAGAAAGTTCAAAGCAAAAACATTAAGGTGCACTAGAAAAACCAAGTGTAGAGTCTTGGTGTGACTTATAGAGTGATGATTAAAATCCACAGCTACACCAATATAACTTTATTGGGAACCAGATGTAGACTGAGGAGCTAAAAGGTCTGGTAGCTTAGACTAGCGTACCATTACCTGTGGCCGACATGTTTCACTGCCTACTGAGTCTATTGGCAGTTTCATCAGGGCTCACCACATAGTCACTGCACCAGAGTTGGACATCATCCGTACAGGCACCTAGTGTTGCCACGTCTTCTCATACCAGCAAGACAAGGTGCATTTAATAAAAACTTTCAGTTGTTGTATCAACCGTACAGGTCTAAACGACGGGACCTGGACTCATCTCAGTCTACATCTGGTTCCCAATAAAGTTATATTGGTGTAGCTGTGGATTTTAATCATCACTCTATAAGTCACACCAAGACTCTACACTTGGTTTTTCTAGTGCACCTTAATGTTTTTGCTTTGAACTTTCTGTTTATAAGTTTTGTGTTGGACACTTATTTCTTTCTCTTCCGACAAAGAGAGGTGACCGATGATGAGAAAGGGGTGAGTCGGTACCATCAGCCAGCAACCCCGATGGTGTGCGCCCGTGAGGTACCACTCTTTGTCACCACATATTTTTTGGACAGAATATATTTTGGACAGAATATTTGCCATAGATGTGTGAGTGGTCTGTTCCCTTTAGAACGGACAGTACGGGTACTGTCAAATTGTAGTATGCATGTGCTTGAGCCTCTCAAACTTAATTTGAGATTACACTACCAGTGATGTAGTTTTGGACTGTCAGGCATTACCTGATCCACAGCTACATAGAGAGTGGTTCAGTGGAACTGATGTCAAATAATAAGTATATTGACATAGGATATGCACGCAAAATTTAGCCCAGTAGAGCAAGTTGTATCCAGTCCTTGGTGCCGGGATTTGTTGCGATTGCATAAAAAATCTGAGGGCCAAGATGGGTCTCATCGTTTCGTCTACCTTTGGTACCAGGAAGTATGTTGAGTACACAGCCCTGTTCCTTTCTCTGTAAGGCACTGGTTTTATGGCCTATTTTTGCAGGAGCTCCTTTGCTTCCACTTGCAGCAGCTGTAGCTCTGTCCTCGCTAGCCGTCTTCTCCTTGGTTTTCTGGCTGTTGGTTTCCCTTCCAGCTCTATGCAGTACCCGAACTGTATGATGTTGAGAACCCATTTGTCTGAAGTTATTGACTTTCATTCCTGGAGGAAATGCTTTGGTCTTCCTCCCACTGGGCTTACATGGTCTCAGGTGTTCACTCAGTGTGACCCCTGTGTGTTGTTCTTGTGCATCACCCCGGGGGCTCTTGCTTGGGTGAGCACATGTTGTTTTGGCAAGTCACTTGGGAGGGGGGGTTGCTGGCCCCTTCTCCTGTTCCGACCACGTCCGTTCCCTTTCCCGCGAAAGGACTGACCTCTCTGCTGGTACTGCCAGGATTGTTTCTGTTGCCCTTGCTGTGCCTGGTTGTCTGCCTGGTGGGCTTGTTGGAACGCCTGGTGCGATGTTCCTGGTTGATTTCCACCTCTCCCATTAGGTCTCCGAGAAGGGGTGCCTCTTTTAGTACCTCTGAACAGCAAAGCTCCCATGGACCTTGCCGTTTCGTTATCCTTTTTTAGTTGGCCGAGCTTCTCGTCTACTGGGGCCCCAAACAAAGTTTCTCAGTTGAACGGGGTGTTAAGGATGCTGTGCTGCACTTCTGGCTTGAAGCCTGAAATTCTTAGCCAGGCTTGTCTCCTTTCTGTAATGCCCATCATCATGAGCCTGCTGGAGGTGTCAGCTCTGTCCAGGGCTGTTTTGATGCAAGAATTTGCCACGTTCTTCCCCTCTTCTGCCAAGCTTTCAGCTTTGTCCTTGAACTCTTGAGGCATGTTTTTTATTAGCAGGCCCAGTTCATCCAGGATCTGGTACTGGTGTCTGTTCGGGAGTGCATTTGAATTTGCCATGCGCCAGTGCATAGCGGCATTCCGTTCAATTCTCCTCCCTACTGAGTCCATCCTCTTGCTTTCTTTGTCTGGAGGTGGTCCTGAAGTAGTAGTTACATTGGCCCTCTTTCTTGCTGTGGCTGCGATGATGGGAGTCTGCAGAGACCGTGCCCTGGATGTAGGGTGGGTCTTCGGAGGAATGTTTATATTTCTTCTCCATCGTGGGAGTGATGGATTTGCAGGTCACAAGCTCCTTGAAAGCCTCTTTGCCCTGTGCCATGACACTTTCTAGCATGGGCAGGTATTGGCTCCTGGTCTGTGTGGGGAGCAGCATCTCTAGAAGGAAGTCTGCCTTGTGCTTCTCTTGGTCGAGTTTCACCCTGAAAACCGCAACTGCATTCCTGATGACTGTTATAGACCCCAATGTCATCTAGTGGCGAGGGCCTCGAAGGATACGTGTCGATGTTTGGTTCTGGGCTCTCGGCGTCGACGTCCTGCCATTCTATCTCCTGAGTCTCCGAGTATGCCGAGCCGAGGAGCGTCCTGCGGTCGTCGTCCCCTTCATAGTCATAGTAGGAGGCCTCTTCCTCTTCTGGATCGTCTTAAGTTTCGACGTTCTCCGACTGTTCATCGACTTCTTCCATC
Source organism: Lissotriton vulgaris (assembly GCF_964263255.1). Lineage (NCBI taxonomy): Eukaryota > Metazoa > Chordata > Amphibia > Caudata > Salamandridae > Lissotriton > Lissotriton vulgaris. Next base: position 733,142,524 of record NC_141687.1, read on the forward strand.
TTTTCCTCCACTATCTCGACCACCTGTGTCTTAGGTTTCGTCGGGATTATGAAGTCCTTCATCCTGGTGTCGAATTCTCTCTTTCGCTGCAGGATGTTTTCCATCTCGGCCTCGAGAAGTCTCTTCTTTTTTTCCATTTCGGCAGCATGTTCTGAGTCTAATGGTTCTGCTGGTCTTCTCGGCGGAAAGCTCGGCGCTGAGCCGACCTTCGGCATCGAAGGTTTCGGCGTCGAGCTGATCTTCGGGTCCTTTGTCGTCGCCGAAATTTTCTTCGGGCCTTTTTCCTTCGGCGTGGAACGTTCCTTTTCGGGGACGTTTTTCGACAACTTTGGCTGTTCCTCAGCTCTCGGTTTTCGGCGTCTGTGCTTTTGAGGCTTTCCCCTCGATCTTTCCAGACTCTGGGTCTCTCGGAGCTCTAGGGGCCGTAGAGTCTCCTACTTTTCCAGGAGTTTTCTTAATATCGGTCTCTGCGACCGTGTAGCCGTCGTCTTCGGCGGCGTTGTTGTCCTCTTCGTCTGATGATAACCCCAGGTCTCGAAGAAACGGTGGCTGGCCCTTGCCCTGCATGCTGGCGTTGGCTACCTTCTGTCTCGCTCGAATTCGCAGAGTCTTAGGCGAGAAGACGGAGCAGGCGTTGCAATACTCGCTCTAGTGGTCGACCAGTAAGCAAAGGTTGCAAACCGGGTGCTGGTCCTTCTGTGCGTACTTGTGGTGGCAGTTACGGCAGAATTTGAAGGGAGTGAGCACGCATTCCCCGATGGACGTCTAAGTTCTTGAAGTTCCTTCCTTCCTTCGTCTTCTTCGATGGTGTAGTCTCCTCTAGTCTCTCCCAATCTTTTTGTGCAAAAATTGCTTCTTTTCATTTTTCTTTCTCCAAAAATGTCTGGAGCCCTTTCTTGAACGATCCAGACCCAACCGCGGAAAAAAGAATCTGAAGATGGCGCCCAAGAGTGGAAGCTTCCGCAGGAAGCATGCCGACGTCACCGGAAATACACCAAGAAGTGAGAAGTCAACGCCAACCTGGGCTACGAAAAAAAAAACAAAGAAAAGACTACGATTCCGGACCCAACCACAAGACCGAGGAATAATGCACAGCATAGTGAATCCAGAAAGATTCACGCTGCAAAACTATTAGCCTTTATCCTCATCTATGTATGTATTTGGCAGTCGAGCACTGTACAGGGATCTCACCATACCATGAGACTTTAGACTACAACACAAAGGAAATAAGACTATATTTATATTATCTTAAATATCCAATGAACATCACAATCCAAGGCACAAATAATTTCTGTAACCATAAATAGGCTGGTATTCAGAGGTTCAGTTCATTTATAAGATCACAGACCAATCAGATGAATTGCCTAATCCAGATTCTGCCTACACTTGCTCTTTTTGCCACAGAAAACCTTTAGGATCACATTTCTTACCCAATCAAAATAAAACGGCTCTCTGTTGGATCGGAATTTGAAAACAGACTAATAGCACAATAATTTCCATTATACTGTAATTTTAAAATGGATGAACAAAAAGCATCTTAAATCTTACACGAAAAATAAAGTGTGGTCAATCAAATTATATTAAGTATTTGCAACAATAGAGATAGAGGTGTGCTTACGTCAAAACCAGCTATCAATAATCCCACACCATATGGTCTTCTTCCATAGCGCTGTGTTGGTATTTGCGTTTCTAAAAAAAAAGGCTTGTTAAGGAATATCCATTGAAGCAAGCATGTAGTGTGAAAAAAAAAAAATATATATATATACACACACACACACACACACATATATATACATACACATACAAATAAACAAAGGTTCAGAATAAGTTAAAGTTAGGAAAATGTAAATTTTTATACAAAACTAATTTAAACTAAACAGAAATGAGAAATTCTTAAGTTATAACGTAGTTATAATTTGCACCCCCTCCCAAAACTTACTAGGTGTTGTGCACCTCTGTGTAGTGTTGTAAACTCGCTAGCCAGACTACATGAACTGTAACTCCCTCTGCTACCATGCACAGTGTTTTCACAAATTATGCCATGAGTGATGCTATGAATGCTTTGATTTAACATGGTATAAGTGATGTAATATGAAACTGTACAAGCTGTGCATGGGGGAGATGCAAGGTATAGTTCATGTAGTGTGGCTACTAAACTAAACTCTAATCAAATGTTCCAGCTTGTGAAAATGTCTTAGTTCTCCCATCGGGATTGATTGACCATAGTATAAAGGGTATGACAGTGACTTGATTTACCCTGCATAGATTCCGGGGAATTCCGGCCTGGTTATGGCCATTTTTAACAAAGCAAATGGACGTTCCTTTTGGACATCAAAATACATGGTTGAGGTCAGTTTGAAAATTAAGAGGTCCTACACAGAACAGTCAGGGTGTGTTCCAGACAAAACCATTCAGTGTTTTGATGCCCAAATGGAAGAGATTTGAAATTTAAGCTCTAGCTCTGTAGGCCTTCGTATGTCTAAACAGGGCACATTCTCTTTGAAAATATTAAATCAAGAAATTAATCTATTAGTTCGAAAACAGCATTTACAGTTCTATATGGGTCATCAGCAGGAAATTAATCACCTTAAACGAGTAAGAAGTCGCCGTAAACTCACTGAAAGAAGGGATTACGATTTTAAGTGGATTGGCTTGAGAGAAGGGACAAAGACTCTAGAAAATATTGGCACCTGATATCTGAATATTGCGACTCAAGGCAAAAGGCTCTGCCTATTTCGATCCCAGAGAAGGATTGGGTGGATTATATCTCCCCATTATGTTAGAAAGATAGTGCAGTCATTCCTGTGATGATTACAGTGGATGAGTTTTTCTTTTTCGGAATTTGGTCCTTCTACAGGGGAGGATTTAGTGAGGTTTTTAAAGAATGCTAGATCATATGACGCGCAAGGTCCGGACAGAATTCCGATCGCGTTAATTAAAAAGGAGGCTGTTGTCTAGGGAGCTCTTCTTGCCCTGCTGTTTAATTATTGCTTTCGAAGTGGGAAACTCACCCTTCCTTGGAAGGGGAGCTTTTTAGTCCATTTGTATAAAAAGGGTCCCAAAACTTCCCCATCCAGCTTCAGACAGATTACTCTGCTGGATGCTTCAGGGATATGATTTGCTAAAAGCATCCTCTGTCATCTGCATCAATGGACCGATGACCAGAATATCATACCTCCAGAAGAAGCTGGTTTCAGAAAGAAACATAGTACTCTGGCTAACATTGTGGACCTCCAGACAATCGTTGAGAAATAGGTCTTTTTACGGGGCATGCCAGTCTATAATGCATTTATTAATTTCTCCACAGAATTTGACAAAGTGGACCGCCAAACGCTGTGGAGAAAGCTCCTTCGACTGGGTGTCCCACGTCATCTTTTGTGTCTCATCATGGAACTACACTCAGATAACTGGTGCTGAGTTTTAATGGGAGGATCGCTGGGATTATCCATAAGATTAGAACACATAATGGACTTAAGCTGGGATGCCGAGATAGATAGATAGATAGATAGATAGATAGATAGATAGATAGATAGATAGATAGATAGATAGATAGATAGATAGATAGATAGGATATATCTGGTCTTGCCGGCGCCTTAAATTTGGTGAGGGGGGATGCCCCCCAAATTGGTACAATGTCCGTGGGTTCCCTATTATATGCGGATGATGTGGCCATCCTTGATTAAACACCTATTGGCTTGCAACTTCACCTGGAAGCATTGACCAAATATGCTGAAGCACATTCCTTGAAAAATTAGCATTGCCAAAAGTAAGATCTTGGTCTTCCGTAAGAAAGGGCTCAGAATAAAGAAGGTATTACCAGTGGATTTTGGGGTCCGAAAAGCTGGAAATGGTTTATTCCTATTCATATCTTGGAAAGGTCTTTAGAAAAAACAGGCGAGATATAGAGCGCATTAAACTCTTGTGAGCAGTGCAGCGCACTGACCAGATTCTACAGAATCTGTGGGAAATGCCACTTTGGCCATGTTTTGTCAATGTTCAGGGTTAAAATTCCCCCTTCTTTGTCCTGTGCTACTGAGGGGCAGGATATGAACCTTTGGGCTTACCTTCGATAAGCCAAAAGGTCTAATCCTGCGCCAAATCTGTAACTAAATTCTCTGCCCCCTTACCCCCCCCCCCGCTTCACGTCTTGAACTAGGCTTCCGCTCCTCATTTATCTAATCCTTGGCAGCAGTTTTGAGGGGAGTAATTCCCTCCTTTGGGGGGGGGGAGGGTTGGGGGAAAGGGGGGCTAACAGGGTACACTTAGGGCTGCCTTAAGTGTGGAAATTTTTGTTAAGCTGAAAGAACAATCAACATTATCTTGGGCTTAGCTGGAACACCGACTCCTCATACCAAAGTCTGTACTGAAGCGGTTAATAAAATAAGTCTGATCTCCATTAGTTTGGCCAGAGATATTGCTCCAAGCCAGTTTAAGTCGCTCAACGAGGTGGTTTGTGGTAACGGATTGTGGTACAAACCATAGCCCTATTTAACTTAGAACTTACCTTAAGGGATTAGAAGGCTGATGCTCTTGTTGAGACTATTTGTTTTTTTCAGGTATTTGGGATATAATACGGAAAGGGGAGAGAATTTGCGAAAATCTGTTGTCTACAAGTTCAAGATTTTAATCATGGGTTATTTGTGTGTCCAGAGTTGCAAAAGGCTAGGTGTATTTTCCTAAGACCTTCATACATCAAATTCAACATGCATTCCAACCATGAGGCCTGCTCATTTCTCTTGTCCCGACCAAATCAAATGGTTTGTCATAAGATTTATCGATTTTTTTTTAAAGTTTCTTGCCTGTTTACTAGGACATTTTAATCTAATTTCTTATGTTGTAATATTTTAATTCTTTTTTTGTTGGTTTATTCGGCTGTACATGGGTCCTAAAAATGCATTTCTGGTTTTATTTCTAGTGTATAATGAAAAATTTCCTAGTAAGCATGACGGAATGTAGGACGCGGAGGAGAGGATTATGCTGTAACTTTCTTTATTCCTTACAGCCAGCAGTGTTCAACTTCAACTTTAACAAAAATACAGCACTCCCATTGTGCTTTACACAGTCTATGCACAGTCCACCAATAAGTATCCGCCGCTAACCCCGAGGGCGTGTGCTTCCTGTGGCAACTCCTTTTTCTTGACTGCGACCAGAAAAACCTTGGGTCGGATCAATCATTCTTGAAACCCTCTGAACCTGAAATAGATCAACCATAAAAACCATGAAGATTCTCCGTGACCAAGATCAACACAATTTCTACGTTTAAACAACTAGCACTGAGAACATGATAAGAAGAAATATAACAGTTTGAGGCCTAAAGGTAAAGCAAAAGCGAAGCATACTTGTACCATAGAAATCATCTTCTCGAAGGGTACTATCCACTGTCATAAACAAAATGGAATCCACTCTGGTAGTGGTAGTGATTCCTACAATGGTGGGGAGCACACAGTGTTGTTTTAAATACCCCTCACACACCAACAGGCCCCTTGGTGTCATGCTTCATCATTGGTGTCTTCGCACCCCTCTACGGGATGCGGCGTGCTGCGACTCCCGACTACGTAGGAGCACTAAAAGTGAACTATGTGTTGGTGTGTGTGAGGTAAATAAGTGAGTGGTGAAGTGGTCAAATTTGGTGGTTAAAAGACACCTGGCTCGTAGGTGAAAAAATAATAAAAAGTTTTTATTAAGCCCTCGGCTGGTATCGTTAAAAGGGTGCAGGGTGAGGTTGTTTACTGCATATTAGGGTACATCAACCTCAGAAAGTGCGTCGACATGTTTCGGAATGTAAAAACTCCTTCAGGACGAGGATATGCACAACTATCCTCACCTTACTCACATGAAATGATGATGTAAAAGTTAATGTTAATGTTATGGGTGTCTTATATAGCGCTCGGCTACTCAGAGGAGTGTCCCGGCGCTTTCAAACCCACAGCAGACTAACAGAAAGCAGAGGGAAGAACGCAAAAGAAACAGCAGATCACTGTACATAGAGCCACGTCTTCAGGCCTTTTCTAAAGGCCAGCAGGTTCGAGGTACCGCAAAAAGTGAACTCTACCAAACTCTACCAAAAATTTAAAATAGGTGAAATGTACCTAATAGTGTTTATAGAAACAAAGTCTGTTGCGCCCAATTGGCGTTTATAGAACAGAACTTATGGACAAAGGCTAGCTGGCCTCATGAGCCTATGCGTGGTATTGGGGGTTCTCTCTTCCTGCTCAGTACGGCAACGGATTCTGCAAGACCTGATGCGCTGCCTTCCCCTCAACGCGGCTCCGATGTCCTGAAGAAGGAGTTTTTACACTCCGAAACGTGTTGACGCACTTTCTGAGGTTGATGTACCCTAATATGCAGTAAACAACCTCACCCTGCACCCTTTTAACGGTACCAGCCGAGGGCTTAATAAAAACTTATTATTTTTTCACCTACGAGCCAGGTGTCTTTTAACCACCACATTTCACCACCTCACCACTCACACTTATTTACCTCACACACCAACACATAGTTCACTTTCAGTGCTCCTACGTAGTCGTGAGTCGCAGCACGCCGCATCCCGTAGAGGGGTGCGAAGACCCCATTGATGAAGCATGACACCAAGGGGCCTGTTGGTGTGTGAGGGGTATTTAAAACAACACTGTGTGCTCCCCACCATTGTAGGGATCACTACCACTACCAGAGTGGATTTCATTTTGTTTATGTAATTTGCCAGGGGAGACCGAATCCACTTTCCCTCTCCCTCCCTCCTCTGGTCATACTCTTACTAACAACTGTCCACACCGGGTGGGAACGAGGAGATTGTCAGAGCCTTGGGAGGGAATAATCCTCGCCTCCGAATCCTTAATAGAATTGAAACTTTCCGTTATGTTTACTAGGAAATTTTTCATTCTATGTCAGTACCGGAGCCGAGGATAATGTTTGTTCAAAGCTTATCCACCACCAGCGACGCCATGTTTACGACTGGTTTGAAATAGAATCTCTTGAACATAGAGTCTGATGACCAGTCAGCCGCGTTCAAAATGTCTTCCATCCTGGCTCCCAGGGAGAAAGCTTTTGACGTCATGGCTCCTCACACTGAATGGGCGCTAAATTGAGAGACGTTTATGCTCGCTTCTTGCATCACCCATCGGATCCAGCGTGCTATAGTCGGTGTTGTAACTGCTTTGAAAGGCTTCCTTAAGGAAATCAACAGCTGTCGCTCCCCAGGGGGCCGCATGTCTCTTCCATCATGCTTTCATACTCCTTAAGCCATCTGACAAAACATAGTTTGGGGGAACGATCAAAAGCTGGGTAAAAGATCACTCTAGAGTCAGACTTAGTTCTGCGGGCTATGTGGAAGGTAACTCCTTGCGGAGTGTAAATTTGTCCTGGGATGTCTAGTGCTCGGGCGTCTGAGACTATTAGGAATTAATTGTGCGATAGGCCAAACCCTGCGAAGCTAGAGATGCCAGGAAGTTCAGGATTGCTACCACTTCGCACCCCATGGGATCGGGACTGTTCGAGCACACCAACTGACCCTTCGAGACAAAGCTGATCTATATATCTTGTTGGTGCGGTCCGCCCATGCTGCTCCGGGCAATCGTTGAGCCTCTTGGGAAAGTCCACGGAGTCTCCAACGATGCCTTAAATCCGCCAAGCCTCGAGGGGCATTCTCCCTTGTTGGAGTAGGGGATGAGGGCGACCTTGAGGATTCCTCAGACGAAGAGGATCGCGGGTTAGAAGGAATGGAGAATACCAAGAAAGTTCCAGAAGAACTGGAAACCACACTTGTGAACTCCAATAAGGTGTGATCAACACCACCCCCGCCTCCTGTCTGCGAATATGTGTAGTGAGCCTCATTATCATCGTGAACGGGGGAAAGGCATAGCCCGTGTCCCCAGCCCAATTCTGGAGAAAGGCTTTGGGCCACTAGCGGGTCTGGCTTCCAGCTGTAAAATGTTGGGTGCTGGTGATCCAACCTGGACACAGAGTTCCACAGAGAACAAACCCCATTTGTTGTTTAACTTCCGGAAGACCTGTGGTTCAAGCAGCCACAGGCTCATGTCCGACCAACTCCTGGAACACCAGTCCATTACCATGTTGGAAACTCCCGGGAGGTATTCCGCCTTCACCAAGATGCTGTGGGAGAGACAAAAGGTCCACAGATCCTTGGCCAAGTCAGCCAACACCTTGGATTTCGTACCCCCTAGGTGTTTGATATAACGCACCGCCGAGATGTTGTCTATCTTCATTAAGACGCTGCAGGACACCTTGTCCTTGGCCCAACACCGAATCGCGAAGGAGCCGCCATCAATTCCAGGCAGGTGATGTGGAGTTGGCCTTCTGCGACCGACCACTTTGCTCCTGTAAAGGAGTCCCCGCAACGAGCTCCCCAGCCCGATTTGCTGGAATCTGACTCGAATACTAAGTCCGGATCGTAACCGAATATGGCCCTGCTATTCCAGGCTTCCATATGGTCTAGCCACCACCTCATTTCCATGCGAACCTCCTCCGTGAGAATGACCTGGTCCGCGTATTGTAGGCCCCTACGAAGATGCTAGGCCTTCAGACGTTGCAGCGCTCTGTAGTGGAGAGTGCCCGGGAAGATAGCTTGGATCAACGAGGATAAGAGACCCACCAGTCGTGCCATTTGTCTCAGCGAGGTGGAGGAGTGAGCTAACGTTCTTCTCAGCTCCCCGCGGATTTTGACAATCTTCCACAAAGGAAGGCTCAAGGTGCGGGCTACCGAATCGATGGTAAACCCCAGGAAAGTCACCTGTCTGGAGAGGTCGGGAGGGACTTTTTGTCGTTGATGACAAACCCCAAGTTCGGGAGTAGATCCGTTGTCTCTTCGAGTCATGTTACCAGCAGTATTGGGCACTGCTCCAGAATAAAGATGTCATCTAAATATATGATGAGACTCCGGGCTTTCGCCTTGAGTATCTCTACTACTGGTTTGAGAACCTTAGTGAGGCACCACGGGGCTGACGAGATGCTGAAAGGAAGAGTCGCCACCTCATAGACCTGGTCCTTCCATAGAAACTGTAGGAACAGTCTGTGAGGAGGATATACGGGTACTGTTCATTACGCGTCTTTCAAATCCAGTCGCGCCATCCAATAGTATTACATTTTTGTCCCTTATAGATGAAGCTACATGAACCTATCCAGATTAAAAAAAAATCAAAAAGGACCCTTTTTTCCTGCCAAATTTCATGTAAATCATATTCCGCGCTTTAGTCGCTACATCGGACTAAAATGTCTGTAGAAAATTAATTGGTGGAAAAATATATTTTGGGACCTCTCTTTTTTCACCCCCTCAACTAATCATTGCCGAACTTTGTATTATCAGCCAATCCAGAAAAATGTATAGGTCTGCAAATCCGTGGCAATTCATCAAACAGTGATAAAGCTATATTCAATAAAAAAATCAGATAGTTATCGCTCAGAATCCTAACTATAACTACAGAGTTGCTACTACCACTCAGAAATATAAACACACACAAACACACACACTTTCCATATGAAAAAGTAAGCCTGTGGGTGAGGTGGTGATGCAATACTGTGTTTCACAGTACTCCGGCCCCATCTACATATCCTAGGGAGGACAACAAAATAAGTGGCGGTTTCATGATAAAAAGAAAACGAGATGCCAGTTTTTATGCACAACTTCATAAATAGGACCAATTTTAATAGAACATTCCTACATAGGCCAAAAATAATTATTGCATTAACAGTTTTTACAAACAAAGGATACTGCTTCCAATGAGGGACACTAGGCGAGACACTGGGAGAGGCCGGTCAAAAACAAAGCGTGAATCCAGACACTCTTGACGCATGAAGTTGCTGTTTGAAGGGAAAAAGAAGAACAAGTATTACAAAATGCTTCTCTGTATTCTTTCAATAAAAATAAAATGAAACACTGTTGGAATAAAAAAAAGGCTTGTTTGATTGATTCGGGGGAAGAACAGGAACATAAGCTAGGTTACACATGTAATCGGTAAAAGGATTTATTGCCTAGACACTGCCAACCACTACAGTAATGTTTATTATGCACTGGATTTTTGTGTGTTCTGTCAAATACTATGTTTTATTCATTCATTTATTTAGAACGAAAACACTAAAAAAAGAGTTTAAAAAAATGCAAACTGCTAATCTACCAAAACTCTTCTCCAAAAGTAACTGGTAATATGTATAAGCCCCTCCATTACCAATTCCTTCCAATTGTATGCCCCTGATGGTGTAAAAGGAAACATAAGACTTTACAATCATGCACAGTTATATCAGCCTGTTTACCACATGAAGGAGATTTTCTAAACAGCTCCTGCTCACATATTTCACTTTGATACAGAGTGTAGCTGGCTGGTTCTTTGTATAGTTGACCAAAATGAAGTACACTGTGTAAAGAGTCCAGGCATACCCCACCTGGTTTACAGAGGCACAAATTGATAGCCCAAATGCCCTCCTTTATGGTGGAGTGGGCGAGCTGTTACGCTTAGCAGAGGGCAGTGCTAAGCATTTACTGCACAGACAAAGGCAGTAAGTGAGAGACACACTCAAAGAATTCAGACACCAATTTATAAAAATAATAAATTTTTAAAGGAATTTAGGTGCGCTAAGTCATTGGACTCAACTAAGTACTTCAAAAAATCCCACTTAGTGGAATTTCTGGAGTGGAAATGTTATTCTATGGGGAAAAACATACTGCATTCTGGCACTTATCAATGACTTAGCGGACCCTTCTCCTGGGCTTAAGGTGAGTTTGGGTCCAGGTCCAAGGCAACACCAACAGATCACCTTGGTAAGCAGTGGGGCGGCCGGGTATAGAGGTGCATTTCAGCATCAGGTGCCTGTTCACTTCAATGGGGGACGGTCCAGTCGATAAGAGGCTGCAAGCTTGGACTGGGGGGCCAGACCCACACGGAGGCTTAGTCCTTGAGATGCGTAGGGACACCGCTGGTCCACTTCTCCTTGGGCTGTAAGGATTGGGTTCAGTGGTGTTTTTAGGTGTCGGTTCCGTGCTGCAGGAAACACTTGCAGATGAGGGGTCCTTCACAAAGAGGCTGCAGGCAGCGACTGGGAGACCAGTTTAAGCAAACCGATAAGTGGGCTCAGCCTTTGGACCCCATAGCACTGTCACCTCCCTCGGACTCCGGCTGTGGGACACAGATGCAGAGGTACTCGGAGGTGTCAGTGGCGGCGGTCGGAAGCTCAATCTTTGTCTTGGTTCTGCAAAAAAGGGGCAAACAGGTCACCAAGGCCACTCTGATGAGGGTCTTACTGTCTCTGGAATCTCTCAACGTACATGTCTTCCTCACTGTTGATGTCTGCTCACAACAAACCTTGGTTGTTGCAAGGGGTCCGGTATTGGTACTGTGTAGCTCTGGTCGGTCCTATCATCCTCACACTTGGAGGGAGGACGGATCCAACCTGTGGAAGCATGTCGGCATCTTCCTGCGCAACTGCAGCATTGGTAGTTCCGATAAGCAGCAGGATGGTGAGCCGGACCTTGCTTCTTTGGTGCCACCGGCTACAGGGTAGTAGCTCCTCTACTTCAAGCGAGTTCTCTGGCAATTTGTGAAGCACTGGCAGCCCTCCGGGTTTCTTCGAGCCTGCACAGCGGCAGGACGAGTTACTTTCTGCATGATGGTCAGGTGCAGCGCGCAAGCTGGCAGGGATGGTGCCAAGTCAGTAGTTGCTCCTCTGTTCTCGTGTCAGCAATCTTCTTTGGCCACTGCTTCTTTGTGTCCATCGCACCTGAAGTCCTGTCATCATGTGTGCCACATCAATACAGTATTTAGGGGTGTTACAGGGAGTGTCAGGTAGCAGTCAAGGGACTACATACGTTTTTGGGTGACTACACCCTCTATATGACCACTTCCGGTGGAAAGTAGGCATAATACTGACCAAGAGGACCAGATTCCACCAAAATGCAAGACGGTCGAATTTTCCCAGTCGTCTTCCCTTCAGGTAGCCCACCTTAGGGGTGGTCATCACCTGAGGGTGAACACACTTCCTGACTAGCTAATTTTCCTGCCTATCTGGGTGCCAAATGAGCCATAAGCAGGGGGTAGCATTTCCCCCGTCTAGGGGAAGCCAGGGTCGCATATCAAAGGCGATGGAGGCCTTTGAAGCCTCTTTTCTGGACATGCTGATTACTAGTCATCCTGCTTGGAGGAGGTGATAGCACTTCCTGCCAGGGCAGGCATAGTTTCAGACCTCAGAGAGCATGGACTCTCACCTTCAGGGGGTCAGAAACCCATCTGTGGTGGCAGGCTGGACAGGACCAGTCAGCCAATACACTGGAGGTGGGTAGGTTTTTAGGGGGTACCTCTAAGGTACCCTATGTGTGTATGCAATAATAAATCTATCACTGGAATCAGTATGGGTTTATTAACAGGAGGTGTTTGATTCCAAACACCACAGGTTTCAGTGAAGCCATTATGTAGCTGGGAAACTTGTTTTGACCAGTGCTCAGTACATACCATGTCTTCCCTGTTCACTTGTACGTTCAGTAATTGTACTGGTCAGCACAGGTGCTTATCTGCTCATGCAGATATGTCCTCACATATAATATAATGCATGCTGCCTTAGGGCGGTAAGGCTTGCTGTAAGGTTGGCTTACAAATATTACATGCAGTGTTAGGGGCCTTATCACAAAGGGTGTGTGCCATGTCGTGTTAGCTCTTTTTAGAGCACCTTGTCACGCAGCCTGCATGGGTTTGGTGCTGGGTCCTTTAGAGTGGCACAAGATATGCTGCAGCTCTTAGGAACCCTCTTTAGCACCTATGCCCTGGATACTAGGGCACCACTTACTAGGGACTTACATAGATGCTAAAGGCCTGGCCAAATGAGGGATCCAATGTTTCAGGGAAAGAACACTAGCACTGGGGACTTGGTTGGCAGGAACCCAGTGCACTCCAGTCAAAGTTGCATCAAATAGCAGGCAAAAAGCAGGGGGGGAATACTGCAAAAAGAACCCTGTTTGCTACACTGAGGTTATCCACTCAGCAGGAATTGATGAGCTCCAAAGTACAAATAGAACACAAAGGTACAAAAACCCAAATTAAACCAGCATTGGTATAGCCAATAGGCCTCGCCTTTGGGACCGCATAACTGTTTAGCCATGCAGCGTATTATAGAGACAATAAACCGTCTCAATACGCAAGCACGGTATTTAGACTGAATAAAAAAAACAGTGTATTGATTTAATAGTTATGACATTTTGCACAATAGGCAAAGTCATCTATGCATCGTGAATCAATTTGTAATATTAATTGCACAGGATACTGTCAGGCAGCAAGCGATTAACAATGCAATCTCTAACTCAACTGTAATGTAATGGTGAGAATAGTCTTGGACTACGGTGCATGTTAGCGCAGCCTCAACACATCATGGAGAGCTCTTGAGTGACTGACCTAGCTCTGTGGGTTGATCCTGATGCTGCCAAGAACAGCATCTGTACACTTTGCTGATCGCATGTGTGACTCTGGACACACAGCCATCGGGAAGGTCACCTGACATCCCTGTCCCAGAAGAGACCTATGCTGGCAGTGGGCTCTCCACCAGGCGCCAGGGCATGGCCTGTCTGGAGAGGAAAAGGGGTAAGGGGGACAAGAAAGCATCTACGCTCCCAGTGACGTCAGAATAGGGCCACAACTGCTTCCATTCAAAAAAAGTGTCCTGTGCTCTCAGTGCCCTCTTACTCCCCCGATAGGTCAAAGAAACATCCCAACCACTTACCTACCCATTTACACTGCCACCAGTGCGTGACTGAGGCAACAAGCGTTGGCAAAGCAAGTAGGTCTGATGCTCACATACAAGCTCTTACAGAAACGATGACACAATAATGCAGTTTTTATAATGCATGGATGAGCTGAAGAACAGAAAGTAACAAGATTGTACTTTTCAGATGCAAAATAGTCCCTCTTGCACTCCAGTGGAGGAGGTGGAAGGATACACCCAATAAAGGAAGGTGCGACTAAAATGCTCAAATGGGGCAGATCAAGGATGCGATGGACAGCAGCTGAAGAATCCTGCACCTAGAAGCCAGCTGTGAAAAGATTCCAAAGCGTGACCTAAATGCTAAAGACAATGCGCAGGACAAAGTAGGCTGACCATGAATGGTGTGAGTACGCTTACACATCAGACATAAGAAGGGTTATGACGTAACCAGTGTTTTTTTTCTTTTCCTATATTCATTAACTGTAGGCAGCTTCGCTGATCGACAAGTAGACATTACTCTTATTTGGTACAACTCATGCTGCGTGGTTCCAGACTCCATTGACTCTTCTCTGCTCTAAATCCTGCGCCACATTTCATCTGCTACTCTGCGCTTTCATTGGTTATTTTTCACTTTTTAAGAGCACTTTGGCTTTGCTCCCAATGGCACAGTATTTGTAAAGTTACTTCTGGATTGGCATATCACCACTGAGTGCAAAAGCGAATGGGCAAGCTCACCTAGCAGGCACCAATCTTGCCAGGGCACAGCCGTGCCACATCACCCGCCTTTGCACCAGCAGACTTCGTCTTATCTCACGTCTGGTGCTTGTCGCTCATGCACACTTGCTGTAGTGCGGAATCTTCTTGTGATGCAGACACTGAGGGGTTTGTGTCACCAATGAATATTACCACGTCACCACAGTTGACGCCAGCGTTGTGCTCCTGTGACGGCCTTCATCGCTTTGTGCAGGTCTGCAGCATGAAAGAAGCCTGCTCTCCGTGTCCTCGAGCTTCCAGACCCCCACTCCCCACACCACCCTTTGACGTCACCTTAAGTTCAGATCCTTTATAAGACATATCTGCTGTGCTGGCATCTCTCCTGCTGCACAGCGCCCCACTCCCTTTCAAGTAACCTTCTGTTTCTTGCTTTCAGGTACAACGAAAATGCAGAATTCATTATTTGTATTAATACTGTGGAATTCGTGCAATTTCGTTAGAATATCGGCTTTACTTGAAATTCAACAACAGACAATATTAAAATCCTTTGGCAACATGCTGTAGAAATGTAGGTACTTACTAAAGTCACCTGCACACACTTCAGCCTTCTCAAAATTTCATATTATGACAATATTCACACTGTTTTGCACATTGAAGTCTCGTTTGTGTAGAAAATTTCCTGTGGAGTGACGTGTTCCTCTCCTAGAGGTACCCTGCTGGTGTCTCACAATATATTGTTCACACTTGTGAGCAAGCAGTCACCCAGGCTACCTGCAAACCACGTTTCACTCTAAAGGGAGGAGGCTTAGACAGCACCAGCGAAAACACAGGGTAGCCCTCAGAAAGGTGTGAAGTTGTGACTGTAAACAGACGTGCTGTGAAAGCATCTGGGACTCGCATTAACTTTCCAGAAGAGTTTTCAACAGCTGAGGGGCCAGGCCGGGGGCCAGCGCTATAATCTGCAGTACAACAAGATAAAAGCACGCACATATCCACGCCGCTGTAAACAGACACCTTCAAAGCCCCAGCCCTCGCCCCCTCAGAGAAGCGCACAAAATTGTAAACAGCCTTGTTAAAGGCAGCCGCTGTGGAAGGAATACAGCTGCCACACTGCGCGCCACTGCTCTCTCCAGAGAGCTAAATGCTATGGGAGTGAACATTTAGAGAAAAGGTGCGACATGCAGCCACCTATGGCCAATAGCATGCTTTCATTTTTGAAAGCCACACGTAAAGGCTAATAGAATGTGTGGAGAAGTTTTGAGAAAGTCTGGAGTGTTTCCAAGAGGCCTCCCCATACAGTAGTGAATGCGCGCTCCGCTAGGCTCGACCTAAAAAGGGAACACAGATTGCAAACAAGGTTGTTTCTCGTTTTAGCTTCAAATTCTGTATGGTGGTTCTATTATTGTTCAAAATACAGTCAATACATGGTCATGAAACTGATTCAGTAAAAACCATCGGACATCATTTAACACCACGTAGATACACCATACTGATGGTATCAACGAGATCATAAAATGTAGAAATAAGCATACAAACTAGCGCACCTTCTTAGAGCTACACTTGGGAGAGCTGAGCCAAAAGATTGTGACCAGTGTTTAGAAGTTGGAGTGCACATAGCAGTTCCAGTAGATAAAAGAAATAAGACCGAACAATGGGCACATATATAAGTAACCGAGCTCACAGAAACACTAATCATATTTAACAATCAAAAAACGTAATGTCAGTTGTTCCATGCAGGTACCTCAAGCCATGTAATGCCCTTACCAGTCCTTCAGATCGCACTCTCATTAATTAGCCAAGCTCTCAGACATTGAAAACCAAATCATGCTGCAGCAAATAAACTGAAAATTACCAACACCCACATTACTGATACTACTCAAGCAGAAAATAGTCTCAGGTCTGCTCTCAGACATTGAAAACCAAATCATGCTGCAGCAAATAAACAGAAAATAGTCTCAGGTCTGTGACTGAATTCTCAAGATCTGGGTGTGAACAATGCCTCAATCTCAGAGTTCTGCAAGGCTGTACTAATTGAAATACAGCACTACCTAGATCTATACACAACTCAGCTAACAGAAGTACAAGAATTAATTTATTGATCCATTAAAAAAAATGAGATAATATTGTTCTTGATATAGTCTAGTCAAAAGGGGGAGAGTGCAGGAGTGTTTTAAGTAAAAGAACATAAGGAGACAAAGTATTAAACTGCAGTCCAACATTTCTGGCCTGGTAACCTGGCTTACAAAGAAATTTAATTACCCACACCTCTGCAAAATATAAATCGAAGCCTTCATTAAAGCTACTGCAATTACTTCAATTTGGGGACGAAAAAAGGAATTCTGAGATATGTGGTAATTTTCACACTGGCTAAGCTTTTGCCTGCACAATTTCCATCACGTGATATCACAATTTGTACAGATTAAAACATGCACATTCACAGTCTGTAAAGCTTAAAACGGGTAAACATGCAGTACCACCACATTATCGCATACGCAGAGGTCTGTAGCTCAGAATGTTGCACAAGCACCACATTCAGTACATGCAAACACACCCTGGCAGTATCAATTTTCAATGGCTGCGGAATACCTATATTTGTGTAATTAAAGCTTTACAACTCTGCAGATTGCATCTACATTGTGAATCCAATAACTCAAAATCCTCCACTTTCTCAAGTTTAAGACATTTTACTCCTACTACATGAAATTAGACCTTGTGAGTATAGCAAATTTGGTTAGATAACCTATTTTTCCATTTAAAAATTATTTATTTTTCCATAGTCTGGTATGCCATAGTATGCATTCCAGTACAAGCAGTTATTCTAATACCAATAAGCCACTCCAAATTCTGACACCCATCAATTCGAAAAGCATCAAATACTGACATAACTGAACATCCTTAGTGGTAACTGTGTATGATTTTCTTAAGCTCTTACAATTTATTTAAAGCCAATTACTGTGTGCCTATAAAGCATATCCACAATGAAAAACAAACACTTCTGTTCTTTCCAAAAACTGGAGTAGAAACGTACCATGAAGTCAACGACTCTTATCTCACTTGTAAGGTCCCAGAACATTCTGGAGCAGCCAGCAGAAATAAATGTGGCCAAACAGCCAACAACCAAAGAAAACAGGCTCTCACTTTGACACCGCAACATTCGACCCAGGCACTAAGCTCCCAAACACCACGGCCCCAGCAGGAGGTCCTGGCTGGAGACAAATGCTTACTGGTCAGAAAGCGCATGTATGGCATGCCTAATCTTGACACAATCACTGAAGGAATCATCTGAAGGACCCAGAGTTGGTTAACAGCTATGGTGGGGCAAACTACGGGTTTATTGACCTTCTGTAAAAGGTCTCATGAAAGCCCCAGTACAAAGAGAGCAACAATGGTGAGGTAAGGCTTTGGTAAAAGACTTCAATATTCTGGGTATAGTTAGGAGTCTTTTTATATCTTAAATAACCTGATACCTTCAAACTTATTTTCATGGGAGTGAAGCAAGGTTCAGAGGAAATCATATGTGCGCCATTTAGCGGGGGCAACAAGGCCACAAAGATGGATTGTGGCCATTTGTGTATTAGGCTACTAAAACACAAGGTCCAGAAGAAGGAAATCATTCAGACCATAACGAGACACAATCTGAATTTACTATTAAAATAATCATTCAAATTCATCATTTTCTAACTTATTTTTGACCTGCCTACTGGATGCCATGACGGTAGATGGTCTTTTTTTATATAGGGTGGACAGGTTCCTTGAATTCCATCTGTAGGAGGATGGCTTAGTATATGGTGCACACTTATCTAAGTGAAGCACCTTGCACTAATTACGGAAACCCTTATGGTGATTTTAGTGGTCTTAGACAACCATAAAAAGCTCTCTAAGTAGCTGTGGAGAGCAGCATTCAGGCTAATCTTGAAGGAGTGTTAAGCAGCCTGTTTTACCAGATCTAATCATGTAGTGTAGGTCAAATGAAAAAGAACCACTCAGTGTATATATAAAAATGTCTATTACACAACACTCATTAACACATTGGTATATCTCCTAACCGGAGATATCAACACAAATGCACAATAATACTTCAATTGCAAATAGGTAAGTAAGCACAATAGTTTGATATTTAACAATCTAGGCAACCATAAGAGACAATCAACGAAATATTCATAAATGGAAGAGTGAGTACCAATCTGCCACTCCCAGTGTTTTTTAACTTTATATATATTTTCATTTGCATTGTGATTTATGTCATGTGATTATACATTGCTGTTTTAAGTTTAGTTTGTTCAACTACACTTTTTTAAACGTATATATTACATTTGTAAATGTGATATTGTTCTTTTTTATCTTCAATAAATTGTTTACTGTATAAACATTTTGTAGCTTAATCCCCTTCCATTTATGAATATTTCTTTGATTGTCTCTTATGGTTGCCTAGATTGTTAAATATCAAACAGTTGTTTTTCCCTGGTCTAGGAATCTATATTCTATGAACTCAGGGGGTTCCTTGTTAAATATACACCAAGTAAGCACAATACACAGTGGTCTCCAAGGGGAGACCAAACCATACACTAAAAAAGCAGAATGCTCGGAACACAAGGAACCACCTGAAATAAATACCCAGGAACTCCACGGAGGCTGTGTACTCAATAGAAGTCAACCAAAAAGTTGCGTGGCCTTGAAGAAACACTGTGAAAGACAGAAGGTTGTAGAGGCACCCCACCCGTGGATACCTCAGGAAGCAGGATTCCTACACCAGGGAAGCCAGGTGCATAGGTGTGAAGTGATGTTGGAAACCGCAGTAGACCACAATGGAGGACTTCAGAAAAGTTTTCGGTGGCAAAGACTGTGCAAGAATCCGGTGGAATCCAAGGGTGGATTCTTTAAGAGGAGAACCTGCAAGCAGAGGGGACAGAGTCTATGTCACTCGGAGGTGACCAGGAGGCACAAAAGAGCAATGCCCAGCAATGTCCGAAGGTTCAGGATGAGGATGGTGACCTTGTCGCTGCAGATTAAGGACCAGGAGCCATTTATGAGCTGTTCCACGTTGGAAGTCGATAACCCGGGGGTCAGTGTCCAGAAGGAGCAACAACAAGCCTTGGCAGCTGCAACAAGCGTGGAAAGGAAAGAAGCTGCAATGTAGGGACTAGTAAGACCCAAGGGACTCACCACAAGCAAGAGAGTCAGAGCAGGCCCCAAACAAGCAGGGAAGCCCATTGAAGCAGTAGAAGACCCTTGAGAGGACCCACAAGCCAAAGGCAAAGGAGTCTAAGAGGATATCAAGCAGCTCGCCAAAAATGAATGCCCACGGTGCAGATGATGCAGTGAGGAGCTGTTCCTGGCAGGAAGAGAGGCTGGAGATACTTCTAGCCCGAATATCTCTGGAGTGCAGAGCCAATAAGCCTTGGCAATGGTAAGTCGACGCGGTGCACAAGGGATCGGTCACAGTGGTTCCGCTGAGGGATACTGGCCTCAAACTTGCTGAGAGGACAGGTCAGTCTCGAGGGAGTTGAACAACCACCTGTGTGGCTGAGCATTTCGAATGCCATGGGACGTCAGGAGCAGCAGACAGGTCACCTTTGTTGCAGTGCCTGCAGATGCAAGGGAGTGACTCTTCCATCCAAGGGAGATTACTTTGGGTGTCCTTGATGCCAACAGTTCTGTTGAAGATCCTAGAAGTACAGACAGACAACAAAGAAGACTAGCGGAACAGCGAGACTAGGGGCAGCAGTAGTCTTCCATGATGCAGTCTCGGTTCCTGGCAAAGTCCAAGTGTCAAGATGGTCGAAGGGTGACCTGGTTTCATGCTTAAGTCTTGTCCCATGACGAATCAGAGGACCCACCCACAGGTAAGCCCTTAAATACCCTAGGAAATGGGTTAGGACAACTCAGGGGTCCCTCTCAAAAGAGGAGCTGAACAGAGGGGTAGATTCTTCCATGTCCTTTGTTCAGTTTCACACCACAGCAGGAGCCAAGGGCTCCTTAAACTGGCTCAAACTGGAGTATGCAAGGAGGACACCAAATGTGCCCTTCAAAGCAGTCTGGTGGTGTTGGCTAGCGAGCCCCAGCCCAATACACTATCCTGTCTGGGAGGTGGTCACACCTCCCTGTGACAGGAAATCTATTGTTCTACCTTCCTCTGCTCAAGCCCAGCTCAGCAGCAGAAGGGCAGAAATGTTTCTGTGGTCGGCAGCAGCACTAGCTTGCAAGCAGACCCTGGAAGGCTGTTACCAGGGGTACTGGGGGCTTTCCGGAGGTGCCCCCCAGAGCATGGAATCATATCTCCAACACCGATAACTGTTGAATTATGATTCTAACATGTTTGATACCGAACATGCCTAGGTTCAGCACAGCCATTATATAGTCAGCCATCACACAGTGATGGATGGCCACCATATGCATTAAAATGGCAGTCTGCACTTATAAAGCCAGGAGAATCGACTTGGGGGTTTGTAGGGGAGTGCTGCTCATGCAGCCTCACACTTATAACCCAGTATAAAATAGTACCCTGCCTTCTGGATTAAAGGGCATGCCTTAGGGGTGACTTATAGGCTTTAAGTGTAGTAACCTAAGATAGAAGAGAACTTATACCTGGCATAAGTGGTGCTAGCACCAGCTTACAAAGACTGTAACCGCAGGCCTGTAGTCAGTTTGAGTGGTCGCTCGTGGGTGGCGAAACACATGCTGCAGCCCCAGGTGTACCTATGCCCTGGGTACCTTAATACTATATACGAGGGGCTTACAAGGGTACACCAGTAGCCAATTGTGGAGGTACAGAAGTAATTACCATGTCAAATTTAGAGAAGAACTGGGGTCCTGATAAACTGGATCCCAATCAGACTAGTCAAAAACACACTTACACCAGGCACAAAGTGGGGGTAACCATGCAAGAAGAATCCTACCTTCCTACACCATCCATGTGAGCGGATACAGGGGGCTTGGAAGGGCGGACTTGCCAACTGCAATCCTGATTCATTCTAGACAAGTCAGCCGAGATATCCTTATCCTTATCCTTTGCATAGACACAAGGAAAACACAAGAATGATGGGCTGGAGGCCTGGCACCCTTCTTAGGACTCCCTAATCATTCCTTCCAGAAGAAGGGGTTTGAGTTCCAACAGCCTGAGTCACCTAAAAAAGGAGCCTGCGAGTATAAGAAATAATGGGGAAGTGATAAGGATATGCCAGCCCTATCTCAATGGCAGACCTTGAGAAAATCATGCATCCTAGACACATCCATGTCAAGAGAACAATATATCTAGGACTTAATAAAGAAGCCTTTAGGATAAAATAAAAAGGTATTAAAAAACACTTATGGGGAACGGGTCAGGAACCACATCACACTACCAAGAGGCAACAGGGGTCAATTTGTTTGAAACACACAACAAGGTCCTTTAGTAAGGAACACAAAATCTAAAAAAGACTTTGGAAAAGGTTACAATCCCAATATATTGGGAGAAATAAGCATGTAAACTACTTAATAAAAAACCCTTTAAGAACATCATTGGTGTCTGTGGTGAAGGACGTCACAGTTACTTCATATGGCATTTCCTAGAGGAATGCCATATGCGCAGCTGGGACGCCGTCGCTTGCCGGAGTCGTGCCAGAGTCCTGCCCGTCTGCGCCCGTCCGCGCTTGGACGCGCTGGACGTCGCGGTACTCTGTGTAAGGACTATCATCACATCTTGGGTCCAACATGCTGACGTACTCGCGGGATCGCTTGTTTGACATCGGTCAGGTAAGCTGCTGTTGTACCCTTCCATCGGTACACCCATTGCGTGGCCCATTTCATTGCCCTTGTAACGGGTGGGCTCTGGACTCTCCGCTACCTCTCCCAGGGTTTATTTCCTCGGAGACCCGCCATACTACTGTTCCCCCTACTACTCTGAAGATCCTGAATTTAAACGTCAGGTCTGTGCTGAAACACCATCTGCACATCTATGACCTCATTGAGGAGGAAGCTCCAGACGTATTTGCCATGACGGAAACCTGGCTACAGGACGCTGATACCGCTATTACCAATCTTGCCTGTCCACCCGGCTATTCTATGTACACCCTGAATAGGCTGTCGAGGGGTGGAGGTATCGCGTTAGTGGTAAAATCTATCTACCCTTGCGTCTGGAGTGCCCTAAACATCTCTGGGTGTGAAAGTGCCATGTTCAAGGTCTCTGTCAGCCCTGAGTTTACCCTGTCTGGGATGGTCGTCTATCGCCCACCCGGCAGTGATGTGGCGTTTAGGAATGCTTTCCCTGATACTGTTGGCCCTTTGGTTGCCGACTGTGCCAACTTTTCTATCATAGGTGACCTAAACCTGCATTTTGACACCCTCTCAGGCCTGACAGTGCGTTCCATCTCTTCTGACCTGGAGGCCTTTCAACTTTCCCAGATGGTTTCCCAGCCTACTCACCTGGGGGGGCATATTTTGGATCCCCTGTTTACCAATCTGTTGGGGATTCAAATTTCATCTGTCTCTCCGGTGGAATGGACAGACCATTTCTTGGTGTCCATCCTCTGCCCGGTCTTGGCCACTTCTTCCATCTCTACGGCTAGGCGGGTTCAAAAGAGGGCTTGGAAAAAGCTTCGGTTAGAGGACTTTCACCGTCTTCTATTAGAGGAGCCGCTGGGCCCTTTGACGGATGTGGAAAGGGGGTATGACCTCTTCTGTTCATGGATAACTAGGGCCTTGGACTCTCTGATACCCATCGTTTCAACTAAAATCAATCCCAGAGAGTCGAGTCCCTGATATGATGGCACTCTCCGGGCCCTAAAGGGTGCCTGTAGACGAGCAGAGAGGGCTTGGAGGAAAACCTATGGAGCTGACCTGAAAGCTGCATATGCCAAGTCCGTTAAGCTTTACCATCGAGCTATCTGCCGAGCCCGTGCGGCTTTTTATGCCACTGAATTCCGGAACAGTCCGAATCCGTCTAAA
The DNA here is from genome assembly GCF_964263255.1 of Lissotriton vulgaris. Taxonomy (NCBI): domain Eukaryota; kingdom Metazoa; phylum Chordata; class Amphibia; order Caudata; family Salamandridae; genus Lissotriton; species Lissotriton vulgaris. The sequence continues at coordinate 733,165,852 of NC_141687.1, forward strand.
GCTATTTTTAAGGCTGTTAAAGATCTTACAGCGAAGCGGACTACCTCTACGACCGTGAGCTCCCTTTCCCATTGTGAATCCCTTGCATCTTACTTCTTGGGGAAGGTCCAAGCTATATATAGGACATTCCCCAGCATAGGGCTCACTGAGGAAAATATTAATGGGGTCCACCATCAGACTACACTGCTTGTTTTCCCCCCCCTTACCTTGGATGGTTTTGACAAACTTGCATTGCAAGTCAAATCTGGATCTCCATCCGATCCAGTAAGGCCTGCTCTCTTTCGAGACCAAGCTTTTATGGGACGTACAGCCGTATGTTCCCTTGTCAACCTTTCCTTGGAAACAGGGACTGTTCCATCTAAGTGGAAACAAGCTGTGGTGTCCCCGATTATTAAAAAGCCCACCCTGGACCCTTCCAAGCCCGAAAGCTACCGCCCCATTTCGCTGTTACCCTGGCCAGCCAAGATCACAGAGGCCCACGTCAACCTGGCCCTGTCTGAACATCTGACTCGGACCAAGGCCCTCGACCCCACACAAAACGGATTCCGTGCTGGGCACAGTACGGAAACTGCGTTACTTGTGATGGTGGAACATCTCCGGGCAAAGTTGGATGCTGGTCAAACGGCGGCGCTTATTTTGTTAGATCTTAGCGCCGCCTTTGATACGGTAGATCACAGCATCCTCCTACGCCGGCTCGAGGAGACTGGCATTGGCGGTCAGGTGCTGCAATGGTTCCGCTCCTTTTTAGATGACCGCTCCTTCTGTGTTGCCATCCCTCCCTTCAAGTCCAACTACCAGCCACTGGCCATGGGGGTTCCGCAAGGGTCCTCGCTGAGTCCCACGTTATTCAATCTTTACGTGAGACCGCTGGCTGATGTCGCTAGGCAGTGGGGCCTTACCTTGGTCTCATATGCCGACGACACTCAGCTGGCGGTTACTCTCAGCGGGGATGCGGAGATTGAGGCCCCTAGGTTTCAGTCGGGACTGAAGGCGGTGGCTAGTTGGCTGACAGGCAATTGCCTCCAGCTAAACGCCACTAAAACAGAGGTGATGGTCGTCGGGAAGGGAGTGGAGCTGTGGGGTGACCACTGGTGGCCCTCAGAGTTGGGACCTACTCCGATCCCGGTATCGGAAGTGAAAAATCTGGGGGTATGGCTGGATGCGGGCCTCTCTTTTGTAGGCCATACTAAAAGAACCGCGGCTTGTTGTTTCGGTCTCCTGAGAGGCTTGAGACCTGTTCTCAAGTTCTTTGACGCCCCGACCAGGCAGTTGGTGATCCAGGCTACTATCATCTCCCGCCTGGATTACGCCAGCTCTCTCCTGGCTGGGGCCAACCAGGCCGAATTAACCCGCTTACAACGGGTTCAGAATGCTGCGGCAAGGGCGATTGTGGGCTTGCCCAGATTCTGCTCAGTGACAGGGGTCCTTCGCTCCCTACACTGGCTTCCGGTTAGGAAGCGCATCCTCTTCAAGGTTTTGTGCTTTGCTTTTAAAATCTTGAGAGGTACAGGCCCGGAAATCCTGTCGAGCTGTCTGTCTTTTTATGTCCCTGCCCGTAGCCTTCGCTCTCAGGGTCTGGCCCTTGCGGTGGTTCCCAGATTCAGGCTTAGCCGTATGGGAGGCCGTTCGTTTAAGGTAATGGCTGCGTCAGCATGGAACTCCTTGCCTGTTGAAATCCGCTTGCTGGAGGACCTTCTGACCTTTCGGAGGGCTATAAAAACCTTCCTGTTTTAGCTGTCCCTTAGTTTTGTTCTTAGCCTGGTGTTGTGTTACGTGCCACCTTGCCTCTGCGCCAGGACGCTCCTTGGCTGGAGTATCTGTGCACACAATAAATAATCGTAACATAACATAACATAACATCTTTGTATCATACACTTCTGAACGGTTGCTGACCACAATAATATTGGAGTCAGCCCTACCCAAGTGAAACACCACCAGATAAGTCAAGTCAAGTCAAGAGATTTATATAGCACGCTACATACCCATAGGGTCTCAAGGCGCTAGAGGAAGGGTGGGGAATTACTTGTCGAATATCAAAGTTTTAAGTTGCTTTCTGAATGCTAGGTGGTTCTGAGTAAGGCGAAGGTGAGTGGGAAGTGAGTTCCAGGTTTTAGCTGCCAGGTAGGAGAAGGATCTACCTCCCATGGTGGTTTTGTTGATGTGAGGTACAGTGGCAAGGGCTTGGTTAGACCTAGTGGTCTACAGATGTTGTCTATTTGTTCCTGTGGTAAGCCAAAGCTTTTCCAGCTGAGGGACATTACCACTGACAACACAGACATATATGGGGTGTCCCAGCCAAACACTGCTGGACAATACCTAAAGTGCCTTGGCTGGGACATCAAAACACTTTCTCTTGGGATGAATGTCCTAAAGGTCTGCCCTCAGTGCCCTTTGCTTTTTCTGGTGTAATTTTGAGAAAGGATCAGCTGATGCATCCACATGCAATGACTCTACAGTAGAGTCCATAGTGGGGCCACAAGGTAATCAGGACTAGTAAGAAGAATGCTCAAGCCTTTCATAGAGAAGCTGTTGCTTGCGTCAAACTGAACTTAATAGCAGCTGTGAAGTCCCCTCCCTCTGATTTTCCCCTACCATGATACCAGGCCAGGAGCCAATTCTTTGGAATTTAACTTAGCACTCAAAAACCCTAAAAAGTTATCAGGCATTACATCAAATAAACTACAGCGCATCAGGGCTAAGTTAGTGTCGGTTTAGCTCTGGCAAACATTTCTGCTCTTGTTCATCTTGACTCGACAAAAGGACAGACAACTCACACTACTGCACTGCTGAAGTCACTGCACAGATAGGTTTTTGGAGAACACTGCCCCCGATTTTTTATTTGGGTGAAAGCTAGATGCACTGTGCCAAAAGGAGAGAACCCAAGGCCATTATTATCACATTCTGAAGTCTGCTGGCAATAAAGAAGAAAGTGAAATATTGCATGCACCAGATAAGGCCACAGTCCATGTCAAGTGGCACGTTGGCAGCGTGAACTTGATAACTTCCCTCAACTGTATGCATGTAATTTTGTTCAGCAGTTCATAGCCTGGTGATATATGCAACACTGGAAAACCTGCTATTGAGTAGGCAGTTTTAACATCCTCATCATCATCATCATCTTTGTGCACCAAACAGAAATGAGTAAGAAGAGAATGGAGCAAGAATAGCTTTTCCCTTTTCTGAAATGGCACAGACAGATCCCTTGAATGAAATCGGACTACTTGCTGATACATCTCTTCCAGGTCAGGTAAAGACTGTAAGAACTCATTATGAAATGTATTGGTGTCAGCACACCCTGATGTGGGACAAGCTTGGGCCCACTGAGCAACAGATCACAACCACCAGTCATGGAACATTTTTTGCAAATGCTTTCCATGGTGAAGCAAAAGAAAAAAACTAAAATTAGGTGTGCCAGATACCCAGGTTCACTGACCATCTGGCAAGAAGAAAAACACAAATACAACTGACAAGGGTCACACATACAGATGGTATTAGCTACACAATGTCTTTGGGTTATACTGCTTTTCCAAAGCAGTTTCTGGCAAGCATGCACAAACCCACAGTTTGGGAACAGGAATAGCTTGTGCCTATGGGTACCTATAGGATTTCAGCACACCAATAGGAAAATACATTTAGAAATGGTAGGACCGGATGCACAAGCATTTAAAAGAAGGACACTTTAAAGGTGATAAAAGACTGTTCGTATGACCAGCGTAATGTCATTGTGGCTAGTATTTTTTAAGGCTATAATCAAATCAGATGGTGATACCTTGTCTCATTTGCAGCCAGATACATTTGGCCAGATACTCAAGTAAAGGGCAACTGACTAATACCACAAGGCATTCCTTGCTTTGTCTCAATATGAGAATAATGGGAAGGACATCTATACATAATGGGTGCAACTTGGGAGACAAACTTGTGTGTTCCCGCCAACACCGTCACTTCTCAGTTAAGTAAAGGCTGAATTTATCTGAGCCTCCATAGCCATTGCTTGAAAAGCTTCTTTCTCAAGAGTCTCCAGTACAGTTGATTTACACCCATATTAGTTATCCCTCACTGTAAAGTCCCTGGAACTGTTTGGAATCATTTATTTTCCTCGTCACGGTTTACTACTCATGTTACCAAGCACAAATTAACAAAGTCAGACATGACTGTTTACACAGACTAAGAAGTGCTCCCATCCTCACGTTTCATGAAAGAAAGCAACCACTATCATCTAGCCAATGTCCAAGAAATCCATTTGGTTTAAATAAAGGATGTTTCCTATGGTAAGCCCACATCATAATACCAATTTCGTCAGGTTTTTATCATAGTGTTTTATTATTAGGGGCACCGTTGTACTTCGGATGACACTGCACAAATTGCAATTGAAAAAGAGCAGCTCTGGCTACTTTGTGCAAGCTACAGGTGTGGTGGCCATACCACAAATTGACTAAAAGTATTTTAACTAAACACTAATGATAAAGTGTGACCAAACTAAAATACTATCTAGCAACTTTTGTGATGGCCTATGTTGAATGAAACAGCCCTCAACACAAAATCACTATCACCAATTGGGACAGATTATCCGTCTCAATTAAGAGGAGAGATATTAAATGTGTAGATTGTGAACTATAAGCCACTTCTAAGTAGAATGAGGATTCCTGCATTAGGGGTCTGAGCTTCAGTTCCTGCATTAGGGGTCTGAGCTTCAGTTTCCACAAACCGGCTCCATAAATGTGCATGGAAATACAAGCAGTACATACATACTTCAAGTTGTAATGTGTACTAAACTGGATAACTATTTGTAACAATGCAACATTTATTTAAAGTGCTTACCATAAGAGCCTGGCATCTGCAGTCAGACCAGCAATCGAGATGCCAATGTGGTTGTCTACATTCAGAATTTTCTTCTGATGAGCAGCAAGTTCAGACTGTGCTCTCTTTATACACAAAGGAAAAGACATTTTGTCAAGATATCATTGGAAATATCTGTTACATATTCAACAACTAGTCCTCTGACCACAGACATACAATGTTCCACAAATCAAGAGAAATAGTATACATTTAAACTTTAAAATACATCCCAGGCTCACATTCTTTTAGGGAAGAACTAGGTTATGTTTCGGTGAAAATATACATGTTCTGTAGCCTCCTCAAAGCTTGAGATTTTACACTGGAATAGTCCTAATGGAGCAGATAGTTTTTCTATATCACAAGTAATATTTTTTTAAATCTTTTATTAATGTATTGACTAAGCTGAATGTAAAACACCATAGGTAAGAGTGAAGATGGTTGATCTACATTCTAGTGCCCCATAATGCTCTTTAGAGTACAGAGACAACAGCAGCTTTTCTACAACGTGTACCATTCAGTTTTGTCCCTTCTTAGTGTACTATCCTGAGCAAGCAATTGAAGGTGAAGAGTCTGTTTTGTACAGCCTAACACAGCCTCTCCTCCCGTTTCGTCTTTGTATTTAAAAAAAATGCAAAATTTCTTGGTTAAAAAATGTAAGTGGACAACAGTTTTGTTGCTTTCAAATATCTCTTTAAATGCCTGAATTGGTGGAAAATTTGAATCGTTCAATATCAATCCTGAGTTTGACTACTGGACAATAGGGATTTTCTTCACTTCGTTGTTTTTCTTTATTTAGTCATGTATTTTTACTTAAATTCAATTGGCAATACTACAATATACAGCCCAGAATAGGTCTAAATATTGAATTGTGATCTATGTCTGTAAGAAGCTTAAAAAATGCTGTGCCTTGTCAAATTTTAACTGTCACAATTCTTAAAGATGAGATTTGGCGAAAGAAAATAACCGAAATTAAAGGCAAAACTGAGTTTTTGTCTGTACAGGACCAAGAAAAGGTTTCAATTCCTGAAATTTTTTTAATTAAAAGACATAAAAATAGACAACTACCATTTAGTAAAAGGAAGTAGTTGCTATATGTTGAACAACATAGTCAACCTAGAAAGGAAAAGTATTAAAAGTTGTACAATTCAGAAAACAGAGATACGTTTATCACTAAGTTACGTTTTACTCAATCTTGCAGCAAAATATAAAAGATGAGAACATATTCGCAGGTGGAACTTACATTTACGGAAAAGCTCTACCATTCAGCATTCTTCATAACAAAAACAAGATCCACCAATTGGCGAATGTTGTAGTATGGGATAGGAAGAGTACATAACTGCGTGTATCCAGGGGACTTTTACACGCATTTTACAAACACTGTACTAAAAACATGTCTGCACTTACTGCCCCCAAGTAGCACAAAACGTCCAACTATTAGTGTCGGATTTAACTGCCAATTAAGTGGTGGATAAGCTACCATTCCGTCAACACAAATGCTCTGCTGTGATTACTACTCCAAAAAAATGCAACTATGCAGTTTGGAAACACAGTTACACCTCGCCCATTTTACCTTCCTAGAAACTGTTAAATTGTGCCGATGCTTAGGAGAGGCATCCTAAGAACCTCCATCACAAAAAGACACCAACCAACAATGACAGCAGGGATGGTAACCTGCAGTATGCTAGGCTGATGTTAATCTGGCTTGGCTACACCCCCAGATAACAGCCCAGGTTAAACTGTGTAAGGAAGAGCAATAGGCAGTTTTCCTTTTTTGACGTAGCGCTGGGTGGTAATATTTTACAACTGTTGTGACTATACTTTGGCCTGTCCTCAATAGGGAAAGAAAGACACTTCCTCAAATTGCATAAATCGTATTAGAAAATACGTGGAGTTGTCACCAGCTAAACATCAAAATATGTATGCATATACAGGCGCATATGACGGTCTAAAGATTATGATATTGTGTGCAGGTATTTATAACTTCAAACAATTGAAGTTTGAATTCAATGGTGTGTGTTAAATTGCCTATTTTTGAAGAAAGCTTCTTTATAGATTACGTAACAAAATGGAACTTAATATTTGTGTTAAATATTTTTACTGCAACTTCCACCTGTGTATACAATTGCGATGGTTCTCTATTTCACTGGCTATAACCATTTCCTAAACAAAAGAATGTAATCTGTATATTAAAATAACATAGGTATGCATATAGGTGCATTAGGTTTGCAAATGCCACGCTAAATGCAGCAAAAGGGATGCCTCAGGAGTATTAAAATGATTCAACTCCAGAAAGGAATAACCAGAAAAAAGACAATATTACTAAGTTAGTTCTACAGTGCTACTGTCTGTTAAAATGTCTGACACTAAGCAGACTAGAGTTTTCTTAAACCAGTAACTATTCTGCAAAAGTTTAAACTTTCGTTACGAACTCACTGCTCATCTCTCCCCAAACTGCTTTTAGGACGGATGATGCTGCTCTCAAACCACCACCATGGAAGATAACTCACTATCTAACTCCTCAAAATCTTGTCATAGCGGTGTGCCTCAGATTTTCAAAAAACATGACATTTTAACAGCAATGGCAGGATGAGCACAACGGAGGTCCTGTTATGAACACCCATATAAATGGCATAGCACGAAATAAAAAAAGTATCCTGCAATAGTTTAAATTGATTAAGGTTTAGATTTTCACTGGTGTGAGAGGGGAATAAAAAGAAACTACTAAAGCAGCATTTACCAGAAGACATTATCTGCAATTTCGCTCCATACCTTTAGGGCTACCAGAACAGCATGGGTTTTAGATTTCAGTCCTACAGTCGCAGAGCCTTGCTTCACTGCTTCCATGGCATATTCGATTTGATGAATTCGGCCCTAAGGAATCATAATAGTAGAACTTAAAAAAAAGGAAATATTTTTTATACCCATCCCAAATCCTGTGCAAACTACATCCAAACGTATTAATGATGCAAACGTGGGACTTTTTTTAGTCAATGAGGAGCGCTGCCTTTTAAAGGCTAATTTAGCTTGTAATCTTTGAATCCGGGCACAGGTGAAATAGCGCAAAGACACATCTTAATTTCCTGCATTCATGGGAGCCATGTAAGCCTTAAAACTGCAAATTAATGTTATCTTCCACAACTAGACACATACCAGGCTTGGTGGGGAAAGAGTAGCTGAAAAAGAAATGGCTTATTTTAAATGAAAGTGTCATCAAAGAGGTAAGGAATGGCAATACGGCAGGTTTATGTTTCAGGGCACAAAAAATAGCAATTCACAAAAACGTGGGACTTTGGGCCGGATTACAATCTTGGAAGATGGGATACTCCGTCACAAACGTGACGGATATTCCATCCGCCATAGTGCAAGTTCCATTGGACATAATGGAACTAGTAATACGGCAGGCGGGATATCCGGCACGTCTGTGACTGAGTATCCCATCCAAATTAACAAAAGAGGGAGGTAGAGTAATAAAGTAGGATTCTTACTCCACAGGCTTAATTACATAAACAAAGGGAATCCTACTGACAGTGTTTGAGAAAAGTGTTACCCACAGTGGTGTGTGGGAGCACTTAGTGTTTCTTAAAATACCCCTCACACACCAAAAGGCCCCTTGGTGTCATGCTTCATCATAGGGGTCTTCGCACCCCTCGAGCGGGATGCGGCGTGCTACGACCTACGACTACGCGGGAGTACTTATAGTAATGACTATGTGTGGTGCGTGTGGTGCAAGTGGTAGGGATACTTATGTGAGTGGTGGGATTTAGTGAAGAGTTAAAGATACCGGGCTCGTGGGTATAATGGAAAAAACTTTATTCACAACCCCAGGCTGGTACTACTAAAAAGAAGTGAAGTGCGAATGGACAGTACCTCATGTGTGTGTCGACATGTTTCGGAGCATGTGCTCCTTCAGGACGGGGGCACACCTTCCCCACCTTACTCACGTTTCACTAGTTTGTAACAAAAAAGTTTTTGTGTAAGTAACAAAGAGAGAAAAAATTTGATACGTGTATAAAAATATAGGCTATAATGTGCCTACAGCGGTTTAGCTCAAGTTCAATGCAATTTGCATGACCTGAGAAAGAAAAAAAAAAAAAGAAGATGGTCACCCTGGTCATGGGTAGCTCAGACAGGTGCAGTCACCTGGAACAGACCATTTGCTCAATTGGCCCTGTGAAAGAAAAACTGACAAAGACATACAACATATAAAACACACACTTTCTCTCTCAAAAGAATGTAAAGGAAGTATTGGTCATACTTAATAGGTATAGCTTGCTTGCTTCATGAGCACTCTAGAACGTCTGGGGGGTGATTGTTTCTCTACTTAGATTGCACAAATAGCAATCTGGGTTTTAATATCATTTCTTACTTACTTAGTCTTAGGGAATGCTTGTGTTGCAAACTCTATACTCACAAACTCGGGATGAGTTGTCCTCCGTCTTACCCCACACGCTGCTCCGCCGGAATGAGTTAGAAAGTCCGCCATGTGTGGTATTTATACCAGTTTTTTTCAATTAGTGGTTCGACCTCATTAACCTAGGCGGATGTGATTGTGTGCCCAAATAAGGGTAATCCCTTAATTAGTAAATTGTCACGATAATTGTAGGTCCTTATTAGGCAGGTCTGGTAAAACATGATCGCTTGTCTGCCCCATAGTTCATTCTCAGGTGCGTGTGCAAGCGCCGGTAGTCTGTACTTCATTGCGCCTACAATTATCCTGACAATTTACTAATTAAGGGCGGATTACCCTTATTTGGGCACACAATCACATCCGCCTAGGTTAATGAGGTCGAACCACTAATTGAAACAAGCACTGGCGTTGCCAATAGGTCTCGCAGTAGGAAAGTTGGAGCTATTACAATTGCAAATAACAATGCCTTTTATTTTTGTTTTCATTTTAAAAACATAAAGGGCTTTGTCATTTACAAAACCAATAGCTCCAACTTTCCTACTGCGAACAGGTCTTGCCTTTAAGTTAAAGCCATTTGCTTTGCTAATGGTATTGTATTATAGCTATGTATTACTGAGCGTATGTATGTGATATGTTATTTTATGTTGTCAGAATTGTATTTGTTACCTATGTGTTTTGATTTGCAGTGGCCTTTGGGACCTTATACGTGTTTAGCAATGCACTTTCCAGCATAAGTAACTAAATAAATACATACAAAAGATATGCAGGATCTGACCTTGTGTAATGTAATAGGTGCTTATGCAAAACACTCCAATGCGTTTAGCCACATTTGCTGTTGAGGACACTGCATAAATAAGAAACATGGCAAAAGAAAGATACTGCAATAGAGGAACACATCCAAAGGGCAGCTTAGCATAAAGCCCCACTACTTCCAGACCACAAAATTAACAACAGACTGCGAAAGGGCGTAGACAGTGATAGACATATCGGGGGAAAAAATAGTCAAGGCTGGATGCTTGTTTAATGGGCATTGATAAGTGAAATCCTGCAGCCACAGGTGTTTTTATTTTACTGCCCTTTTAGCCATTGTAAGATTACCTAAACACGGGATGCAGAAACATCCTATCATTAAAAGTTGAACTGTTGCATACAGCCATGCGTTATAGATGTACAATCGAGAGCGCTGCTTGTTGCAACCTACACTTGGCTCTTGAGTCACTACAATTTAGATTACTATAAATTCAGAGGCTCAACATAAAGGCAGTTACTTATAAAGTGGCGGTCAACGATCTCCCTTAAACCGGTTCAATAATCTTAATAACACTGAAGAGCCGATGATGGTAGGGCTTAGTTCTTATGTAGGTTTTAAAATAACTTGGTCTCTGTGGCACAAAATACCAAACAAGATCAACCAAGAGGGTGAGAGGGTCGAAATCAAGTGGGGCATAGGGCTTTAGAAAACATACAACCCACAGTGTTTACGAATGACCACATTTTGCAGTGAGGCCCCTCATTTTGTGTAACTCACTGCACTTCCACATTATTACAGCATTACAACAAAGCCATTAAGTGAGCTAGTAATAATTTGGTGCACAAACCTGTACAAAAATTACACTTTCAATTTATCAGAAGGCACCCTGCTCATCTACTTAACTCTGGAAAATGTAACAATTAAGGGACCTCAACCCAAGATGATCCTGAATTAAATTGATAGCCCAAGCGATTGGCAACTGTTTTAGTTGCCCCTGTGCCAGACGTACACCCTTCGGTTATAAGCAGAACAGCGGCCTGCGTGCTGGGCTCGCTCTGAAACACAGGAGGAATTGTGACTGAATGAGCAGCCTCTGACAATCTGCCTCAGTGTAAAAGGGGCTAAACTTGAAAACAAATGCAATTCAATGTTTCACTCATTGTGCTGAATTTCAGCTTTTGTAAAATAAAAGCCAGCATGAACCAGTCATCACATCGGCCGTGGACGATATACGCTACTAAAGAGGCAGTGCCGCTCAGTGGAGGCACTGGTGGTAACAGCCCGCTGGGGCATCTCTCCCCCGCCTCACTCGCCTGTTAAAGGCATGGGCTGAAGACGGAGCTCTGTGTGTTTAAGAGATCAAGTGAGTGCCAGTAGAGGGAGGCTGAAAGAGAGAGAGAGGGAGAGAAAAGAGCAGGAGAGAGAGAGAGGGAAGAGCTAAAATGAAAGAAGAGCGAGAATGAAAGAGAAGAAAAGCGAGAATGAAAGAAGAAAAGCGAGAATGAAAGAAGAAAAGCGAGAATGAAAGAGAAGAGCGAGAATGAAAGAGAAGAGCGAGAATGAAAGAGAAGAGCGAGAATGAAAGAGAAGAGCGAGAATGAAAGAGAAGAGCGAGAATAAAAAAAGAGCGAGAATAAAAAAAGAGCGAGAATAAAAGTGAGAAGAGTGAGAATGAAAGAGAGGAGAGCAAGAGAGAACAGCAAGAGAGAGAACAGCAAGCGAGAGAGAGACAAAACGGCAAGACTGGAAGAGAGACTGAAAGAAGCGAGAAAGAGAGGAGGGAGCAAGACTTAAGGAGACGGATATTAAACAGAACCACGAGAGAGAGAGAGCAGGAAAGAGACACGAGAGCGAAGCGGACTGCGCTTGTGCAACTAAGTCATTAAATAAATAAACAAGCACTGTCGAAGTGGACCACGCTTGTGAAACTAAGTAAATAAATAAACAAGTGTGGCCCAAGCGGACCGCCCTCGTGCGAGCTGGCTCAATATCCTGTGACTCAAATGTGTGCTTACACGAGATGAATGCGTCCTTCTGTAAACTGATGAAATATCTTCCACCTGCAACCATACTCAAGCAGACCGCCAGTACATGTACACACATGGGGCATGCAAAAGAAGACGAAAACAACAAGCATTGAATAAAAAAAATTAATAAAAACAAGCGTTGGCAAAGCAGGCAAGTCTTCCGTGCTGAAAGTGAAACCAGCCCTCGGCATTGCTGTGGTGGGGGAGGGGGGGGCGGGGGAGAGGCAAGCAGGGAACAAGTTAAACGAGGTCTGGCAGGGAACAGATGGCCTGGCCGTAAAGCAGGGGGCGGGGCAGCGCTGGGGAAGACTGTGGGAGGGTGATTGATGACTTTGATGTGGGGAGGGAAGAGAGCCTTTTTTTGCGAGCCTGCAGGAGAAATGCTGCCGATGCGCGTGCATGTTTAATCACGTGAACTGCATGAAAACCGCGGAGCTGAAAGCCCTTGGTTTGACGAGGATTTTCGCCACTTGAATTCTCGCTCCGCTCGATGCGCTTGCGCACATCGATAGGTCGCGAGACCTAAAAAACTGGTATAAATACCACACACGGCGGACTTTTTAACTCATTCCGGCGAAGCAGCATGTGGGGTAAGACGGAGGACAAATCATCCAGAGTTTGTGAGTATAGAGTTTGCAACACAAGCATTCCCTAAGACTAAGTAAGTAAGAAATGATATTAAAACCCAGATTGTTTTTCTACTTAGATTGCACAAATCGCAATCACCCCCCAGACGTTCTAGAGTGCTCATGAAGCAAGCAAGCTATACCTATTAAGTATGACCAATACTTCCTTTACATTCTTTTGAGAGAGAAAGTGTGTGTTTTATATGTTGTATGTCTTTGTCAGTTTTTCTTTCACAGGGCCAATTGAGCAAATGGTCTGTTCCAGGTGACTGCACCTGTCTGAGCTACCCATGACCAGGGTGACCATCTTCTTTTTCTTTCTCAGGTCATGCAAATTGCATTGAACTTGAGCTAAACCGCTGTAGGCACATTATAGCCTATATTTTTATACACATATCAAATTTTTTCACTTTTTGTTACTTACACAAAATATTTTTTGTTACAAACTAGTGAAACAGGAGTAAGGTGGGGAAGTTGTGCCCCCGTAATGAAGAAGGGGCACATGCTCCGAAACATGTCGACGCACACATGAGGTACTGTCCATTAACACGACAGGTCTAACCTCGCACTTCACTTCTTTTTAGTAGTACCAGCCCGGGGTTGTGAATAAAGTTTTTTCCATTATACCCACGAGCCAGGTATCTTTAACTCTTCACTAAATCCCACCACTCACATAAGTATCCCTACCACTTGCACCACACATAGTCATTACTATAAGTGCTCCCGCGTAGTCGTGGGACGCCGCATCCCGCTAGAGGGGTGCAAAGACCCCTATGATGAAGCACGAAACCAAGGGGCCTTTTGGTGTGTGAGGGGTATTTTAAGAAACACTAAGTGCTCCCACACCACTTTGGGTAACACTTTTCTCAAACACTGTCAGTAGGATTCCCTTTGTTTGAGTATCCCATCCGCCAAGATCGTAATCAAGCCCTAAATATTGGATGCAGATCAAACAACATGCACACAAAAATCAAACTTTTAACAGAGCCTGTGTACATGATAGAAGTACCATATTAAATTTTAAACTCACAAAAAAAACGGCATCATGCCCATGACCTCATTCTTGAAAGTATGCTTTCATGATGCTCTCTTGATAAAGCTTGCCGGGTCATTTTGCAGATGCACGCACTATGCATGTGTGAGCCTACATAATTAGTGAGCAAAGGATGATGGACGGAATGCAGAGAAAATCAAACATTCACCCCCAGTCAAGAGCTCTGGCAAATTCATCATACTTTTGCTCACCAAGCCATGTGCAAATCAGTCTTGACCCTTGTGGCTCATGGTAACAGTCCAGCCCGAACTACCAAGCCAGGTCCTCCATGGGCAGGACACAAGCATGCTGGGACCGGTTTCGGGGCATCACCCTTCATCAGGTAGCTTGAATCCAGCGGCACAGTGGGCATACCCAGCGCACTTAGGGCGAGAAAAAAAAATAAGACACAGATGATGGACGGTATGCCTAGACGTGGGTTTCATGCTCTCCATACCACTGGAGTCAAGCTAGCCTGGCTGATGAGGGGTGAAACCCCGAAAATGGCCCTAGGATTCTTGTTTCCAGTCCAGGAAGGACCTGGCTTGGCAGTTCGGGATCGACTGTTCCCATGGGGAACATGGTCAAGACTGATTTGCATATGGTTGGGTCTCAACTGGAATGGCATGGGGAGAAAAAAACGTTGGATTTAGCCCCAGATCTCTGTACTGGGGTGAATGTATGACATTGTTCAGCATTCTGTCCATCAACTGTTCTTTTTACATATTTAGCGATGCAGCCGTTTTTTTTTCTCCAGTTTTAGTAACTCTGGATCATTAACTTACAAGAAAAGCGCAGGTGAGGGTACATACGCAACACACAGGGAGAGTAGTTGGAATTAACGTGGGGAGGCAGAAGCAAAACGGGGGAAGCACAGGGGAAAGCAACACAAAGGGTGTGGGTGGACGGAGGAGCAACAGCCTGAGTGGGTGAGAGCAACACAGAGTGCGGGAGGAGGGAACAGGCAAAAGAGCAGTGTGGAGCTGGCGGGGAAAAACAGAACGCGGGGTGGGGCGGAAGCACAGCAGTGAGAGAGAGGAACACAGAGCGAGATGGATGGTGAAGGAGAGAAGTACACAAGGGAGATAACTGGAAAGCACATGCACTCTCACATTTGCTTAAAAAAAAGTTCCCAAAAAGCCTTCATGGAAGAATAGAAGGACCAATCAGAGGTGGTAAACAGGCTGTGAGCCATAGAAGGAACAAAGACGTACTGGAAAGGGTAAAGTAAATAAAGTCAGCAAACAAATGACAAAGGCAATGCGTAGCAATGGATTGAAAGCGCTCCTAAGTAACTTTTCGGTATGTCCCAAATATGTCTTTGCAACCAGACAGCTACGCTGTATGATAGACTTCGACATAAGAAAGAAATATTCAGCCAGCGCCACAGAAGTTGTAAAAGAACAAGATTGTTGAGCAATTAAATTGGAGATTATACGAATATGATCAGAGGCACCAATCTGGGATTAGAGAGAAAAGAATCTAAAAATGGGTTAAAAATCTAAATGCCTATAATTGGTTGCCCTATATGGATAGCAGATCCTTCCGAAGTTCATTAAAAGGAATGCAGACACAAACTTGGCGCGCCCTTCATTTTGAGGGGGATAGCATTACTTTATCTTCATTTAATAATGGCAAGATTCAACTTGTAAATAGTGTTAACCTTTGTCATAGGAAAAATGGTACATATTTTAAGTAAGTTGTTAAAAACTAAGACAGAAAAAGCCCTTTAAATCATTCATTAACCCCTCCCCTGCTGATGACGGAACCGCTCAGTCATCAGCAGCGGTGGCGCTGTACTGATGACGGAGCGGTTCCATCATGGCCCGTCCGACACTCCTGCGCGGCGCCGATTCCGCGCCTGCAGTGAGCGTTCTATTGAGCGGGCGGGGCCATGACGGAACCGCTCCGTCAAGCACAGCGCAACCGACGCTGGTGACGGAGCGGTTCCGTCACCAGCATGCGCCCGCCGCATTTCCGCCCCGCCCCTTAGCACTGCGCATAGCATAGCCGCCGCAGTGAAGGGGTTAATATCTGTGCTAACTGCTCCTAAATAACCAGCAAATTAATAGCATTTTGACAACCCTCCTAAACTCAAATCACTAGGCTCTCCGAACAGAAAATAAAACCACTAGTTAAACAAAGTACCTGAGGGCTCCAGACAGTCACATCGTTGTCATACTGGTTGCGAAACTAAAATGAAATAAAGAACATTATTATTTAGTTGAATTAGCAAAATATTTTTGCATTGAAATAAGAAGGAAAAACGTTTGTTTCTTCAACCTAAAGCTTCACTGTATGGGGATTTGTATAATCTCAGATCAGAAGGTAGATAATCATTTTTAGGTCTCGCGTGGCGTCGGATGTGCGCTCGTGAGATTTAATGACTTTAGTGTACTTCACTAGCCAGGGTTAAGCACCGCCCCTCTTCTCCATTGGCTGGCCTCCTAAACTGTGGCAGCCATTAGAGAAGAGGTCCTAGTGACGTTCTTCTTTCGATCTAAGCCCCGCCCTTTTCAGATTGGGGGGCGTGTTTTTGACTTTCTTTCTAGGCTGTAAACAACAGTCAAAAACACGCCCCCAGTCTGAAAAGGACAGGGCTTAGATAGAAAGAATAACCATTTGCATCTGAGCCCCGTCCTTTTCAGACTGGGGGCGTGTTTTCGACTGTTTACATCCTAGAAAGAAAGTCAAAAGCACGCCCCCAGTCTGAAAAGGACGGGGCTTAAAGACATTGGAAAAATACATGTTTCTGATTAAAAACATAAATCACCACTTAAATTCGCCCCTTATACACTTTCCAGCTCCAATTCCCACTGCAATCTCTTGCGCTGCTTTTGACTACAAATAACCAGTAGCCTCACATATTTGACCCTATTGTCATTGGTTCTAAAATTGCTATATACATTTGAAAATCTGCAGTCTGAAGCAAATAAGTTTTACGAAGATGATGTAAATAAATAAGACAGACCATTAACTAAGTAAGTGCTGATGTTCCTTCCCATCTAGTTATTTGCCCCTCCTTTTTTGTTTTACACATTATAGGAATTTGCTCTTAAACCTATTACATTTTTTTTCACAACAGATATTTAGACTAATTGTGTGTCCTTCTTTCATTTCCGACATATTGGTGTTTGTAAAAATGCATGTGGTTTGTGATATTTTTCTGGAATGTGGGAGGGAAGGAGTGGCTTGAGCTTGCGGAGAAAAAAGTTAAAACTGGCTACATTTGACTTTTATTTTGCTAAAATAAAATATAAAATCCTAAACCAGAAAGTGTTTTTTACCCCCAAAATTACCCTTGTAAGATTTGCTACTTCCTAGTTCTTCCTGTGCGAATATCAGCATGACCCAGTAACAAGTTAGGATGGCGATCAGGTAGATCTGATTAGTACCTCACTTTGAAAAAGATGAGTCACCCGATTTGGTGAGATGAATTTCCTCAACCGTACTCCAGAGACCGATCGTGTGCTTCTTCTACACTGAGAGGAGAGAGCTCAACGAGAGCTCCACCCCATAAACCCTTCGACCGAGGAGAGCCACCATGGAGCCACAGACTCCTGGACAGACACACCTGTGGGGAAAGAGTCCCACCGGCGCCAGGGAGCCGCTTGGCACATACATGGTTCCAGTTGCTGTGAAGAGTCCAGCTGTGTTCAGCTCCATGAAACACGAGCGTTGCCAGGGTTCCGTTTTACGTCACAGGCGTCTCGCGAGTACGCAGCTGAAGTTAGTTGACAGCTGGCTGATTTAGGGAGCGTCATCATTGGGCATCCCACTTCAATAAATCAGTTATTAATCCCACTGAATCTCGGAAATGCTTACTACATATTGGCTACGACAGGCAGTAAGATCACCAGATGGTGCGGAAGGAACCCATGCACACTCAACTGAAGACCGCAGTCACCTTTAAAGCCTCTGCTGTGGGTACTACAATGAATGTACATTGGTGAATTATTGCGAGTCAGTTTGAGCACCCTGCTTTGGGGACCTGACGGTGGGTGGCCACTGAAGTGAGGCGTGGCCTCGTTCATGCACTCTCCTTTTCTATTGGCGCAGGACCATCACACCACATCCACATCCACCACCACTACCGCCACATCCATCACATCCACCGCCACATCCATCACATCCACCACCACCACCACATCCATCACCACCAACACATCCACCACCACCAACACATCCACCACCACCAACACATCCACCACCACCAACACATCCACCACCACCAACACATCCACCACCACCAACACATCCACCAACACATCCATCACCACCACATCCATCACCACCACATCCATCACCACCACATCCATCACCACCACATCCATCACCACCACATCCATCACCACCACATCCATCACCACCACATCCATCACCACCACATCCATCACCACCACATGCATCACCACCACATCCACCACCATCACCACCACATCCACCACCACATCCACCACCACCACCACCACATCCACCACCACCACCACATCCACCACCACCACCACATCCACCACCACCACCACCACCACATCCACCACCACCACCACCACATCCACCACCACCACCACCACATCCACCACCACCACCACCACATCCACCACCACATCCACCACATCCCCCACCACCACATCCCCCACCACCACATCCCCCACCACCACATCCCCCACCACCACATCCCCCACCACCACATCCCCCACCACCACATCCCCCACCACCACATCCCCCACCACCACATCCTCCATCACCACATCCTCCATCACCACATCCTCCATCACCACATCCTCCATCACCACATCCTCCATCACCACATCCTCCATCACCACATCCTCCATCACCACCACCACATCCACCATCACCACCACCACATCCACCACCACCACATCCACATCCAGCACCACCACATCCACCACCACCACCACATCCACCACCACTAGTAATACTAGAAAGGGGTATACTAGAAAGGGAAGTACATATTCTCTCTAAAGATCTTACAGAAGCAAATAGTCTTCTGTAGATAACATACTCCACATAATGTGTAAAGCACTATTTTATTAATTGTCCAGCGACTACAATAGTTCTTGTGTGCTTTTAGCTACATGTTTGGTACATGGCATGACACTACTCTGAAGGGTTACAAAGTAGATTTGGGGGTGAGACAGAAAAGAGAGTCAAAAATATGTACATCAGCGAAGCTCATCTTTACCCTAACCAGAAAGGGTAATCATTTCTCAAGTGCATTCAGGTCAGGACTGCCCTACTTTATCATAAATCCAGCACGTGCCGGATCACAACTCATTTCTGATAGGTCTAAGAAGGCCTGGGGTGTATTCCCCAAGAAAGCAGTTCCTGAATCCTCCACTGTTCTCTTGGGGGTCATCCTTGGCTTGTACTGAAAACCCAAGAGTGACGGCAGGCCTAGGAATTAGCATACGAAACATGGATGAGGAGAAAGGTAGCGACTAGGGTCAACCGGACAAGCACTTGAGAGAAAGGGAACCTGAGATAGACTGGGGTGAATGAGGCATAGGGTGAAGCATCTAAGACAGCAGGATGGGACACTGAAAGAAGAACACAAGAGGTGGGTGGGGCATCGGGTCACAAGACTGCAATAGAACAATACACTTGGATGGCAGAAAAGGCTGACCGATGCTTTCAATCTGCCCATCAAAATGGTGCACAACTGAATCATACAACCACAAACTTAACTGTAAACTCTAGTACTGGCTGCAGAAGTATGTACTTAACATTACCAATTAAGCACTTTATTTCAAACACGCTTCTAAAAGAGATACCAGCATGCAGTAAAACTACTTCTTTGAGCTAGACTGCTGCATCTTTTTGTCTCGCTCAAGCGGTTCTCAATTAAAATGCACACGTTTGGGCAGCATGAGGGTACCAATAGTTAATTCATATGTCACTGCAGGGATGGTCAGTGCAAGAACTAGGGGGCGATCGAGACTGACCCCAGAACCAACCGCTATAACTGAATAAGATCCAAGCTAGTCCCAGTGAAATATGCTTAATGAGTTCCAGTGTAATTTGCTGACACAGGATAGGTTGAGCAGGACCTGCACACTGTCTGCTTTCCATCTAGTCTAGGAGTCTCTAACCTTTTCTGTAATAAGAGCTACTTCTGTTCAATGAAAATCATTTCGAACTACTAATATTACTGGTTTTGTAATAATGTCCACCTAAAACCAGATTATGTTTGTAGCCACCTTATGCAAGCCTACCAGCAGGGATCCATTCAATGCATCAGGAAGGTTAGCCAGCAGAAATGCAAAAAAAGGCTCTCTCACTTTGGAATGTCTTTACATAGTTAATACATAACAGCCATATTGCAAAGCTCGTAGCGCAAAGAGCATAATAAAAATTGTTAATATGGAAATCGATGCATTCAGCAATGAAAAGGAAATCTCGCTCCTAATAACAGACTCACCTATTGTGAACTGAACATCAACCTCTACTCACAAATATGTAGTCAAGCAGGCCCTGAGACCAAGGCCCTGGATTGCTGATTGATAGGTCACAGGAGGGAGGGTGTGTAGCGGGCAGACAAACGCTCTGGAAGTAAACTCTTGATTAATCCAATGGATAGGCGCTGCAAATTACAAGGGTCGAGGGAGTTTGCCCCACATGGCTGGAGGGGTAGGAAAGCTCCTAAAACACCATAAAAAGCCAGATTCCACACGATTTAGGAACACATAGCCAATCAGGACTTAGCAGTGATCATGCACTCCCCATGCAGGGCATATGGACAGGTTATCTACTGACCACAATGTGTGCACACGAGGTCGAGACCCAGCTGTGGTAAACGTTAGACAATTAATTAATGACTCCAAAGGCAGCAACCAACATTCCTGAACCTATATGGTATGCCACAAACTTTTATAACCATCATGTTTTGTATATAAGGACACATACTGATTGTAAATTGAGACAGTCCTCAGACAGTTCCTGTTTTGCCAAATGCCTCCTGTATTCTGTTATTTAAGGGATTTCGAACTCAAGTAACAAAATAGTAACAAGTCTCAGCAATAACTCATTATTTATCACTCAAATATCAGTTTTAAAAAAGGGAAATTCAACCATTGCTCTTCAAACATCAGTTTAAGTTTTGAATATATATACATTTTCGTCTCAAAAACAGACAAAAAAATTTTGATACAGATATTCATTCAACGTAGCAAAAGCTTGCACTTACAGCTAGTTCTAGGTAGCCAGAGAGCTACCAGCAGCTCCCAGTCTACTTGTAGGAAGAAACCTGGTTTAAAGCAACAACCTGTAGGAGGCCAGGAGGGGGTTCTTATTTTTACTCACAACACAAAGGCCTCACTTCAAGGCCCACCAGTCATACTTTTATTGCAGTCACATCCTGGCTGGGATCTATCCTAACTATCCTAAGCCAAATAACACCGAGTGTTAAGAAAACAAAATTTGCAGGCAGGTTTTTGACTTTTTTAAACCCTTTCATGTAAGAAATGTGTCTGTTTGTACCAGTAATCACATTAATAATGAAGTAAATAGCACCTACTGGTGTGTTTTGTATAGCTACTCATCCCAATGTATGGTGCCAGAGAGCTTTACATCACACACACACAGTATAAATACCAGTAGGTACTATATGGAAAAACAAAGTCAGGATTTCAAACTTAACACAGTGGCTGTGTGCACTAAAAAAAAGAGTTTATCACTACCAAAACGAGCCCTTTTTAACAACCTTAGAATAACAAAAGATTGAGGAAAAACCAATAAGGTAGTAAACCTTAACCTTGTAATGTGCATGCAACTGTAGTTTCGAATCATATCTCAATGTGCGATAGTAATTTAAGAATAGCTAATGACTAGGATATCTGTAACAAAAGCAGTAACTCACTGAGCTACCTACATAAAATAAAAATCATATCTCCTTGTTACGCATTGTGCTATGCAGGAGGCACATTAAACCTCTATACTACTTTATGACGATTCAAAACTGTGGAAATACAGATCTCTTAACTCCATCCCTAGTTGCCAATTTCTTTGCAGTAGAGTATGAAAAACAATGTGTACGTTGACTGTAGGACGCCACTCGACTGTCTCTAGTGATTCCAACTCCTTACCGCTGCCACACCATAATCTCCAGTTTATGGTATCTCGGAGTAAAAATTGTTCAGTTTACTGGACTAGAGATGGTAAATATTAAAGTGAAAAACTAAACTGCACAGCGACCCAAGTACCGCAGTCTGAGATTTTATCTTGGCTCTATGTGTTCCCTTGGGTGTGGCCACTAGAGTCGCACGGAAAACAGACCACCCATCCCCGTACTGCTCTTTGTGTGCACATCCATGGCCGCCGGTACACCGTGAGTCAGCAGCTACCGGTAGCATCACAGAAGAGCCGTAAAGCTTTTACCAGAGACATATTATAGACAGCCAAGAACTTCCGAGCATCCGGCCGGTGTGACAGTCCACCGCTAGCGCTGTAAGGGTCTTATAACAGCTCCCTTTTCCGATTTTCCACTGCGTTAACGCTTACCATGTTGCCGATCACTCGTGTTGAGACCTAGGGATACTGTCTGCGGAAGCGACCGGCCTCGGAACAGGAAACTGCAGCGTGCAGACGACAGTGTCACGTGACCAGCACGTACCACCTCCCTAAGCGCAAGCGCAGTTTGGTGGTATTGCGTTAGCCTGCATGTCTGCTCAAATTAATTCGAACACCGAAAGAGACTAATGAAAGTGAAAGCTAGGTCCCAGCACACTTAGTACTTGACGGATGACCAAAGCTTATACCGTGCCTTAAAATAAATGTCTCGTCAATTTTACTGCAACTACGTGATTTTGGTAAATGTGCCTTATGTAAAAAAAAAAAAAATACCAGCCATACATGCTGACATTTTAGAGCAGGCAAGTGGGAAGTCCCCAATTTTTTTTTAGGGGGAAATATATTTTCTCACGTATTTTTATTGAAGCAAAGGTAATCTTCCTGAATCGGGTCAATTGGTATGTATGGAGACATACAATCAGTATTTCGTATTTGTCAGTTGTAGTATCTGATATATTTTTGTTCATTAATGTGAATGTAAATATGTTATATGTATTGTTATGTTGTTCCATGTTTATTTCCACTTGCATAGCTGCCAAGGTTTCAGACCGCTATGTGTGACATTTTCATAATTTCAGTGTAATTATGAGTGACATTTCAATGACTGAGTGACCACCGACCAGTGTCACCCGACCATTACCGGCGTGGCCCAAGCTGCCAAGTTTTCAGTACACACGAGTAACATTTCTATGTTTTCAAGTCAGGTAAAAGTGATTTTCACATCTCCTGTGCAACATCTCCAGTGATACTTTATAAGGAGCAGTGGTTTAAGAAAATGTATGGTACAAAACAAAAATCTTTTTTTTAGTAAGTGCAGTGTAGTAACTGGATTAAATACACCACTTACACCTGATGTGATTTGTGAAGTTGCCCTGCACCGTTTTCTACCATACCTTACCTTCCTTTCATATTTTTTAGTACCATTTAATACAATTCAGATGGTAATCTATACCAAATAACAGCTGTCTTATCTCAGTGTCAGCCTGTATATGCCCTTTTGTTCTGTAAATTAGAAATTATTTTGTTGTAAAAAAAAAATGTCACACAAGTTTGGTATTTCAGTTTTGCAATTGATATGCATTACCTAAATTAATGACAGCAGTTTTTCGATCTCTGAAAAACTTAGCTGCCATCTGCCAGTGAGCACGCTGCACATTTATCACTGCTCCCTACCAAATTGTCGCTGCTGGCTGGTAACATCCTCACGCAGGGTTGGGCTGTCTCCCGGGTTCAACAGTGCACATGTCACAAGAAGCGTTCTGCTGATCGTAAAAGGCCCGGGATCAGGAAAATGGACAAACATTGAGCCCCTGTTCCTGAAACCATATGTGATCAGAGGGCAAGAGATGCAAAGCATTTTTTTCCAGCAATCTGAGGTAAGTAATCTGTGGGGGCTTAGGAAGGCATACCAACACCCTCGATCATGACACCCCCCCACCCCCCCCCCACCCCCTTTCAACACTCTGAAGGGTCGGGTCAGACGGCACAGAAAGTCTGCAGATGGTGATGCTGAAAAGAAAAACAAAGATGCCGCCATGCGTCATTCTGTCTATCTGGGGCCAATATGCGAATTGTGTGACACTGGTGGTTATCACTGAGAAAGAGGGTGGCAAGTGGATGAAACAATTGTCTACTTACAGTGATCGCTTTCAGGCGGAAGCGTGATTGGCACGTTAGTGACTCGCACTGCAAGTGGGCTTCTGGATGCTCATGACACCACAAGTAAGCTACCCCTAAGGCAATCTGCCTTAGACTTTGCTCCAGGCTGCTGCTGTTCTCCTGGCAGTCCGGCCGGCACTGTAAATCCACAGTGAAGCCCTTCTGTCATGGCTCTTCATTAACCCGTCCACTGCATTTATTCCCTCTGCCGGCTCGGACATTGTAACTAAAGAAGGAATGCTGAGCAACGGAGGTGAGGTGAGGTCAGGCAGGCTGACTCTAAAGCGCGCGGCGCGGTGTGGCGCCGCACCACGGATGATACCTTGTAGCAGAGAGCCTGGGACTGGCAGGCCATAGCTAGCTGGGAATCGCTGCCTCAACACCACAGAAGCAGCGCTGCACGCTGGCT
Source organism: Lissotriton vulgaris (assembly GCF_964263255.1). NCBI lineage: Eukaryota > Metazoa > Chordata > Amphibia > Caudata > Salamandridae > Lissotriton > Lissotriton vulgaris. The sequence continues at coordinate 733,190,190 of NC_141687.1, forward strand.
GCAGGCAGAGACCACAGGCTGTGCCTGCAGCCAGCTGCCACACTCACATATACAGCCATCAATAAACGTACACCTCAGGCTTCCATTATGCGTGACAATGCATTTCAGTGCGGTGATGCGGAGCACCACACTGAAATGCGCTAGAGTCACGCCTGATGCGTGACACTTGGCAGGACTGACCACGTTGGTGAGCACGTGGAACCTTGTGCTCACTGTGAAATGTTCATGGGGGTTTTGGCAGTTGGGGAAACAGACAGTTGGGAATTGTACATATATAGAGAATGGGTTTGCTTAGATTGAGCCGCACATCACAATGTTATGCCAATTATAAAGAAAGCATCTATTAGCAACAAAAAGCAACTATGGGCAGGTGGAGCCAAGATGGCGACTGGTGAAGACGTGTAGGCTCCCGGCTCCGGCAGCTACCTTTCCTCCGCACCGGTATCCTGAATCCTATCCTGTTCTATTTGGCGGCGGAATGAGCGCAAAGTTGTGCCGACTTGTATCATCGTTCCCGCGCCTCTCAGCTCACCCGGCGGCCGAAGATAATTGACCGGCAACTTTGAGCCCTGGCCCTGGGACTGCGCCGCCGACCGTCCCCGAGCCTGGGAGGCTGAGGAGCGGCCGTCCTGCCCGCGATCCGTTGCCGCTGAGGGGGTGGCTGCTTCCTCTCAAGTCGGGCTCTTGGTAGTACTGCCTGCTGTGGAACGCCGTGATCGGCGCCCTGCGATCCATTACCCCTCAAGACGCCTGGCAAGCTACGCGTCTTTGTTTGAGGCGGGTGGCGAGAAGACGGAACACACGGCCATGTTGGGACTGCGTTGGATGCCTGCTCCCATGGCTCGGTGAGGCGGCTTGTGGCGCTGCAATCCTCAGTTTCTACAGCACAGCCTTTATCGATCTTACGGGCTTGCAGCCCTATGCTGTGGACAGTTTGCGCTGCTCTCGCCTTCCACCTTGCTCTGTGTCTCGATCATCAGGATGGGCTCCATTGCCTCGGAGACTGGGGGCGAACACCCGTCCCTGTCTACTGGATACGTCGCCCACCGAGCACTGGGGGCCAGTTTGCTCGTTCCTTTCCGGGAGCATGACCGTGAGAGGCTCCAGCCGCCGCTCTCCTACGGATCTATCCTGGCCGTCCTCACTGAATTCAGGACGGAAATGCGTGTGGGTTTTCGAGCGCTGGGTGAGTGCCTTGACACAATGGCGTCTGATCTACGGAGAGATCGTACTGTGGAGGGCCAGCCACTTCTGGGTCTATCCTCATCTGAGCCTACGGGGGAAGCAGCGCCTTTCCTTCCTGGCGGGGGAGACGTGGTCGCCTCTGCCTCTACGGACGCTTGCCACCGGCCGACCAGTGAATTAACCTGTGAGACTTTGTTTCCCTTGTCTCCGGGACTTGTTACACTGCCACTTGCAACAGTGTTGCTGCCTCATGCCCGTGACTCGCAACAGCTGGCCCCCCCGGCGGATTTCTCATTGTTGCCTTTATCCTGCGCTCCGGAGACCCCACATTTCCCCGATGGCCCGCGGAACTTCATTGCGAAGGACAAAGGATTTACTGGTGACGTTCAATTGTCGCTATGTGTGACTGTTTTACTCTCCTTCGCCATGCGGACATTTTGGTTCTTTGTCTTGATGGGGGCGGGCCTTCTTCATGCGCTTCATTTTGAGATCTGTCCGAGGTCGGGTCAGGGCTAGGTTCTTCTTGTGCTGCCGGTTGCTTAGCTGGTTGGACCGGGATTAGAGGTAACACACATTGGTTTTAGTCGCACACGTTATAATGTCCTTCCCCGACTGCTTTCGTGTTAGTGTTTGCTTCTTAATAATCGCACATTGTGTGGGGATTGTGTTCTTGACGTGGGGCTGGGAATGTTTGGAATGGCTCCTCCTCCCGCTTCATTTGTAGTTTTTGAGAGTCGCAGATTAGAACGGTCTATTCTCACTCTCTATATTTCAAAGTAATTTTTTATTATTTTTCTCCTTTTCTCCTTTCTTCTCTTCTTTCCTTGAACTGCATTTCGGGTTCTTTATGGGGCGACAGGCACATTGTCGGGGGGGGTAGGCCGTAGCCTCCGCATTGGTGTAGGGTGGGGGGGGTAGATTTTATTTTTCTTTTTGATTTCTATGGGCCTTATTCCTACATTTCTGCGCTTTCTCACACTGTTTTCCTTTCTGGGTCTGTGATAGAGGATGGTTGGGAGTGGGCGGCGCTGGGAGTGGCACGAGCGTGGTTCCTATTGTCCGATTTGTTTTTCTACTGTACTGCCACTCTGAAGGGGTGTTTCATGTAATTGCTGCTATTATTCCTGCTGCCTACTCATATGGAACTAATGTACGGACTCGGATCTCCTTTGCACCTATCCTTCATTGATTTCTAGACTTTAAAAAATTTTAAAATTAACCTTCATTGCTCCTTAGGCGTGATGGCCGGTACTTTCCAGTGTAACTGATGACTACTTGTTTATCGATATTGCCGTGCTATTGCGTCTTCGTATTGCTTGCACCTGTGCTTCACCAGTTTTCGTGGCCGGCCTCAGGGTTGTGGGCCCGTATTTGTATTTCTGTGGATGCACCAATAAAGGTTTTCAAAAAATTAAAAAAAAAAAAAAAAAAGCAACTATGGCTAGGGTGCTCTAAAGGTATATGACACCTACCCACCAAAATGTCATTCAGTCCCAGGATTCAGGCGAACCCAGGACATACATATACACAAAAAACACCCAGTATCATTATTTCCAAAAAATCGGAAGTATAGGTATTTCTCTAAACACTCCGATGACGTCTCAGCACCCTATGTATTTTAGATCCATAATGTCTCAAAAAAGAAAATCAAGTAGTCCAAACAGATCTTCTTAGGTTGAGGTCTGTGTTTCATTTCCACAATTCACAAGAAGAAAACAGCAGCCGACGCGCGTTTCGCCCGCCGGGCTTTCTCAAGGCTCGTTGCTAATTGCTCCAAAAGTCTGTAATTGTAAGTATTCTCTAAGGTTGCTCTTCTCTATGACGGATGGATGGTAGCCCGGATGTTTGACAGCACATTTGCAGGACAATATTGTAAGTTTGCGCTCCTAATGTCATTCATCATTGTAATAGTTGTGGCCCCAATATATAAAATCTTTTCCTCTTCAAAATTTAACATCTAGTCTTAGGATCCAAGGCCCATCATTTGTAGAGTAGTCTTGTTCATTTGAATCTTGATAAATCCCGAAGTATGCTCTTATGCTCCTGAAAACGCTAAATGTGAGACCCGCTCATACTCCTTTCTCGTACAAAAGTTGGGAATTCATTCTACGTGCAACTGAGGTGGTGAATAAACCTGCCTACACTCTTCGCGTGTCCTGCAGTTCCTACATTGGAAATTTGGCGACGAGAATGGTGAAATCTTGTGGTATTGACTACTAGTAGTAAACTGGTATGTTTGCTTATGCATTTCTTACTGTGTGACAGCGTTTCAAGTAGACTGCGCAGCAGATCTTTCCTGCAAGTCGCATTCTGAAGACCGAATGAGGAACAGTTTTGTAATTGACGCTCCACGCATGGGTCTACGATAGTCTGCCTTAGTTTCAGTTTTCCGGCCCTCGGCTGAATGTTTCGTGGTGTGGGCAGTCCTGCTGAAATAGTGCCAACCTCGCAGTGGTATGCGTCTTGTCCCAGGGGGGACCTGGGCTGACACTGACCTGGGAGGTCTTCATCTGGGCTCCTCTACCACCGCAGCCTCAGCGCTGCCCTGCTGCAACACTCGCCAGGCTCTCAACTTCCCTGCTGCCTGCCGCTTCCCAACAATCGCGGCGAGGCGGCAGATCAGGGACTACATCCCCCAGCACCGCTAGCGCCTAGGAAGGCGTGTTTCCTGTCCCGCCCCCGGAGGTGCGCTTAAGGTCAGCGTGAGCCCTGGGGGAGCGGGGGACCTGGGCTGACACTCACCTGGGAGGTCTTCATCTGGGCTCCTCTACCACCGCAGCCTCAGCGCTGCCCTGCTGCAACACTCGCCAGGCTCTCAACTTCCCTGCTGCCTGCCGCTTCCCAACAATCGCGGCGAGGCGGCAGATCGGGGACTACATCCCCCAGCACCGCTAGCGCCTAGGAAGGCGTGTTTCCTGTCCCGCCCCCGGAGGTGCGCTTAAGGTCAGCGCGAGCCCCGGGGGAGCGGGGGACCTGGGCTGACACTGACCTGGGAGGTCTTCGTCTGGGCTCCTCTACCACCGCAGCCTCAGCGCTGCCCTGCTGCAACACTCGCCAGGCTCTCAACTTCCCTGCTGCCTGCCGCTTCCCAACAATCGCGGCGAGGCGGCAGATCGGGGACTACATCCCCCAACACCGCTAGCGCCTAGGAAGGCGTGTTTCCTGTCCCGCCCCCGGAGGTGCGCTTAAGGTCAGCGCAAGCCCCGGGGGAGCGGGGGACCTGGGCTGACACTGACCTGGGAGGTCTTCATCTGGGCTCCTCTACCACCGCAGCCTCAGCGCTGCCCTGCTACAACACTCGCCAGGCTCTCAACTTCCCTGCTGCCTGCCGCTTCCCAACAATCGTGGCGAGGCGGCAGATCGGGGACTACATCCCCCAGCACCGCTAGCGCCTAGGAAGGCATGTTTCCTGTCCCGCCCCCGGAGGTGCGCTTAAGGTCAGCGCAAGCCCCCGCGTCGCGGGATCGCGCGCGGGTCGGCGCCCGGGGCTAAGCCCGGGCAAAGGGCGGGCCCTCTATGGCCCTCAGCGGCACGAGGAGGACGGGGACGGGCCACTCCCCTCGGCATCTCCATAAGAGAGGGTATAGAGCCTATTACGACCTATGGACTTCTGTTTTAACTAAAATAGTCATATTACATAAATCATGACATCCAAGGGGGCCTATCCAATTTTCATTCAAAAACGCTGCCCAGCCCAGGAAATGGACACGCACATTCAGAGCAATAGGACCCTTACCACTATCGGCGAAACAGATACCGAGGATTGCCGTCAACCCCTAGATCCAACTCAAATCCTTTCACAAACCCCTGTCAGTTCGGAAAAATTGACTTATTGGGAGGAACTAAACACTTTTTGCAGGACTAATCCAACTCAAACCCTTCCACAAACCTCTGTCAGTCCGAAAAAATTGACTTATTGGGAGGAACTAAATGCTTTGTGCGGGACTAACTTTCTTCCTGTTATAGCCCCTTCCCCCGTAAAAGACTCTACTATCGACTCCTGCGTAGATAGACCTTGCCATACACCCCTATCACCTAAGGAGGATAGCAGCCAAGCTAGTGGACTGTCACAAGGCCAAAATGCGAAAAGGAAGCACGACGGGGTTATTGATCACGAAACAGAAGCCAAAATACAAAGACTCTGTACTGATCCCTCATCACCTACCATAAGTCCTACCATATCCAAGATGCACACTGAAACTCTGGCTGACGAAGTAGCATGCCCCCATCTGCAACTATTGCCCCAGTTTGAATTGATGTTAAGATCAGTAATAGCACCCCTGCTTGATCAAATCAACACCTTAGGGGATAGGTTGACAAGCCTAGAGACTACTATTAAAGCCAATTCTTTCTCTCCCGCAATGATTGTTAGATCTAATTGTTCCACTCTCCCTATTGCTCCCAAAGTGCCTCATTCTATTAATACTGTCCCAACTGTAAGTCAATCCCCCAACTGTCTACCTCACATCGCTACCAAAATCGCCCATACATCTGTGATCAATACCACAAAAAATGTCCTAACCGATAGACAACCTCTCAAGAGACTACCTTCAACTGCCACCAAAATTGCCCGTAAACCCGCGCTACCTAAATACTCTGCTATTAGAGCAGAACCTAACAGAGTAGCTTGTATAGATTTGCCTCCAGACGCCGCCCCCTTTGTGCTTGTTCTTGCAGGAGTACCTGCACCCATCCACGGGAGACCTGAAAGGCATCAGGACCTATTGCATAAGGTCCTGTTTTGGTTATCAAAAAATAGACCCCTCCCACCCAACAAAGACGGTGGCATCCTGAGTGTTAGAAGGGTGGGTTGGTTAGGGTCATCACCTAAAGAAATTCCCGGGGACCTAGTTCTAGTCAAATTTAGGGACAGGCACATAGTCCCCTACTTACGATCCTCCCAGCCCCATGAAAATGACGGCTTCATCTCCGTTTGGGATCTGTATGATTTTTATCCGAGTACCCCACCTATCCCCTCACAAAGACCAACAGCCCTACACAAACATTTGCTAGGTAGGCGTACCATCAATTTTCCTACCCCTATTAGATCAGCTCTTGCTATTAGAAACCGATAGTGAATGTTTATGAAAATCAGCATTATGTAAATATGTACCGTGTTTTTATTGTAGCTTGTGTTTTCTTTATAATGATGTATACTTTTATGATTTCTTTGTGGAATCGAAATAAAGTTATTTGATGATGATGATGGTGTCTTGTTTTTGATGGCGCACGATTTTTGAAAATAAAATCTGCATGATGAAATCCACTCTATTGCATGCTTTTTAATACATTGCACAGATTTTCTAACATAACACAAGAGTGCATAACACGTGAAATGTGCACAAGGCACAGTATTTTGATTTTCATATTCAAGATAATGAGAATAATTCTAACTGAATGGTATTCTGTCTTCCTAACTGCAGAAAATAAATAAAAGAAAAAGCTTTATTCTTCGTGAAAGTAGTGTAGGCTTTTCAGAAATTATTCTCTGTTTTGTTAAAATAATGTAGGCCTCAAAATTGTTAGAGATGTGCTTTCCGTGCTCCTGTCCTTCAAATATTACAAATGCTTCCTTAGAGTACAGATACCACAAAAATACCAGATACCTGTTTCTAAAAGTCTTTTAGAGTTCTTTCCTGTCTAAGAGAGGGTTGTAGATGGCATGAATGTAAGTATCTCTAGATAAAAAAACATTTGCAACCAGGTTCTTTTCCTCTTCCTCTCTTGGAAGTTATACAATATTTAGACAAAGGGTGTTTGGAAAACAGTAGTAAAGTCACTGTCAGTAGATTGTCATGCCATCGTAAATAACCAATAGAGAGGCTTGCTGAAGAAAGAGAATGCAACATTTTAACGGAAAAAAGGAAGTGCTATAAAGATTCCTGTGGGAAAGAGTTCCTCAGCTCGTTCACAAGATTGGTGAACTGTCTCTGCGTTCGTGGTTTTGCTGAAGGGCGTGCTGATCCCTGATTATCTGGCTGGCGTATCCTGGACTCGTCATGGCACACCGTAGGCTTGTGCTCATGATGGGTCCAGCTCGTTGTAATGGCCTGAAAATACGGCCAATAATCAGGACATGCAAGCTTATCCCTCTTAGGACCCAAAAGATACAACACTCCACAATACTTACCCAAGAAAGGAACAACAACAATAAGTGCAATTCTATAGCTCTTGCCGAGAGGCTCGCAGAAAACAACCACAACAACAACAAAATATTACAAACCTCCTGGTGACAGGCGCTGTGCGGGAGGCTATTTGCCGCTCCTCTCCATTCACAGAATACTCACCCAGGTAGGACTACATATATCCAACGCATATCTCTCCTAACAGGGCTGGGGGTGGAAGAATTAGAATTTCGCTCCTTGCTGGGAGCCAGCCAACCTTCTGTAGCAACAATTACCCATTGGAAGGGAACTTACCCATCCTTCTACAAGCATTTGGTCAAAAAGGAGCCCGTCCTCCCTCCACAAGGAATACAGACAAATAATCATATACTCTGGGGTTTCTTTTATTACATAATGGAAAAAATAGTTCACCGTAGGCCTTCTTCACATTAGCACCTAAGCAATTGCTAAACGCAATCGGTAAAACATATATAGAACTTATATGTAAATAAATGTATTGGACCTGAAAATAGGAAAAGATAGTTAGGCAAGATCAGTAGGAATATAAGAGTTAGTGGAACACCTCACCAACTGTCTGCCCATCCCGCTTCCACTTCGCCAGAGGGGAGCCCGTTTCTCCGGCCGAATCGGGAGACAGGGCGGTACTATTCGCTCCACTGTCACAGCTGCACGTCTGCCATGTGGTGGACTTCCGGTGATCGGGACCCAGACACCCCCTTTAGTACCAGTGGAGACGTAAGACAAGGCTCCTGTGAGCCACGCCCCCTTTTCCCATCAGATTCTGTACCACTCCGTGCCAAGTTTTTTTCTCCTTTTTATTCTAGTGTAAAGCTTTTGATTCCTGTTTGCGGTTTCGACAGTGGTTGTTCTTCAGTTTTGCGTAGTTGCATTTTTTTGTTAAGAAATACATTTTTGTTGTATATACTGCAAATGAGTATTATTGTCATGTATGAATGAATTGTTTTGTAAGTGTTGTCATAATAGCAGCATATTTAGTTAGTGTTTTGAGCATGACATTCTTTGCCATCTGTTTTGCGTTGTCTTATGTGTAATTTTCTTTTCACTTTCTTTTTTTAGTGGGATATTGTTGAGCCATACTGTGTCTGTGCAGAGTAGGTGGTGGTGAGTTTAGCTGCTTCTGGCAAGTGAGTGGTATCGTTTTGGAGTATATAGCTATTTCTGATAAAGGTGCATTTTGTTTATTACTTATTTCACAAAGTGTTTGTTGTTGTTGACTTGTTTGACAAGTTACGTTTATTAGTAAGCATTATGGCTAGCCATAGAATGACTGCTCACAGGTGGTTGGTATGCTTCTTGAATCTTCCTCTGAGCAGGATTATGAGACTGACAGTGCGTCTGAGGGAGAGGAGGGAGGGGAAGATTCAGGCAGTGAGTTTTTTTCTCCACATGGAATCATCGGATGATGAAGTTACTCTCGGTGCAGATGAAGCTACTCTCAGTGTGGATGAAGCTACTCTCAGTGTGGATGAAGTGCCTGTTTAGAGGAGGATACTGCTGTGCCGATGGTGCAAGAGGCATCTGGATTACAGCCTGAGGCTGCTAGGCTTCTGGAAGTGCTGGACTCTGAGTTGATCCAAACATGGTGCAGCCGGTGTTGCCTGCCTTTAGCGGTGATGCTGGGTGTAAAGTGGATTGTGAATTTTTTTTGCCTGTACAGTTTTTTCAGTTGTTTATGGATGATGTATTTTTGGGTGAGATTGTTGAGGAGACTAATTTGTATGTTGAACAGTTTTTAAGGGACAACAGTGACAAACTTAGGCCTTACTCTAGAGCTACCTGGTGGACTCCCACGAATCTAGAAGAGATGAAGAAGTTTTTGGGTTTGACTTTATTGATGGGTTTGATAAGGAAGCCGTCAATGGCTTCATATTGGTCTACCAGTCCCTTGATGGCAACAGCCACATTTCCTGCAGTTATGACTCATGATCAGTATTTACATTTGCTATGGATGCTGCATTTTGTTGATAATTCTTTGGCGTTGCCACAAGGTCACCCTGACTGTGACCGTCTTTTTAAGATTTGGCCTGTTCTTGATCACTTTGTAGATCGATTTTCAGAGATCTATACTCCAGGGAAAGAAATATCTATTGATGAGTCCTTGGTCTTGTTCAAGGGCCATTTGGTTTTTAGGCAGTACATCCCTAGCAAGAGGGCAAGCTACGGAATTACGCTGTATATGTTGTCTGAGAGGAGGACAGGATATATTTTTAATTTCCGTGTATACGCTGGCAGGGATTCCACTATTGACCCTCCTGGTTGTCCGTCCACTTTCAGTTTCATAGAAAATTGTGTGGGATCTTGCTAGAGAACTGTTTAACAGAGACCACCATTTGTACCTTTATAACTTCTACACTGTTGAGCAATTGTTTAAGGAATTGTTCAAAGTGGACACTTTTGCTTTAGGCACAATCCGCTCTAACCGTAAAGGTTAGCCAAAAGAGCTTGTTTGCAAAAAGCTTCTGACGGGACAGTGCAGCTCCTTGCATAGTGATGAACTACTAGCTGTGAAATTTGTGGACAGGAGGGATGTGTACATGCTGACTACCATCCATGATGAGAGTACTTTACCTGTGCCTCTTTGGGGTCAGATTGCTGAAGTACGCAAACCTGTGTGCATTTTAGACTACAATAAGCACATGGGTGGTGTTGATAAAGTAGATCAGAGGTTGGAACCTTACATTGCTATTCGTAAGGCTTACATTTGGTATAAGAAGTTGGCTATCCATCTCTTCAATTTAGCAACTTTCAATGCTTTTGTTGTGTACAAGGAGTGTTCTCCTGCGTCAAAGTTGACTTTTGTTCAGTTTCAGGAGTCTGTGATTGCCAGCCTTGTTGTTATGGAACAGGCAAGTGTTCCTAGAGTTGGAGTGGTGGAGGATGTGGCTAGATTGAAAGATCGCCACTTTCCTGATTACATTCCTCCCACATCTTCAAAAGACTTCCCCACTAGGAAATGTAGAGTCTGTTGGCGAAGAGGTACGCGGAAAGAGACTCGTATTTTATACCCCGAGTGTCCTTTGAACCCTGGGCTGTGTGTGCCTGCTTGTTTTAGAGTGTACCACATGCAAAATAATTTTCGGGGGCATCCATGAGTGGTAAAGTGAACTGCCTGGTCTGTATTGTTTAATTTTTTTTATTCTGTTTCAAGGTTGGCATTAGTGCAATGTATTTAGTTTCAGATTTTGTGTTAGAAGATTTGTATCTATTTGCAATTTGTTAGTGTTTTCTTTTTTGCATAAAGAAATCCTAAATGTGATGGCGGTGTGTGTAGGCTGACGCTTGGCTGGTGGTGTGTGTAGGCTGGCGCTTGGCTGGCGATGTGTGTGGACTGGCGCTTGGCTGGCGGTGTGTGTGGACTGGTGCTTGGCTGGCTGTGTGTGTGGATTGGGGCTTGTCTGGCAATGTGCGTGGATTGGCGCTTGGCTGGCCTTGTGCATGGACTGGCGTTTGGCTGGTGGTTTGCATGGACTGGGGCTTGGCTGGCGGTGTGCGTGGATTGGTGCTTGGCTGGCGGTGTGCGTGGACTGACGCTTGGCTGGTGGTTTGCGTGGACTGGCTCTTGGCTGGCAGTGTGCGTGGACTGGCGCTCGGATGGCGGTGTGTGAGTAGTGACTTGCTGCTGGTCACGACACAAACTGCTAGCTGAGCGCCACTCCACGCAATCCATCAGCTTGTGTGGTTGCTGTGTCAGGAATGTAGGCGTGTGAAAATTATGGGCCTTTGAATGGCGCTGTCTGCTGGTGTGAGGGATGTAATGTGATGGGCACGCGGCTGGCGGTGTGAATGGTTTTGTATGTGACACACGTATGAAAGGTGTATGAATGGCCTGTAAAGAGGTTGGTGCCTTGTCGTGGCTTTACAGCTCACAAGCTGTGAGTCAATGGTTCAGTTTCTCGTCCTTTCAATTATTAACAGTGCATTTCATTTTTTTTAAATCACGTGCTAATACCATTGCGTATACTGAACCATCACTCATTCTCGTGCCAAATCCAACTAGTATGTGTGTGTGCTTAAGGATTAGGTGGCTGTGCAGTAATATTTGTCTTTTTTGTCTTTCTGAAGCAGGCTGTACCTTGTCCCTTTTTGTGAATGTTGTGATGTGCTGGTTTTGTGCCTGGTGGTGTGAATGGTCTTGTGTGTATCACGTATGAAAGGTGTGTGAATGGCCTGTAAAGCGGTTGGTGCCTTGCCGTGGCTTTACAGCTCAAGAATGATGAGTCACTGGTTCTCTTTTTTGTCCATTTAATTATTGACAGTTCATTTCATTTTTGTGAAATCTCTTGTTAATAAAATTTTATATACTGAACCATCACTCGCCCTCGTGCCAAATCCAACCACTATGTGTGTGTGTTTGAGTAATAGATGGCTGTGCAGGAATCTTTGTCTTTTTAGTCTATCTGCCAAGGTGTGCATTCCATCTAAGAATAACCTACCAACTGTAGATATTGTCGTAAACCCATGGGAGTACATGGTGATGTCTCTCAGTTATTTTATCCACAATTTCCTGCAAACCTCATAATGTCTGTCACATTTTCCTTGCAATATTGTGGCAAAATGTTCACGCTGCAGAAATAAACAACTAATTATCTGAAAACGATCTGGTTTTGCAAGGGGGGGTCACCTGGCTTTTTGGCCTCGAGCCCAGCGGTCATCTAGGGAAACCTACCAAACCTACACAATTCTGAAAACTAGACACCCGGGGGCTTCCAGGGAGGTATGGCTTGCGTGGATCATGTTTCCTTACCCAGAATCCCCTGCACACTTCAATTTTAGACGGAAAAATCACTTTTTTCACACATTTTTGTGCGGGAAAGTTGTGGCATCACCGGGCTCACACAAATTTCCTACCACCCAGCGTTTCCCCAGGTCTCCCAATAAAAATGGTGCCTCACTTGTGTGGGAGGCCCAAGTACCCGTGACAGGCAAGGGCCCAAAACATAGTGAGGCAACATAAAAATTGCCTTTCTCAAAGCCACCTGGTTTTGCAAGGGGGGGTCACCTGGGTTTTTGGCCCCATGCTCAGCGGCCATCTAAGGTAACCTACAAAACCTACAAATTTCTGAATACTAGATACCTAGGGGCTTCCAGGGAGGTATGGCTTGTGTGGATCCCCCAACGTTTCCCTACCCAGAATCCCCTACAAACCTCAATTTTAGCTGAAAAAAAACACTTTTTTCACATACTTTTGTGTGGGAAAGTTGTGGCATCATCGGGCTCACACAAATTTCCCACCGCCCAGCGTTCCGCCAGGTCTTCCGATAAAAAAGGTCCCTCACTTGAGTGGGAGGCCCAAGTACCCGTGACAGGCAAGGGCCCAAATCGTAGTGAGGCGACATCAAAATTGCCTATCCCAAAACCACCTGGTTTTGCAAGGGGGGGTCACCTGGTGTTTGGCCCCGTGCTCAGCGGCCATCTAAGGAAACGTACCAAACCACACATTTCTGAAAACTAGATACCCACGGGCTTCCAGGGAGGTATGGCTTGTGTGGATCCCCCAATGTTTCCTTACCCAGAATCCCCTGCAAACCTCAATTTTAGCTAAAAAAACAAACACTTTTTTCACACATTTTTGTGTGGGAAAGTTGTGGCATCATCGGGCTCACACAAATTTCCCACCACCCAGCGTTCCGCCAGGTCTTCCGATAAAAAAGGTCCCTCACTTCAGTGGGAGGCCCAAGTACCCGTGAAAGGCAAGGGACCATATTGTAGTGAGGCGACATCAAAATTGCCTATCCCAAAACCACCTGGTTTTGCAAGAGGGGTCACCTGGTGTTTGGCCCCGTGCTTGGCGGCCATCTAGGGAAACCTACCAAATCCACACATTTCTGAAAACTAGGCATTTGGGGGCTTCCAGGGAGGTATGACTTGCGTGGATCCCCCAACGTTTCCTTACCCAGAATCCCCTGCAAACCTCAATTTTAGCTGAAAAAATAACTTTTTTCACATATTTTTGTGTTGGAAAGTTGCGGCATCACTGGGCTCACACAAATTTCCCACCACCCAGTGTTACCCCAGGTCTCCCGATAAAAAGGTCCCTCCCCTGAGTGGGAGACCCAAGTACCCGTGACAGGCAAGGGCCCAAAACGTAGTGAGGCGACATCAAAATTGCCTATCTCAAAACCACCTAGTTTTGCAACAGGGTCACCTGGGATTTTGGCCCCGTGCTTGGCGGCCATCTAGGGAAACCTACCAAACCCACACATTTCTGAAAACTAGACACCTAGGGGCTTCCAGGGAGGTATGGCTTGCGTGGATCCCCCAACGTTTTCTTACCCAGAATCCCCTGCAAACCTCAATTTTAGTTGAAAAATCACTTTTTTCACACATTTTTGTGTGGTAAAGTTGTGGCATTACCGGGCTCACACAAATTTCCCACCACCCAGCTTTCCCTCAGCTCCTCTGATAAAAGTGGTGCCTCACTTGTATGGGAGGCCCAAGCACCCGCAACAGGCAAGGGCCCAAAACGTTTTTATGCAACATGTGAAAATGTGGTGTGTTCACATTGGGTTTTGAGACATTTCCTGTCGTGGACACTATGCTTACCCGCACAAGTGAGGTACCATTTTTAACAAGAGACCTAGGGTAATTCAGATTTGTAAAGCAACTGTTATTACCTATTGACTTTGGATGCATTTCTGCCTTCCAAATGAAAGACCTTGTGTAAAAAATAAGTAATTTAAAAAAATGACCGATAATTCTCATGCTAGTATGAGTATTCTCAATTTCAGAAATGTGCAAATATCTACTGCTTCTAAACTCTATATTCTGTTCATATTTCAGAAATAGATAGGTGTCTTTCATACAGATTTTTCCATGTATACATTGTAGGACAATCCTGGAGGTAGAGTGCTTGGTTTTATGTGAGAGGGTGCCCTAGCGTGAGCTGAGCCCCTCTGCAGCTTTCGGAACCATCTCCTTATAGCTGTTCTATGATATAGCCATACCATATACTCTAAGTACATTATAATCCTCGCAGTTAATGCTAACTGTTGTTTGGTTTTATCAAAACATGTGGTGTAAGGTGTCAAACACTTCTGAATACTACCCCCCGCCAGTCCTGGTGGCAGGGTAGCATTCCACCCTTCTACAGGGAGAAGACATGTAGGTACTGATTTACCCAGTTAAAGTTAAACAGAGCCCTAGCATCACAAAATGCATGCTGCTGCCACAGACACAAGTCTGCCCTCCTGCTGCTGGACGAAACTCCGGCAGGGGAGGCTTGGACGATAGGTTTCCTGTCCAGGAAGGTGCCAGCACTTCCCCAGACAGGCTTTAGTATATTTAGGCAGGGAAGGCTGCATTAAGTGAATGCTTTTCAGACATTGCCTAGGGCACACAAGGTGCTCCATGCATTTCCCAGTTTAAACCGGTTGCTGGGGCACTCATCCCCAACACTGGCGCGAAACTGGACAAAGGGGAAGGGGTATAACCACCCTCTCCCCAGGTGCACCCATAGGAGGAACCTTAGAGTCAGTCCAACCCCTAAACTTACTATAAGTATAGAACCCCAGTCCCTAGGACTTAACGTTTACCCTTGACGAAACTCTGCAACATATATCCTGGACCTTCGACATTCCATTTCGACTAAAAGACGGAAGAAACCTCCCTTGTGTCCAAGGAGTGACCACCCTGTTCAAACAGGCACCAACAGCATCTTTGCCAGTCTGCATTTTTGAGGCTCCCGCCGGACCCTGAAGAATCTGCGACACAGGACACGGTTCCTAGTCAGTTGGCTAGTGAGCCCCCAAGAAGACCAACCTTTGATTTAACTTGCTTTCTCAGTTGCTCCAAGTTTGCTCCAACTTCCCTGCAAAGGAGAAGTTCCACAGACCTTGCTGGTCTGCACCGAACCAATCTCGACATCCTGCATGGGTTGCGTTTGCCAAGGCTTGTTGGGTCCAATCTGGATACCGACACCGCAGTCAACTAGATCTTTCGTGGGACAGCTCGAATCCAGCTCCTGGTTGTCGTCGACTCCTCCTGGACCTTGTGGCTGAAGAGACAAACTTCACCTTTTCACCTGAAATCACCCGACATCTGGTGGCATCTTTCTATCGCCGCCCTGGTCACTGGCTAGTGGCTCAGACTCTGTCTCCTCTGCTTTCAGGTTCTTCACATCTCCGATCCACCCTTGGATCCACCCGGACACTTTTCCTCTGGTAGCCTGCAGCACTTCTTCACAGTTCTCCATTGGAATCGACAACGAAACCCGACAAGAAAAGACACCTATGCACCCGGCTTCCCTGGGTGAGGTAACATGAGTACTTCGGTTCTCCCATGGGTATTGGCTGTCCAAGTGTCCTAATCTAAAGGGGTTCCATCGCAGTTCACCTCCTTGTACCCTAAATCTTTAAAACTGTAACTTGTTCGTTTCCCCTAGAAAGTCAATGGTAACCCGCAGCTGTGTTTAGACACTGCATGCGTCTCCCGTGGGCCTCCTACATCCTAACCTTTGGTTGTCCTGAGTAGCCTCAGCAATTCCACAGGCCCTAGGCCTGCTTTCTATTCCTCACGTGGTTCTTATACCACTACTTTAGTATATGGTTTGTGAGGCCACTAGGGCAAAACGAATACTGTGCAACTTATCGCATGCTAATTAAGTTCTTTGTATTGTAGTTTTATCTCTGACCTCTTAAAGAACGCAGAGGGGTTGTGTTTATAATTAACACATATATATTTGATATATACCTTGTGTGGTGTGCTTTCATTAGGTACTCAAGAGATTATAAATGGTAAAACAACTTGCTTAACTCGTCTCCAAGTCTTAGCCTGAAGGCTGCTCTCCACAGCTACCCCTAGGATAGCTTTCTGTAAGGTTAATTTAATAACTTATCATCAATAAGGGGTCAATTAGACTGGTGCAAGGTTCACACTAGAATAGTGGACAGCATATACCAGGCTAACTTCTTACATACATTTTCCCACAATAATTGCTATATACCCGGTACATAATAAAAAGCCATTGCAAATTGCTGCTCAGTTTTTTACTCTGGGTTCGTCGGGTTCTTGGTGAACCTACAAGTCCTATATATCCCCATAACCAGTAAGGTCCAGCGGATGTAACAATATATTGCTTTCAAAGAGCTGTCATAATTAGAAGAAGTTACAGGTGACAACGTTGACACATAAGGCTGTTTTTTTAACGAATTTTCAATTTTTCCTATATTTAACTGTTACTTTCTATAAAGAAACCTTGACAGATCTACACAAATGACTCCTTGCTGAATTTAGAATTTTGTCTACTTTTCTAAAATGTATAGCTTTCCAGGATCCATTATTGCTTTCATACCCATTTCTACCATTAACTGGAAGTAGGTTGAAAGCACAAAAAATAGCAAAAATAGGCTATGTCCCAGAAAAATGCCAAAACTGTGTAAAAAATGATGGTTTTCTGACAAAAGGCTGTAATTCCCTAAAAGCTGAGAAACCCCTTTTTTGATACCATTTGCAGGGAAAAATCCAGACGCTTTCATTTGCAGCCCTTTTCAATATCCCCCCCCCCCCAAAAAAAATGTAGGTGTATTTTGGCTAATTTTTGGGACCTCTCCAGGGGAATCCACAAACCTCGGGTACCTTTAGAATCCCAATGATGTTGGAAGAAAAGGACGCAAATTTGGCATGGATTCCTTATGTGGTCAAAAAGTTACAGGGGCCTACGCGCGCATAACCCAAATTGCCAAAATAAAGCTTATCACAGGGGGGAAAAGGCCTAGTAGGCGAAGGGGTTCATTACTAATACGAACTTAAAAAGAAAACATGAAGAAAATTAAATTGTTGAAAACATTGTTCAGCAAAGATCAGCCAATAGTGATTAGAGGAGGAGTTTCTATAGCTCCTGAGGGAATGCCTGCATCATTTATGGCGATAGAAAGGGTATACCATACTTGTACTAAGGTAGAAAATTGGATCAGATATACAGAACAAGAGCTAATTTGGCATTTCCAGCAAATGGTACTTTTAATACTAAGATTTAAAAAAATGTAAGAAAACGAATGAATAATTTGTGTCCAAATTCGAGACCTATGCAGTACAAATCTCTTGAAGGAATACATGACATTACAACGCATGCAATTAAAATTCATGCTTTTACAACGCAGTCTTTACATCGCAACTACTATTACATTGTATGATTTTGCAACGCATGCCATTCCAACGCATTTTTAAAAACTACCTGTTAGACCTGTCTGCCCTAGGGTGGTCTTTCCCACCTTCTTTTGTTGGCCTTAGGTCTCTGGGCACCTTTCCATTGCTAACCAATGCTAAGGTGCAGGTGCTCTCTTCCCCCAACATGGCTGCCACTGACCCCTGCTACTGCAGCATGGTCTTTTAGGCGCACTCTAGTTACCAGGAGCTGGCTGGAACCCCTAAACATTGTAACAGCCTGCCTTGCCTGCCCATAGCTAGACTAGGGAAGCTCCTGGAACCTTCTAGAATAGGGGCAGAACCTGGTTTGGCCACCTTAGAGGGTGGTCAGCTGACCTGGGACTATAAAAGAAAAGGGAGGGAAACTTTCCAGTCAGTTGAGGGCCTCACTGACCTGGGGGACCCTACGCAGGAGACTTAGGCGGTAAGGCCTAGTCAGGAACCTATACCACTGGGGGTGACAGGGTTTAGGCGTGCCAGCAAGCTGTGTGAGGAACACTGAGTAGCCCACTGATCTGGCCCGGCGGGAGGGGAACCAAGGGAACACTTGAAGTGACCTGCTGAGGAAACTTGACAAGCCTTCAACTCAAACCCCTCCCTCCAGAAACCAAGAATCTGCTACCACAGAAGGGCGCCAGAACCACCAAGCGCCAAGAAGAAACCTCACAGCCCGCAGGTCTTCTGGGGATCAATCAGGTACAGGACTGTGCTGCACCTGCCCTGTCCTGCCTAGCTCCTAAACTGCCTGTGCTGCTAAGCGCTCCTCCTTCATAGCGCTAGCCTCCTGAACTACCTATCCTGCTGGGACTGCTACATTTCCTGCCCTGCCTACTCGGCGCTCTCTTACTGTGCCCTGAGAAGCGCTATCATTGCCCCCTTGATAAGCGCTGGGATGCGGGAGAGGATTGCTGCCCTGAAGCGCTGTCTCTGCCAAGCCTACTGCGAGCCCCGAGTGCTATTCTCGTCAAGCGCCCTCCTACCTGTCCCCGCTTCTAGCGCTGTGCCTGTGCCCCGCAGCGCGACCTCCCTTGAGGCGCTGACTAGCCCCCACTCACCGCCGCAGCTCGGAGACTCCCTGGCGCTGCCCTGAGGCGCCGACACCACCATCAATTGCCCGGCGGCCCCCGTTGCCAGGAGAGGGCCGCCTGGGGGAGCTGCCTGTCACGGTCCATGACGCCACAGCCTGGCGTGCGAGTGAAGGAGGCCCCCCTGGGGCATAACGTTGCGGCGGCCCCCGGTCTGAGGAGAGGGCAGCCAGAATCCCAAATAGGCCGCGCTGGCCTCAGAAGTGAGGAACTCTCGTCACGTGACGGGGGCACGTCACAAACTCCACCCCCGCCGCGCACCCATTGGTCCGCGCTGCCGAGCCCTGTGAGGCGAGGCCGCTGATTGGCCTGGGGCCTGGGAAGAGCTTGGAGGCCCGGGACCTGAGGAGAAGCCCGCGACGTGGGCTTAGGCTGTGCCCAAGAGGCCTGTACATCACCGGAGGGCGCTGTAACGAGCGTGCGCCCCCGTGTGCCACACCCCCATGAAAGATCTCCACACGGGCCAGGAGGAGCGACAGGCCCTTTCACTCACTCGCGGAACACTCTGCGCGGGGGCCTGTGAAGCCCGGCTGCGCCCCGCTGCGCCCCGCTGCCGGCCCCGCAGTGCGAGACCCACAGAGGGTGACTCCAGAAGGTGCACGAGTCCCCCCCCCCCCTCCTGCCAGCTGTACCACCGCAAGGGCCCGGAAGGGGCCGAAGACCAAGGTAACCCTGGGGAGGAGGGCGGAAGGCTGAAGGAGGCCCGAGCTCGCCCCTCCCCTGGGGAAAGCTGTAGTTGGGCCCTGTTGGCCCCATTTAACTCGAAGAAGGCCTCCTTAAGTGGAAGGGAGGGGGAAAAGTACCCGCAGGCCTGCCAGGTCTCTGAACTGGGCCAGGATATTAGTTAGGCCCTATTGAACTGCCTACAGAGACCCCTTCTATCAGAAAGGCCATGGGGAGATATAGAATGTTTTAGTGGCCCCAAGGAAATGTTTTATATGCATAAGCCAGGTTGTATATGCTTAATGAAATGCATATTTTCACCTGATGCCTGGTTCCCTTGGTCTATTGAAATGTTGCCTGATTTACACTAAAGTGTTTAGGCCTGTAAAAAGAAGCCTTTGACTCAAGGCCTACAGTTATCTAAATGATCTGCCTACTACAGAGTAATGAAATGTTTAAGTTGGCCTGATGATATGTTTATTCTTACATAAGGAAATGCTAACCAAATGCCTACAGTGATATACTGAAGGGGTTGTTTATTTAATGAAATAGTTATGGTGAAAGGCTACAGTGATTATTGAATTGCACCCCTGATGAAATGCTTTAATAAGTGAAGGTATTGAGTGATTGACTACCCTGCATTTTATCCCAGATAAAAGCATAATGTTTTAAATCAAAACTCACACTGTGGACTCCGTCTTTGCGTGCATTTATTGTCTCAGTGGATGCGTGTGCTGTGTAGTCACTTAACACCTAAGCTTTCGGGAGCCTACCTGCTCGTGCCAGGCTACCCCCGGGGAACTGGTGACCCCAGTTCCTACACTACCATTACAACGCATACCATTACAACGCATAATACTTTTAGGGTAACAGTAGGGTACGTGTTGGATAGTGTAGGGGTAAAAATGACTATTCCCACTCCAGTGATTGCAACAGTAGGAATAGTGTTGGATAGTGTAGGGATATAAATTACTATTCCCATGTACCCCAAAACCCATACCCATCCTAATACTAAAATATCTCCATTACTTACAGTATAATGCGCTGTAAGGGTATGCGTTGTAATGGCATGTGTTGTAGAGGCATGCATTGTAATGGCATGTGATGCAAAGCAGTTGCGTTGTAACAGTTAATTTGTAAAGGTAGGTCATTGTAATGACTGCGATGTAACGGATGTTTCCCTCTTGGAGAGTGGGATCACGAAGCATATAAAAAGAGAAAGGGACAGACAACAGAATAGTAGCAAAAATACAGTAAGTAGGTACTCTGAAGCAAAGTGAGATGCTCTGAAAAAGTTGTGGAGGAGAGATACTGTTAAAGGAACTAGAATGTTTCCAGTTAGAGAGGTTGAGTCGACTGAAGGAGGAAAAAATAAAGAGAAAAAGAAAAACATTGAATCACAAGAGAAAGATAGTAATATAAATAATAGTACAGATGAGTTTGATGAAGATTTCCTGAATGAATTACAGATGAATAGACCTCGGCCATATCAAGAAGAACAGATTAATACAGATACAAACACAAACATTTCAAGTGTTTCACCAAGTGCTCCTCTAATTCAGATTGAAGAACCAATAAACAGATCACCTGAAGTGAGTCAGATTCAAAGTGTGAATAGAGGAGAAATAGTGAGACCGAAACCGATAATGAACCCAGATGTTTTGTCAGTTCCAGTGACAATTGGTCCAATAGTTCCAGTGTATAATGATGAGCATAGACTTACTCGAGTACATGCTTTAACTGTTCTAGGGAGGAGTAATGAGTTTCCTCATACAGACTATAGAGAGATAATAAGAACAAATGAAAATAGTGATACAAATGTGAGTGTAGTCACAGAACAAGTGAAACAATTGATTGAAGTTTCAGAAAGGAATGAGACACCAAAACAAAACATAAATATTGATCCTAAGAGATTGATGCAAGTTGAGAGAAGAATGAATACTTAGACACCTAATAGGTTAAGAAGCTAAACGAGTGAAGTTGTACAGAGATCATTAGGTCCACCACCAGAAGAATTAGATGATTGGTTTAGAGAGATAGCTCCTGGTTGTAGTGGTCAGAATAAAGATGCATATATATAGATGTGAATAAATTGAAAGGAGATTTGCAAGAAATGATTGCAGGTACAATTAGTCCAGAAAGACTGAGTAAATATCAGGATGACGAGTTGTTATTTTTGTGTAAAAATATTACAAGAAAAGCAAGAAGTTTGCATGAAACTTTTGTTGAAGTTGCACAAATGTATGGAATTGACATTGAAAAGTCCAAAGCTTTACAAAAACATACAGGTTGGATTTCTCAGACAAAGATTTGGAGAATCTGAATGTATCAGGTAGACGATTACAGATTAAAGAATTGATTTCAACATTAGGACATTGGGGAAAGTTAGACAGATGGAAAGGAAGATAGGCAAAATAGATGGATAAAGTGAGTGTGTCAACGAAAGCTGCTTTGCCATTGTACCCTGTAAGAGAAACAGGAAAAGAGTCAGTATCAGAGGTTGTGTTTACAGAATACCCTTTGAGAAAGGTACCAGGAGGTGGTTTTGTGCACGTTTCATGGTCAAGACAGGATATATTGTCATTTATGAAGGATTTCCCTAGGTTGAGAGAAAAGCCTGTTGAATGGTACAGACAAGAAGAAAGATTTGTGAAGGTTTCAAAGGTGTTGTGGGCTGATTTGGATGGTCTTTTTGATATTGTAGTCCCAGCAGATTTGTGGATTGAGTGTAAAATTGCTGCAGATGGCCGAAAAAAGAGTATCCAATAGATCCAAAAACAGGAGCACCTCCAGAAGAAGTTAAAAAATATAATTAGGTCATTACGTATTTGAAGGGGAAGATTTTTCTGAAAGAAAGAGATTGGGTGAAAATAGATAGAACTACTCAAGAATTAAAGGAATTAGTGCATGCCTAGTATGAGAGGCTTCTTCAAGTACAACTGTATAGAAAACATCTCAGAGAAAGATAGGGGACACTTTGTTTAGAGGTTTGTGTAGGATTGACATCTGAAATAAGTGCTATGAATCAGCAGCATTAGATTTGTTAGCAGAGTAAATCAGTTGACGAAATACTTCGTTATGCGAAGTATTGTGGAGATGATATAGAAATGATACATAATAAATTGAAGGAGAAATTAATGTTGGCTCAGATGAAAGCAGCAAATAAAGGGGGTTATTTAAGTACCGATTTACCAAATGATTTTCAGGGCAGTGGTCAGACTACTACTGGAATGAAAGGTGTGGTTTCAAATGGTAATACTGTGATGCAAATGATCCCGAGGGGTCAGGGAAGAGGTAAAGGTAACTTCAAAGATAAAGCGGAATTGAAAAAGAAGTATCTTTGTGAGTGTAAGAGTCTTTTTTAAATAATACAGGACAGGCAGGAAATGGTTACCAAATGCAAAGGCAGAACCAGGGTTATCAGGCACAAATTAATCAAACACATATGAATCAGATGCAAAACCAGAATTTACAAATGCAGGTATCAAATAATAGAGGACAGGGTTTACAAATCCCACAAGCTCCTATGCCACATCAGGATGTGAATGGTCAAATGCAAAGGTACAATATGAATGTGAGTTTTCATGCCAATGGTCAAATTAATTCGAACGTGCAGGTTGCCAATACTTGATGCAGTAGGAAGAAAATGATTCTGATATATCACAAAGACGGTGCCCGAGGGGGAAGGAAGAGTGCGTTCTTGGCACATCTCTAGAGGTAGATCAGTCAGGTCCGTATGTGGATGGCGAGGTTGATGGATATGCCACTACATTCCTCGTAGATACTGGTGCTACCCGTTCCAAATTGAGAACTGTGGAAATCCCAAACCTACCTCTCTTGTGAGAAAGTATGCAAGTTGTAGGAGTCTCAAATAAATTAATTAAAACACCAGTGACAAAACCAATGAAATTTCAAATTGGCAATTTCCAAGAACTACACAAATTTGTTGTGTGTGACACTAGCCCAGTTAATTTGTTAGGAAAAGTTTCACTGTGCAATTTGAATTGTTCCATTTATTGTACTCTGGATGGAATAGCATTTCACATGAAGGACGAGCATGCGATTTTTAAAATGTTACGGCAGGGAATGGAAGTGAATGAATTATATCCATTGTTTACAGCAAATGATCTGCCTGTTGAGTTGAGAAATACAGTGTTGTCTGATGTGTGGGATTTTACATGGAAAGATATTGGATTAATGAAAGGAATTGCACCAATTACATTAACAGTAAAGCCAGATGAAGAAGTACAAAAATGAGTCCCGAGACAATTGCAGGAGTGACTAATGTGATTGATATTGATAGAGCAAGGCATACTAAAAGAAATCCTTAGAAGTCCATGCAATTGACCTACAATGGGAATTCACAAACCGAATGGGAAATATAGGATTGTGCAGCACATGAGAACGGTGAACAAAATTGTTATACCTTGTTGTCCAATTGTAACGAATCCAGCTGTGATCCTATATCAAATCCCATGTAAAGCAGAGTGATTTTCAGTAATCAGTCTGTGTCAAGCATTTTTCTCAATACCGTTACATCCCGATAGCCAATATTTATTTGCATTCTGGTTCGATAACTGCGTTTTGGCATGGTGCCGAGTTCCTCGAGCGTATACCGAGAGCCCCTTAATCTTCAATCAAATATTGAAAAAGTGGTTGGAGTCATTGGTAAAGCCTTAAGACTCAGTTCTGGTTCAATATATCGATGACCTATTAGTGGCATCGAAAACGAGAGAAGACTGTGTGACACATACAATTGCTCTACTGAACGATTTGGCAGTAGGTGGGCATAAGGTGTCGCCGGCAAAATTACAATTCTGTAAAAAAGAAGTACTTTATCTAGACCATATCATTGAAAAGGGAAGTCAGAAAGTTTCTCAAGATCAGATCAATGCGATCATGCAAATGAATCTGTCAAAAACACAAAAAAGAAGTTTGAATGTTTTTGGGAATGGTTGGATATTGCATGCAGTGGATTATGAATGGTCACTGATTGCCAAGCCATTACCGAAATTGACAAACAAAGATGTAACAGATCCAATAAATCTTAATGTGGAAGGCACGAAAACATTTCTGGAGTTGCGAAACAGCTTATGTCGAGCACCAGCATTAGGAATGCCAGATTTTGAGAAAGAGTTTGAATTGTTCTGTAATGAACATGATGGTTGCGCACTGTCAGTTCTAACTCAAACTCACGGAACAGCATGAAGGCTAGTGGCATATTTTTCTGCCACATTGGATCCAGTTGCTGCAGGATTATTGGGATGTTTAAAAGCAGTTGCAGCTACTTGTGTGAGTCTTGAACAGAGTGAGTCGATTGTAATGGACATGCTTTGAGAGTGTATGTGCCATATTCAGTTGAGATTTTGTTAAAACAAACTTGCACAAAGCATCTTGCGAGAAGTCGGTTAACAAAATATGAACAAGTGATATTGGGAGCTGAGAATGTGATAATAGCAAGATGTACAACTTTGAATCCAGCTACATTGTTACCAACACCAGGCTGTAAAGTAGTTTTAGATGAAGTTGATCATGATTGCCTGGATGTGACTGAATTGTGTACTAAACCAAGGCCTGATATCAATGATACTTCATTGACTGAGTCTGATGTTGTCTTGTTTGTGGATGGATCATTTCTAAGAGATTCATAAGGTTGTGCGAGAGCTGCATATGTAATATACACAAGCTGCATAAGCATCATGGTTGAGGAGGGTGAGCTCTACACAAGTGGCTGAGCTGGTGGCTCTCACTAGTCCTGTTGCCTAGCAAGGCAAATGAGAGTAATAATATACACTTTGGGGTTATCCACGATTTTGGGCAGTTGTGGTTTCAACGTGGATATTTGACATCTTCGGGTTCACCAATACGAAACGGAGAGTGTGTATTAGATCTACTGATGGCACTACAATTGCCGGCACAAATTGGGGTGGTGAAATGTTCAGCACATAGGTCCGGTGTGAGTATATCACACTGGGTAACCGATATGCTAATGAGATTGCACGATTTTGTGCTTTAAATACATATTCGATTAATGTGGAACAACAAAATGAACAAATTGGCCAAACACAATGCAGGTTGATGTTCTCATCTATTGAAACTTGAGATGAGGTGAGAGAACTGCAGGAAGAAGCATGTGATTCAGAGAATAACGGGTGGATAAAATCAGGTTGTACACACAGATCAGATGATGAAGTGTGGATCTACACAGACGAGAGACCAGTAATGCCAAACAGTCAGTTATCACAGATGGCAAGGGTCTACCATTGTCCAACACATATAGGTAGAGATGCAATGATCAGGTTGTTTTGTCAGGCATGCAAACACAACATCAACATCATCTCCTACGCCAACGACACCCAGCTGATACTCTCCCTCACCAAAGACCCAGCCACCGCCAAAACCAACCTCCAGGAAGGTATGAAAGACGTCGCAGAATGGATGAAACTCAGTTGCCTGAAGTTGAACTCAGAAGAGATGGAGGTCCTCATCCTCTGACAATTCCTCTTCCGCCTGGGACGACTCCTGGTGGCCCACTGCACTGGGCTCCGCGCCAACACCCGCGGACCAGGCACGCAACCTGGGATTCATCCTGGACACATCCCTTACGATGACCAAGCAAGTCAACGCCGTCGCGTCCTCCTGCTTCAACACCCTACGCATGCTCCGAAAAATCTTCAGGTGGATCCCCACGAAACCAGCGAAACCAGAAAGACCGTCACCCAGGCCCTCGTCACCAGCCGACTGGACTACGGAAACGCCCTATACGCAGGAACCACCGCCAAACTTCAGAATCGAATACAACGCATACAAAACGCCTCCGCACGACTCATCCTCGACATCCCTCGCCACAGCCACATGTACGCCCACCTGAGAAACCTGCACTGGCTCCCCGTAAACAAGAGGATCACGTTCAGGCTCCCCACCCATGCACACAAAGCACTACCTAGCAGCCAAAACATGGAACTACCTCCCCTCACACCTACGAACGACCCAGGACCATCTCACTTTCAGGAAACACCTCAGACCTGGCTCTTCGAGCAGTAGGATGCTTGATGCTTGATTCCGGTCTGGGAAAGATATGGCTGTTGTAGTTCGGACTGGACTGTTCCCATGGGGCACAGGGTCAGAGCTGATTTGCATTAAGCCATTATCTGACCCAGGGTGGTGTGGAGTGCAAAAAACGATGGATTTAGGCCCAGATCCTTGTACTGGGGTGAATGTAAGACATTGATCTACATTCTGTCCATCAAATTGTTTTTTGTAATTTGCTCCCTGAGTGTACTGGGGTAGCTCAGACGTGGGTCCCAGAGCCTCCACACCACTGGAGTCAAGCTAGCCGGGCTGATGAGAGGTGTTACCTCGAAACCGGTCCGGTCCTCGGATGCTTGATTCCGGTCTGGGAAAGATATGGCTGTTGTAGTTCGGACTGGACTGTTCCCATGGGGCACAGGGTCAGAGCTGATTTGCATAAAGCCATTATCTGACCCAGGGTGGTGTGGAGTGCAAAAAACGATGGATTTAGGCCCAGATCCTTGTACTGGGGTGAATGTAAGACATTGATCTACATTCTGTCCATCAAATTGTTTCTGGGGTAGGTCAGACGTGGGTCCCAGAGCCTCCACACCACTGGAGTCAAGCTAGCCGGGCTGATGAGAGGTGTTACCTCGAAACCGGTCCGGTCCTCGGCTGCTTGATTCCGGTCTGGGAAAGATATGGCTGTTGTAGTTCGGACTGGACTGTTCCCATGGGGCACAGGGTCAGAGCTGATTTCCATAAAGCCATTATCTGACCCAGGGTGGTGTGGAGTGCAAAAAACGATGGATTTAGGCCCAGATCCTTGTACTGGGGTGAATGTAAGACATTGATCTACATTCTGTCCATCAAATTGTTTTTTGTAATTTTCTCCCTGAGTGTACTGGGGTAGCTCAGACGTGGGTCCCAGAGCCTCCACACCACTGGAGTCAAGCTAGCCGGGCTGATGAGAGGTGTTACCTCGAAACCGGTCCGGTCCTCGGATGCTTGATTCCGGTCTGGGAAAGATATGGCTGTTGTAGTTCGGACTGGACTGTTCCCATGGGGCACAGGGTCAGAGCTGATTTGCATAAAGCCACTATCTGACCCAGGGTGGTGTGGAGTGCAAAAAACGATGGATTTAGGCCCAGATCCTTGTACTGGGGTGAATGTAAGACATTGATCTACATTCTGTCCATCAAATTGTTTTTTGTAATTTTCTCTTCGAGCAGTAGCAGCACCCCATTCAGCGTTCAGACCCCACGGGTGAGTAGCGCGCTCTATAAATCTATAAATGTTTTGATTGATTGATTGAACAGAATGCTGGAAGAAAGACAGTGGTCAGTATGGGAAGAATTGGCAAAGCTGCAGGTCCATTCACAAGGATGCAACTGGATTTCATTGAGATGCCTCCTGGCCAGGGACTAAAATATGTTCTTGTGGTTGTTTGTCTGTTTGCCAGGAAAGGTATACCCATTGTTTTGACAATGGGTCTCAGTTCTTGTCATTGGAAATTAAAGCATTTTTACAAGCTTTGGGAATTGATCATTGTAATTCATCCTTATATCATCCTCAAGGAAATGGGCAAGTTTAGCGAGGTAACCACAACATTAAAGAAATTGTTCAGTTGGCTTTGAGAAATAAGATACCTGTGAGGGAGGCTTTGCGATATCGTTTATGGGCCTACCATACCAATTCCCAAAGTGTTAGAGGTGTCACTCCATTTGAATTGTTGAGAGGAAGAGTGCCTGTAACTAAGTACACATAATGTGGTCAAAACAAAAGTTACTCGAGTTGAAAGTGTTCAAAGTAAGAAAAATATGGCACAGGAAGCATTATTTAGTAAACAAATCAAAATGAAGAGATATTGCAATCAGAGAAAGGCTGTGACTCAGACAAAAATAAATGTAGGGAATTTTGTAAGAATCAAACGTCCTAGAACTAGTGCAGGTGTAAATAGATTTGGAGAGCCACTTAGAGTTAACAGAACATCAGGGTCTGCCATTCGGTTGGAGAGTGGTGGGTGGTAGTACATGTCACATGCCACTTGCATGGCTCCCAATGTTGTGGAAAATACAAGGGAAGCTGTGAGTTGTAAGAAACTAGCAGTGAACAGGAAGTATGGTTAAGTTTGTCTGACACACATACATTTTCCCAAGGACACGTTAATGGAACCAAATCATCACTATTTACCCAAGGTTAAAATGTAAATAGTTATAGAGAAATGGTGGCAACAGAGAACGGATCGAATTGTAGACCTAAACGCAATGTGGGAATGCCTTCAAAATTCAAGGATTCAACGTATAGTTCGGAATTAATTGTAGGTGCAAATGAGGTGGTGAATAAACCTGCCTAAACTCTTGCCGTGTCCTATCACTCCTACAGCAGTTTAAGAACAGCGCAAACAAAAATAAAGTTCTAAAATAGCACAAAAATAAAATGCGAGGGCTGTCACATGCTCTAATTTCCCCTCCAAGAATGAAGGAGAAAGTGTTAACCTATGATGTCAGAGGTAAATCTTGGAGGGGAAATTAGAATGTGTGTGTGACGAGCATCAACTCTTTTTTTTACGCTCAGTATTACAAAACTCTGAAATAGGATTTCTGCATGCAGGAATTGGGAGGTAGGAGACTAGCCTTGAAATCAGTAGCCTCCAGCCTGAATTGAGAGGGTTGGCATGTATGCAGCACACA
Source organism: Lissotriton vulgaris (assembly GCF_964263255.1). Lineage (NCBI taxonomy): Eukaryota > Metazoa > Chordata > Amphibia > Caudata > Salamandridae > Lissotriton > Lissotriton vulgaris. Next base: position 733,219,116 of record NC_141687.1, read on the forward strand.
TTGAAAGGATAGAAATAAATGTATGGTCATGCTAACGCAGATCGCGGGCAACATTTAAATAAATGTGGCTCAACCTTTAACCTTGTGTCCACATTCAAAGTCATGCTCTGTTACCGCTCTGGCTTCTTCGGATAAATCCCCTCTGGTGACGGATCTTTGCCACTTGTAGCCAGGAGCTATTTCATCATAACAAGTCAAATCTCATAAACAGTTTTAAGTTCAGTCAATGATGAGACCTTTTAATAGTTTGAAACGTTTTATTTCTCATAAAGAGATTAGTAAGTATCTTTTATTCAAATTAGTCAATAAAATCAAGTAAGTTTACAGAAATCTCATCAAAAAGAATGGTTAGAACACATAATCAAATAATGCATTAAGCGCATTCCATAAAGAACCAGGATCAGAATTCAAAGTTAGCAGAACTCATGAAGAGTTTGAGTTAAAAGGAAAAGAGTGAGATAAAGAGCATAAAGCTCAAAAATCAATCGAGGCAGCAGAACTTCCCATGAAGAGTAGGTTCTGAAACTCAGCCGAGTCTCAGCAATACGAACAACTGCACTATCAATCTGTAAAAATCAAGCATCAAAAGTAAAGTAAGGGATTAACACAAGCAGCAGTAACCATAGCTGTGAGCAAAGCACAAGGGGAAAAAGGGTCTGGGTCTCAGCTTTTAAAGTGAATAGTGTCAAAAAGTACGTACTGTTTAGGAACCTGCACTAGTACAAAAATACAAAAATATGTTGTAGACATTGAAGCAGACTTCTCTTTCCTTGTATCCAATCCAGGGACAACACTCTCCTGAGAGGTAGTTCAGCTCTTCGTTTTCCATGAAATGACATGCAGCTTGCAAAGTTTTATCACAATGTTTGTTACAGGCATCTTGTGTATAGCACCTTGATAAGCCTCTATTCCAATAGGTATCAAGCACAGTTTAACCTTCCAGTGTAAATGTTTCATTGTGTAAACAATGAACTATGATAAAGAAGAGAAACATCAACTTTTAAAATCACTGTTTAGTAATACATTTCATCAACATGAACAAGTATTTCTGTTTTAAAATGTACAACTAATCTATTCAATCATTATGTGAAACATGGTGGGAATAGGAAGTTTAGTCATTACAAACAATATGTTGTTTAGTAAAATAATACATTTTGTTAAACCAGAACATTCTGTACTTATGGCGAACCTTTCAAGCATGTCACATAAAGGGCAAGTTTCTAAATTGGATTGTGCCTATTTCAGCAATTTCAAGTTCACTTCTAGTTAAAAAAGAAAACTCTGCAGCCTTTACCAATAAGAATGGCTGCGTAGTGCAGCCTGCACATTTAAAATGTGTCATTTTCATCTAATTTTTAAGTTTTACGGTAATAATTGCACATATAGCTTATTTTCAAATAATTTTCAACTTAATTAAACTATGTTGTTCAATCATATAAGTATGTGTAGTGTTCTAAGTTATTATCAGTATTCTATGTTCTACTGCATGTTTTAAGTAACAGAATGTGATGAGATTCGTTAAAGGTATATGCAGCTGGTCAGTTGCTGTTTAGGCTGAGTTGCCACGGTCACTATTAAATGAGTATTACTTAATTGTCTGTGATTATTCACCACACAAAATTGGCGGTACAAAAGGGGGTGGTGATGGGCGGAGCATCTGAATCAATCAAACACTCACACCCAGTCAAAATATCTGGGTTTAATCCATCACCGTTCTTTAGCCCACTCTGCCACCCCAGTTCAGACATGGCTATATGCAAATCAGTCTGACCCTGTGCCTCATGGGAACAGTCCAGCCCGAACTGCCAAGCCATTTCTTCCCTGGACCGGAAACAAGCTTCCGAGGACCGGTTTCTGGCATTCCAGCCGTCTTCAGCCCGGCTTGCTTGAATCCAGTGGCAAAGTGAGCAAGGGACTAACATCTGAGCATATCCTGCCACACTTATGGCGGCCAAAAGCGGTACAAAAGGGGGTGGTGATGGACTCATACCAGTCACGAGGTCCAAACCAAAATTGTTTTCAGGGTGACTCCAGATGTAAGTCACTCTTCTTTCCGCAATTTTGTTATAAAAAATATAGAGCAATTTGTGATTTATAATCTCTATGCACTTTTAATTGTAACCCACCTTCAAAAATGGAGACCCTGGCAACATCACTCTCACTAACCCTAAAGAACATCTCTCCAAAATACAAGACGACCTGAACGAATACAAGAGTTACATGATCAACCAGAAAATCAAGGGCCTCCAAAGAAACCTTCAAAGATACTCTCATGAATGGGCATTTCCCTAAGTTAATGACACATACTATCAGTCAGGGCCAGAACAAGTTAATCAAAGTGGGCCACGTAGAGGGCGGGGTGGCAGACAACAACAATGACGCACCCCTGCGAACTGGACATTCGACAACACATTCAGTGAGGACGAACAAGATAGGCCCCAAACCAGTAGAGTGAGATTCAACCCCCAGGAACAAAACAACGCTGACCTAGGGGTTTTGTTACGCTCTTTTTTAGGCCAGGGTCAGGGGGCCAACAGGGGCGGAGGACAAGCAGGAAAAGGAAGAGGTCGGGGCAACCGTCCTCCACCTCAATGGCAGGCATTCTCCCCACGACAAACCCGGAGCAGGGGCAGACAACCCCTATAAACAACATAGTGGTCAATTTGTCTAATCATACCCTGTCTGAAAATGAATTAAGAGTACTTAACAAAGGTTTGGGCTTTGTTCTGACACCCACCCATGACTCCTTTAAATGTAGAGTAGAGTTCTTTGAAACGGTCCGAAAAATCAAACTTAAAAAATTCTTTGCGAATCAACCACAGGAAGACCAAAGAGGGTTCAATACCAACCTAAGGAAACCCTCTATTTTTGTACCCCCGGGGTGGTCTGTGGGCCCTGCAATTGCAGTTTTTGAGTCTAAAGTTCTTCAAGATATAGAACTTCTGGAAACAAAACAAATGAATACCAACTACAAGAATATGTCTAGATCAGATTGGGAAGCTGTGAAGAGTTTACAAAATAACAGTGATCTAACAATAAAAAGCGCGGATAAGGGGGGAGCGGTAGTTGTGCTTAACACAAGCGACTATGAGACAGAGGTCTACCGCTTTCTCAATGTCCGCGCTAACTAACAGCCACTGAACAAAGATCCCACCCCTGAATTACTTACCATCATCAAAAGAATGGTAGGAGAAGCCAAAGAAAAGAATTGGATTTCGGTTAAAGAAGCGAAGTTTCTGGTGAATACCAGCCCCAGAACTCCAGCGTTCTACATCCTCCCAAAAATTCATAAGCCTGCCCGGCCTCCGCCGGGCAGGCCTATTGTTTCCGGGATACAGTCTGTCTTGGAACCGTTATCGCAATTCGCGGATTACTTTCTACGCGAATCGGTTGTCACACAGCAATCCTTTGCCAAGGACACCATGGACATTTTAAATGTCATCAAAGACATGCCCTTTGATCCAGACACCGAGATGTTGGTGACAATAGACATTGAGTCGTTGTATTCCTGCATCCCTCAGGACGCCACGCTTGTGGCAGCAGCACGCGCCCTGAGGGCGCAGGAATAGTTCTATGATGCACCGCAAACTTTCGTTTTGCAGTGCATCGAATTGGCCCTGACTAGAAATTTCTTTTGTTATAAGGACAAGATGTTCCTGCAGACTACAGGCACTTCAATGGGGGCTACGATGGCACCCAGCCTGGCCTGTATCTATGTTGGCCAATTCGAGGAGCACGTCGTCTATCCCACCACCAATCCCTTCAGTGACCATGTCCGTCTCTGGAGGAGATATATAGACGACGTGCTCTGTGTCTAGGCTGGGGAGGAAGCCAGACTCCTAGAATTCCTTAACTGGCTCAATGCACAAGACCAATGTCTGCGATTCACGTGGTCTTACAGTCGAGAATCGGCAGTTTACCTTGATTTAGACATTGCAGTCAGTAATGGTGGGCTTGTCACCAGTGTCCATCATAAACCCACCAACAGGAACTCTCTGTTGGCGTATGACTCATACCACCCGAGGGCCTTAAGAGACAATCGGCCGGTGGGTCAGTTTCTCAGATACCGCAGGAACTGCTCCACCACAGAAATATACAAGGACCAGGCACAAGTCCTGTGTGAGAAATTTGAGAAGAGGAATTACCCAGATAAGATCATAAAACAAGCTAAGAAACGTGCTCTGAATACACCCTGAAGTACCCTCCTTGAAGTTAACCATAAAGAAAAAAGTGATTGTCTCCCTGTGGTTATGACCTTTGATCCGTTAGCCACGAAAATAAGGCAATCTATACGCAAGCACTGGTCCTTGTTGTCCAGCGGAGATTTCAAAATGCCACCGCCCTGGTTTGCCTTCAAGGGTTCAAGTAACCTTAAGGACAAGCTTGTCCACACCAGGGAGCAGGACATAAATAAGTCTAAAAACAGCACAATCCCCAATGGACATTTTCCCTGTGGGGGATGTTCGGTCTGTCCTCTAACATCTAAGACATCTGTGGTCACTTTGCAATCAGGCAGAAAATGGTTTTTAACCCAGTTCAGCAATTGCAATACCACAAACGTGATATATAGACTTGAGTGCGAATGTGGTTTACAGTACATTGGACTTACCACCCGAAAAATTAAAACGCGGATACAAGAACATCTCAGCACTATCAGGGCAGGGAAACTTACCACCAAATTGGTTCAACACTGCCACACCAACAAACACTCCTTTAAGTGGGTGGTACTAGAGAAAGTTATAGGCGACTCTGGAAAGGTAGAGCGGCTGCTTACTACCAAGGAAGCAAGATGGATCTATCAAGAAAAATGTGAACAGATAGGTCTGAATGAACTTTTGGAATGGAACAAGGTGCATTAATGGCCATCATTCCATTTCCATTGTGTTACACCATCCACTCAGTAACACTATTATAACATCTTTGTGTTTCACTTTGGACCATTTTCCTTTAGTGTATTGACAGAATTTTGCATGTTCTAGTACACTGCTCCATATGTGTATATTATTGGACTTCTAAAATCTGTCGCTTGTAAACAAAGTGGTTATTTTACATCTTTCCCACTTCATTATGTATGCATTTCCCCTTTTTTAATAACACTGGTTTGAGTATGATGTATCCGTGCCCACTTGACATCCATCGGGTTTCTCCCTATTGCCTAAAGGTTTGTTTGGGGTCAAGTAGGAATTGCTACCACTTTAATAAAGAAGATTTTTAAATATGGTTATTTTTCCCCTTTGTTTGATGTTGTAACAGTACTCAGGTCTCATTGTACGATCTCGGGGGCCCCTTTGAGGTGTATGGATCTCAGCCTTTTCTAAGATGGCGGACCCGTGGTCACACGATATTTCACGAGTGTTTTGCATTCTGCAGGGATCTCAGCCTTTTCCAAGATGGTGGACCCGTAGTCACGCGATATTTCGCGAGTGTTTGCATTCTGCAGGGACTATTTCTAGCCCGAGCAGGGTGCACCCGGCGTTCGTGAGTGCTGAGAGAACGCGTTTTCCCTTCCTTTCACCGGTAAGATACAGGTCCTGTGGCCCGTTTGTGTGACAGCCCTATTGAGACACAGGTCTAGGGGCCCGAGTCTGTGATAGCTTTCCTGACAGAGGCAGTTAAGCTTCTTTATTTAGTATAAAGAACCTCGTCAAATGAAAAATATCTTAATAAAAGTGGCCGCATATGTTGTATATCATGCTGGAATTATGGCCAAACGATCTTTTCGATACACGTTAAGATTACATTTTTTTCGAGTAGGCATATGGGTGTTTGAAACTGTAAAAACAAAAAATACTCTGCTTAATGGCCCAGGGTGACGAGCACCATTTCTATGCGTTTAGTAGACACTTCAGTGAAACGAGTTTACACATAGTTGATACCTTTGAGTTAGCTATGTGGGTGTTGTCTGCACGAGTCTCTAAACGGCATTGTCCAATTGACCACCCTTCTCCCCTACAAATTTACAAGGACACAGTGGTAGAATACAACAATGATGTTGCTAGGGGTCTCCATTTTTGAAGGTGGGTTACAATTAAAAGTGCATAGAGATTATAAATCACAAATTGCTCTATATTTTTTACAGCAAAATTGCGGAAAGAAGAGTGACTTACATCTGGAGTCACCCTGAAACCAATTTTGGTTTGGACCTCGCGACTGGTATGAGCCCAAGTGGTCGTTTGAGGGTAAATAGCTGGATGTTGTATGTGGTCTGTGACTCACTCACGCTCTGAAGCCTTTTACTAGTTGGCTTCCACACTTGAACAGGATGACAAACCATATGTGTGCGTTTTTATATTTTCCTTTGTTTTTCAGTTGTGAAGAAAATGTTTGTCCTCATGCAGTGGCTCAAAAATCTGTGATGCCCTGAAGAAATTGCCCAAGATGGAAGTGGCAATGAAACATGTCGGCAAGTGGAGTATGGCTAGATAGGGATTAGCCATTCTCACTTTTTTACATCCCATGACCAACACGAAAGTAACAGAATAAAGATAAGTTTCGTGTTGCTTGTGGTCTTTTACGTACTCGTTTGTTCACACGTTTTGTGGTTGTTTGTTTTATCCCACACACTGCATTCCCTCACAAACACTGTTTTGTTTGTTTTGTGGACACTTACCTTTCTTTACAGCTTTATGGCGCTAATGATGAGATCAGGGCAATCCTGGTGAGTACCTGCCAGGTTCCCGTTGGTGGTTCGCCCGTGAGGCGCCATCTCGCTCACACACACTTTTTCTACCTTTCTTCATTTACCTATTTAGGCACATAGGTGTGTGTTATCTGTTGTCTCACAACTGTTTACTGTTTTCTCAAAGGTTTGGGCAGTTGTTTTTATACTATGGCATACTTTGGATGTACCTCCTACCTCAACAATTAAAAGCGAGGAGTATTGTGCAAAAAGTTTTTGCAGTTGATGGTGCACCAGCTACTGATTGATTTTTCCATGCCTGGTCGGTCTAGGTCTTGTTTTGGAAATATGCCTTCGAAGAAGAACACATCTTCCAAAACACTGAATGGAACAAACATCTTGTGATGTTCCGTCGTTATATATTGACAACATCTTTCTAATTTGGTCTCATACTGAAGAATCCCTGGAAAATAACATTGGGGTACTCAATACCAAAAACAGCAGAATAAATTTTACATACAACATCAGTTTGAAGCAGCTGTCCTTGTTGGACGTACCGGTTCGAAAAAGATGAGCGAGGTATCAACACCAGTGTTTTCGTAAAACCAACCGATCTCAACAATACATTGCTTTTCCAAAGTTTCCATTCTCCTCCACTGATCAAACATCTGCCATATTCTCAAATGCTACGCATCAAAAGGATTTCCTCTACACCTGACAAATATAATCATGTCATCACAAGTATCAAAAACATATTTTTACAACCAGGGTATCCAGCAGAGATTGAAACTCAAGCCGAAACACAGGTTCAACATTTAGATCGGCATGATCTTTTCATCAGCAAACCTTAATCAACTACGGAGCACATGGTGTTCCTTTCTAAATTTTGTACCAAATCTGGAAGCATCAAGAAAGCTGTTCTAAAAAGATGGAAACTTTTACAAAATGAACCAGATTTTAGAAACTCATTCAAGGAACGACCAATATTTGCCTTTACAAGAAGCCCCAACTTAAAAGAAGCATTGGCAGCTAAACAATACATGGATAATACCACCCACATAGGCATGAGAAAGTGCAATAACTGCACCCACTGCAACAACATGATGCAACAAAACTTTGTTTCCCATCCCAGAACCGGTAAAAAAATAACATTACGCCACACGTCGGATTGCAACACTACTTACATAGTTTACTGTATTAAGTGTCCGTGTGGGCTCCTGTATATTGAAAAGACGGAAAGAAAATTTTAAATAAGAATTGGAGAGCACAAAACTATGATTCACACACAGAACACCAATTCTAATTTGGTTGTACATTGGTTAGAGCACAACCATAATATTGCTGAAGTTAAGTTTCTATATTAGAGAAAGTGCAACCAAGAGAAGGGTCTGATCCGAGCCAGTAACTATCTCAAAAAGAAGTGTTGTGGATCAAAAAACTCAGTACAATGTAACCTTATGGGCTGAATGATAAAGTAGACCTTAGTTGCTTTTTTATAACATTAGTCATACACAGCAAAGTCTCAGTTCTTTCCCAGCATTATCGTTTCTTTCATGTTCCTAAACTCCTTTAGGTGGTTTCAGGCATGTAATGAAGTCACATCTACAGAGTATCAAATCATTATATGTATTTGGTTCATATCATATTGGAAGACTTCTCTTGTCATATCATCTCTATACAGCTATAATATTTTTCACCCACAGATGTATGATAAACACTAATGTTGTATGCCTCATGGTGTTGTCACTTTTATCACACATTTGCACTATTGCATTATCATGTATACTCATATGTTCTTGCGTGACATCTAATGTAGTAAAATGGTGCATTTCATCCACATGCCTTTATCATTCAGTTTTTGTGTGTGTGGACTGCCGGGGGAGCGGCATATCTTCATTGAACTTTATTGGTCTATGAGGATCCGTCTCTTTTGATCGCGTTTCTGATATGCTACTCGCATGCTGCTGTATAGGGATAATCACTTTTCCTCATATATCCCTACTTTTAAGTCATTTTTTGGCTGGTAATATATTGCATTCACTTTTGCATATTGCACGTTGGTTTCTCGCTCCCGCTTTTGTGTACTAAATTGCACTCAGTGTATTCTCACAAATAATTCGGCCTATTGATTCCGTTTCATCATGGCCGACATAGTGGTACTTTCGTGCAGACTAGCTTTTTGGTCATGTGGTTGACCGAGACTTGGGCGCGAGTAATGTAGCTTTTTATGACGCACCAGCTTAGCCTCAGTTCAACGTTTGTTGCAGTTGTGAGCAGCGCGTTGCAGAATTTTTTGTCCACACTCAGTTTGGTTCTTTCTCAGTATCTTGCTTCATGTATAGAGGGTACTATTGCCATTTATCGCATGATGTATATGTTTCTCCTGTATCGGCAAGTTCTGTTTACAGTTGGACTCTAAGTCAGGTACCTATTTTCTGTCCTCATTTCAGCACACACTCGGGGTCTTGAGCTGCTCAATATTAACTTACACACTTATTTCATTGTAGTAGGAGTGCGGGTCATTCATTGCATCTCGTTCTACTGGCAGTTGCTAAAGTCGCCGGTAAGTATAGTTTACTTCATTGTATTCTCACTGAGGTTGTTGGGTGATGTGTTTATATCAGCACCGTTTTTTCGGTTACACCTATTTGTTGCATGGTGGCACTTTTGCTGTGGGAGCACATTTTACATTTTGTACAAGGATTACTACAAAAATTCTATTGTGATTGAATTTTTGGATTGTGATTGTCGATTTTGATTTCCTACTATCAGAGTTATGTATCACGTGGCAGGACTACTTTTCATTCTTTCCACGAATGTGGGTGTGCTTAATGAAATGGCTTTATTTGTATTATAGACTGTTAGACCTGGCATCTTTGGCATGGTTTCCCGTGACTTTTTGCCTCTACCTCCTGCATTTTTGACACTGTGCTGGATTTTGTTTTTGCTGGTTTAGATGCTTTGGACACTTTACCACTGCTGATCAATGTCAAAGTGCAAGTGCTCCCTGAGTAAATTGTTATTGTAATTGGTTATCCATGATTGGCATATTTGTATCACCAAGAAGTCCCTAGTAAAGTGCACTGAGTGTGCCAGGGCTGGTGATTCAAATGCTACTAGTGGGCCTGCAGCACTGCTTGTACCACCCACATGAGTAGCCCTAAAATGGTGTCTCAGGCCTGCCACCGCAGTGCCTGTGTGCAGTCTGTTAACTGCCATGTCAACCTGGCCAGTGTCCCCACCGACCTGGCCTAACCCTTCCCTTTCTGTACACATTGGATACCCCTATGGAAGGCCCAATGTACCCCCCTGGGCAGGGTGCAGTGTATGTAAAAGGTAGAGCATGTACTAGTGCAGGTGGCATGCTCTGGTAGTGAATTACAGCCATTTTTGTTTTTCACTATTGTAAGGCTATCTTGCCCATAGGCTATCATGGGGAATGCTGTGTACAGTGGTTACCTGCATATTTTCCCATAGGAGCAAGATAGGACATGAAAGTCTGGTATCCCTGAACTCAGAATTTAATAACACATCTTTTAGAAAAGATGTTTTTTAAATCCTGTGTTTAAAAACAGCACTTTTAGAAAGTGGCTGTTCTCTAGTCTGACTTTTCTGTGTGCCTTGGCTTTTTGTGAATTGACTGTCTGGTTTGTGAGTGGCAGGGGCGGGTGGCTCCCAGAGGCTGAGTGGGCCATCCCTGGGCTGAATAGGTCCATCTGCATATAGAGTGGTGGGAGGGGGTAGCACCTGGGCCTGAATAGGGCTCTGCCTGCCTTCCACAATGCTGGCTCCACCTCCTGCTGGGCGGCTGATGACCCTGCCCCTCTCTCTGAAAGGAAAGGAGAGACCAGGAAAACAAAGTGCTCAAGGAACACCCAGAACTGGTTCAGCCTGGGCTCAGAGCCCTCCTACACAAAGGGAGCAAAGACTTTTAGGGGTATAAGTATAGGACCCCAGACTACAGAAAATTAGATCATCCAAGGAACCTCTGCCAAGGAGAAAGCTGGAAGACTGAAGAGAAAGGACTGTCCTGCTGTGTGTTTGTGGGCTGACCTGCAGTTGCTTTGTTGCCAAGGAGAGGGGAAGGACTTGGCTGTGTGCTGTGTCCCCTTGCTTGAAGAGATCTCCAAGGGCCTGAGGTGAACTGGCTCCCTGTTAAGTAGTCCCAGGAACAAAAGGACTTCACCCGCAGCTTCCCCCCTGAGCTCTACTGAGAGAGTTCTGTCCTTCCTAAAGTGCTTGGGCCAGTCGTGGTGCCTCTGGATGTTATACCTGTTGTTGGGAAGCTGGACAAGAAGAAACTAAAGACAATCTGCAAAGTTTCACGCATCGTTCGCTTGCGGAGCACATCCCCGACAGTGCGAGGAAATTCCCGCCGCCGCGAAGATCGAGATCGTTGCAGCGCCTGTTGCCGCTGCAAGAACGGCGCATCCTTCGCTTGCGGAACACATCGCTCCGGTGCCGGAAGATTACCATTGCTGCGAGTATCGTCACAGAGCCTGTCGTCGCTGGATGAGATCGTCGCACCGCTTGCTTGCGAACCGCATCACGTCGCTTTGGGAGTCGTCACAGAGCCATCGCATCGAGGTGCCGCAAGAGTAGAAGATCGACGCTGCGCATCGCCGCCACACCTGAGATCGTCGCCTTCCCGAAGGTCGCCCCATCGTACCTTTGCGAGATGCTTCCTACGAAACCTGCGCACCGAAATCCACATGAGGTATCTCATCCCTCCCCATTCAAACCAGAGTCACCGCAACACGCCTGCTGCACCCAGCGGGGTTGTTGCATCGCCTCCCCAGGGTCTCAGGAGTGATGCATCGCTTGTTTTTCAACGCTGCAACTTTCACTTGAAACTTTTGTCGCATCTAAAGCTACTTTTGGCCAAAACGTGAAGCAACTGTGGATTATTTTAACGCAACCTTAAGAACTCTTTTGAAACCATATTCTTAAACTGCGTATGTTGGATTTTTGTCATTTTGGTCTTGTTTAGTTTAGATTAAATCTTCTATTTTTCGAAACCGGTGTGGAGTCCATTTGTGGTGTTTTCACTGTGTTACTGTGAGTGTTGGTACAAATACTTTACACATTGCCTTAGATAAGCCTGTCTGCTCGTGTCCAGCTACCAAGGGGGTGAGCAGGGGTTATCTAAAGAGTGTATCCCCCTTAGCCTGACTAGAGGCCAGGGTCCCTATTTGTCACAAATACCTACCTGTGCCAACTAGAGACCCCGAAATCTAACATAGACCAATGTTTCAGCAATCATCCAAATGAATTATTATTCATGTTTATTTTATAGTGGTCCCATAAAAAGTGACTTAGGGTTCCGAAATGCATTGGGCACGGTTTCATCACACACAACGTTCAATAAATGCATGACAATTTCGTTTGAGTTGTGTAATTGTTATTGATGTATCAATGATCATGATCTAACTTTATTGTCATTGAGTCAATGAATTGTCTACAATTTTAATGTTTTAAGCATTAAAGAAAATTGATGGAGACACCACTTAAGAATGTTGTTGTCATTACAATTTTGTTAATGAGAGTTTACATTTTTATTTGGGACTAACTTTGTGAAGTTAGCAACACAGTTATTGGCTGTGCACATGGTTTTCTTCAGGCTATCCCGCTTGATCAATCACACACATTCATTTTGCAAGGAGGGACTGGCAGCCCTCTAATACTGTGTAGCATGCAAACATTTAGGAATCATTTGATTCTTCTTTAGATGATTTTTCTTCAGAGTAGTATTTTTGGTATGCAGCTGTCCACCAACTCTTTTTGATTCACAGGAAGGTGTGCCATGTCTACTCTTCACTTTATTCTGCACCAAAACACGCAGCCTGCAAAGGCAGTTTGTATGAGTAAAGGTACAGGGCCTCTAAAGGTGGCACAATAAGTGCTGCAACTCTTAGAGGCCTTCCCTGGCCACAGTGCCCTTGGTACCTGTGGTAACGTTTACAAGGGACTGACCAGTGGCCAAAGAGTGCGGGTTCTGTTGGGTGTAATGCAGTTTTAGGGAAAGAACATAAGCCCTGGGTACCTGTTTGGCAGGACCCCAGTACACACCCAGTCAAAGCACATCAGCAGTTTAGCAAAAAGTGGAGGCAACCATGTAAAAAGAGGGCACTTTCTTACACAGACTAGTACCCATGCTACTTACGGTGGGAATCCTATGTTCGTGATCAGATCAGTACAAGGAATGTATTTAGTTCCATACAGTTTGACATATTCTCACAATTGGTACGAGAATATGAAGGGTCCATATTTTTCCTATGTATTATATACCAATGTAGCATTTGCATAGGTTTGCCATCCCTATGTGGATCGCTAACACAAAAGACAGCATGGTATTCTTTGGGGGGGGGGGGGGGGGTGATTGGAAAGGGATTATCTTTCTGGGATGTGTGTCCATGTCATGTGTAATGACCTCCAAGGTGGGGTTGTTTTTGTATGGGATGCAGCAGTAGGCAGTGTAATAAGGGCTGCTTCTGTGCCTGTCCAAGAAAAAACAAGAGAGACACACACAAGGAGCAGTAGTTCAGAGATCAAGGTCTGAGAACAGTAAGTAATTAATCTGCTACTGGATGTAAAGAAAAAAAAGAAACATTAATTTGATTTTTCTTATCGTATTTCATTAAGTAAAACTATAAAGAAAATATTTTTTGTGTGTGTGCGCCATTCATTGTATATTTTACTGGACATTATTTCCTCTTCTTTTTAAACAACATGTTCAACAAATTGAAAGCCGTTGGAAAAAAAACTGGAATACAAGTTATAATAATTTGTTATTGTTAAGACCGTTGTTATTTTCTACAGCAATTAAAATAACTGATTGTAAAAATCATTGTCTCTGATTCCCGAACAGCGTGATTTGCCTTCAGCAGCTCGTACTGCATTGTGTCCAAAGTTGTTTTGAGGTGGCTCTGGAAGATTTAATCGTCATCTGATTCAACATCGCTGGCACTGATGGTATGCCTTTTCTAATTGCTACATTGTGCTACATTGCTCTGCAAGCTATTATTTAACATGGTGTATTTAGAAGTGAACTGACACTTTTGTGAATACATATGAATCTTCCTTTTAGAATTCCAAAAGTTCTATCAATAACAGAACGTCTCCTTGTGCACTGTTGTATCTTCTTTCTCTTGGAGTCTGTGCGTTACGATACACTGTAATGAGCCAGGGACGGATGGCATAAAAAGCATCCTTAAGGTCACCTCTGGCAAGGCAAACGGTGAGTGCACAGTACCTGAACATAGATGAGTTGGGTGTATTGTGCAACAGTGCCTGTTATGATACATTGCAAACTACCTGTATATCAAGGCCATGATGATTTTTTTCCATTCCTATAGAAAGCAAATTACATGGGTAAAATGTGCAGTTCTGTACAACTGCAGCTTAGTATCCTGTCATTCCTGATGAGTGCTTGGCAACAATATTTGATAGTTAATTAAACTCAACACATCATTCCAAAAATGTTTTAAAAATCTGAACTCTGACACCCACCTGCTGCTGCTGCTGCAATTGTGCTCTGAAAACTGCCAGAAGCAAAGAGTAAAAAACACAGTTGATGGACAGAATGTAGAACAATGTCATACATTCACCCCAGTACAAGGATCTGGGCCTAAATCCATCGTTTTTTTGCACTCCACACCACCCTGGGTTAGACACTGGCTATATGCAAATCAGCTCTGACCCTGTGCCTCATGGGAACAGTCCAGTCCGAACTACCAAGCCATGTCTTTCCCAGACCGGAATCAAGCATCCAAGGACCGGTTTCTGGCTATCAGCCTTCATCAGCCTGGATAGCTTGACTCCAGTGGTGTGGAGAGCCTGGGACTCACGTCTGAGTATACCCAGCACACTCGGGGTGAAAATTGCAAAAAACACAGTTGATGGACAGAATGTAGAACAATGTCATACATTCACCCCAGTACAAGGATCTGGGCCTAAATCCATCGTTTCTTTGCACTCCACACCACCCTGGGTTAGACACTGGCTATATGCAAATCAGCTCTGACCCTGTGCCTCATGGGAACAGTCCAGTCCGAACTACCAAGCCATGTCTTGCCCAGACCGGAATCAAGCATCCAAGGGCCGGTTTCTGGCTATCAGCCTTCATCAGCCTGGATAGCTTGACTCCAGTGGTGTGGAGAGCCTGGGACTCACGTCTGAGTATATCCAGCACACTCGGGGTGAAAATTGCAAAAAACACAGTTGATGGACAGAATGTAGAACAATGTCATACATTCACCCCAGTACAAGGATCTGGGCCTAAATCCATCGTTTTTTTGCACTCCACACCACCCTGGGTTAGAAAACTGGCTATATGCAAATCAGCTCTGACCCTGTGCCTCATGGGAACAGTCCAGTCCGAACTACCAAGCCATGCCTTTCCCAGACCGGAATCAAGCATCCAAGGACCGGTTTCTGGCTATCAGCCTTCATCAGCCTGGATAGCTTGACTCCAGTGGTGTGGAGAGCCTGGGAATCACGTCTGAGTATACCCAGCACACTCGGGGTGAAAATTGCAAAAAACACATTTGATGGACAGAATGTAGAACAATGTCATACATTCACCCCAGTACAAGGATATGGGCCTAAATCCATCGTTTTTTTGCACTCCACACCACCCTGGGTTAGACACTGGCTATATGCAAATCAGCTCTGACCCTGTGCCTCATGGGAACAGTCCAGTCCGAACTACCAAGCCATGTCTTTCCCAGACCGGAATCAAGCATCCAAGGACCGGTTTCTGGCTATCAGCCTTCATCAGCCTGGATAGCTTGACTCCAGTGGTGTGGAGAGCCTGGGACTCACGTCTGAGTATACCCAGCACACTCGGGGTGAAAATTGCAAAAAACACAGTTGATGGACAGAATGTAGAACAAAGTCATACATTCACCCCAGTACATGGATCTGGGCCTAAATCCATCGTTTTTTTGCACTCCACAAAGAGTAAACATAAAACCTAGGCATGTATAGGTATGGTTTGGCTTCTTTAAGGTGTTATTAATTGCAGTGGATCTGCTAGTTCTTGGATTCAATAAAAAAATGCTCTCTCTGCTAAACCTTTAGTTTGCAAATTCTTCAAAAAGTGTTACTCTAAACCTAAAAAAACCCTTCTGTCTCCTTCTCTTTTCCGGGGTAGCACAAATTCTCATCCTCCTCACCCTAGCATACAAAACAGACACCGAGGATATGCATTTTGGGATCCTTTTTATACCTTCACCTGTTAACCCTAAAACCAATAGATGTTAATTTGTGAGCACAAAATGACCATTTTGTCTCTTCTTTCAATTTTTGTATTGTTAGTACATATTATATGTGTATCGTTATTAGGAAATCTCAAATAAGAAATGTTGTAAAATAGCGATTCACAATTTGTTCATGTCGCTAGGCTACTTTTGCGACTACACCTTTCCTGACAATAGTATATAGCAACATGCTTTGATAGTAGTTGCACACCAATTTGCAACAGGTTTGCTTCTTACTAAATGTCAGTTTATCTTGCCCCTACATCTGTTGTTATGACAGATGTTCTTCTGAAACACATTTTCCATTTACATGAACTACCCAGAAATTTTATGTCTGATGGAGGATCGCAGTACATCTCTCACTTTCAGTCCTCTATTACCTCTGCACTTGGTATCAAAAGAGCCTTTCTTAGAATGCCGTCAAATAATAATAGGTAGACTGAGGGCATACATTTGACTATGAAAGGTATATATCAGGTGTTTGATTAAGTACTGTCCACTGCAGATCTATTGTCCAACAATCAATTTGGTCTATAACAATACCATACATTTACCCAACATGATAATGCTTTTTCTGCCACTTTTGAATTTGATTCACTTATGTCAACACTCGACACTCTTTATACTTGATGAACTCAGTTCTCTGCTCTCTCTTAATTTCACTTATAACATCCCACACAGAATAGCATGCTGTGTGCTTTAGTGATCCACATAGGGGTGGTAAGTTCTACACAAATACTGCAGTAGTATATAATGCATATGATTCGTTCATAATCTCACAACAGTTATGAGGATATTTTGGTCTACAAAAACACAGGAAAGAAACAAGAAGCAAGCTGACAAGCATTGCAGCCCATGCCCAAATTATGTAATAGAGGACAGTGTTCAGCTCTCGGCTTTGCCTATACCCAGAACGTTGTTTCCTTCAAATTTGTTTCTAGATACATAGAGCCTGTTAAGATTGGAAAAACAATAAATCCTCTAACCGTCCATCAACTCATCTCTATAAGATGCCATGTCCAGCCCAATTTCCCTGCTACTTTGTTCATACCTTTTGTGTCCAGTTCTTTTCCTAGCCAAGGCCCTTTATGTCATCCTCTCATTCTGACGGATGTTCAACCCAAGATGAAAGGGCAGCAAATCAGTGACTCAAATTTTGTATGTGGGTTATTGGAGTTCTTGATACATTGGAAAGTCTGCTTTCCTTCTGAACAGTCCTGGCTGGAAACCCACTGACAGGTGTCTGACCTACTGTTAAGTCCTATTTTAATTTTCATCCTTGAAAACAAGGGAACCCATTCCTCCATTTCCGAACATCCAAATTGACCTAATTTATCTAGCGCGTTTCTGTGGTCCTGGTGTCTACATTCCTGTGTTCACCCACAATCTGTCTTTTGCTAGTCTGCCCCTACCCTCGACTTCCAAATGATTTGCCCTGCTGCTCAGGACCTGCTCGTTCATCTTTTTACTTTGCATTCTGCAAGATAATGTGACACTTCTGCGTTATTGGTGGTGAACTGCACTACGATAAAATCATTGTGGTTAGTCTACACTATATTTAAACAGCAATAGCTCCAATTTATGTTTTTCCCCGGAGGATTCAATTTTGGATCATGCTCATCTGTTTTTACGAGATGTTTGCTTCTGCTAGTTTTCTTCCTGAGAAAACGTTTTGCCTCTTAGTTGTTAAAAGTTTTTTCTAGGTCCCCTGAACACCAGTATTTCAACAACGCAAGGGGCATTTCAATGTGCTTTCCTCTCTACCCCTTTGTCTGTGTTTCTTATATTCCTCCTAGACAATTAGCATTCTGAATGGTTCTCCTCTGCTCCTTGACGTCCAGCTTGTTAGAGCACGACAGTTGTCTCTATTTCTACTGGGGATAAAAGAAGACCATTTTCATAATTCACTCTTGACACACGGGAGTTCTGTTTGCATAGCTTACCATAGCTGGTGAATTTTTCAACTCCTCTTTAAATCAATGTTTTCCTAGAGAGTTTTTAAGATTTCTCTTTTCAGCTGCAACCATAATGTGCAGGAACGTAGATTTAACCAAGGCCTTCTGGAATACTGCAGACCCTTTTTTCCTGCCTCCACTACAAATCCAGGGCATGGCCTGCAATGATGTCCATCAAACAATGAACACAAATACTGTTTTTTATTCAATGCCCTGTAAGCACTACCTGTACCTGAAGTGCAATCCCTCTATCTAACAATAAGATGAAAGATAACTGTGAGTAATGGGTTGTTTTATGTGTAAATGATAAAGTTCTTTACAATATGCGTGTTTCAATTTTATTGTGAACAGAAATCGCCAATTGTAGAAAAATATCCCTTTTTAGAAAACAGAACAGATACCAATAAGATTAGGTTTCTTGTAAGAATGTGACGAAGAACATTAAAGCAGTATGTTAAGGTTCTTAAGTAGGTTAAGGCAACCTTAAGCCACTGGGTTTGTCTGTGGTTGCCCAATAAAAAACTGTTCATAATTGTATATATTCCATTAATTCATTAGCTGTAGCAGGCTGTCAAAACAATTGTGAGATTAATTCAAGAGGATGTTTGTCTGCCAGGATTCCCAGTAGTAGGGCTTGCATGTCTCCATTTCAAAATTCATTGTGCGTTTGTTTGTCCTGTAGATATGAAATATGTTTTTCCATCTCATATGTACCCCGATCTGAGATTTAATTTACATGATACAATCTCTTTAACCTGTTAGTAGCATTAACTCACGTCAACAGAAATTCTTCCTTTTTCCATCTCAATAATTGACGAGGAGTCTGTAATAATATTTCCAATGTCTACACAATTCCTTTTTGGCTAACGTTTGTGTTTTGTTTACCCAAAATATATCTAGTGTACCTCTGCATCATGCACTCTTCAAAAGTATGGGTATCCAATGTTGGTCCACTTTTCAGAATAATCACACTAACTATATAACTGAGTTTCACTATATCTACTGTATCCATTTGTGAGTATTCTCAAAAACTGGTGTTCTTGACGTTTCTAGCATGCGGAGCATGTGGAAGACATGTCAACACTGCTCAGATAAGTTTAAGTTTATGTTCAGAATTACCTAGCTAAATCCACTTGTTTTCACAAATATCCAGGACAGAATTAAACGTTCACCTTCTGTTGCAACGTTTTGCTTCCCTCGCAAAACAATGGAAGCAACACATTCTTAGTTATATTAATAAATGGATGTGAGAACAGTGACTCTACAGGAGTAGTGTAGCCACAGAACCCGCCCAACTATTTATGAGCCTTCAGCATTTGAATATAATGCACAACTGAGTACAAATGGTTAGGAAATAGAAATAGATACAAGGGAATATTTCCTACAGCAAGGGAACTTGAACTGGCATGTTGTATAGCTGTATGGTGCTGAATTCTGTACATGTTTTCAAGCAAAGAACATTTCCAGATCTGCCTTGAGGGTAAAAGGAAGTCATGGACCCTAAAGACTATGACAGCAATAGAACCATTAACATTTAAACAACATCATAAGTGTCCCATGTATAGTGCGCTAATGGATGTCTACTGGTTGCCTGCAACAGGCAGCACATGATGAATGTGCATTTTCTAAGTGCAGTTTGAACGCACCGTGAAGCTAACATACTACTTCCTTTGCTTCGGAGATTGGGGCTAAAAGACAGCACGTGTCATTAAGCCACCAAAGGCCAAAAAACATCATTTAGAGATTCATATTGACCTAATTGGAGTTAAATTCCTACTGCTGTATTTTCCAACATTCTTAGTACCTTTTAGCATCCATTATAGTGCTTGGAATTATTGCTCTTACATCTGCACCAAAGTCCTTCTCCGCCTATAGTACCTAACTTTAGCTTTGAAGCTCTATTTCATTCACAGTTCTTCTGCCTCCCTCTGCATCAGGGGCCCCGTTTTTTCTGATTCCATTAGAGGGGCTCCCAGGGCTTTTGTGATACTCTATCAGCAGAGCTGGTATAGGAGTGCCCCCAAAGTGGATCTACACCAATACTTTAGCTTGATCTCTTATGCGATAGGGGTCCATCTAGGATTGCACTTCAAACATTACAAGAAGCCAATTTGACAGTGGTATTGCTCAGCCTGATCAACAGCTGTACAATTAGGCAGCACTATGGACTGTGAATGACTGGGCCTTTGAATCTCAACAGCAACCCATACTGCTAGAGAACAGATGGGGGAAAGAGAATACATTGCGAAAATCTATGAGTCTGGGTGGGAATACAGATCCACACATTGTAGAAATACTCACATATTCAACCCTGTGCAAGTAGGCCTCCAGATGAGGGCAACCACAGGAGAAAACACCGACCTTTACCCTATTCTAGTGGTACTTGGGATCTGGGGTGGCCTAACTACCAGTAATTCTCCCCTTTTTAGGATATTGTTACTGTTTCCGTTGGATATCCAGTGGTCTGCTTTCCATTGATTAATTGGAAAGCAGACCACTCATTCTCAGACAACGTTACACGTTTCGACACCAAAGTGTGTCTTGGTTCGTGTGACTAAGACACACTTTGGTGTAGAAACGCGTAACGTTGTCTGAGAATAAAGAAACCTAAGCATCTTTACTACCGAGTGTGCGTGTTGCTTTGAAGCACACTGTGGATTTGACATTAATCTTTTTCGCCTGGGTTCGCCGAACAACGCGCCACCTGACCATGGGAGTGAGGATCCCGGAAGGACCCTTTTGCTTGCAAGTTTGATATATATATAATGTCCAACAAAGAAACCAGTATCTTGTACGCTCTCAGGAACCACAAAACAATCCAGTAGTATTAAATCTTCGGTTTATTCACACGTGTGAAAAATAAGGTCACAGCATGTAATTTAAAGATGCCCATCCAGGGCGTAATGAATTGTACAACGATCACAAAATGCTGTATATACCCATTTCAATATGTCACATATGGATGTTGTAAAAGTCCCTTCTCTACCTCCATGATTAAATACAACACGTGATGGGTATTTAAATAGGAAAAAAATGGCGCGTCAGTGTACCACTGACAAAGGCAGTAGCCGAAACGCGTCTGGTGCTCTGAGGGTCTAAAATAAAACCTTTGATCCTCCTCCCGTGAGTGCTGTCTCTTCTTTGGCGAAGACAAGAAGGAAATAGCTACGATATATATATATATCCCGGTATGGTGTCCGCGCAGCCTTTCAAAGGAGGCATGCATTTGGAGTCAGTCAGTGAAAGTGGAAAATGACGAACTTTCATTTTATTTTAAACATCCCAGGGAACTGTGCAGCAGGAAACTACAAGTCCCAGCCAAACCTTCTAAATCTGACTACCATCGACGTCACAGGGCCCATAAGACACTGGGTCTGTAAAGGAAGTGATTCCACATTGCACCTTCGGAGGAATGGGATTCAAATCAACGCCGGTCCCGTGAGCCAAGATGACACTTTGACCCACGGAGGCAGCCCTGGAAAAACAATATGGGCAGAACTTTTTTCATAATCCAGCAGGCTTGTGGAACTCTGCTGCACGTTTTTAATGGGCGCAACCCTTTGAAAAAAGTCCATGCGGACTGAAACGCGTCAGGAATGCCCAATTAAAATCATCCGGAAATAAATTCTTTCACTGCTGAGGTAGCGGCTCGTTTCCCTTCTTTAAGGAGAAAAAGTTTGTTTGCATAAATATGGCGTGGTTCAGCCATGAGGATCGCACCACCAGCAAAGGACACCACAGCTGCCCGCACAATGAACCAATCAGTAGGACTCGTGCAAACGAACAGGGTTCAGCAGGTGTCCCCGAAGACTGGCTTCGGTATGGTGTCCGCGCAGCCTTTCAAAGGAGGCATGCATTTGGAGTCAGTCAGTGAAAGTGGAAAATGACGAACTTTCATTTTATTTTAAACATCCCAGGGAACTGTGCAGCAGGAAACTACAAGTCCCAGCCAAACCTTCTAAATCTGACTGCCATCGACGTCACAGGGCCCATAAGACACTGGGTCTGTAAAGGAAGTGATTCCACATTGCACCTTCGGAGGAATGGGATTCAAATCAACGCCGGTCCTGTGAGCCAAGATGACACTTTGACCCACGGAGGCAGCCCTGGAAAAACAATATGGGCAGAACTTTTTTCATAATCCAGCAGGCTTGTGGAACTCTGCTGCACGTTTTTAATGGGCGCAACCCTTTGAAAAAAGTCCATGCGGACTGAAACGCGTCAGGAATGCCCAATTAAAATCATCCGGAAATAAATTCTTTCACTGCTGAGGTAGCGGCTCGTTTCCCTTCTTTAAGGAGAAAAAGTTTGTTTGCATATATATATATATATATATATATATATATATATATATATATATATATATATATATATATATATATATATGTATATATATATATATTACATACACACATACACACACATATACAGACACATATATACATATCCTGCTCCTGGTTCTGCCACACAATGAAGGAGCACTCGGACAGCTGAGAAAGGTTTGTCCCTTAACCTTTATTATTCCGGTGTGAACTGCACATGCGCGTAGGCAGGATCAGCAGAAACTCCGTCTCACATGACATGTTTCAAATTCATTCTTCCTCAGAGGCTTTGAACAAAATTTGTGTGTGATACTCCCACATGCTACCTGAATGGACCATGCCACACCCAAGCATTGTGGGAGTCGAAGTCTTAAAGTTCCTCTATGGATGCACTTTCTTTACTGCCACTCTGTGTGAGCCCAAGCTCAGGATGAGCCCCCACATGTGCTGTAGTTCTCATCCAACTCAGCTGCTCCACAATGAGGTAGGTGAAATTCCATCTCGTGGCCCCTGTGTTAAACATGGTGGTGCTCTACTCACAGCTGGGCTGCCGCCGTTACATTCTGCTCTTGGGTCTGCCACACAATGAAGGAGCACTTGGAGAGCTGAGAAAGGTTTGACCCTTAACCTTTAATATTTCGGTATGAACTGCACATGCACATAGGCAGGATCAGCAGAAACTCCGTCTCGCCTGACGCGTTTCAAATTCATTCTTCCTCAGAGGCTTTGAACGAAGTTTGTGTGCGACACTTCCACATGCTACCTGAATGGGCCATGCCACACCCCAAGCCTTGTGGAAGTTGAAGTCTTAAAGTTCCTCTATGGATGCACTTTCTTTACTGCCACTCTGTATGAGCTCAGGATGAGCCCCCACATGCGCCCCAGTTCTCATACAACTCAGCTGCTCCACAATGAGGTAGGCAAAATCCCATCTCCTGGCCCCCAGTGTTAAAAAGAGTGGTGCTCTCCTCGCGGCTGGGCTACCGCGGATACATCCTGCTCCTGGGTCTGCCACACAATGAAGGAGCCAACGTGCGTTTGCAGTTCATACCGAAATAATAGGTCTTTTGTCCAAGAAATGTTTGACTGCCTTTATTCCTTGTTGGTGGAATAAAGGCAGTCAAACATTTCTTGGACAAAAGACCTATGAAGTGCTCAGAACACAGTACAATGTTGATTAGAATTTATCCAATTCTGTTTAACTAATAAAAAAATTCTATTTGAAGCGGACCTGTACAGAAAAATATCGGGAACAGCGATGGGTACCTGCTTCGCCCCCTGCTACGCAAACTTGTTCGTAGGCTGGTGGGAGGAGCAGGTAACATCTTACTCTGGTACAGGTACATTGACGACCTCTTCCTAGTTTGAAGGGGGTCGCTAAAATGAGCGGAGGAATTTATTAAGCATCTGAATAAAAATGAAATCAACCTCAGATTTACCTCAGACATAAGCCCCGTAACTGTAAATTACCTAGATTTAAGGGTGTTCGTGAAAGATGGTAAATTAGAAACAGAGCTATTCAGGAAAAAACAGCTGGGAACTCTATTTTACAGGCCAAAACTAACCATCCACAGAAACTTGTAAAAAGTTTTTCATACGGAGAGTTCCTCAGACTTAAAAGGTATTGTTCCAGGGACTGTGATTTTATAGCAGCAGCACGAGACAGCATTGCAAGATTTAAAATCAGTGAGTATAATTAAGATCTCTTGCATACCACCTAGGAGAAAGTAAAGACATTTCTAAGGTGTGAGCTATTGAAAGAGAGAGACAAAGAACAATCATGAGAAAGATGGAGGAAAATTAAGACTAATCACCACCTACTCAAATGATGCCAATGCTTTAAGAAATATCATGAAAAAAAGTTGGCACATCTTAAAAACTGATGTCATTATTGGAAAGGACATCCCACAGACCCAACTCATTACATTAAAAAAAGGTAGATCAATACGGGACCGGCTGGTCTATAGTCATCTAAAGAACATTCCAGAAAAAACAGGTAGAATAAAGAATCTGAAAGGTTTCTATCCCTGTGGGTAATGTAAGGCCTGTGCCAAAAGTAGAATGTGTTATCCTATGACATACCAGGCTTAAAACAGAAAAAGGTCATCAATAAATTTCAAACATGTCACAACAACACACGGCGTGTATTGTCTCACATGCCCATGTGGGCTGCGATATATAAGCAGTACAGTACACAGTGTTAAGATCCGGATTCTAGAACATCCGCGTGCAATTGTAAATAAGGATTTTAATTACCCAGTGGCCAGACACTTTGCCATAAAACATGCTAGCAACAGGGAGCTGATGCAATACTTTGCTTTAGACCATGTACCACTAGATCCCAGGGGAGGGGATAGGGTACTTAAATTGCGGAGACTGGAGTCCTGCTACATCATTGATCTACAGTCAAAGGCCCCTAATGGATTAAACAAGGGAGAAGAACTGGCAGTACACCTGGGTAAATGAGAAGGAAATCACAGAAATAAAATACAAAATAAAATAAAAAATAAAAATATGATCCATGTAACTATAGAAAAAATGAGATATTAGGATTAACTTGAATCCTGCCAATCCATGGCTAGATAGTGGAGAAACATGAATAGTGATAGCTGCTGATAAACAATTCAAATGAATTATGTCATCCTTGGAGTTATGGCCGTAACTATGTTAATGCATTTATATCTGTTATGTGGTAAACATAAACATGAATGATTCCGCTGTTCCCCCGTATAGAGTGAGGCATGTGGCGCACTGAGAGGGTAACATGCCGATACACGGCTGAATTATTAATGGCGGCTAGACATTAACTCGTAAAATACATAGAATGAAGATGACTGCCCATAAAATGTAAATATGTATTATACATGTAAAAAGAACAATCGCACATGTTTACAAATGGCGCATGTTTTAATGCAGGCAGCAAGTCTACTTTCTATGTTATTGGAATCATGACGAAATGCAGTTAAAATGGCCCCTCGCAGTGTCGACAGTAAACACTGACGAAGGCAACCCGAAACGCATCTGTTTTGTTGTAAATAAACCGATTCAAAAATCTCCCCGCGAGTGCCTATACTCTTTCTTCCTGGTGAGGAGATAAGGAGTGAAGAGCGAGAATGTGATGTGGCACACCACCACAAAGAGCACTCACCCGAGAGTGACCCGTTTTGGTGTAATCTGGAGCATGATATATATATATCTTTTTTCACTGCAGCGTGAACAAGGGCACTTGTGCTCGAAACGCGTCGCTGAATTTGGCTTTGTGAACTGAAATAAAACAAGATTTACTTGCTGAATTGGTGGTCCGTATTTTCCTTCTGTGGATGGCGTGGAGGCTTTGACCGCGTACGCAGATCTGGAGAGAGGGAACTTGTGCTTTCATATATATATATATATATATATATATATATATATATATCACTAATAAAAACATAGGTTTCAAGCAGGTTATAGTTAGGAATTATCACTTAAAAAGCCTTAAAAATTCACGGCAAAAAAACATAGGTTTCAGGGGTGTTATAGTTAGCTGGCCATTTCACTCGTACAAAACCATTGAAAATCCTCTGTTATAGTTAGCTCTGCTAACTATAACTTGCGCGCCCGCAATGCACTGCTGATGATGTCACATATTGCATCATTCATGACATGGTCAGTGACATTACTGATGACATCACTGATGACATCATCCAGTGAATGTGGTTTAGTTTGAAATTTAAATATGTATTATATATATATATACCAATTTGTATTGAAGATTGTGTGGATATATAACTGTCTGGATGGAGGATTTAGTAGCTGTCTGACTGTCCGTTTAAGTGAGTAATTACAAGTGTCTTACTTAATACATGGATTAGTAACTAAACTATGTGAATGTGTGCATCACTGTCTCTGTTGTTGTATAACATGCTGCATCAGTTGGTCACTAACTACATGGGTGTGTATATTAGTTATTGATTAGTTGGGTGAGTATTTGTATGGGACACTGAGTTTGTGTGTGGTTGGATGGGGTGTGTGTAACTCTATGCATAGATGTGTGAATGGTTGATTGACTAGGTGTATAGGTTTAAGAGTGCATGTGGAAACAGTTGTTTGGGCGACTGAGTGTATTTATTTGTATGTTTTAGTTGTACATCTTCAACAAAGTAAAAAAATATAATGGCATTGTATGTGAGAGTTGGTGTATATAAATAAGTATATGTAAGAGACAGTGATTGTGAGAGTAACTATATGAATGAGTGTATACTTGTAATGGTATATTTTTAACATATTAACTATGAGTTACTATGTGTTTGAATAAATGAGGTGTTGTTGGATAATTGTGTAAGTGAGTAAGTGTAGGTGTGATTAATTTTTTTTATGAGTGAGTAGGATGACTGCATAACCGACTAAGATGACTGCTGATGTGTTAATGTCTATATATGTGTATAAGTGCATTTTGATAGTGTTATATTAATTAGTGACTGCATGTATAAATGATTCTGTTGTTGAATGTGTAGTTGTGTATGTAGACTTAAGGAATCAGTGAGTGGGTATGTAGTAACTGGTATTGGTGTGTCAACGGTTTCAAATATGGAACTCTGTATTTTACAGTGAGTGATAAAAGGTTATACTAGTGTATGATGAGGTGTATCAGATTGTCACGTGAATGATGTCATCAGTGATGTCAATAATGATGTCATTTGAGATGTCATCAGTGATGTCAACAGTGATGTCACTAACCATGTCATGAATGATGCAGTATGTGACAGCATCAGCAGTGCATTGCGGGCGCACAAGTTATAGTTAGCAGAACTAACTATAACAGAGGAATTTCAGTGGTTTTGTACGAGTGAAATGGCCAGCTAACTATAACACCCCTGAAATCTATGTTTTTTCCGTGAATTTCTATGGTTTTTTAAATGATAATTCCTAACTATAACCTGCTTGAAACCTATGGATTTTTTTGTGAATTTCAAAGGTTTTTTAAATGATAATTCCAAACTATAACCTGCCTGAAACCTATGGTTTTTTCATTGAATTTCAAAGGTTTTTTAAATGACAATTCCTAATTATAATGTTGACCACTTCCCCATATTTTGAACAAGAAACCAAATCTGCAATGCGACCTAAAAAAACAAGCAATAGTTTAACTTACCACTAACAAATTAACATCAACATTTAACTAGTGTAAGGACGTTGACTATGTAGTGTGTGAATTACATCCAACTCATACCCATATTTAAAGAGCAATAAGTGATAGAGGTTCTAATTATACACTTCCGACACCCAACAAAATCACAATACCCAGCGTCATCACCACTACAGTTAACTCTCCTCACCCCTCTCCCTCTACTATCTCATAGGCAGCGCAAAATAGGACAACCTAGGCTTTATTAAGGGAAAATTCTGTAGTCAAAAAACATTACCCCCAAGTGCGGCCTGTCCGGAGCACGCATCATCGCAGGTTACGTACACGTTCTGTCCCAAAGGTACTACTAACTCAGTGCACCATAATTCATCGCCACGTGGCCGTATTCAGGCAGAATTCAACTGACTCTTAATTCATTATTTGCAGAGTGCAGTACCTAACTAAATAAAACGTCTATCAAACCCTATACAATATCCCTTTA
Source organism: Lissotriton vulgaris (assembly GCF_964263255.1). Taxonomy (NCBI): domain Eukaryota; kingdom Metazoa; phylum Chordata; class Amphibia; order Caudata; family Salamandridae; genus Lissotriton; species Lissotriton vulgaris. Next base: position 733,246,878 of record NC_141687.1, read on the forward strand.
GTAGGCTTCCTTCAAAAACTTCTTTTATATCAGTTCTAGGTTTAGTTGAAAAACAAAATTCACGCTGCAAGTGCAAAGGCACACTCAATGGCAGTCTACACTGCGGACAGCACAGGTAACAACTTGAACTATAATGTCCCTGAAACATACACATTTCGACAATATATTCCATACATGTTCCATCTTTTATTTCAATCGCAGATTATGCAGTTCAGTAGGCAACACGCTGACCATTTTGAACTGCGCTCGTACTGCATAGTGTTTGTATGACTTGGAGAGTTGCGCTCGCACTGCATTGCTGTTGATATTTTGAATTGTCCTCGCACTGCATTGTGAATATTAATTAGAGAGTCGCGCTCGCACTACATTGAGTGTCTTGAGCTGTTCTTGCCGTTTTTACCTCACTCAGAGTTGCACGATTTCCTGCTCAGCCCACGTCGTGCCAATCAAAGTGTGCTGCAGCATACTGTAGCACCTGGCCTTATCTACGCCTGCGCCTCTGCCCACCCCAACCTCGTCCTCGTTTGTTTTGCTACCATCTTGTTTGTTTGTGCCTTCCAGCCCGCCCCTCCACCCAGATCCCGCCTCCCAGCTGACCCTCCCTCCCACAGGACACATATAGCCGATCCCATTCCCCACAGCGTCGTGACCGTCCTGACTTCGTCAGCAGCGGCCGCTCCCCCAGCTCCCTGCCTCCAGCCAGTGGTATCGTAGCGCTATCTGTGTAATTGATCATCTGCTAGTATCTTTTGAACTGCGCTCGTACTGCATACTGTTTGTATGACTTGGAGAGTTGCGCTCGCACTGCATTGCTGTTGATATTTTGAATTGTGCTTGCACTGCATTGTGAATATTAATTAGAGAGTTGCGCTCGCACTACATTGAGTGTCTTGAGCTGTTCTTGCCGTTTTTACCTCACTCAGAGTTGCACGATTTCCTGCTCAGCCCACGTCGTGCCAATCAAAGTGTGCTGCTGCATACTGTAGCGCCTGGCCTTATCTACGTCTGCGCCTCTGCCCACCCCAACCTCGTCCTCGTTTGTTTTGCTGCCATCTTGTTTGTTTGTACCTTCCAGCCCGCCCCTCCACCCAGATCCCGCCTCCCAGCTGACCCTCCCTCCCACAGGACACATATAGCCGATCCCATTCCCCACAGCGTCGTGACCGTCCTGACTTCGTCAGCAGCGGCCGCTCCCCCAGCTCCCTGCCTCCAGCCAGTGGTATCGTAGCGCTATCTGTGTAATTGATCATCTGCTAGTATCTTTTGAACTGCGCTCATACTGCATAGTGTTTGTATGAGTTGGAGAGTTGCGCTCGCACTGCATTGCTGTTGATATTTTGAATTGTGCTCGCACTGCATTGTGAATATTAATTAGAGAGTTGCGCTCGCACTACATTGAGTGTCTTGAGCTGTTCTTGCTGTTTTTACCTCACTCAGAGTTGCACGATTTCCTGCTCAGCCCACGTCGTGCCAATCAAAGTGTGCTGCTGCATACTGTAGCGCCTGGCCTTATCTACGCCTGCGCCGCTGCCCACACCAACCTCGTCCTCGTTTGTTTTGCTGCCATCTTGTTTGTTTGTGCCTTCCAGCCCGCCCCTCCACCCAGATCCCGCCTCCCAGCTGACCCTCCCTCCCACAGGACACATATAGCCAATCCCATTCTCCACAGCGTCGTGACAGTCCTGACTTCGTCAGCAGCGGCCGCTCCCCCAGCTCCCTGCCTCCAGCCAGTGGTATCGTAGCGCTATCTGTGTAATTGATCATCTGCTAGTATCTTTTGAACTGCGCTCGTACTGCATACTGTTTGTATGACTTGGAGAGTTGCGCTCGCACTGCATTGCTGTTGATATTTTGAATTGTGCTCGCACTGCATTGTGAATATTAATTAGAGAGTTGCGCTCGCACTACATTGAGTGTCTTGAGCTGTTCTTGCCGTTTTTACCTCACTCAGAGTTGCACGATTTCCTGCTCAGCCCACGTCGTGCCAATCAAAGTGTGCTGCTGCATACTGTAGCGCCTGGCCTTATCTACGTCTGCGCCTCTGCCCACCCCAACCTCGTCCTCGTTTGTTTTGCTGCCATCTTGTTTGTTTGTGCCTTCCAGCCCGCCCCTCCACCCAGATCCCGCCTCCCAGCTGACCCTCCTTCCCACAGGACACATATAGCCGATCCCATTCCCCACAGCGTCGTGACCGTCCTGACTTCGTCAGCAGCGGCCGCTCCCCCAGCTCCCTGCCTCCAGCCAGTGGTATCGTAGCGCTATCTGTGTAATTGATCATCTGCTAGTATCTTTTGAACTGCGCTCGTACTGCATAGTGTTTGTATGACTTGGAGAGTTGCGCTCGCACTGCATTGCTGTTGATATTTTGAATTGTGCTCGCACTGCATTGTGAATATTAATTAGAGAGTTGCGCTCGCACTACATTGAGTGTCTTGAGCTGTTCTTGCCGTTTGTACCTCACTCAGAGTTGCACGATTTCCTGCTTAGCCCACGTCGGGCCAATCAAAGTGTGCTGCTGCATACTGTAGCGCCTGGCCTTATCTACTTCTGCGCCTCTGCCCACCCCAACCTCGTCCTCATTTGTTTTGCTGCCATCTTGTTTGTTTGTGCCTTCCAGCCCGCCCCTCCACCCAGATCCCGCCTCCCAGCTGACCCTCCCTCCCACAGGACACATATAGCCGATCCCATTCCCCACAGCGTCGTGACCGTCCTGACTTCGTCAGCAGCGGCCGCTCCCCCAGCTCCCTGCCTCCAGCCAGTGGTATCGTTGCGCTATCTGTGTAATTGATCATCTGCTAGTATCTTTTGAACTGCGCTCGTACTGCATAGTGTTTGTATGACATGGAGAGTTGTGCTCGCACTGCATTGCTGTTGATATTTTGAATTGTGCTCGCACTGCATTGTGAATATTAATTAGAGAGTTGCGCTCGCACTACATTGAGTGTCTTGAGCTGTTCTTGCCGTTTTTACCTCACTCAGAGTTGCACGATTTCCTGCTCAGCCCACGTCGTGCCAATCAAAGTGTGCTGCTGCATACTGTAGCGCCTGGCCTTATTTACGCCTGCGCCTCTGCCCACCCCAACCTTGTCCTCCTTTGTTTTGCTGCCATCTTGTTTGTGAGTGACTTCCAGCCCGCCCCTCCACCCAGATCCCGCCTCCCAGCTGACCCTCCCTCCCACAGGACACATATAGCCAATCCCATTCCCCACAGCGTCGTGACAGTCCTGACTTCGTCAGCAGCGGCCGCTCCCCCAGCTCCCTGCCTCCAGCCAGTGGTATCGTAGCGCTATCTGTGTAATTGATCATCTGCTAGTATCTTTTGAACTGCGCTCGTACTGCATAGTGTTTGTATGACTTGGAGAGTTGCGCTCGCACTGCATTGCTGTTGATATTTTGAATTGTGCTCGCACTGCATTGTGAATATTAATTAGAGAGTTGCGCTCGCACTACATTGAGTGTCTTGAGCTGTTCTTGCCGTTTTTACCTCACTCAGAGTTGCACGATTTCCTGCTCAGCCCACGTCGTGCCAATCAAAGTGTGCTGCTGCATACTGTAGCGCCTGGCCTTATCTACGTCTGCGCCTCTGCCCACCCCAACCTCGTCCTCGTTTGTTTTGCTGCCATCTTGTTTGTTTGTGCCTTCCAGCCCGCCCCTCCACCCAGATCCCACCTCCCAGCTGACCCTCCCTCCCACAGGACACATATAGCCGATCCCATTCCCCACAGCGTCGTGACCGTCCTGACTTCGTCAGCAGCGGCCGCTCCCCCAGCTCCCTGCCTCCAGCCAGTGGTATCGTAGCGCTATCTGTGTAATTGATCATCTGCTAGTATCTTTTGAACTGCACTCGTACTGCATAGTGTTTGTATGACTTGGAGAGTTGCGCTCGCACTGCATTGCTGTTGATATTTTGAATTGTGCTCGCACTGCATTGTGAATATTAATTAGAGAGTTGCGCTCGCACTACATTGAGTGTCTTGAGCTGTTCTTGCCGTTTTTACCTCACTCAGAGTTACACAATTTCCTGCTTAGCCCACGTCGGGCCAATCAAAGTGTGCTGCTGCATACTGTAGCGCCTGGCCTTATCTACTTCTGCGCCTCTGCCCACCCCAACCTCGTTTGTTTTGCTGCCATCTTGTTTGTTTGTGCCTTCCAGCCCGCCCCTCCACCCAGATCCCGCCTCCCAGCTGACCCTCCCTCGCCCCTCCCCTTCCACTACCCACATATGACAGATGCCTTTCCGCGCAGCATTCACGTGCAGCGGTCGCGCCCCATGCGCGCCGAAGGTGCGCCAAAGGTTAGCCCGTCTACGCCCGTCCGCACCTGGACCGCGCCCAGTGCCAGACCCCCTGCTCCCCGCCTTACCCTGCCCACTCGCCTCACGTATGACGCCGCAACTCTCCTCGCCCTTTACCCCAGACACACACCACAATGCTATGTAGCTGCCCCGGGACGTACCCACGGCCCCTTCGCCTGTCGCTCCTGCAAATTCACCAGCGATAAGACCCATAACACATCCACTATCCCCAAACACAACTCCGACTCTAACCACCTGAAGTGCATCCTGCTGAACACCCGCTCGGTCCACAGACACGCCACTGAACTCTGGGATCTACTCGACACTACATCACCGGATATCGCCTTCCTCACTGAAACATGGATGAACGCATCATCAACACCCGACATAGCCATTGCCATCCCTGACAATTTCAAGATCATCCGGAAAGACCGCACTGTCCAAACAGGAGGAGGCATCGCTATCGTCCATAAGAACACCATCAAAATCACGACCAGCTCCGATGATAACCGTACAACCGCTGAACACCTCCCCCTTCCAGATCCACACCGACCCCAGAACCACACTTAGAGGCACCCTCATCTACAGACCACCAGAAACCCGTAAACAATTCAGCGAAGACATCACTGACTTCATCAGTCCACATGCCCTCGCCTCCGAGAACTACATTCTACTAGGAGACCTCAACTTCCACCTGGAAAAGAAAAACGACAACAACACCACCACCCTTCTGGACAACCTGACCAATCTCGGCCTCAAACAACTTGTTGACACCCCCACCCATATAGCCGGACATACGCTCGACCCAATCTTCACCTCCAGCAAACACATCTCCTTCGATCACACCACAGCTCTCCACTGGACGGACCACTGTTGTGTTCACTTCAGCTACAAAGCAACCTCGACCCATAACCCCCCACTACCTATCCCCCAGAGAAAATGGAACAAAATCACCACCGACCAACTCCTCACATCACTCAACCAGAACCCACCCGCCCTCTCATCGGACCCAAACCAAGCTGCCATCAAATTCAAACAATGGATCACTCACAGCGCTGACGAATTAGCACCCTTGAAAAACAATCACACCAAACAAAACAACAAAAAGGCCCCCTGGTTCAACGATGACCTCAAGATATCCAAGAAGCTTTGCCGTACTCTTGAGAAAACATGGAGAAAAAACCCAACCACCGACAACCTGACCACCTTCAAGTCAGCCACCCGCAAACACCACTAGCTGATCCGATCCACCAAGAAATCAGCATTCAAGAATCGACTCGACAACAACGCCCATAACAGCAAGGAACTATTCAACATCGTCAAGGAATTCACCAACCCCACCGCAGCCTCAAACGACATCACTCCCTCCCAAGACCTCTGCAACTCATTATCCTCCTTCTTCTACAACAAAATTGCCGACATACATAACAGCTTCGTAAACAATTCCAACGAACAATCCTCTCCACCGCCCTCAGAACCAAAACCGCCCCCCAACCACCTTAACGCCTGGAACCCAATCACCACTGAAGAAATCATCCGCCTAATGAATTCCATCCACTCTGGCTCGCCAACCGACCCATGTCCCCACCACATCTACAACAAAGCAGACTCCATCATCGCACCCCATCTCCGTGACATCATCAACTGCTCCTTCAACTCTGCTACCTTCCCAGAAAGTTGGAAACATGCCGAAGTCAGCGCCCTCCTGAAGAAACCCACAGCAGACCACTCGGAACTTAAAAACTACCGCCCTATATCCCTCCTCCCATTCCCGGCCAAAGTCATTGAAAAAGCCATCAACAGCCAACTCGCCACCTCCCTGGACTCCAACAACTCCCTCGATCCATCACAGTCCGGATTTCGAGCCAAACACAGCACCGAAACCGCCCCGATCGCAGCAACAGACGACATCCGAACACTACTGGACAACGGAGAATCAGTGGCCCTCATTCTACTCGACCACTCCGCCGCCTTCGACACTGTCTGTCACAGCACCCTCATACAACGCCTCAGCAACATTGGCATAAAAGGTAAAGCCCTGGACTGGATCATCTCGTTCCTCGCCGGAACAACCCAGAGAGTGCGCCTCCCCCCATTCAAATCAGAGGCCACCGAAGTCATCTGCGGTGTACCACATGGATCATCACTTAGTCCCACCCTCTTCAACGTATACATGAGTCCACTCGCCTCCATCGCGCGCCAACACAACCTCGACATCATCTCCTACGCTGACGACACCCAGCTGATCCTTTCCCTCACCAAAGACCCCAACACCGCCAAAACTAATCTTCACGAAGGCATGAAAGAAGTAGCCATATGGATGAAAAACAGCCGCCTAAAACTTAACTCAGACAAAACGGAAGTGCTCATCCTAGGATCATCCCCCTCTGCTTGGGACGACTCATGGTGGCCTTCGGACCTGGGCTCCGCACCCATACCCACAGACCACGCTCGCAACCTAGGCTTCTGTAATGGCCGGATTTTCTGTTTAGATGGGATCAGCCCCCAGGGGCCCCTATGACCCAGCCAAAACGTACTCACGTAAAAAACGTACTACCGTCTCTCTCTCTCTCTGTATCAGTGCGCTCCGCGCTACTTCTCGTTCAGTCTATCTCAGAGAGTTTCGGTCTTAAATCTTTCTCCGACTTCAAAGATGGCGACTCATCCACCATGAAAGTGAATAATGGCAGAGATGCTAACGGCTAGAGGCCGCCTACGAACTAACTGACAAACTGACTAACACCTTCTCTAATATCAAAGCCCGTTCCTTCATGGAAAGTTACGGCCAGTAACCTGCCGCCCACCAAATTCTTGTACCTCCCCGTACCAAGGACACTTTCCCAGCCGGCCGGCCTGAAGTTGTGTCTTCGGAGTGGAGAAAAATACATTCCTTCGATAAGGGTCAGCCTGAACCGGTTCTCTCCAAGCGAACAACAGCTTAAAACTAAAACATTACTCTTCACCTAGAAAGCCTTCCCGAGCTACCGGGCAGAAAGCAAAATGGAGTCTGTCTCGCTTAAGGCCTACGGAGCCCATAATATGCATAGCTCCATGAAAAACAGCTCAATATATTAGCAAATGAATGAATCATGACTAATACTTATATATCTATCCCCTAACTTAAATTCATAAGCCTTACTCTAAGGGAAATAATACGAAAATGCCTTTATATATGTAAGACAGGGTCCCTGTCTATCGGCCTAATCCCTATGCTATGGGGGTGATAGGCTGGAGTCACTTCTCCATCATTCTCCTTCTCCAAAGAGCTAGCAAAAAGACAGCCATAACAGCTTCATCATAGACTCCTCCCTCTCGATGACCAGACAAGTCAACGCCATCTCATCCTCCTACTTCAACATACTTCGCATGCTCAAAAAAATCTTCCATTGGATCCCCACCGAGACAAGAAAGACTGTCACCCACGCTCTGGTTACGAGTCGACTAGACTACGGAAACACCCTCTACGCCGGAATTACAGCCAAACTACAGAAAAAACTCCAACGCATCCAAAACGCATCGGCGAGACTCATTTTGGACATCCCTCGCCATGATCACATTACCGGCCACCTGAAAGACCTCCACTGGCTTCCCGTCAACAAGAGAATAACATTCCGTCTCCTCACCCACGCACACAAGGCCCTCTACAAACTAGGACCCGAATGCCTCAACACTCGACTATCCTTCTATACACCCAACCGCCAACTAAGATCCTCCAATCAAGGCCTCGCCGCAGTCCCGCATATCCAAAGGTCCACCATGGGAGGCAGATCCTTCTCCTACCTAGCGGCCAAGTCCTGGAACTCACTCCCCACTCACCTCCGCCTCACACAAAACCACATCTCCTTCAGAAATGAACTTAAAACCTGGCTTTTCGAAAAATAATGAACCCCCTCCCCAAGCGCCTTGAGACCCTCTGGGTGAGTAGCGCGCTATACAAATTCTTGAACTTGAACTTGAACTTGAACTTGACTACCAGACATATCACTAACTCAGTGCACCATAAATAATCGCCATGTGGCCTTATTAAGGCAAAATTCAGTAGCCTAAAGACATTCTTAGCAGTACGGTCTGCCTGAACCACACATCATCGCAGGTTCCACACAAACCAACCCTACCTTAGTGCACCACAACTCATAAACCCTTTAGGATAGAATCTTCTGTGTATTATTTGACATGTAGTGCTCCTACCTTTGTACAGCAGAAGTCATAAACTATTTACGATTGACTATCTATGTATGATATCATGATTACTATTCTACTTGTTACCAACAGCAAAGTAATAAAATGGAGACAAGCACATGTGCCTGTACACACTTCAACTATCTATTTGTGTCTGTGTATTTATTATGTACGTAAAATGCTGCTCCTACTCCCTACCACATTATATTGTGATATAAACAGCATATACAACCATCTTACCTCTGAAAGTAAGTGTGGGCTATTCCTCCTTTTTTTAGCATATTTATATAGTGCAAAATCAACCCAAAACTATATCAGCAATTTACATGAGCACCGTATTTACAGTACATTTTCAGGCACGCATATATTACGTCATTACTCTACAATAACAGGATGTGGACGAAACTCCGAACCTCGAACAATGATTTCCAGCACCAAGTTCAACAGTATACCTGAATGACCACATACGTATATATATTATCTGCCTTTCATGTGCTAAAAACTACAACTTAAAACTTTCACAGCCCTGTATTACTACAGCTACAACACTCCACTGAATGTACAACAAACATTCATAATCGCAGAAATGCGTCATGTCCACCATCTTTTATGTATGCAACTATGAATGAATATAGAGTCAGTGATACCCCGTACCTTCCATGTTGGCCATGTTGTGGAACTTTATAGATATAATGACACATTTGCGTTTAAGACCCGGGTGACATTGCCCATATTTCCATTGTACTGATTTCTTAGTTCCAGGTCTAGTTGTCAGAACGGCACACACACACTCCCTCATGCCTCGTATACACCCACACCACACAGCACATGCATCACTACACACGTAATCCTACCAATAAAAAAGACGGGGTGCACGTGCTGTACGCCATTTTACAGTTGCTCCCATCGCAAGCGCTGTGATGGCCCGCCCTGGTGGTTTGGACGCCTCATGTAGGCCCAAACCACCGACCAATCCCTTCCCTTGCGTAGATTTTCAAAAACATTTCATTAGCTGTTCTGTGCTTAACTGTAGCTTCGTGAGCCTAATGTTGATTGGCTTGTTTTTTATATGTGACCTTATGATACCCTCACCATGTACAAAGCCACTTTGTAACATACTTTATTTAACAATGCGTTTAAAAAAACAAGTTGTGGTAGGGTGTTTTTAACTTATACTGTCTACTCTGCTTACGAGTTTGTTGACTGTGAAGGTATTTCAAAATATTTTTCTAATTTCTATTCTATCATAATTGTGCCTACCTTTCTCCTTTAGCATGGAGTACTTTGTCCTTTTGTTAAATGTATAATTCTTCAAACCATCCTTGGAAGAAAAATGCACAAGTTTTCCAAATACTTTATTGAGTCTTTTTAAATCATCACATGGGTTAGTTGCAAAATCTTTTTTTCATTCATTGGTATTACGTGTTGGACCACATTTTTTTAAATTTTATCATAAGCACTCATTCCTTATGTTTACATTATATAAGTGTTGCCCCTTCATCTTTATTTAAATGATTGGTCTTTTTTACTTTCAGATAAAGTAGAATAGAAGTACTACGACAAACACTCCCTCACTACTTCATCTTTCCTTTTTTATGTACATTTCATTTCATTATTACATTTAACAATCATATTTAAAAGATAAAAGCATTATTAATTAACATTTGAAGGCACAATTATATTATTTTTTTCATTAAAACTGCTTGCAAAGAAAATCCTCCTGTTCTTTACGAGTGAAAATTGGTAAAAGCACTTCTCAATATAAATACTTTTAACCCATTTTCACTCTAGAAGATAAAGAGTATTCTCCTTTATTCCAAAGTATTTCCTTTTTGCGTCGATAGTGTATTTATAGTACATTTTTCGATCATTATAATATACTTGCATTCTTAAAAAAATATTCTTTATTATTCGTTCAAATCCTCTGTTGAAAGTCATCCAACTTCACTTGAGGGTTCATAAAGTTGAATGTAAATTAAATTATACATTAACAATATGTCCCCTCTGTGTAAATGAAAGATAAACTCAAGATGATATCATCGCACCAAATCATTAACTTGCACAAAGTAATTCCTTAATTCACCTATATTTCTTGTAATAGTTCTTTTGTCAACTCGTTATTATATTCCATTTAAACTTAAACATTCTACATTCTATAATCATTGAAATATTTTTGCTTTTTTTTTAAAAATATCAAACATATACCATTTCACATAATTTACCTCTCTTCGATATTCTTGCCTTACTCCATTGTAATTCATCCAACTCCTCTGGAGGTGTTGGCTTTGAGGTCCTCAGGATCGGGGTGATGCTCAGAGGGGTCCACCTCTTGATCTAACCAAGCCTAGATTGCTGTTATAGCATAGTTCAGTGGAAGGATCAAGCGAGGGAAGGTAAGGAAAAGAACAGCAGGGAGGGAGATCAGAAACGACAAACCAGAAATCATGTAACTATTGCTCCACAGTATACCATGAATAAAAGCACTAATCTATATTCTATGCCATACCTGTAATGTAATAAAGAACAGCAAATAAAAGAAGATAATTCTCTTCCAGCAATAAGGTGTATTCTGGGTGGCGATGTCATAGACTATATCCAACTGTAGTAAAGGAAAGAATAATACGATAAAATGAACCCTATTCACATGCCAAATTGTCATAGGTACCAAGGTAATGTGAATGCTGAAACATACCCTGCTGTGGATTCCTAAGGCTTTAAACCCCTCCAGGATGCACGTCATACATTCCTGTTGTATTTCGGTAGAATAGTACACATGAAATGCCAGTGAAATGAAAAGTCAAGAAGAACCACCGTTCTGGTAGTTTGTGGGAAAACATACAGGATTACATCACCCCTAAAATACCCAGAATAAACAGTACCTCTTTTGCCTTCCAGAAGTCTATCACGGGTGTGTTCAGCCCTTGGTCAATCGTCCTCTGCACGAGTGTAACTACCGCTCACCAGCAGAGGACAGAACACGGCCGACAATGTCGAGCGAAGGTAAATTCAAAAGCCCAAAAACGTCCTCCGCATCAGCTGCAACTGCACGCTCTCCAACGGAGGACACCAAGTATAACAACGCCCGAATTGCCGCTCGATATCCTAATGTGGCTCAGTGCTCGCACCAAAGAGTAATCTTGAGGCAGAAAGAAACAACCGTCCTCTGCATGAGCCGCCAGATGCAGGCTCTCTAACGTAGGACCATTCGGGAACAATAGCAAATTAAAAAACCGTCCTCCGCATAAGGCGCAGACGCAGGCTCACCAACGGAGGACCAACGGCTGAAAATGCCGATCGACAACGTAATGCAGGTGAGTTTGTCTCCTTCGCATGAGACGCAGGTTGCGCTTGCCAGCAAAGGAGTTTTTTCCAGTAGGTCGGGACCGTTACTAAGGAACAGGAACAACAGCACTCTTCACTACGGTATCCTCCAAGACATTAGGAATTTCTGACACTGTTTCCATGTACGGGTGCACTAAGTAGAATGCCTATGATGTCAAAAACGTGCTGCTCAAGGCATGATGGGAGATGTAGTTTATCTCCGATGGACAGTAACGTATCGGTATGTTGCGCTCGATCCGGCGCATGTAACAGGAGAGGACATAATGATTTATCTATTTTTAAATATAAATTAACAATATGTTCCCTCTGAAGAAATGAAAGATATTCTCAAGATGCTTTCGCAGCCACGTATCATTACCTTACTCGTAGTTTCTTCACCCGTATTGATTCTCTGAAACTAAACTAATCATCCCACGGGTGTGGTTTATATACTTTTTGTTTAGTTAACACTATGGGATCAATTTATTGCTCCTCCCTCTTTTAACTCACGTTTTTCAGTTGACAGGTGTTCTCATTTCCACTGTTTTAGTAAGTCACCTATTTATGTAAATGTGCCTCTTTCCATACTTTTTAACTTTCAAATAATTTCCAAAATGCTTTATTTAAACTCGTTTTTCTTATAAAAGCATTTCTATAGGCTACTCTCTTTTTTTAATATGAGTATTCACATTCATTCCCCTTTTTTCCGACTTATTATTCTATTAACTGCCTTTTGTTCTAACTTTTTTTTAATACTCTTTACCACCCTAAACCCAGAGGTCTTCAAAGTTTTGGATGCCGAGACCCCCTGTCAACATTTTCAGATTTACGGACCCACTCCTGACAAACATTTCAAGATCTTAATACTCCTCATTATCGATAACCAAACACACTGCCAGTTCCCACAAAAATCATTTTTACAGTGGGAAATATTATTTAACAGTGTAGCAAGTCAAAGGTTTGTGGGTTTTCAAATCAACACTAACAACAGTCCACCAGACCATAAAACAGGCTAGCAAGCAGCCACAAAAAGCTGAGACACTGACCTGCATGGCCCCCCCTTTGGGCACTGCAAAAGCCCCAAAATGTCCTCCGAATCAGCTGCAACTGCACGCTCTCCAACGGAGGACACCAAGTATAACAACGCCGGAATTGCCGCTCGATATCCTAATGTGGGTCAGTGCTCGCACCAAAGAGTAATCTTGAGGCAGAAAGAAACAACCGTCCTCTGCATGAGCCGCCAGACGCATGCTCTCTAACGTAGGACCATTCGGTAACAATAGCAAATTAAAAAAACGTCCTCCGCATAAGGCGCAGACGCAGGCTCACCAACGGAGGACCAACGGCTGAAAATGGGGTGTGTTCAGCGCTTGGTCAATCGTCCTCTGCACGAGTGTAACCACCGCTCACCAGCAGAGGACAGGACACGGGCCGACAATGCCGAGCAAAGGTAAATTCAAAAGCCCAAAAACGTCCTCCGCATCAGCTGCAACTGCACGCTCTCCAACGGAGGACACCAAGTATAACAACGCCCGAATTGCCGCTCGATATCCTAATGTGGGTCAGAGCTCCCACCAAAGAGTAATCTTGAGGCAGAAAGAAACAACCGTCCTCTGCATGAGCCGCCAGACGCAGGCTCTCTAACGTAGGACCATCCGGGAACAATAGCAAATGAAAAAACCGTCCTCCGCATAAGGCGCAGACGCCGGCTCACCAACGGAGGACCAACGGCTGAAAATGCCGATCGACAACATAATGCAGGTGAGTTTGTCTCCTTCGCATGAGACGCAGGTTGCGCTTGCCAGCAAAGGAGTTTTTTCCAGTAGGTCGGGACCGTGACTAAGGAACAGGAACAACAGCACTCTTCACTACGGTATCCTCCAAGACATTAGGAATTTCTGACACTGTTTCCATGTACGGGTGCACTAAGTAGAATGCCTATGATGTCAAAAACCTGCTGCTCAAGGCATGATGGGAGATGTAGTTTATCTCCGATGGACAGTAACGTATCGGTATGTTTCGCTCGATCCAGCGCATGTAACAGGAGAGGACATAATGATTTATCTATTTTTAAATATAAATTAACAATATGTTCCCTCTGAAGAAATGAAAGATATTCTCAAGATGCTTTCGCAGCCACGTATCATTACCTTACTCGTAGTTTCTTCACCCGTATTGATTCTCTGAAACTAAACTAATCATCCCACGGGTGTGGTTTATATACTTTTTGTTTAGTTAACACTATGGGATCAATTTATTGCTCCTCCCTCTTTTAACTCACGTTTTTCAGTTTACAGGTGTTCTCATTTCCACTGTTTTAGTAAGTCACCTATTTATGTAAATGTGCCTCTTTCCATACTTTTTAACTTTCAAATAATTTCCAAAATGCTTTATTTAAACTCGTTTTTCTTATAAAAGCATTTCTATAGGCTACTCTCTTTTTAGGTTTCGACCTTGGCCGTAGCACCGCAGGTGCTACGCCAAGGGCGAAAGCTTTTGTTTACACTAAGGGGAATTGAACACTCCCCTTCTTCCATTGGCTAGCTCCATAAATGGAGGCTAGCTATTGGAAGACATCAGCGTCAATCCCTTTCTCCCGGTCAGAACGCGAATCGTGGGCGTTTCTGACTATTTTTTTAAATCCCGCCCCTTGATGTCGTGTGTCCCGGGCCGCGCTGTGATTGGCTGTCGGCCCGGGACACCCCAGTGATGTCAGCCAATCACAGCACGGCCCGGGACCTGACTTGTTTGTGTAGGTATCTTTTATGTAAAGCATGTAATCCTTATTTGTTCTTTTATCCAACCCTGTAACCCTGTGCCAGGAGCACAAGTAACGTGGCTTTGCACAGGGATGTTCATATCCACCTGCCTCTACTTACTCTCTTGCGCACGCTCGTCAAATCACGCACACTTGAATTTGGAGCTGTGACGCATGCACGTTCTCCCTTCTCCCCGCACACATACCCTTCACTAATGTAGCTCTTCGTGGCTATCTGGTAAGGTTGTTCAGTTTTCTGGGGCATGCGGCTTTTTGCGAATGTGAGACCGCACATCACGTTTTAAGTGCAATGATGTCCTTAGAATCGTTTTAGGAATTTGGTATTTAGATCGATCCGTTTTTACCTTGCAATTTATCTTAAAATAAAGTATTTGAAATGGAGCGTGATACTTGCCCTCCATCTGCCTTAAACAAAAGCCTCCTCCGTGTGCCCCGTAACCGTTTTTAATAGCCTGGATCATTGTTTGCAGCGCGCGCGGGCCCTTTTAAATGTGCGTGCAATCTGTTGCGTCCTCCTTGTGTATGCAGACAAGATGTCCTGCCGCCTGCCTGCAGCGCGGGCTGCAGGTTAATTAATGGGTCTGGGAGGCCTCTGCTGTCCTGACCCGCCATGTGTGAAGCCTTGGACAGTGGAGCCGGGGCTCTGATTAGCCTGAACAGCTGCTCGTCAGTGCATGGCCACCAGACCCCAGACATGCACGGAATAAGAAGTGGCTGCTTCTCCCTCAGAATCCTCTTGAAAGGAAATTGGCTTTTAGGATTATCCTGCGTCTGAAAACAACGTGCTTTTGTTGCTCCTACAAAATAATTTCTAGACATTTGTCTAAAACTATGCTTGGTTCAGGCAGAAGGGCTGATGCATAAATCACTATGACACACAGTCTCCCACGCTCTCGGGACTGGTTGGGAATGATTACACTGCAAATGGAGACGGAAAAGCATTTTTCTAAAAGAAGCTGCGTTTGTCAACCATACCAGTGCAGTTTCTTTATTTCACTAACACCCCAGGCTGTATTTTTGTGCCCCTCTGCATTGTGTACATCGGAAAGGCTGCCGTTGGAGGGCTGCTGTGATTTTAAAGTTAGTGGCTGTGGCTTGCTGGTCAACAGGTGTGGGGGTATGTTTTGTGTGTCCTCCCCCTGCAGGCTTTACACAGATGTCTCCACGCAGGGTTTGTATGCGTGTTCCCCTGTCTTCACTTTCACACGTCCACTGTCTCTGTTGCTGCTCGCAACTAGCCAGAGTTTTGCTTGCTCCTGGCAAGCTATGGATTCTTGGGGGGAAAAACCAAGACTTTCCATTATAGCTAAAGTGTGACCGCCCTATGGAAGAAAATCTGGAAACCGCTTAATTGCATTTTTATGAAACTGCAGTATTTTATATAGCATTTAATACGTTTACAAATAAATCCTAAACAGTCATCGAGGGGTAAAGTGTGTCCCTAAACTCGCGTGTCTGCTGATGGCTACTATGGCATATTAAATAACTTGATATGACGTATCATGCAGCACTCATGCGTTTCTAAGTGCTGTATATAAAGAATACATGTCACTATTACTCACTTTAATGGCACTTAATTGACCAGCCTCAGAAGTATGGAGGCCGAGTCTATCGTGCTGGGTTTCACACTTGTGCCCTGCAGATTCCTGCACGCCTCAGCTGAGGGAGTTTAGCTCACTGAGCTGATCTCTGCTCATCGCCTGTGGTATCCACAGGCTCGGGCACAGCTCTGCACTCGTACCCGGAAACTCTCAGAGTAGCTGTGTGATGCACGCCCAATTAGGGCGCAGAAAACACCCCAGGGATGTATTCTACAGCAGGAAACAACGTTTCTTGCTTATTGTAGGCTGATTACATAGCTGTATGCTGATGCAACGCCAAGCGTTTGGTCATGGACTATATTTAACAAATGAGTGCTTTCTGGGAGTTGTAGTCTTGGCGGTGCCTTCAGTTGGACAAAGGCACACAAGAACTCTGTAAGAGGAGAGCTGAGCCGAGGAAAGCACCCCCTGCTGTCTGATATGGGAGATTTGGGAATTCTCTCTACCTACAGCCGTAAATGTTACTCGGGCTGAGTTTGCATCCCCTGGCTTTTGCAGGAGTCGGCTGGAGCGCCGGAGGAAGTCCAGGTGAGTGCTTGCTGTCCTGTCTTCCCCCGTCCCCCTCCCGCTGTCCGTGTGTGCCCGTTCCCGCCCCCCTCCCGCTGTCCGTGTGTGCCCGTTCCCGCCCCCCCCTCCCGCTGTCCGTGTGTGCCCGTTCCCGCCCCCCCCTCCCGCTGTCCGTGTTTGCCCGTTCCCACACCCCCCCTCCTGTTGTTCTTGTTTGTCCTCTTTTTCTAAAAGAAGCTGCGTTTGTCAACAATACCAGTGCAGTTTCTTTATTTCACTAACACCCCAGGCTGTATTTTTGTGCCCCTCTGCATGTGTACATCGGAAAGGCTGCCGTTGGAGGGCTGCTGTGATTTTAAAGTTAGTGGCTGTGGCTTACCAGTCAACAGGTGTGGGGGTATGTTTTGTGTGTCCTCCCCCTGCAGGCTTTACACAGATGTCTCCACACAGGGTTTGTATGCGTGTTCCCCTGTCTTCACTTTCACACGTCCACTGTCTCTGTTGCTGCTCGCAACTAGCCAGTTTTGCTTGCTCCTGGCAAGCTATGGATTCTTGGGGGGAAAAACCAAGACTTTCCATTATAGCTAAAGTGTGACCGCCCTATGGAAGAAAATCTGGAAACCGCTTAATTGCATTTTTATGAAACTGCAGTATTTTTTTTAGCATTTAATACGTTTACAAATAAATTCTAAACAGTCATCGAGGGGTACAGTGTGTCCCTAAACTCGCGTGTCTGCTGATGGCTACTATGGCATATTAAATAACTTGATATGACGTATCATGCAGCACTCATGCGTTTCTAAGCACTGTATATAAAGAATACATGTCACTATTACTCACTTTAATGGCACTTAATTGACCAGCCTCAGAAGGATGGAGGCCAAGTCTATCTTGCTGGGTTTCACACTTGTGCCCTGCAGATTCCTGCACGCCTCAGCTGAGGGAGTTTAGCTCACTGAGCTGATCTCTGCTCATGGCCTGTGGTATGCACAGGCTCGGGCACAGCTCTGCACTCGTACCCGGAAACTCTCAGAGTAGCTGTGTGATGCACGCCTAATTAGGGCGCAGAAAACACTCCAGGGATGTATTCTACAGCAGGAAACAACGTTTCTAGCTTATAGTAGGCTGATTACATAGCTGCATGCTGATGCAACGCCAAGCTTTCGGTCATGGGCTATATTTAACAAATGAGGGCATTCTGGGAGTTGTAGTCTTGGCGGTGCCTTCACGATTATTTAATTTTATGCTCTGCCTAGTCAGTTAATTTATTTCGGTGCGGGTCCGCTGCTCCCCGTTCCTGTTTCCACGGCCCGTGTCTGCTGCGGGGGTGGAGGGTTGGCCCGGAGTCGGGCGGCGCATCTGGCGGGACCGCATTGTGCTCCAATCTTAGGTTGACTTTTATTTAGTGGTGCAGCATTTTGTCGCCCGTGTCATTATCGTCCCATCTCCTAGCTAACGGGGTTTTGTTGTGCCCTTACCTTCGGGCGCTATGCCGCCCCCCGTGCTAGCACCAACGTGCGGTAGGTTGGTTTGAGGGGAGTCTTTGGGACTGAAGGTGGCCATTGGGGGAGAGTACATGCACGTGGGATGGTAACGGAGGCCCCCTCCTCTCTTTCCCTGAAGGCTTTAGGGCGTTATCGTGCTGTCCCCTTTAGCGGCCTCAGTGTCCATTGCGGCCTGGAAGTTGGGTCATTGCTATTGTCTTTTGGTGCCATCTGTTCAGGAGCACGCCGTCATCGGGACCACGTAGAGGCCATTTTAGGTCAGCGCAGTCTTAGGTCACTGACTAAGCACACATGGGCGCCATGCCGCGGCCAGTTTAGCGAACATGGCTGCTTGGTCACTGCTCACGGGACAAGGGCGGCAGTCAGCGGCCATCTTAGCGACACGAGCTGTCCCCTAGCACTGGAACATGGGCCTGCCATTTTGACTCCCCTGATGGGATGTAGAGGGTGTATATAGCTCTTGGCCTTAGCGCTGGGGTACAGGGTCCGAGCATACCTTTGGCTTCAAAGTTCCGTATTTTCCGATGGTCTCCGGGGGATTGCCTAGTCTTTTCGGATGTTTGCTCCAGTATGGAGGATTTCCTTATGCTCGCGCCACCTCCCGCGTTGCTTGGACTACTCCGTTTGTCCGTCTTTTGGGTAGCGGGTGTTCCTTATTAGCACAATTCAATATGGTTTTTTTTTGTTGCTGGACCCTTGTGTCATGTACTTTGTTCTTGACAATTTGTGCCGCAATTTGCATTTATGTCTCGGGATGTCTATTGCCCCCCCCCGCGGTCCATTCAGCGTAGTTTGCCCTCGCGCCTTCACATGCCCCTTGTATTTGCACTCTGACCACGGGCCACTGCGAGCTGTCGGGCGGCATGTGTTTACGTTTAAGTCTTTGAGTGTGTCGGTGCTGTTGTCTCTGTTGCCCTCCGTCTTATGTCCTTTCTATGTTTGTTTTACGTTGTCTCTGTGCTAAGTCTTTGTGTGTCTCCGTGGTGTTGTCTCTGTTGCCCCCGTCTCATGTCCTCTCCATGTTTGTTTTACGTGTTTCCGTGTCTTGTTGCTGTCGTCTCTGTTTTCCGTCAATGGAATGCTTTCGTCGGCATGTTTAGTGTTTAAGGTAAGCCTTTTGTTTCTTGGCATTTATCTAATTTGTTTTTGTTTATTTTTTTTAGGTCTAACATGTCTTAGTGTGTGTGTGTATGTGTGTGGCTGGTTCTGGGTGTGTGTCTGTGGCTGGCTCTGGGTGTGTGTGGCTGGCTCTGGGTGTGGGTGTGTGTGTGGCTCTGGGTGTGTGTGTGGCTCTGGGTGTGTGTGTAGCTCTGGGTGTGTGTGTAGCTCTGTGTGTGTGTGTGTGTGTGTGGGGCTCTGGGTGTGTGTGTGTGGCTCTGGGTGTGTGTGTGGCTCTGGGTGTGTGTGTGTGGCTCTGGGTGTGTGTGTGTTGCTCTGGGTGTGTGTGTTGCTCTTGGTGTGTGTGTTGCTCTTGGTGTGTGTGTTGCTCTGGGTGTGTGTGTGGCTCTGGGTGTCTGTGTGGCTCTGGGTGTGTGTGTTTGTGTGGCTCTGGGTGTGTGTCTGTGTGTGTGTGGCTCTGAGTGTGTGTGTGTGTGGCTCTGGGTGTGTGTGTGTGTGGTTCTGTGTGTGTGTGTGGCTCTGGGTGTGTTTGTGTGACTCTGGGTATGTGTGTGTGACTCTGGGTGTGTGTTTGTGTGGCTCTGGGTGTGTGTTTGTGTGGCTCTGGGTGTGTGTTTGTGTGGCTCTGGGTGTGTGGTTGTGTGGCTCTGGGTGTGTGTGTGTGTGTGTGGCTCTATGTGTGTGTGGAAAGTGTGTGTGTGTGGCTCTGGGTGTGTGTGTGTGTGTGGCTCTGAGTGTGTGTGTGTATGTGTGGCCGCATTGTGTGTGTGTGTGGCTCTAGGTGTGTGTGTGGTAGTAATTGCTGTCTGCTGAGCTCGTCGATAGGGTACAATAAGTCTCACATTTGCGAGAGATTTCGCTAATGGCAATGTAAATAACAATGCCATTTATTTATCATTTATTTATCTATTTTCAAAACCAACACATAAATACAAATGTTGTCAATAGCTCAAACTTTTCCAAAGGCGAAACCATTGCATTGTAAATGCTTGTTTTAATATGAGTATTCACATTCATTCCCCTTTTTTCCGACTTATTATTCTATTAACTGCCTTTTGTTCTAACTTTTTTTTAATACTCTTTACCACCCTAAACCCAGAGGTCTTCAAAGTTTTGGATGCCGAGACCCCCCTGTCAACATTTTCAGATTTACGGACCCACTCCTGACAAACATTTCAAGATCTTAATACTCCTCATTATCGATAACCAAACACACTGCCAGTTCCCACAGAAAATCATTTTTACAGTGGGAAATATTATTTAACAGTGTAGCAAGTCAAAGGTTTGTGGGTGACAAATCAACAGTAACAACAGTCCACCAGACCATAAAACAGGCTAGCAAGCAGCCACAAAAAGCTGAGACACTGACCTGCATGGCCCCCCCTTTGGGCACTGCCAAGGGAGGACCAAATTATGTGGCAGTTTTAAATGTGTAAAAGTCAAGCTGTATAAGTGTTTTGCAAGGAATGGGGAACTGCATGCATTTGTGCTTGCTGCAGACAATATTTGTGGTCACAGCACAGAAATTAACAGTAAAAACAGTCCACCAGACCATACAACAGGCGAGCAAGCAGCAAAAAAATAAAAGCCTACACACTGACCTGACTGGGCACTGTCAGCCTGACCTAAAGGCAGGTCTACTGGAATGATGAGGCAATGAAGGGTCAAATTATGCAGGAGGATTGATTGAGTTATGTGGTAAGAAAATGTAAATAATGCTATGTGATGCAGCATATTTTAGGATAGTTTTCATCGTTCCCATCTCTCCTTTGTTCTTCGACACCTTCTTGAACTAACGTTCCTCTCACCTGTTACCTCAGCTCCCACCTCAGTACTCCCTCTATTCCCCTTTTGCTGCTCCCCCTCACTGCATTGCATTTTGCGATGCAAGGCGCACTACGAAATTCGTTTTATTAATTAAATTGTTTACTTACCTGCAATTATCCATATGCCGGTTTTTAGCAACCTCCACCCTGCCCCTCCCCCTCCCCACCCTCCTGCCCCACCGTAACTCCCTCCACGAGCCGTCGCTGCTTCACAGGTCTTTAAAATACCATTTACTTGTTAACAAGACTTCGTTTTTCTTTCACCCGTTCTTACAGCACCTGCATCCTCAATCTGCCAATTGCTAGAAGAATTGCCCCCCTACCCTTTGAAGGTTTTGTTAGCCCCCCTGAAACTTGACTTTAGTTGCGCCTCTTGCCCTGCATGCACACTACCAAGTAAGCAAGTACACAGAGAAGTGTGACCTACACAGGAATTTCCATTTGCACATAGTGCATTTACCTCTGGGGTCTGGTCCTTAGCTTTTGTTAAAAATAGCTAATTTTGTTTTCGAAAAACCCTTTTTGTTTGAAAAGATTGGTCTTGGTGGCACAGGTGGGAGTCTGGCTGCCTCCCCCTTCCCCCCTCTACCTCCAATTCCACCCTACACCAGAGCCCAGGATAGCCTATGTGGGCTTTCCCCAAGCCAAAACGGAGGTCAGAGTACGACAACATTTAACAGCGAGGGCAGAGCAGAGTAATTTCAAAGACAGCAGTGGGGAAAAGGGCAGGCGTGAAAATAAACGAGTGTTCTGGATTCCAGTTCCAGGCAGAAGTGCAACTGGGAATGCGCGACCCCCCTATCTATGACTCCACCCCCCCCGGGGGTCGTGCCCTACAGATTGAAGACCCCTGCTAAACCCCTATTTTCACGGCATCCTGTGCCAGAGATACTATCTATTAATATTCGAGTATTCTAATTCATACCCGAGTATTAATTTATTTAATTCCATTAATCAGTGTTTTTTTACATTTCTGTAACTAATATTTTTAATATTTATTTATTGTTCCTGCCTACATTATAATACACTACCCCACCCAAAACCTCTCTTTTTCCTGCATCCCGTGCCAGAGATACTCTCTTTTATTCTTCAACTATTTTAATTCATACCATAGTATTAATTTGTATAAGTCAATTAATCTGTGTTTTCTTACATTTACCTAATATTTATAATCTTTCTTTATAGTTCTTGTCTTGATTTTAATACACTACCCCACCCAAAAACCCTATTTTCCCTGCATCCCGTACAAGAGATACTCTCCTTTAATTATCGAGTATTATAAATTATACCCGAGTATTGTTTTAACGAATTCCACTAATGCGTTAATAAACTAAATTGTATATTATAAAATAACAACTATGTATTATTTTTTAAAGCAAGTACTTATTTTCATTAAAAAAAAATTGCATTGTAATGGCATACGTTGTAATTGAATAAGCATTGTAATGGCATGCGTTGTAATAACATGCGTTGTAATGGAATATACAATGTAAACGTTTTGTTGTAATAGCATTACGATGCGTGGTCCGGACAGACCGCAATGGGAGTAATCTTTTTTGACTACTGAATTTTTCCTTAATAAATAAAATCCAAACCAGATTGCTTTCCCACATTCATATTAGCATCGCCCCATGTGGCAAACCAATGCCCGCTCCCGAAGGACGTGGGGAGCCGGCGAGACCGTGGGGGCATTTTGGCTCCCCCCACGATCTCCAGCCTTTTTTATAAGACCCGGGGGATGGGGTCCCCGGGGATATTAGCAATTACTGATGGGGCTATTTTTTTACAGTAAAATTAGAAGTCACGCACCCAGCGCGGTGCTCATTGCGGCCCCCTGGGGTGCACGCGCTGGATGCACGACTCATAATCTGTAGGGTTTTTACGCAGAGTCTGTGCACCCTACGCGCACCTGCCGGGTCTTTTAAAAAAAAATTACATACAAATTTGTGGACCCCCTAAGCAGGTCTAGAGGATAAAACTATTTCGACCCTGCCCCCTTTCTACGTATTGCACACATATTCCACTGACTACTTCAGCCTTGCTTCTACCGAGGCATAAAATGGCTGCCAACAGTTCCTGGTTTCGAATGTTGACAGCCAATTAGCATTCAGCGCGTGATCGGAAGTGTGTGCTCATGGTGCGCTCAGGATGCGCAGATCCACCGCGGCCATAGATATATAAATGCTTTTAACTGTAATTTTCTCTGTAACTACTGAACAGATTGACACCATTTAAGCAAAAGACACAAGTCTGAACTGAGGACTATCTCTTTTCCCAATTTGACGTAATTCTGTTCAGCAGTTCGAGCTGTAGCTGTGGCTAAAGGTCCTATGGGAAATTGCATGGGGAAAATGCGTTTTGGAACCCCCCTTTTTTCTCGGCCCCCACTTGATAAATCACCATGAAACTTTCAGGATAGGAGCGGACCAGGGCTGACCGTAAGTTTTGAAAATTTCGCGAAGATTCATCAACCAGCACCAAAATTATTCCAAATAGAATGTTGCGGATTTCCTATGGAAAATAGGTCCTAACTATAACTACCTACTGGGGGCTCGTCAGTAGGTAGTTATAGTTAGGACCTAGGTACCGTAGGAAAATGGCAACATTCTATTCCCAATAACTTTGGCGCTGATTGACGAATCTTGGCAACATTTTCAAAACTAATTCTTTGTTGATATCAGCTCCTATATTGAGAGTTTGGGGGTGAATCGTCAAGGGGCGTCCGAGAAAAAGGGGGTCCCAAAACGTGTTTTCTCCATTTACATTTCCATAGGAAACTTTAGACAAAGGCTACAGGTCGAAGAGGTAAACGGAATTAGCCCGAATTTGGCAGGGAGAAGGGTGTTGGTCTAGAAAGCACGCTTTTTTTGCTGTAAATTCGTTCAGTAGTTTTGGAGAAATACCAAAATTTACAGATATCGATATTTGGGAATTCTGCCATCTGATTGGCTGAGGCGTTACAAGCATGAGCTTGCTGCTGATCGGCTGTGAGCGGTTGCAACTAGGAAATGTAGGACGGAATTTTGTGATTCCGTTGAAGCGAGTAAGGGGAAAAAAGGGTGAAAAAGTGGAAAAGAGAAGGGTAGGAGCACTGTAACCTCTGTGGGGTGTTTAGGGTGTGCTATAGAGGGGGTGGGAGTGAAGTATTCACCCCTATCGGTGTGAAAGTGGTGGGCTACGGACATTAAGTGAGGTATTGCCTAGAGTCTGATGCTGCTAAGGTAAGCTGGTGCAAGACTCTGGGATTAAAGTTGAGCTCAAATTGTGTCTTATGCTGTGAAGTCATGTTCCGTGGCCGCTGCACTATACTTGTGGAAGTAGTGTCAGCATGTGTTTATAACTACTAGGACGAACTACTGACCCGTACTGGTCTGAAGTCCTGGGGTACGGAAAATATGTGAGGTACTGTCTAGAGTCTCATGCTGCTCAGCTGAGCTGCTGCCGGACTCGGAGATGAAAGCGTGAGTCCAAACTGTGTGTCATATGCTGTGAAGTCATGTGCTCTGGCCGCTGTGCCACATTTGTCCAAGTAGTGTCAACATGTAGTTATAGCTACTCGGAGGAACTTTTGTTTGGAACATTGTAGCTTGTGTATGGTTATACAGGGAGTGCGAAGGTACATTTGCTTGTATCAAATTAATTCGGTATTTGTGAAGTACAAACTAATCACTCCTACAGATGTGATGGCGTTGGGGGCGTAAGCTGAGCTGCTAAAGGAGTTGGGGTAAAGTCGCTGAACTACTGACCCCTGCCGGTCTGAAAGTGCTGGGTACGGAAATTAAGGGAGGTATTGCCTAGAGTGTCATGCTGGTAAATTGAGCTGCTGCTGGACTCGGGGATGAAACAGTGAGTCCAAACTGTGTGACCTATGCTGTGAAGTCATGTGCTCTGGGCGCTGTGCCACACCTGTCCAACTTGTATATGGTGCTTAGGTGGGGTTGTATGGGGAGTGTGAAGGTAAATCAATATGGTATTTTGTAAAGCCCAAACTACTGACCCCTACGGGTGAGAAGAGACGGTGATCAAAGCGAGAGCTCTGTGCTGCAAAGTGAGATGGTGTGGCCGCTGCGCCACAGCTGTGTGGAGAATACATTTTAGCGAGGGTCCGGGAGTTGCTGTTACCTGGCCCTAATATAGCTGGGTTAAGTTGTAAGTTATAGGGTGGCTCTAAAAAGAGCCCTTGTGTTCATTAGTTGGAGCTACATATAAGTGCGGATGCACAGCTTCAAGTTATTCAGGAAAACTCGATTTCCCTGATCTGTGAAGTGTACTCCATCACTTCTGTAGATATCAGCCATATCAAAACGTATGTTGTTGTTATAGATGGAGCGCATTTTGTGGTCTCTGAGGTATGCAGACACAGCTATGTTGACTTTCTTCCTAGGACAAAATTGGTTTGACCATTTCCACTTCTGTCTTTGGCATATATTGGAATATACAAAGACAGTTTGTGGCAAAAGTAACATCAATTGTCCAAAGGTGTCCTTCATAAGCATTTCCAAACCTACCCCAGTCAATGTGCCTAGGTCGTTTGCACCATAGTGCACAATCAAGAGGTCAGGGTGTTGGAGATGCAAACATGTTTTAATCAAAGGGAACAATTGGTGCCACTTCAGTCCTCTCTGTGGAAACCATTTAATGTCCACATTTTGTAAACCTAGGTCTAAGTCAATACGTCTCTGTTCTCCATAGCTCTTGCACCAGAAGACATAGCTATGTCCAACGATCCACACTAGCATTTTGAAGGTATGGCTGAAAGGAATGGAAAGATGTCTGTAGCTCATGCAGTCCCTTAGTAGAATAAGAGATATATTTAAAGATGGGGAAATCGTTTTTTTCACATACAAAACGATACCTGATTGGGAGATTGTTTTTTAAAAGTAGGGTGCAAATTTGTTTTGTGGAAAAGCATGTTTGTGATTGGTTAGGAAAAAGCAGTTTGAACGTGGAGTACATACTATAGGATAAAATTTGCTCAACTCAACCACACCTGCTACTTGCATTTGGAAGGCACTGTTCGAACCTAAAACAATTGTGAACTTTTGGGAGG
Source organism: Lissotriton vulgaris (assembly GCF_964263255.1). Taxonomy (NCBI): domain Eukaryota; kingdom Metazoa; phylum Chordata; class Amphibia; order Caudata; family Salamandridae; genus Lissotriton; species Lissotriton vulgaris. The sequence continues at coordinate 733,273,059 of NC_141687.1, forward strand.
AGCTACGCTAGCAAGCAAGATGGCTGCTTAAGCTCCCGGCTCCGCCGACCTCCGCCAGTAGCTCGTATATCCTGCAAGTTATCCTGATTTCACACCGGACTCCCGTATGTGTGAGGAGTAGCTGACTCTGAAGGCGCAATCCCGAACTTTTTATCGTACCGGGTGACAGAGATATGCCGTGTTTCATTCTTGGCCTACCCCGGAGCTGAAGCCGGGGCCTCGATTTCCAACCCATCCCGGCTGGAATTGAACAACATCGGCTGGAATCTTGGGCTTTGTCTCCCGGACGGAGATATAATCTTCCTGGTTTTTGACGGCGATTTCGTATCCTGCCTGCAACAAACACGCTACGGCGTGTCACATCGTTTGCTGGCCCCGTAATCGACGCCTGGAGACACAATAAGCTTGCCGTGAGGGTGCGGACGGGAGCCCTGATCAGCGGCGAAGGAGCAACATTGTGAGGTGAAAGCGCCCGTTGTTGGTGTCCGCTCCGGATTTGCTTGCTACCCCGGAGAAGCCGGCCTCCGGGGGTTTGCATCCTGATCTGTTGTTGCGGAAGGAGATGGAGGGGGCAAAAGACACGCCACCGCTGCACGCCGTAATGGAGGCCATTAGAGCGCTCCACTCACAGATCATCGTCAACTACCGGGCACTGTCTGTAACGATGGACGACCTTTGCTGGAGACCGGACAGTGACTTTTTGCCATCATCGCAGCCAGCGGTGCTATCGACGGAACATCGTATATCCGACTTCGAGGTCCCTGTGCAGGAGCCGGATTCCTTTGGCGCTGCGGATTCCTATACTACAGATCGCGCGCCCGTGAACATTGTCAGCGTTCCCTGCTTGAGCCCTATCTCGCCGAACATCACTATGGACAACCTTGACTGCCTCAACAAGATCACCTGTGACTATTGGAGAGTTTTATCATCCTGCCACGCTTTTCCTCGCTTGCCTTGTGTAGACTGTGAACTTTTATCCTTTAATTGGCTTGTTCGTACTGACTTGCATTTCCATGAAAGCTTTACCGTTCTCACTGCTGCTGTGGCCTGGGTTACAATTACTCCAGTGAACACTCGTACTGGCCAGGGTTAACTTGTGGGGCTTCTCAGGACACGGGACAATAATGTAATCGGTTGCTGGGATTGTGACCTGTGAACTGCGGGAGTCGGGTGGTATGTTTGGTGCTTCCCCGGATTGATTGTGTATTTCGCTGCTCTTTCTTTTGACTTTGGTTCCAGGGGGTTGCATCTGGTGGGGGGGAGGGGAGTCCGGGAGTGTGTGTTTTTGTTTCTCCTCCTCCGTTGCTTTCTTCTTTTAGGGATGCTTCTGGGCGACAGGCACGCTGCTAGTGGGTTAGGCCGTAGCCATTGCAGGGGTGCAGGGTGGTGGGGGGGTTTGTTATTTTGCCTTTGTTTTGTTCTATGGCCCCTTTTTCTTCTCTTCTCTCTTTCGGGTATTCCTCTGGGTGACAGGCGCGCTGCTAGTGGGGTAGGCCGTAGCCATTGCAGGGCAGCAGGGTGGGGGGTGTGAGGGGGGTTTGTTATTTTGCCTTTGTTGTGTTCTATGGGCCATTTTCTTTTCCTTTTTCTTGCAGGATCCGGTCGCAATAACTTTCGGTTTCATCCTGATGTATACGAGTGGGCGGGGTATGGAGTGGGTGGCTGTGATGATAGATAGGTAGCTTAGTTCTTTACCCTTAGTGAACTTAATGGCGCTTGCGTTTGTACTGTTGGCCTACTTTGATCCACGACTGCTTTTAACACCTACCTGCATATTTTATACCTCCGAATGTGCAGCTCCGGCTATCCTGTAATTTCTTCTTTATCTCGTTTTGGGGGGGGGGGGGGGGGGGGGGTTAAATATAAAATGAAACCTTATTCATATCCTTGATTCAGAATGTTTCCAATACATCGTCTATCCTTTACCGCTGCAGGGTTATTTTTGTATCTTGTATGAACATTGGTTATGGGTTTGCTTAAATAAACCACACTATCTTCAGAGTAATGCCAGTTGTACTGAAATAGTTTGATCGTATCTATGGCAACCAAGGCCTGGGTGCTTCAGGGTATACGACACCTACCCACCAAAGTGTCAGTTTGTCCTGAGATTCAGCCGAATCCAGGTCACATATGAAACAATATACTACCCAAGCTACACCGATATCCGTATTGTCATGTGGAGGGGCGCATATATATCTTTACACACACATCACTTTTTTTCACAGCACCCTATGTCCACATAGTCCATAAAAAATCTCATTGAAACCAGAAATAGTCCAATCAAAGCTTCTGTCTTGAAGTCTTTAATTTCCACAAATTCGTGATATTCCACGTTACAGCCGACGCGCGTTTCGCCCTCTGGGCTTTCTCAAGGCTGCAATATAGATATTCATACATGTCCATCAGACACTATACAGGTCATTTTGGTACATATCACTACATATTCGCATGCAAAATCCCTTGTGAAGGATAGATTGTATTCATGCGGTATAGAAATCATTATCCTAGACGTGACACCCTTGTGGACAGTGTCTCCCAGAGACCGACTGTTTATGTTGGCAGATAAGAAAGGGAAAACATAATGAAGGCCATGCTTTAAATTTATATAAAGTTCTCTAAGTCCAGTGATTTATGAGTGCCGACCTGAGCGAAATTCATTTCACCATAACCATCACCTAGTGCTCAGTACATATGCACCATTTCTTGATTACTCTCACCTTATTTAGATTTAATGGCCTGGACGAGATGGGGGAAAAAATTCCCTTTACTGTAATGTCCCTCGAATTTATGTGGTCTTTCAGTGCGCAAATATGAGAGGGTACATTCACGAATGTATAGAATATATTCGGGCTTCAATCAATATGTTTGTCAAGTTCTGTGAAAAATAATATCCATATTTTTGGCTCAGTTAGTTCACCATAAGGCATAGATATATACAAAATGTCATTTATTTCTTAAAAGCGCTCTAAGTATTAAAAGTTGTCTCAGTATTTATGCATAATATGCCAATAGATCGCTTATTTGATATGAAGTGAGACACATATTTACTATTTCACACGGTAAAAGAATTCGGTAAAAAATATTCTAAAAGCCGTGGCCTTACCAGAAGGTAGTTTGTCTTTCTATCACATGAAGAAATTCGTTAGAGTTACTGCTCAGTATTCATCAAAACGGGCCACAATTTCAATGGGATTATAATATATCCCGAGTATTCTCGACTAGTTGTGCAGACAAGTCAGCATAAATGGGTCCCGAGAGCAAGAAGGAAAACAAAAATATATGAAGGGAAATATATTAGTTGAATATATCGCGTTTGCGTCCCAACAATCTGTTCGAGTAAAATCGAACGTAATTACAGCGTTACGCGCTACCTTTCTTATTGTGCAGAGTGCACTATCGAATCACCCTTCGGCGAGTTCCTTACAATCTACCTTTATAGCTATTCTCACCTGAATTTAGTAGTTCTTGGCCATGGTGTGTTCCCGGTCAGTGTTTCCACTGACTATTCGTTTCCGCTCGCGTTTCCCGGCGGTTTGTTTTAAAGCCGCAGGCACCTGATTTACATGCACATAGAAAGCGGACGTGGCTATGTATCTAGATCGGGTCGATCTAGGTGACGAGATTGGTGGCCATTCGTAAACATGTTTGTGATGTTAGCGCCTACGATTACGGGGACCAAACGGGACACAATTTTCACAAGCTCCCTATTTACTAAGAGCCAATTTTATATTTCGAATTTCCGCATTTGAAACTAGTCAACCAACATAATACTGTTAAAAATTGTGGAGAGTGTTTTAATCTGCCATAATCTGTGGGCTGAATCATATTGTTATATTAAACTATGAATGGGGACTTAGACTTCTTGTGTGAGTGGCTGAGAAATACCCAGCCAGTCATGGACGTGTTCAAAGTCACATCCATTCCGCCAACATAGCTTGTAGATCCATAGGATCCACCGTCCACTAGGTACAACCTTTGTAAACAGATAAATCCCACACTCGTAATACAAAAAAGATGAGAGAGAAAATCTTTACAGACAGTGTCCATTTGATCAGTGTATGCAATATGAATATTACAAATATACATTTTGACTTATTAACCATTGTTTGAATCCGAATTCAATGTTTACCATTTCAATAACCATGGGGAAAGCTCTTGTATCTTGTGTTGAACGATATAATATAGGTTTTCAAAAAAAAATAAAAATTGGGAACTTTTAACCTGCACGTGCCGGTAAATTTTCGAGAAAATGTTGCAAAAAAATATTGTTAGGTTTGAAAAAAATTGATGAACTTTTAATCTGCACTTGTTGTAGAATGTTCTAGAAAGCTTGATGATAAAATATGTTGCACTGCTGACTTTGATGTGTCGTTGAATATAAAAAAAAATGTTATATGGAAAATTAAAAAGAAACAAATAGAGAGAAGTTTTGAAAAGTAAAAGAATCAAGGAAGTATTCTAATTTGTTTGTTACTTGTATTTATGTGTGGAGGAACAAAATTATAGAAACCGCACCAGGAAAAGGAAGAAGCAGAGAGTGGGGGCACGGGGGAGATGGGCACAATGGCACACATGTACAATGAAGTACAGCACAAGTATAGACAAAGCATGGCCAAAATGAATCACACCAACAAGGAGCATAAGTCACAGAACCTGGGAACATCACACCACTGAACGATCATAGAAGTGGAAACCATGCTGCATTCATACAGGATGTGTAGAAAGGCCGGTCGTGGGTGTTGTGGGATGTCTGGTCATCATGGATGAGATGCCCAGCCTGTGGCACATGGGCGGGTTCACTGTGTGTTACGTTGCCAAACAGCTGCTCCTCCCTTCCGCGAGCCCCCACACTTTTTCTGCGGTGCAATGTTGTACCCCGTGCACTCGTACGGCACAGCATTGTAATGTCTATTCCGGCATGTCCTGCGGCATTCAAACTACACCATGTGAGTGCTGTTTGGTGGTGGTTTATACCACTTTACAACATTGTCTGCTGCAGCCCTTGTGGCAGGCCACACCAGAACACAGCGACACACTTACCGCACTTCCTGCACACAGACATGTTCGAGACACCCTGTTTCCCTTGCCGGATAAGCACACCCCGGCGGTGACCTGTGTACGCGCCACCAGCACACGTGTGTTGTGCTTGCAGGAGGATGCGTGCATAGCTACATGTCCAGGGTCACTGCCAGCACTCTGTGATGTTGCAGGGCCCTTGCCCATCATGCTAACACAATGACCACACAGACACACTTGTTCAGATGCGGGTTTGGGAGGCTTTGGTGGTCCTGGTGTTGTTGCGATGAGTCTTGTGGCCCTCATGGGTATCCCTATATCTACCCTGTATCGTGCTCATTGACTCTATGGCGCCTGTGGGTATTCTGGTGTGTCTCTTCGCAGTGTTTCCTTTCATGCTGCAGGTAGTCGTTCTGCTTAACACCAGGATAAATCCGGTGTAAAATTTCTGGTGGTAACCTGGGTTATCGACGGAATTAATTTTGCATTACAGTTGTGATAGTTGTGATGTCATTTTTTCGTGTGCAGAAGAAAAAACGAACTGGCCAGTGTATCCCGTCAAGATGCAGCACCTGACGCACTATTCCTAATCAATATAAATACAATGAGATTTCTTCATTGATTTTGTGTGTCCACTGTAAGTGGAGGCACTACCTATGTGCAATTCAATACATGATTTTAGTATGTTGAATAAATCGCAAAGGTGCACCTCGCGTGTTTTTGCATGGGACGGCTATTCTGCATTTCATTATCAGCACTTTAGTGCAACTAAAGTTGAGATAAATCTAACACAGTATTCAGAAGGTGGTGCAAACTGCAGAGATCATGTGTAAAGAAAATTCCTAGACAATTAATCATACATCCAATCAATATCACTTTTGTGTCCACAAAAATCAATGTAAGGCTTATTTCCTGGTGTTCTTGTTGGAGTCGGCTGGAACGAAGAAGGGCTATATCACTGATGGAAAGGACTCCTAAAACTAATTAGTGGAGTACTGGACCTCTGCGGATAGTGTATTAGGCGTGGTGGTCCAAGGGTTGGGTGAATTTTGTGAATTCGCGATCCGCGAATTTGCGGATTTGCGAATTCGCGATCCGCAAAATTCGCAAATTTGTGCGAATTTGCGGATTTCTGTTTTTTTTGCGTGTTCGCTGGTTTTTTTGCGTGTTCGCGGGGTTTTTTGCATGTTCGCGGGGATTTTTGCGTCTTCGCGAGCCGCTTGCATAGCGAAGTTACCCATGCAGTCGTTTATGGGAGAGAGAGAGAGAGATAGATAGATAGATAGATAGATAGATAGATAGATAGATAGATAGATAGATAGATAGATATAGATAGAAAGAGAGAGAAAGAGAGAGAAAGAGAGGGAAAGAGAGAGGGAGAGAGAGAACGAGATAAAGAAAGAGAGGCTGGATCTCTGAAGTGCCAGATTCCTGAGTTGCCCCTACAGAACATACAGCTTTTTATTTTTAACAAAATGCATATGAAAATTGTGCTGTAAAGGTCTCTTTTAGTTTAACCCCTCCTGACAACTCAAAATGGGTGTATTTGCCATCCTCTCCCTTTTTCCTGTTTTTTATATCTGTAAGTGCTTCCTGATGAGGTTTAATTCCTTGGATAGGTGCCTCGTTGCCCACTTGTAACTATTCTCTGACCCTGCTTCAAGGGTCAGAGCAGGGTCAGAGAATAGTTGCAAGTAGGCAACGAGGCGCCAGGAAGCAATTAGCAGCAGGTGTCCAAGTTGAAGTTAATTTGTTTGTAACCCTTTTGTAAAAGGTTACAAAGAAATTAGGTTCAACTTTTGCACCTGCTGCTGTAACTGTCAAATCTCACAGCGGAGGCTAGGCGCGAACCCTGACTTGAGACGCGATCCAATACCGATAACTACATTTCCCATGATTCCAGGTCTTCCACGCGCGACGCCCGTGTGATGACGTCACACGCTCAGAGATCATTACCGAGGAGGAAACAGAAGACGCCGCCGTTGATTCTGGTTCGGATCCTGATCTTGGTGTGTTCGTGAGTTTCCAGTGTATCCTTTTCGAAGTGTACTCTACCGGCTGGTGAGTACAAGAGAAGCCTTTCGCTTCGGTCTAGGGGTGGTGCCGGCTGGCGCTTCCCATCTCCGTGGAGTTCCAGTGTATCCTTTTCGAAGTGTACTCTACCGGCTGGTGAGTACAAGAGAAGCCTTTCGCTTCGGTCTAGGGGTGGTGCCGGCTGGCGCTTCCCATCACAGTGGAGTTCTCGGCTGAGGCTCTAGCGTTTCACTGGCTAGTGAGACGCCGGTTTTTCTGACATTGTGAACAGTGGGTGAATGTTCAAGGAGATAATTGGGAACACTGTTTTCTCTGAACTGCCATTCCGTGTTCTGGGTTCACATTGAATTCAAACTTACAGGGCTATTCTTCTTTCTTACGTCCCCCATGTATTTGCCGCGTACTTGTGAGGGGAAATACGGATTTACCGGCATTAAGACATTGTATTCCTAAAGTGCTTATTCTGTGGTTCACCAGCCAAACGGAGGACATTCTTGGTTTAGCCTGGTTGGTGTATCTCTATCACTTCAGGACCCCGGACTTTGGAACTACTTCTTGTGTACAGCAGAGTGTATAGCCAGGTGATTTAACCAGGCACTGCAAACTAGGGAGTGAAGACAAATACTGTTGTTTCCTCTTTTCTTCTTTCTAACAACAGGGGCTTATGAGCTTCGCCTGGCAGGCTAACTTCCATACAGACCCCTGTTGAAGCCACCTTTACATTTTTTGTTGGTATGTAGTACTGTGCAAACTGTATTGTATCATGGATCTTGCTGAGTGAAGATACTGACCATAGGTTTTTGTGTTCTAGACTTATCATCCTATTCAACCTTTAACGATTGCCAGGCAAAGCCTCCCATTTACTCCTACCAGGTATATACTCAGTCAAATCACGCAAGGGAGGGGCAACAGGTTTTTGCACATTGCATTGCATATTAGTCTGTGCTTGTCTCATGGCGCCTTGTTCTCGTTTCAGCTTCCCTTCCCCGCTGTTCCCATCCTTCCCTTCCTGTTAATCCCTCGCTCGATCATTCCTGTGCGTCTGTTCCCATTCAGACCCAGGGGCTGTCGAGAGGTGGACCCCATTGAGCATCGTGAGATCCTGAGGACCGTTGGACCTGACAGAATCAACGGCCCAAGACATATTGTCCTCCCGATTTCACGATACCATGTCCACAAATGAGGATATTTTAGCAGCCCTAGCGCTGGTCCAAACAGAGTTGCAGGCATCAAGGGCAGAGACTGCTGCTTTGCAGGCTCAAGTGGATAGGTTGAGTCGCAACCCATTTAGTGCGGGTACTCAGCAGGCCTCCTCTGTAGTAGTGGAAGTTCCCACTCCGATCCCACTAGCCCCTCCAGAACGTTTCCATGGGGACAGCGGCAAAGTGCAAGTGTTTCTTACACAGGTGTTACTGCACTTTTCCTGCAAACCCAAGGTATTTAACACCAATCACGCTAGAGTAGCTTATCGACTCTCATACTTAGCAGGGGATGCTGCACAATGGGCAGTGCCACTGGTAAAAAAGGATGATCCGTTGTTGAGGGACTGGGAGGCTTTTAAGGCGGAGTTTGAAAAAACTTTCAATCGTAGGTCAGCCACACTAACAGCAGATAGGGAGTTGTTAGGGCTAAAACAGGGCAATAGAGATCTGATAGCCTATCTCAACGATTTCCGAAGGCTTATCGCGGAAACGGATTGGCCTGAAGAAAAAAGACATGCAATATTCTACAATGGCCTCACTGACGAAATGAAGGATGTACTTGCCCAGATTGATCCTCAGCCGACTACATGTGAAGACATGATCAGCCTAGTCCTGAGATTAGATCATCGTCTGAGTGACCGTAAGGGTGACAATCGTAGAAAGGATCGATTAACCCCAAGATACGAAAGTCCAAGGGGGTCAGAAGGGGCAAGTCAGTCTACACCTGAACCCATGGAAATAGGAGCAGTGAGGTCACCTTTAACTACGGAAGAAAGAGAATACAGAAGAAAGAAAGGCTTATGCCTGTATTGCGGTAGAAAGGGACACTTCATTAGGGAATGCCCTAACAGAAACAAAACAAGAACCCCTTACAAAAAGGTGTCGGTGGTGGCAGCTGAAAAGGAGTCGGGAAACGAGAATGCTTGAAGGTGGAAGAAGGGAGACCTTCAAGTGCATTCATCATCCCTTCATTGGACGGAACGGAGAGACAGGACGGTCTGCAATTTTTTGTGGATGTGAGACTGGAAGTACAAAAGAAGACACTAAACATAAAGGCCATGTTGGATTCGGGAGCCACCGGGTGTTTCATGGATCATGCCAAAGCCATAGGGTTAGGCTTAGCCCTTGTAGACAAAGAAATTCCAGAAGCTGTATATGCAGTGGATGGCAGAAAGTTGGATTCAGGTCCTATTAGACTGCAAACTCGAGAGCTTAGCATGACAATGGGTGCGGAGCATCAGGAAGAATTATGCTTCAACATCATTCATGCACCTCAGTATGGAATGATTCTGGGTCTTCCATGGTTGCGTAAACACAACCCCACCATAGACTGGGAAAATCAAACTATACATTTTGAGTCAGAGTATTGTCATCAAACCTGTTTCTCTGTGAAATCAGGACCTGCTTATGGTTTAGCTGGGATACATCACATCGCTACCGCGGCTGAACAAAATGTAGTATTACCAATCGAATATCGCGAATTGGCAGAGGTTTTCAGCGAAAGGAAGGCGGAATCATTGCCACCCCATCGGTCATACGACTGCCAGATAGAACTGATTCCAGGCGCGAAGATCCCAGCAGGGCGTGTGTATGCACTTACTGAGCCGGAAACCCTACATCTCCGGGAATACTTAGATAAGCTCCTGAAGATCGGATTTATCCGAGAATCCAAATCCCCAGCAGCCTCCCCGTTGTTTTTCATCCCGAAGGCTAATGGAGAACTTCGCGCTTGTGCGGACTATAGGGCTCTGAATGCCATTACAGTCAAAAATAAATATCCCTTGCCGCTCATCAATGTATTATTAGAACAAGTCAAAAATGCAGTGATTTTCACGAGACTGGATCTCAAGGGGGCGTATCACCTGGTTAGGATGCGTTCAGGAGACGAGTGGAAGACGGCCATCAAGACCCGCTTTGGTCTTTACGAATATCTGGTGATGCCCTTCGGGCTCTGCAATGCGCCAGCCGCCTTCCAATTTTTCCTAGACGATGTACTCAAAAGATATTTAGACCATTTCGTTGTGGTTTACATAGACGATATCCTGATTTACTCCGACAGCACTGAACAACATGTGGAACACGTAAAGACAGTATTGAAAACTCTATTGGAGCACCAACTCTACTGCAAACTCAGCAAGTGCGAATTTCATACTACATCAGTGGAGTTTCTAGGGGTGGTGCTCACTCCACATGGGCAGGAAATGTCTGAAAGAAAGATTTTGGCAGTAAAGAACTGGCCCATACCCACGTCCGTAAGGGACATTCAATGTTTTATCGGATTCGCGAATTTCTATCGCCGGTTCATTGAAAATTTCTCAGCACTGGCCTCCCCGATGACCAGGTTATTAAGAAAGAAGGTGCCATTCGAATGGACGGAGGAGGCCCAGAAAGGGTTCGATGACCTCAAGAAAGCTTTTGTTTCTGCTCCAGTGCTGGTGCACGCGGATCCTGGCAAACCTTTTATCGTTGAAGCAGATGCTTCTGACACGGCGGTAGGAGCAGTATTGTCCCAGCGTCACTCTGAAACGGGCCAGTTACATCCTGTTGCGTACCTCTCTCGTACCCTGAATTCAGCAGAACAGAATTATGTGATTGCTGAAAAGGAACTGTTGGCAATACGAACTGCCTTCCTGGAATGGAGACATCATTTAATGGGAGCAAGACATGTAGTAACTGTGTTTACCGACCATCGTAACTTGCAATACATTACTGCTGCCCGTCATTTAACCCCTAGACAGATGCGTTGGATGATGCATTTTGCAGACTTCGACTTCATCGTCACATACCGACCAGGAAAGGATAACAGAAAGGCGGACGCATTATCAAGACAGTTCACCAAAACAGAACAAAGCAACGCTAAGGAAGAGTCCATAATCGACCCAAAACAGGTGATCGGAGTCACCTGTACCCAGATGTTCCTCAGAAGCGTAAATAGAAACATTCAGAACGACGCATGGAAGAAATGGTTGAGTGAACACAACGAGTGGAAGATGGTTCAGGGTCTTCCAATGAGACAGAGACAGCTGCTGTTGCCCATCCAATCCTTAAGGAAACAGGTGTTCCAGTGGTGCCATAGTACGCCGTGCGCTGGCCATAATGGTTTTGGTAAAACCTTGGAGAGGATTTTAAGACAGTTTTGGTGGCCTAATATTCGGAAGGATGTAATGGAGTGGGTGGCTGAATGTCCTATCTGCAGTCAAATGAAGGCGCAACACTCTAGACAGGCTGGTTTGCTACAACCCCTTCCCACTCCCGAGTTACCTTGGGAAAACATTTCCATGGACTTTGTAGTAGGCATGCCTAAAGATCAGGGGTGTACTGCGATTTTGGTGGTGGTTGACTATTTAACTAAGATGGCCCATTTCATCGCTTGTAAACAGGTTCCTTCCGCTAGCGGGTTAGCCAGACTTATTCTTATTAACATAGTAAGGCTACATGGGTTACCCCGAGTGATCATATCAGATAGAGGCAGCCAGTTCACAGCACGATTTTGGAAAACCTGGTGTAAAGCCTTAGGAATTGCATCTAGTACCTCCACCAGTTTCCATCCCCAGACCGATGGGCAAACCGAAAGGGTTAATCAAACCCTGAAGCAGTATCTGAGATGCTATGTGGAGGTCACCAAGGAAGACTGGGTGGATAGATTATGGCTAGCTGAAATAGCGTATAACAGCGCGGTACATAGCTCCACCAAGACCGCGCCGTTTTACTGCACCTATGGTTTCCATCCTAATTTCTTGCCATTCCACCATCCTGCACCAAACACCCATGTCCCAGAGGTACAAGATAGGCTACGGAGTATTCATACGACATGGCAGCAGGTCAAGAGCCAGTTAAGGCAGTCCAAAGCGAGATACAAGGCCTATGAGGATAAGCACAGACGAGCGGGGCCCGTATACACAGTGGGTGATTACGTTTGGTTGTCCACCAAAAACATACGCTTTAAGCGATATAGTGTGTTCAATCCCAAATTTATAGGCCCGTACAAGATCATTAAGCTCATCAATCCTGTGGTGGTTAAACTGGCTTTGCCATCCTCCTTACGCATTCATCCTGCTTTTCATGTGTCTTTGGTGAAACCCGCGAGAAAGCACAGAAAACTGGTGCAAACTGAGATCGCTGTGGATAACGACGAAGACTATGAGGTGAGAGGAATTGTGGACTCTAAGATATACCGCACCAGATTGTGGTATTTAGTAGCTTGGAAGGGTTATGGTAATGAGGAAAACTCCTGGGAGCCTGCGTCCAACGTTCATGCACCCAGATTTGTGAGGATGTTTCATCAACGCTTTCCGAACAAACCTTGTCTCTGTCAGTGTTCTTCGGGGGAGGGATGTACTGTCAAATCTCACAGCGGAGGCTAGGCGCGAACCCTGACTTGAGACGCGATCCAATACCGATAACTACATTTCCCATGATTCCAGGTCTTCCACGCGCGACGCCCGTGTGATGACGTCACACGCTCAGAGATCATTACCGAGGAGGAAACAGAAGACGCCGCCGTTGATTCTGGTTCGGATCCTGATCTTGGTGTGTTCGTGAGTTTCCAGTGTATCCTTTTCGAAGTGTACTCTACCGGCTGGTGAGTACAAGAGAAGCCTTTCGCTTCGGTCTAGGGGTGGTGCCGGCTGGCGCTTCCCATCTCCGTGGAGTTCCAGTGTATCCTTTTCGAAGTGTACTCTACCGGCTGGTGAGTACAAGAGAAGCCTTTCGCTTCGGTCTAGGGGTGGTGCCGGCTGGCGCTTCCCATCACAGTGGAGTTCTCGGCTGAGGCTCTAGCGTTTCACTGGCTAGTGAGACGCCGGTTTTTCTGACATTGTGAACAGTGGGTGAATGTTCAAGGAGATAATTGGGAACACTGTTTTCTCTGAACTGCCATTCCGTGTTCTGGGTTCACATTGAATTCAAACTTACAGGGCTATTCTTCTTTCTTACGTCCCCCATGTATTTGCCGCGTACTTGTGAGGGGAAATACGGATTTACCGGCATTAAGACATTGTATTCCTAAAGTGCTTATTCTGTGGTTCACCAGCCAAACGGAGGACATTCTTGGTTTAGCCTGGTTGGTGTATCTCTATCACTTCAGGACCCCGGACTTTGGAACTACTTCTTGTGTACAGCAGAGTGTATAGCCAGGTGATTTAACCAGGCACTGCAAACTAGGGAGTGAAGACAAATACTGTTGTTTCCTCTTTTCTTCTTTCTAACAACAGGGGCTTATGAGCTTCGCCTGGCAGGCTAACTTCCATACAGACCCCTGTTGAAGCCACCTTTACATTTTTTGTTGGTATGTAGTACTGTGCAAACTGTATTGTATCATGGATCTTGCTGAGTGAAGATACTGACCATAGGTTTTTGTGTTCTAGACTTATCATCCTATTCAACCTTTAACGATTGCCAGGCAAAGCCTCCCATTTACTCCTACCAGGTATATACTCAGTCAAATCACGCAAGGGAGGGGCAACAGGTTTTTGCACATTGCATTGCATATTAGTCTGTGCTTGTCTCATGGCGCCTTGTTCTCGTTTCAGCTTCCCTTCCCCGCTGTTCCCATCCTTCCCTTCCTGTTAATCCCTCGCTCGATCATTCCTGTGCGTCTGTTCCCATTCAGACCCAGGGGCTGTCGAGAGGTGGACCCCATTGAGCATCGTGAGATCCTGAGGACCGTTGGACCTGACAGTAACCCTTGCTTGGCTGAAAATTCGTCCCCGCTGATTCGCGGATTTTACCGCAAGTTCGCGAGATTCGCGGATCGCGAAATCGCGGAAAATCCGCAAATTCGCCCGCGAAACGGATTTTACGCCCACCCTTATGATGATAGCAAAAAAATATGGGCAGTGTTTCATTCTTAATATTTGGTAGATGGAGGGTCCTGACAGCAATAAAAACCCCAAACTTGTATAATGCAACCGGGGTGAACTATGTAATTCTACATGGATAGTAGAAACATATAAGATAAATTGTCCTTAAATGATAAGTGCCTCGCTTTCAGAGACCCGCTCGCATGAAGACACAACCTCACTGGTATCCGCAAAAGGAGTCCTTTTCATCCTTGATATTGCCCTTCCTCGTTCCAGCCGACTCCAACAAGAACACCAGGAAACGTGGCTCTTCTTCTTTTTCCTGATGAAGGCGTGACATACGCCAAAACGCGCATCGAAAAGTGAAAAGCAGAAATATAATTGTGATTTTGAGAAAAGTGAAAAGCAGAAATATAATTGTGATTTTGCCACAGTATTAGAGTATTGCATGTTTATATACATAATATGTTGTTTTTTATATATGTATGTAAAATTAACTGTGTATTCACATTGTGTATTTTTAATGATATGAAAAAGCTCTGATGAATAAAACAACCCTGCAATTTTTTTAACATTTATTGTTCAGTCTATTATATATACATATTAGCCTTACATTGATTTTTGTGGACAAAAAATGATATTGATTTGATGTATGATTAACTGTCTAGGAATTTTCTATACACATTGTCTTACCCTGTCCTAGAAATTGGAACTTACCAGGGTGTCCTTGATACTTGCAAAAGCAAACTGCAGAGATCACCAGTATTCCCGCGATAAGTGCTCCAACATTTAACACCATGGTGGATACCAGCAAATAACAGTAATAAGAACAAGAAAGAGTAACACAGCAGTTAAGAAAACAACCGAAAAGGTTAATAACAATTTTTGTCAAACTTTATTTTTTTATAAACATATGTAAACCATAAACTATTTTTAAATGTTATTTTTGTATTAATATATATATAAAAAATAAACCAATAAACAAAATTTAACAAACATAATAGAAAAGAACAAGGTGGAAGAGTGCTGTGGGGACCATGGATGTCGACGACAGAGCTTGGAAAATAAAGCACAAAATAAGGACGTGTGTAATGCGCATATCAAAGGACTGAGAGAGAGAAACAGAGAAGGAAAAATAAGCCAGAGAGAAAAAGAGAGGGAAGAAAAGAAAGGGAGTGAGGAAGGGAGAAAGGAGAGAGAGATAGAAGGAAAGGAATGAAGAGAGTGAGAGAGAGAGAGAAGAGAGAGAATTGGGAAAGAGAGAGAGAGACTGTCGTCTCTGTGCATCCATGAGCAAATAATTACCTGGTGCCAGCGGAGTGTGCAGCTGTGGGCCGAGTCCACGGGCCTGTCAAAACCCCCGCAGATCTCAGATGTGTTACTGAGTACTGATTCCTGAATGGCGGAGTCCACATCAGATACTCCGTCGATCTCAGATGTGTTGCTGAGTCTGGAGTCATGAATGGTGGGGACCACATCAGATTCTACGCTGATCTTACAGATGTCGCTGAGTCCTGAATGGCGGAGACCGCATCAGATTCTTTGCAGATCTCCCAGATGTCGCTGAGTCCTGAATGGTGGAGACTACTACAGCTTCTCCGCGGCCTGGCAGATCTCACACACGTCGCTGAGTTGTCAATGGGGGAGACCACCTCAGGGTTTGGTGCTGCTAAGCCTGTGGAACTCAAGTTTGTGCCAATGATGGTGGGCTCCTGATGGCCACCTGAGTTTGGGGTGGCACTAACCCAATGCATATGAAGTCCCCGCCAAGGGGATGGTAGGCCGCTGACGGCAATAGAGCTTAGGGTGCGACTAATCTTCTGCTCAACTTTTCATTGACTCTTTATGTTTAAGACCCGTGCAGCGTTTGCCAGCTAGTCACACCGGCAATAAAGGATGTGACGTTGTCGATCTGCTATATTTGCATGGTCACATGGCCTGTGCAGGATGGGTGTTGTGTATGTGCAAACCTTCCCTCAGGGAGTTGCCATGAGATGTTGAGATTTAGACCACCGACCAGCACACCAACAGCGAGTACGCCTGCGAAAGGTAGCTATGTGGGGCCAACTTAGGAACATAATCGGAGTGGTGTGGTGTGGCGTGGCGTGGCGTACGACGGAACAGGGCAGGGATAGCCACAATGACGCGGACGGCTCATAGTACTGCATCTGTGAGTCGAGCGGACGGGCCGCATCTGTCCTTCTGCAAACCTGGGAAAGAAACTGTTCATAACTCACACTATATATGTATTGAAAAACCATTTTGTGATTCAGTCCATCAGCTGGCATCTGTCCGAGGAATTTGTGAAAACATATCGGAGTTTTTTCTGTGAGTGATACCCCTTTGACGCTCCTGCTCCCCACATTAGCAGGTAACGTACCCTCTTCCGACATTACCAACATACCCCCAACAACCTTCTTAGGCCCGGAAGTGTCCCTGTGCGGTTGGAGAAAGAAGAATCTTAGTCATGTATAGATTTACATATATACATATAAAAAAACTATTTAAAGAAAAGAACAACAAATAAGACTGAAGGGAGTCTGGTGCTGTGGTCCCTGCCACGAAGTTGGGGTCACTGTCGTTCAGGACTCAGGACACAGTTACACATGTGGGATTGGTTAGTTTTAAATAGGGTTAGTGGTACCAGAAGCACTAAGTATTAGTACGGTATTAGCTTGTGATGATAGTTTATGTGGGCGGGTCGCCCTGGGAGCAATGTGTCTTGCCTACTGGACTGCATCATGTGGAATTGGGACTGTATCTGAATTGTGAGGCCTGCTGATAGTAGTGTAGGCCAGTGGTAGCAATGAGGAAGGGCCCACAGGCATGTGCATATGTTGGTGGCCCCACCGGCTTGCGTAGTGCTGGTTCTGGGGCACCACTTGTCGGCAGACTTCAATCTGTCAATACTCCTCACTAATCGAAGGGAGTGAGGTGCTGTGGTTGCTGCCACAAAGTTGGGGTCACTGTAGTTCAGGACTAAGGACACACTTGTGTTAAAGAGGGTTAGTGGGACTTAATGTCGCCGACCTTGCATATCGAAATATGCCTCACTCATCGAAGGGAGTGAGGTGCTGTGGTCGCTGCCACGGACTTGGGGTCAGTGCGATTCAGGACACAGTTACACATGTGGGATCGACTTGTGTTGAATAAAGTTAGTAGCACCACGTGTCGCCGCTGTTGCATATGTTAATATATCTCACTGATTGAAGGGAGTCTGCTGCTGTAGTTGTCTCACGGAGTTGGGGTCACTCCTATTCAGGACTCAGGACACAGTTACACATGTGGGATCGGCTTGAGTTAAACAGAGTTAATGGCCCCACTTGTCGCCGGTCTTCCACAGTGTAGGTCAGAGGTAGCGGTGAGCAAGGGCCCATAGGCATGTGCATACGTTGATGGCCCCACCGGCCTGCGTAGTACAGGATCAGTGGCACCACGTGTCGCTGGCCTTCCATATGCAAATATCCTTCACTAATTGAAGGGAGTCTGGTGTTGTGGGCGCTGCCACGAAGTTGGGGTGAGGGTTAGTTGGCACCATGTGCTGCCGGTCTTCCACAGTGTAGACCGGAGGTAGCGGTCAGCAAAGGCTCACAGGCAGGTGACTTTGACTTGAGCTGCACAGATTGGGAGCATTTGGTATTCTTACCCATTATAGTCTCTTACACAATTTACTTTGCTACTAATCTTGAATTATGAACCGTGTAACCCCAGTGTAGGGCGTAGGCAGTGGTCAGGATGGGCACTCAGCCACGTGGTGTTGAGTTGAGCTGCACAGTTAGTGGCACCTGGAGCACTCAGCATGTGCGCACCCTGAGATGATAGGTGATCCCGGCGGGCTGCACTGGGTTCAATGCCTTGCCTTGATAAGGGCATGTGGAGATAACTTATGGTGCAGTGAGTTAGTAGCACCTGAAGCACACAGCGTGTGCGCATCCTGCGATGAGGCGTGGTCCTGTCGGGCTGTACTGGGAGCAACATGTCTTGCGTACTGGACTGTGTCATCTGTAATCGCCACTGCATCTGAATTGTGAGCCCTGCTATCCACAGTGTAGATCAAAGGCAGTAGTTAGCATATACAACAACAAATAATACCTGGGGGTCAAAAAATGATATGAGTAAGTCAGACAGATTGGATCACAAAACCAGGACTACGCAAAAAACACCAGTGAGAATTTCATGCATGTTAGTAACTGCAGGCCTAGTCAAGGCTCAAGAGCATATGGAGAAAATAGTTCCCATCAGAAGCCACACTGTACCGCCCTCTTTGTCATCATTTGGGTTCTCCTTACCCAGGAGACAAAACGGCCGGTCTGTTGTTACCGTGACCGATAAATGCGATATGTGGGAAGTACAGAAATTAATGCAAGTGGCTACTGAAAAAAGCAGTGTATGGTGATTTGGGTGAAAAGTGAGGGGTAATAATAAAATTAGGTGAACTGGGTAGAAAACAGAATTTATTAATATCTCCCAATCCCTAAGATTAAAAGGCAGGTGTGAGTGCGGGTTTGAAATAATAACCACACTTAATAATGGTCAACATGTTTCTGCATTACATAGAACAGAGTTTCAAATGCATTCTTCAGGACCTTGTTGGAAATACACTACTGCTTTGGTGAATAATAATGAAAAAATATCACCTGAGAATCCCAGGCGTACTCAACCGTATACTGTTAATGCATAGTAGCATTGGATCCAAACCGAAAGACAAACAAACAGAGAAACAGAGAAACAAAAGAGCATGAATGAATCCTACTCAAGTAGTTCCTACTTAAAACCATAATGTGATTGAAACACATTCACTCATACTAGGACACAGGCTCTAGTATACACACTCACCCATGTATGATGGTTGGGAGGCTTCACCCCACCTGGCTGCAGCGCAGGTAAAAGGAGCACCGCTCTAAAAATAATTATGAATCACTTTTAGCGCAGTTTCAGCAAGGGAAAAAGGGAATAGAGTTTACATGGAGACAAAAGGTGATTTAATACCCCCATTGCGTGGTGAGAGGGTTTTGTTGCAGGTAACCCGCCGTTGCTGTGACACAGCGATCAAAGTAAAGGCTAGAAACAGATGGTAGCGCATATGTAGGTCCGCAGTTTATGTAATGACCAATGCGTTTGATTATACAAGGAGTGCGTGGCTTAGCGATAAAACTCAAGGTCGAGTTGGTGTCATAATGCTGTTAGAATACGAAGCTAGTTTACAAGCCTTGTCTCTGCAAATGCGTGGTCATAGTTTAGAGCAAGGTTAAGTGAAAGGAATTGTGTCCTATCGGTAAAACGGAGATCGAGTGCCCTTCGAAAACGGCGCCGCTCTCCGCGTTAGTTTGAGCAAGCTGTCGGCGCGCCAAAGAGCGCTGTGTCCCGCTTACCTTTCCGTCGGTGTCTCCGGACAGTCATCAGTACTGCCTGGGGGGGCACCGGCGATAGTTCAAGGAACCTGTTTGTAAGATCGTATTTTGCTCACAAGGCATCACGTGACTGGGTGCGGTCACATGATGCCGGGGATTATGGGACATGTAGTTCCAGGCGCAATAGTTACCATAGACATTGAGGAATGCTTTTTGTTTCTTCTTGACAAAATCAGAGGACATAGAGTTAAATGTTAAATAAGGTTAGAGGTACCAGAAGCATTGAGACTGTATGAGCCTGTGATGATGGTTGATGTGGACGGGTCGCACTGGGAGTAATGTGTCTTGCCTACTGGACTGCGTCATGTGGAATCGGGACTGTATCTGAATTGTGAGGCCTGCTGACCGTAGTGTAGGCCAGAGGTAGTGATGAGGAAGGGCCCACAGACATGTGCATACGTTGGTGGCCCCACCGGCCTGCGTAGTGCTGGTTCATTGGCACCACTTGTCGGCAGACTTCAATCTATAAATACTCCTCACTAATCGAAGGGAGTGAGGTGCTGTGGTCGCTGCCACTAAGTTGGGGTTGCTGTAATTCAGGACTCAGGACACACTTGTGTTAAAGAGGGTTAGTAGGACTTCGTGTCATCGGCCTTGCATATCGAAATATGCCTCACTGATCGAAGGGAGTGTGGTGCTGTGGTCGCTGCCACAGACTTGGAGTCAGTGCGATTCAGGACTCAGGATACAGTTACACATGTGGGATCGGCTTGTGTTGAATAAACTTAGTGGCACCAAGTGTTGCCGCCGTTGCATATGTTAATATGCCTCACTGATTGAAGGGAGTCTGCTGCTGTAGTTGTCTCACAGAGTTTGGGTCACTGCTATTCAGGACTCAGGACACAGTTACACATGTGGGATTGGCTTGAGTTGAACAGAGTTAGTGGCACTACGTGTTGTCGGTCTTCCACAGTGTAGGTCGGAGGTAGTGGTGAGCAAGGGCCCATAGGCATGTGCATACATTGGTGGCCCCACCAGCCTGCTTAGTACAGGTTCAGTGGCACCACGTGTCACTGGCCTTCCATATGCAAATATCCTTCACTGATTGAAGGGAGTCTGGTGTGGTGGGCACTGTCACTAAGTTGGGGTCGCTGCCATTCAGTACTCAGGAACCA
This sequence comes from Lissotriton vulgaris, assembly GCF_964263255.1. NCBI lineage: Eukaryota > Metazoa > Chordata > Amphibia > Caudata > Salamandridae > Lissotriton > Lissotriton vulgaris. The sequence goes on from NC_141687.1 coordinate 733,293,638, forward strand.
GTTACACATGTGCTATCGGCTTGCGTTGAACAAGGTTAGTTGGCACCATGTGTTGCCGGTCTTCCACAGTGTAGACCAGAGGCAGCGGTCAACAAAGGATCACAGGCAAGTGACTTTGACCTGAGCTGCACAGATTGGGAGCATTTGGTCTTCTTAACACATTATAGTCTCTTACACAATTTACTTTGCTACTAATCTTGAATTGTGAACCGTGTAACCCCAGTGTAGGGCGTAGGCAGTGGTCAGGATGGGCGCACAGCCACGTGGCGTTGAGTTGAGCTGCACAGTTAGTGGCATCTGGAGCACTCAGCGTGTGCGCACCCTGCGATGATGCATGATCCCGACGGGCTGCACTTGGGTTCAATGTCTTGCCTTGATAAGGACACGTGGAGATGACTTATGGTGCAGTGAGTTAGTAGCACCTGAAACACACAACGTGTGCGCATCCTGCGATGAGGCGTGGTCCCGGTGGGCCGCACTGGGAACAACGTGTCTTGCGAACTGGACTGCGTCATCTGCAATCACCACTGCATCTGAATTGTGAGCCCTGCTGTCGGCAGTGTAGATCGAAGGCAGTAGTTAGCATAGACATTAAGGAATGCTTTTTGTCTCTTCTTGACAAAATCCGAGGACATAGAATACAATTCTCTGTGCAATTAATAAATCAAGGCTGAATTCAAAGGGTGAATCCTGCTGTCCGCAGTGTAGATTGAAGGCATTAGTTAGCATAGACATCGAGGAATGCTTTTTGTCACTTCTTTTTGACAAAATCCGAGGACATAGAGTACAGTTCTCTGTGCAATTAATAAATCAAGGCTGAATTCAAGTTGTGAACCCTGCTGTCCGCGGTGTAGATCGAAGGCAGTAGTTAGCATAGACATCCAGGAATGCTTTTTGTCACTTCTTCTTGACAAAATCTGAGGACATAGAGTACAGTTCTCTGTGAAATTAATAAATCAAGGCTAAATTTAAGTTGTGAACCCTGCTGTCCATAGTGTAGATCGAAGGCAGTAGTTTGCATTGACATCGAGGAATGCTTTTTGTCACTTCTTCCTGACAAAATACGAGGACATAGAGTACAGTTCTCTGTGAAATTAATAAATCAAGGCTGAATTCAAATTATGAACCCTGCTGTCCGCAGTGCAGATCGAAGGAAGTAGTTAGCAAAGACGTTGATGAATGCTTTTTGTCACTTCTTGACAAAATCCGAGGACATAGAATACAATTCTCTATGCAATTAATAAATCAAGGCTGAATTCAAAATATGAACCGTGCTGTCTGCAGTGTAGATCGAAGGCAGTAGTTGGTACAGACATAAGTCTGTGGTGCTGTGCTGCTGGGTTCGCAGGGGGCTTGTGTGGAGGAGGCCCGCGGTCCTGGTGGCAGCCACGTGCCAGGTTGAGTGCCTCCACTCTGCAGACTCGTTGGTCTTCCCAGAAGTGAACCACGCCCAGGGCCTGGCCTATTTATTCATAGTCCTATGGTGAAGTGGAGTACGTTGGACCAGCCCACTCCGCTTCCGCCTCTAGGGGGGAGCAACACAGCTACATGACCGAGATCTTCCCCACTGTTTGAGGTAACATGGGTGCGTCCACTGTGCACTACAGTACAAGTATCAATTATAGATCTCCACATGGAGAGGTTTGTGGTTTGCATAGTGAGGTCTGTGCAGCACATCAGTGTTACACTTGGCATTGTGTGCATTATTATTGATGGGTGACTTGCCTTCTTCATATATAGTTGGTTGCCACATCTCCCAACATTCAGCTATTGTGCGGCTGAGGGGCCATGATATTTTGGGAAGGTATTTTTCCTGGTTTGCGCTGCCTCGGTGGTAGTAAGAGGGGTGGTCCGGTGGGAGGTTGTGGTGGTGGTGGCGCTGGGTGTTGTGGCCATGTTGGGTGTCGGAGCTGCATGGTCAGAAGCTCTATCACCTGTTGGTCTTTAGATGTGGCTTTGAGTTGGGTCTAATTCACGCAGAAGATAGTCGACCTCCTTACACCAGTTAAAGGTTTATGTTAATTTGTTACTGGTAAGTCGGCTTATCGTCTGCTTTTTGGATCGCATTGCAGATCTGGCTCGAAGTTGAAAATATGGGGAAGTGGTGTTTTTTTGCACGGGAACGCCTACTTTGCATATCATTAGCGTTCGTTATGGCTCTCGTTTGTGGCGATTTTGTTGGTGGAAGGTATCGATGGAAGAGTGGTGAGATTTGCAGTTTTCACCAGGTTGAGAATGGGATGATAGTTAAAAAGACAGAAAAAAAGATATGTTTAATGAACATTATAATTAGAAATGAGCATTTAAAAAACCTTTGAAATTCAGTGAAAAAACCATAGGTTTCAGGTACGTTATAGTTAGAAATTAGCATAAAAAACCTTTGGGATTCACTGAAAAAACATAGGTTTTACAGACGTTATAGTTAGGAATTAGCATTTAAAAAATCTCAGAAAGTCACAGAAGAAAACCATAGGTTTTAGGGACGTTATAATTAGTTTGACATTTCACTCATACAAAACTATAGAAATTCTGCTGTTATAGTTAGTTGAGCTAACTTTAACTCACGCCCCCACAATGCACTGTTGATGACGTCACATATTACATCATTCATGACATGGTCAGTGACATCTCAAATGACATCACTGATGACATGTCGGAGGGATGGGTGGAAATACAAACTCGGAGGCCATAGTGGTGGTTGAATGGTGTTGGTTTATTGAGATTTACTGAGATAAGACAAGAAAGTCAGAATGTACCACGGTATTTTACCACCCAATTGGATTGGGTGGTAAAATACCGAATCCTGAAGGCCTGTAGCACTGTAAACAGTGCTACCTACATCTGGGTTTTACCGCATCGGTAAAATTACTGATTCGGTATTTTACAGAATCGGTAAATTTACCGAATCGGTAAATGTACCGATTCTGTAAAAAAATTGCCCCTACATCTCAAAAACCAACTTCCGGTCGGTAACGGCCGAAATCGGCCGTTACCGACCGGTAATTGGCGACCTACATCTGGCCCTAGGCTCTCTTTAGAGGAATTTATGAAACGGGGTCTCTGCTCCCCTTTCCTTTTAATCAGGGCTATTTAGCGTTCAACAAAATTAGAGGAGTGGTTGCCCCAAAGTTCTATGCAATAAAGTCCTAATTCTCGTGCCCCACATTCAACACACTCTGTCTCATAGTTGGGAGCACTATCAAAGTTTAAAGACATAAAGGTTCTCAAAAAAATCCCCATCACCTTGCGTGATGTCTTCGGTCCTCCTGCTTCCTACAGACTCCGGTCTGTACTCTGTTCTATTCTCGTGGTTTTCGGCGTCTTCCGGGTTCCTCTTCCAGACAGCCTCTTCCTCTCGCGTAAGTCCTCTAAAGGCCGGCTGTCCCGCCTCTTCCTGTCATTTCCTCCGTTCCCATTCGTCCGGCGCTATTGCGTCCGGTTTTGTTTCCTGTGGGACGGAGGGAGTTGGGGAGGTTAACTCTTTGCCTCCTCTACTGACGGGATCGGCGGTAAAAGGTAGGATTGAGTCCCGCTCGTTCTCTATTTTCTAACATGACATCACTCACGTGAAAATCTGATGCCCCTCTTCGCACCTTAATAAAACCTTTGATACACCCATTCTAGAATATAGACTACCATTTTCAGAATAATAGAGACACCAATACCAGTTACTACGTACACACTCATACATGCAGTGACACATCAATACAACACTATTATAGGCACTCATACACCTACACAAACACTCACACACCGCCACTCATCCAGAGTTACTTGCACATCTTGTCACTCATGCAAAGAATCAAAAACACTTCTATTTACTCACTTATACTGTTATACACAGACAACCTCACATATTCATACAGATACTAACATATACTTACTCTCTTATACAACCACTGATACAAATACACACTCATCCATACAGCCATTCTCAGAATCACTGACTCTAATGTACAGTCATTTATATACTCCAACTTTCACATGCACTGTGTTTTACATATTTAGTACTTGGACATGTTGCAGTGAGATATCCATTCACTCACCAACACACCCATACAAACACTCAACCACCCATACAGCTGTTTACACATGCACTTTTGTACCCATACACCCAGTAAATAAAGAACTCACACATCTATGCACAGAGTCACACACCTCCCACCCACCCAAACACACACTGAGGCGCCCATACAAATACTAAGGAACCAATCAATAACCCATATAGACACTCATGTACCTACTTACCAACCAATGCAGCAGCTGACACAGCAATAGACAAACTGATACAGACAATCACACAGTTTAGTCACTAATCCATGCATTCACTAAGACACATTTTTCACTCACTTATCAGTCAGTCACTCACCTACTAAATCCTCCATCCAGACACTTATACACCAAGTCATTCTTCAATATACCTTGGCCAATATGTTTATAAAACATATTTAAACTTTACAGAAACACACAGTCACTGATGATGTCATCATTGATGTCATTTGGGATGTTGTCAGTGATGTCACTGACCATGTCATGAATGATGTAATATGTGACATCATCAGCAGTGCATTGCGGGGGCGCGAGTCATAGTTAGCTCAACTAACTGTAACAGCGGAATTTCTATCATTTTTGTATGAGTGAAATGTCCACCTAACTATAACGTCCCTAAAACCTATGTTTTTTTCTGTGAATTTCTACGTTTTAAAAAAATGCTAATTCCTAACTATAACGTCTCTGTGATCTGGGGTAGGTAACCACGTGACACCACACAATTTGTAGTTCAAAAATAAAGGGGTTTATTTTCCAATGATAAAGTCTCGCAACAAAAGAAGTCTGGTCGGTGCTGGGGCTCCCACGACGTCTTCTGCAGGGGGATATCAGTCTCCCTCCTTGGCGTCTTGCTGGGGACAGGCTGCCCGGGGTTCCGAGGGAAGAAAAAAAGAGAACAAAAGGCGGAGAAAGCCCTCCATTAGTGTTCGGGCTACAATGAGTATTTCAGGGAAGGATGTGATGGGAGGCTTCACCGCGAAGGCTTGGGACGTACAGGGTCGGGGACCTTCACCTGAGAAAAGAAATGGGAGGGTGGACTGTTTACGCCGTGGGCAGCATCAGACACCAGGCTCTCCCAGCTCAGGTTCCCCGCTCCCTCCCGCCTCCCGGTATAGCAGGTATCGACCTCCCAGGACCCAGGAGTCGAGCACGTACCTGCTCTAGCCACGTTCCTCCAGGAGCGTGGCGGGGTGCAACATAGGGATGTTGGTCTCCTGATGGGTCCACAGCACTCCAGGGTGGCTCGGTAGTCGGCGTTCTCTCCTCCGGTCGGGACTCGTCAATATCGGAAGTCGGCGTGGTCTCTTCGTCTTCCCTCTTCCTGTTCAGAGCGCACCATTCATTGGCACACGGCTCCTTTTCACCGGCCAACCTCACAGGTTCCCACTTCCAAGGGGAGTGGCTGGTGTCATCTTGAAGGGGATTCTTAAAGGGCCAGTGGTATGTTCCTTCGGTCGGGTCACTCTCTGGCATACACACCTCCGAGACCGGAAGCTGGGAAAGAGAACAAGCATTTGCAATCCAATAGGTCTCGCATTAGGAAAGTTTGAGCTATTAGTCTTGTAAATGACACATTTTTTATTTATGTGTTGGTTTTGAAAATAGCGAAATTATTAGCTTTTGTCATTTATAATGCCAATACTTTTAACTTTTGCAAATGTAACACCTATAGCATTTGTAATGCAACATGTTTTGTATTTACGTGATTTAGATGTATTGATATTACAAATAACAATGGCTTTTATTTATTTTTTAATAATTAATACTTAAATAAAAGTTATTGTAATTTATAATGGCAATAGCTTAAACTTTAGTAAATAACTTTTGTGAAGATTATGTTCAGTGTATTTGATTGCGGCGAATATCCAAGAACAGAAGTGAAATATTAACATCTTTTTGTGACATTTGTAATAAAGCTTGAAACATTGAGAGCACATATTTGAACCAGTTGTTGTTGAATAGTTGCACAGATTGATGCTGTGGTGGCGCTGAGTGATGTTGTGGTGGCGACGAGTGGTGCTGTGGCGTTCAGTGATGCTGTAGTAGTGCATAGAGATGTTGTGGTGTCCCCTGAGTGATGTTGTAGTGCCCCTGAGTGATGTGTGGTGGTGCGATAGATAAATAGAGTGAGGGCGATAGATAGATGGATAGCTAGATAGATAGATAGATAGATAGATAGATAGATAGATAGATAGATAGATAGATAGATAGATAGAGGGCGATAGATAGATAGATAGATAGATAGATAGATAGATAGATATAGTGAGGGCGATAGATAGATAGATAGATAGATAGATAGATAGATAGATAGATAGATAGATAGATAGATAGATAGATAGATAGATAGATAGATAGATAGAGTGAGGGAGATAGATAGATAGATAGATAGATAGATAGATAGATAGATAGATAGATAGATAGATAGATAGATAGATAGATAGATAGATAGATAGATTGAGGGCGATAGATAGATAGATAGATAGATAGATAGATAGATAGATAGATAGATAGATAGATAGATAGATAGATAGATAGATAGATAGAGTGAGGAAGATAGATAGATAAATAGATAGATAGATGGATAGATAGATAGATAGATAGACAGATAGATAGATAGATAGATAGATAGATAGATAGATAGATAGATAGATAGATAGATAGATAGATAGACAGATAGATAGATAGATAGATAGACAGATAGATAGATAGACAGATAGAGTGAGGCAGATAGATAGATAGATTGATAAATAGATAGAGAGTGAGGGCAATACATAGAGTGAAGGCAATAGATAGATAGAGTAAGGGTGATAGATAGAGTGAGGGCGATAGATAGAGTGAGGGCGATAGATAGATAGATAAATAGATAGATAGATAGATAGATAGATAGATAGATAGATAGATAGATAGATAGATAGATAGATAGATAGATAGATAGATAGAGGCAGATAGATAGATAGATTGATAAATAGATAGAGAGTGAGGGCGATAGATAGATAGAGTGAGGGCAATAGATAGATAGAGTGAGGGCGATAGACAGAGTGAGGGCGATAGATAGAGTAAGGGCGATAGATAGAGTGAGATAGATAGATAGAGTGAGGGTGACAGATAGATAGATAGAGGGAGGGCGACAGATAGATAGAGTGAGGGCAATAGATAGATAGAGTGAGGGCGATAGACAGAGTGAGGGCGATAGATAGAGTAAGGGCGATAGATAGAGTGAGATAGATAGATAGAGTGAGGGTGACAGATAGATAGATAGAGGGAGGGCGACAGATAGATAGAGTGAGGGCGACAGACAGATAGAGTGAGGGCAACAGATAGATAGAGTGAGGGCGACAGATAGATAGAGTGAGGGCGATAGATAGATGTGTGTGGTTGTGTGTGTGTGTGTGGTTGTGTGTGTGGTTGTGTGTGTGTGGTTCTGTGTGTGTGGTTGTGTGTGTGTAGTTGTGTGTGTGTGGTTGTGTGTGGTTGTATGTGTGTGGTTGTATGTGTGTGTGGTTGTGTGTGGTTGGGTGTGATTGTGTGTGTGTGGTTGTGTGTGTGGTTGTGTGTGCGATTGTGTGTGTGGTGTGGTTGTGTGTGTTCGTGTAGTTGTGTGTGTGTGGTTGTATGTGTGTGTGTGCATGGTTGTATGTATGTGTGTGTGTGTGCGGTTAGAGAAGGATGCATGGGGAAGAGAGCAGCAGATCAGCACAGCAGAACAGAACAGGTAGTTAAAGAAGGAGGCGGGTGGAAGAGAGCAGCAGATCAGCACAGGAGAAGAGAACGGGGAGTTAGAGAAAGAGGTGGGTGGAAGAGAGCAGCATATCAGCACGGGAGAAGAAAACAGGGAGTTAGAGAAGGAGGCGGTGGAAGGGAAAAGCAGATCAGCACAGGAGAAGAGAACAGGGAGTTGGAGCAGGGGGCGGTGTGGAAGAGAGCAGCAGATCAGCACAGGAGAAAAGAACAGGGAGTTAAAGAAGGAGATGGGGTGGGAGAGAGCAGCAGATCAGCACAGGAGAAGAGAACAGGGAGTTAGAGAAAGAGGCGGTGAAAGAGAACAGCAGATTAGCACAGGAGAAGAGAACAGGGAGTTAAAGAAGGAGGCGGGTGGAAGAGAGCAGCAGATCAGCACAGGAGAAGAGAACAGGGAGTTATAGAAGATTGTGGGGTGGAAGAGAGTAGCAGATCAGCACAGAAGAAGAGAAGAGAACAGGGAGTTAGAGAAGGAGGCGGTGGAAGACAGCAGCAGATCATTACGGGGGAAGAAAAGAGAACAGGGAATTAGAGAAGGAGGTGGGTGGAAGAGAGCAGCAGATCAGCACAGCAAAAGAGAACAGGAAGTTAAACAAGGAGGCTGGTGGAAGAGAGCAGCAGATCAGCACAGGAGAAGACAACAGGGACTTAAAGAAGGAGGCGGGTGGAAGAGAGCAGCAGATCAGCACAGGAGAAGAGAACAGGGAGTTAAAGAAGGAGGCGGGTGGAAGAGAACAGCAGATCGGCACAGGAGAAGAGAACAGGGAGTTAGAGAAAGAGGCGGGTGAAAGAGAACAGCAGATTAGCACAGGAGAAGAGAAAAGGGAGTTAAAGAAGGAGGCGGGTGGAAGAGAGCTGCAGATCAGCAAATCAAAAGAGACCAGGGAGTTAAATAAAGAGGTGGGGTGAAAGAGAGCAGCAGATCAGCACAGGAAAAGAGAAGAGAACAGGGAGTTAGAGAAGGAGGCAGGGTGGAAGAGAGCAGCAGATCAGCACGAGAGAAGAGAAGAGAACAGGGAGTTAGAGGAGGAGGTGGGTGGAAGGGAGGAACAGATCAGCACAGCAGAAGAGAACAGGGAGTTAAAGAAAGAGGTGGGGTGGAAGAGAGCAGCAGATCAGCAGAAGTTAACAGGGAGTTAAAGAAGGAGGCGGGTGGAAGAGAGCAACAGATCAGCACAGGAGAAGAGAAGAGAACAGGGAGTTATAGAAGGAGGTGAGGTGAAAGAGAGCAGCAGATTAGCACAGCAGAAGAGAACAGGGAGTTAAAGACGGAGGTGGGGCAGAACAGCACAGGAGAAGAGAACAGGGAGGTAGAGAAGGAGGTGGTGTGGAAGGGAAAAGCAGATCAGCACTAGAGAAGAGAACAGGTAGTTAAAGAAGGAGGTGGGTGGATGAGAGCAGCAGATCAGCACATGAGAAGAGAACAGGGAGTTAAAGAAGGAGGCGGGGGGGAAGAGAACAGCAGATCGGCACAGGAGAAGAGAACCGGGAGTCACAGAAGGTGGCAGTGGAAAAGAACAGCAGATCAGTATAGGAGAAGAGAACAGGGAGTTAGAGAAGGAGGCGGGGTGAAAGAGAACAGCAGATCAGCACCAGAGAAGAGAAAAAGGAGTTAGAGAAGGAGGCGGATGGAAGAGAGCAAAAAGATCATCACAGAAGAAGGCAACACAGAGTTAGAGAATGAGGCGGGTGGAAACTAAGAGCAGATCAGCACATGAGAAGAGAGCAGGGAGTTAAAGAAGGGGCGGGTGGAAGAGAGCAGTAGATCAGCACGGGAGAACAGAACAGGGAGCTAAAGAAGGAGGCGGGTGGAAGAGAGTAGCAGACCAGCACAGGAGAAGAGAAGAGAACAGGGAGTTTAAGTAGGAGGTGGGTGGAAGAGAACAGCAGATCAGCAGATGAGAAAAGAACAGAGTTAAAGAAGGAGGCGGGGGGAAGAGAGCAGCGGATCAGCACAGGTGAATAGAACATGGAGTTAAAGAAGGAGGTGGTGTGGAAGAGAGCAGCAGATCAGCACAGGAGTATAGAACAGGGAGTTAAGGAAGGAAGCGGGTGGAAGAGCACAGCAATTTAGCACAGGAGAAGAGAACAGGGAGTTAGAGAAGAAGGCGGGGAGAAAGAGAACAGCAGATCAGCACAGGAGAAGAGAACAAGGAGATAGAGAAGGAGGCTGTGAGGAGGAACTCACCGATGTATCTCCATGGGCGGTTAAACCCAGTTGTTCATCGACGGATCAAACATGTCGGTCGGACACCGAGAGTCCCGATCCCAACTCTGAAACTCCATGCCGTCTTTCCGTGTTCCTACAGGGAGCCAACGGTAGTCAGGACCCGGAAGGGGTTGGACATGACCCGGGAGGTACACCTAGAGAACCAATGAAAAGCCGAGTTTGCGTGGAAGAAGGCGCGTCGGGTTGGAAGGTGGAATCAACGGAGAAGACGCCAGCGGAGGAGACGGAAACCATTCAACGGATCCAGACCAGCGTGCCAGGGCTCCGGAACGAAGACGGCGCCGAAGAGGAATCGGACGAACCGTGGTGTGAGGACTGGTGGAGTCCCCCGGAGGATGCTGGAGAGCGGCCGTGACTCTGGAGAGTTACGGCAGGGCCGGTGAGTGGGGTGTTACAAGGGACTGAGGGTAGAATACGGAACGGTGGTGTTAGAAAACCGGTATTCTGATTTAATGAATGTGCAACTCAGTTATCCTGACATATTGTTTTTTCTGAATCTAGAAGTTTGGTTTAACTGGTGAACCTTTTGTATTTCGAGACAGTCGAACATCTTCTTAAAGTGGATATTGGTTTATTCATATAAACGTCGATTACGCATCCAAATAGGGTGTGGTGATCAAGTTCCTTTATTTTTGTACTTATTGCAGACTGTATCAGTTTATGACCATTGTAGGTCGTGACAGCCCACCCTTAGTTCAATCATTTTTAAGTTCCCGTAACTTTTGGTTAAATCACACGGATCTCCCAAGAAACAAACACTGTGGTGTGGTGACGGTAAAATCCTGTACCTTTACATAAAATCAGTGATCTGACAGCCCCTTTCTTTTCCGCTTCTTTTATGAGCCTCCGGGGAAATCCTGAGAACTCCGAAGACGAGGAGCCGGGAAACACACCTGCAACAGCCCTCCTTCGAGAAGAAGAAACGCCAGAAGATATTCACACTGATTCACGAACCTTTGTTCCTCAATCTGTTATTATTAAACAACCTATTCGAAACTATCTTCAGCCTCCACGCCTGTTTATCCGACCTGCGCTCCCACAGAGGCGTATGGAAGACAGCAGAAAGATCATCACAGGAGAAGAGAACAGGGAGTTAGAGAATGAGGCGGAAGGAAGAGAACAGCAGATCAGCATGGGAGAAGAGAACAGGGAGTTAGAGAAAGAGGTGGGTGGAAGAGAGCAGCATATCAGCACGGGAGAAGAAAACAGGGAGTTAGAGAAGGAGGCGGATGGAACACAGCAGAAAGATCATCACAGGAGAAGAGAACAGGGAGTTAGAGAATGAGGCAGGAGGAAGAGAACAGCAGATCAGCGTGGGAGAAGAGAACAGGGAGTTAGAGAAGGAGGTGGTGGAAGGGAACAGCAGATCAGCACAGGAGAAAAAACAGAGTTAAAGAAGGAGGCGGGTGGAAGAGAACAGCAGATCGGCAGAGGAGAAGAGAACAGGGAGTTAGAGAAAGAGGCGGGTGGAAGAGAGCAGCAGATCAGCACAGGAGAAGAGAACAGGGAGTTAGAGAAGGAGGCGGATGGAACACAGCAGAAAGATCATCACAGGAGAAGAGAACAGGGAGTTAGAGAATGAGGCAGGAGGAAGAGAACAGCAGATCAGCGTGGGAGAAGAGAACAGGGAGTTAGAGAAGGAGGTGGTGGAAGGGAACAGCAGATCAGCACAGGAGAAAAAACAGAGTTAAAGAAGGAGGCGGGTGGAAGAGAACAGCAGATCGGCAGAGGAGAAGAGAACAGGGAGTTAGAGAAAGAGGCGGGTGGAAGAGAGCAGCAGATCAGCACAGGAGAAGAGAAGAGAACAGGGAGTTAGAGAAGGAGGTGGGTGGAAGAGAGGAGCAGATTAGCACAGGAGCATAGAACAGGGAGATAAAGAAGGAGGCGGGTGGAAGAGAACAGCAGTTCAGCACAGGAGAAGAGAAGAGGCCAGGGAGTTAAAGAATGAGGTGGGTGGAAGAGAGCAGCAGATTAGCACAGGAGAAGAGAATAGGGAGTTGGAGGAGGCAGCATGGAAGAGAGCAGCAGATCAGCACAGCAAAAGGGAACAGGGAGTTAAAGAAGGAGGCGGGTGGAAGAGAGCGGCAGATCAGCACAGTAGGAGAGAAGAGAACTGGGAGATAGAGACGAAGGGGGGTGGAAGAGAGCAGCAGATCAGCTCGGGAGAAGAGAAGAAAACAGGGCGCTGGAGAAGCAGGTGGGTGGAAGAGAGCAGCATAACAGCACAGCAGAAGAGAACATGGAGTTAAAAAAAGGAGGCGGTGGAAAAGAGCAGCAGATCAGCATAGGAGAAGAGAACAGGGAGTTAAAGAAGGAGGTGGGGTGGAAGAGAGCAGCAGATCAGCACAGGAGAAAAGAACAGGGAGTTAAAAAGGAGGCGGATGGAAGAGAACAGCAGATCGGCACAGGAGAAAAGAACAGGGAGTTAGAGAAGGAGGTGGGGTGAAAGAGAGCAAAAAGATCATCACAGGAGAAGGCAACACGGAGTTAGAGAATGAGGCGGGTGGAAGCTAAGAGCAGATCAGCACAGGAGAATAGAACAGGGAGTTAAAGAAGGTGGCGGGTGGAAGAGAGCAGCAGATCATCACGGGAGAACAGAACAGGGAGCTAAAGTAGGAGGTGGGTGGAAGAGAGTAGCAGATCAGCACAGGAGAAGAGAAGAGAACAGGGAGTTAAAGTAGGAGGTGGGTGGAAGAGAACAGCAGATCAGCACATGAGAAAAGAACAGAGTTAAAGAAGGAGGCGGGGTGGAAGAGAGCACGTGAGGGTGGTAGAGTGAGGGTGTGAGGGCGGTAGAGTGAGGGCGTGAGGGCGGTAGAGTGAGGGTGGTGGAGTGGTAGAGTTAGGGCAGTAGAGTGAGGGCGTGAGGGTGGTAGAGTGGTAGAGTGAGGGTGGTAGAGTGAGGCCGGTAGAGTGAGGGCCTGAGGGCGGTAGAGTGAGGGCAGTAGAGTGAGGGTATGAGGGCAATAGAGTGTTGGAGTGAGGGCGGTAGAGCGGTAGAGTGAGGGGGTAGAGTGGTTGGGGGACGGTGGTGTGCAGGAGCAAGGGGGGGTGGCTTGCGGGAAGGGACATTTGCATGAATTGGGTGGTCGCCATGCAGGGGCCTTTCATCCTTCTGAGGCTGTTTGGGTTGGGTTGCAGTTCGGCGGGCGATGGGAGGACAGGGCGGGAGTCGGGCACGGTCTGTTCCAGAGTGGGACCAAAACAAAATGAGCCTTATTGGCTATGACAATGCTTGTTGGTAGCAAGCAACGATAGTGCTGTTGTGGTGCTGAGTGATGCTGTTGTGGTGCTGAGTGATGCTGTTGAGATGAGTGATGTGGTGGTGTATTAGAGTGATGTGGTGGTGTATTAGAGTGATGTGGTGGTGTCCCAGAGTGACGTGGTGGTGTCCCAGAGTGATATGGTGGTGTCCCAGGGTGGTGTGGTGGTGTCCCAGAGTGATATGGTGGTGTTCCTGAGTGATGTGATGGCGTCTGTGAGTGATGTGGTGGTGTCTGTGAGTGATGTGGTGGTGTCTGTGAGTGATGTGGTGGTTTCTGTAAGTGATGTGGTGGTGCCCCTGAGTGATGTGGTGGTGCCCCTGAGTGATGCCCCAGAGTGATGTGGTGGTATTCCGTGAGTGATGTGGTGGTGTTCCGTGAGTGATGTGGTGGTGTTCCGTGAGTGATGTGGTGGTGTTCCGAGAGTGATATGGTGGTGTCTGTGAGTGATGTGGTGGTGTCCCGTGAGTGATGTGGTGGTGCCCCTGAGTGATGCCCCTGAGTGATGTGGTGGTGTCCCAGAGTGATGTGGTGGTGTCCCATAGTGATGTGGTGGTGTCCCAGAGTGATGTGGTGTCCCAGAGTGATGTGGTGGTGTCCCATAGTGATGTGGTGGTGTCCCAGAGTGATGTGGTGGTGTCCCAGAGTGATGTGGTGGTGTCCTAGAGTGATGTGTTGGTGTCCCAGAGTGATGTGGTGGTGTCCCAGAGTGATGTGGTGATGTCCCAGAGTGATGTGGTGGTGTCCTAGAGTGATATGGTGGTGTCCTAGAGTGATATGGTGGTGTCCCTGAGTGATGTTGTGGTGGTTTGAGGCGTGTAGCAGTGTGTGGCATGCAGCAGTGTGTGGCATGCAGCAGTGTGTGGCGTGCAGCAGTGTGAGTAATGCAGCAGTGTGAGGCGTGCAGGAGTGTTAGGTGTGCAGTAGTGTGAGTTGTGCGGTAGTGTGCAGCATGCAGCAGTGTGAGTAATGCAGCAGTGTGCAGCATGCAGCAGTGTGAGGCGTGCAACAGTGTGAGGCATGCAGCAGTGTGAGGCGTGCAGCTGTGTGAGGCGTGCAGCAGTGTGAGTAATGCAGCAGTGTGCAGCATGCAGCAGTGTGAGGCGTGCAACAGTGTGAGGCATGCAGCAGTGTGAGGCGTGCAGCAGTGTGAGGCATGCAGCAGTGTGAGGCATGCAGCAGTGTGTGGCGTGCAGCAGTGTGTGGCATGCAGCAGTGTGAGGTGTGCAGCAGTGTGAGGCATGCAGCCATGTGAGTCGTGCAGCAGAGTGAGTAAATCAGCAGTGTGCAGCATGCAGCATGCAGCAGTGTGAGGGGTGCATCAGTGTGAGGCGTGCAGCAGTGTGAAGTTTGCAGCAATGTGAGGCGTGCAGCAGTGTGTGGCATGCAGCAGTGTGTGGCGTGCAGCAGTGTGTGGCGTGCAGCAGTGTAAGGCGTGCAGCAGCAGTATGTGGCGTGCAACAGTGTGTGGCGTGCAGCAGGGTGTGGCGTGCAGCAGTGTGAGGCGTGCAGCAGTGTGTGGCGTGCAGCAGTGTGTGGCATGCAGCAGTGTGTGGCGTGCAGCAGTGTGAGGCGTGCAGCAGTGTGTGGTGTGCAGCAGTGTGTGGCGTGCAGCAGTGTGTGGCGTGCAGGAGTGTAAGGCGTGCAGCAGTGTGTGGCGTGCAGCAGTGTGTGGCGTGCAGCAGTGTGAGGCGTGCAGCAGTGTGAGGCGTGCAGCAGTGTGTGTCGTGCAGCAGTGTGAGGCGTGCAGCAGTGTGCGCCGTGCAACAGTGTGCACCGTGCAGCAGTGTATGGTGTGCAGCAGTTTGTGGCATGCAGCAGTGTGTGGCATGCAGCAGTGTGAGGCGTGCAGCAGTGTGAGGCGTGCAGCAGTGTGAGGCGTGCAGCAGTGTTGGCATGCAGCAGTGTGTGGCATGCAGCAGTGTGAGGCGTGCAGCAGTGTGAGGCGTGCAGCAGTGTGAGGCATGCAGCAGTGTGAGGCATGCAGCATGCAGCAATGTGTGGCGTGCAGCAGTGTGTGGCGTGCAGCAGTGTGTGGCATCCAGCAGTGTGAGGCGTGCAGCAGTGTGAGTAATGCAGCAGTGTGCAGTGTGCAGCAGTGTGAGAGGTGCTGCAGTGTGAGGCATGCAGCAGTGTGAGGCGTGCAGCAGTGTGTGGCGTGAAGCAGTGTGTGGCGTGCAGCAGTGTGAGGCGTGCAGCAGTGTGAGGCGTGCAGCATTGTGAGGCGTGCAGCAGTGTGTGGCTTGCAGCAGTGTGTGGATTGCAGCAGTGTGAGGCATGCAGCAGTGTGTGGCATGCAGCAGTGTGTGGTGTGCAGCAGTGTGCGGCGTGCAGCAGTGTGAGGCGTGCAGCAGTGTGTGGCTTGCAGCAGTGTGTGGCGTGCAGCAGTGTGAGGCGTGCAGCAGTGTGAGGTGTGCAGCAGTGTGTGGCATGCAGCAGTGTGTGGCGTGCAGCAGTGTGAGGCATGAACAATAATGCGAGCTAAGAAATGCGGGGAAGCTAGACTAAAACAAAACCCAAAACATCGCCTCATGCCGAAAGCAAATCAGAGTCAGCTCTCGCAAATAGAAATTCCTCTGTTGTCTCTGTGTTTATTTTGGTTGTAAGGCAAGGAAAACCAAGTTTAGGATGGAAGGACTAACGCATTGTCGCATGTACCTATGTGGGCACTAATCAGGAAACACGTTAAAAAATTTAAGTGGTTGTCATGACCAGCGAAGTGAGCAGTCAAAGTCAGCGGAAAAGGACAGAACGAAGCGCCGTTCGGTACTAAAGACTACATGTCCCAGCAGCATCCGAGGAACCTGCAAACCTCGTGAGAAGTTGCGCCGCGTCTAAGTTCAGGAAAAGCGCCAGCGCGCGTTCACACGCACCAAGCCCCGGAGAGGGCAAGATTTAAACGTGCACACGCTCGGAAGAGTATTCCGGGATCCTAAGCCCTGGAGAGGGAAAGACTAAGTGGAGCAGAAGCTCCTTTTGCGTATCCACGCAATCCAAGCCCCGGAGGGGGAGCAATACCCTGACTAAGAGACCTAAAGGCTCAAGACAATATATTGGGCCGAGGCACTACGGTCTTTGGTGTTTCTAACCAAGACTCGCTGTACCCCACGTTGGAAGGTGCCGGGACCGGCATCACTGTGGGGGACGGTTCAAGAACAACAGGCTAGTTGTTCATGGTTCGAGTGGCATTGTCGGCCACTGCTTAGCACGGTGCCCTCCGTTGGGGAGTGTCAGGACGGCTCTCATGCGGAGGACGGTTGAGAGTACAACCAAAGGGGTACATGAGTGGAGTAACTCATAGACTTACGTTTTCTGGTGTCTACTCTGCTTAATAATCATAAAGCCTAAATCAAACTCCCATACGGTCTGTAGTTGCATTCTTTATGTACTACATAACATGTGTATTTTGTAAAGCGCACGTTCACCCAGCGGTTTCTTGGCGCTGAATAACAGATGTTTATTGTTACCCAACTCAATGGTACTCATTTTATCGACCTCAGATGGATGAAAGGCTGAGTGGACCCGCCGGGATTTGAACCTGTGACCATGAGGTCGAACACAGGTCCCTGCAGTGGACGCATTAGTCCACTGAGCCACCAGACTAACGCAAAGGGTTATCCGGTCACTAACCATCCAATCCTGAAAGATGAAGCGGGCGGCCATGAAGAGGCGGTGCGCTGATTAAGGGAAAGGAAACACCAACACTTGCATGCAGAGCTTATAATGGGAGAAGTTTGTATGCCACAAGTAATCATGGTGATCCATGGGGGTGAACAAATAACAACAAGCTCTTGGCATTGCTGTGGCGAGGGGCGAGCGGAGCGGGAGCGCATTCCTTTGAAGTCTGATGCGGGGGA
Source organism: Lissotriton vulgaris (assembly GCF_964263255.1). Taxonomy (NCBI): domain Eukaryota; kingdom Metazoa; phylum Chordata; class Amphibia; order Caudata; family Salamandridae; genus Lissotriton; species Lissotriton vulgaris. The sequence continues at coordinate 733,310,776 of NC_141687.1, forward strand.
GCAGATTCTTTGAAGTCTGATGGAGGCACAGAGAAATGGTGGTGTTATGTGGTGGTGTGACGTGGCTGGGTTGTGCATGCGCATAGCTCACATGATTTGTGCGCGATCCGCAAATTTGGTAGAGTTTTTGAAGCGCTTACTATAATTCTCGCCTATCTATCCCTGCGGTATAGAATAGTCGAGACCTAAAAAGGACCCAAAGCATCAATCAGGTCGGGAGCGCCAGGACGTGCGGGAGGATCCCGACAGTCTGTAAAACCTATGTTTTTTTCAGTGAATATATACATACATCAAAACAAATCAACAAATCCAATCTGAGTCTTCAGAATAACAGATGCTCACTATTTCTAAGGTAAGTGGAGCAAAATGTGTAAACTTGACAAAGGCTTTGTAGCTGAAACGCATTGTTTTGCACAATAAATGTTTGTGATTTCATTTGGTGTGCTGCATCTGTTATTCTGAAGACTCGGATTGGATTTGTTGTGGTAATTGATGGCTGTTGCTGCCATGGCTGGCACCGGCACCGCAAGGCGAGTTACGGCATTCTAACAGCTTACGTTCTCTAATATGTATATTATATATATATGCCTCTGGGTAGGCCGAAACGTTATGCTGGCAGGCTGCGCTAACATCGAATAAAACAACTAATTGCTCACCTGCATCTCTGGGTAAGCTCTCGCTTCTTTCTCCGTGTAGCCCCGATCACGAGGGGTTTGGTGAATTGAAACGAGTCTTGTGGCATATATATATAAATAAATATATATATATATATATATATATATATATATATATATATATATATATATATATATATATATAAATATATGTATGACACAGTAATTATGTGAATCATTAGGAAACTGTATCTTGTAATGGATTATCTTTATTCTGTCGCAATAACCCTTTATTGAGGAACCGCTGAACCAGAGTGGGTTGGATTATTTCGCCGGGATTTTGGCCAAGAGACTTTGATATATATATATATATATATATATATATATATTCACTGCAAAACCAAAGGGTACAGGGATGTTATAGTTAGGAACTAGAATTTTAAAAACCGTAGAAATTCACTGAAGAAACCAGAAGTAACAGGGACATTACAGTTGGGCTCAGATTTCACTTGTACAAAACCACTGAAATTCAGCATTCATAGTTACCTGAGCAAACAATAACTTACACCCTCGCAATGCACTGCTTAGGACCTCACATATTACATCACCCATGACATGGATCAGTGACATCACATATGACATCACTGATGACATCTCAAATGACATCACTGACAAGACAGAACCACTCACACACATGCATCTAGAAACTGGTGTTCAGCAATGATCTGTCGCACTTGGCGGTGTGCATTGTTCTTGTGGTGCTGTATGGGGTGAGACCGGTCAAGGCTGGGGTCGATAGTGAGGTTTAGATCACATCCCCCTGTGATGTGGGTGGAGCCAATATTCATAACTATTCCCTATAGATTCTTTAAAAAATCGGTGTCGTCGACATTGGGGCCATAGCAGTTAGCCAACATGACAGACTGGGATGACAGCATGCCCCACATTGTGCTGTAGCAACCTTGCAAATCATGCAAGGATCCCTCCACAACATAGGGAGTATCTTTATGAACTATAATAGCCATTCCTCTTGAATAGGCGGAGTAGGAAGAGAAACACCTATATGAAGCCTGTTGTGTTGTGAATGCAGGGGTGGAAGTGGGAGCAGTGTTGTCTCTTGTAACATAGCTACATGTATATTGTGCCTGTCAGCTACAACGGCTTCCCCAATGTGCCGTAGACAATCCTCCATCCCACTACATCCCAAACAGGTAAGTACTGCCCCAATTTCAAACAACAAATCCAATGGTATGCTAAACCAAACCCCATAGGGGGTTGCAGAAGTTAGAGAAGGAACAGAAAAAATCAAGGGACGGTCAGGGTAGGTAATTATCAGAGGAAGGAGTCCATGTCCACTGGTCGATAGGGGAAAGAATAAGCTAACAGTAGAAAAATAGCAAAAAAAGAAAAGAAAGAATATGTCCCTGGTTTGTGACAGGGGTATCCTTTCAGGGGTATCGCTAAGGGGAGAGACTGTTCCTCCCCAATTGAACGGGGACATCCGGGACGAATGTATGACGTTACAACACATACATTTATAACGCATGCCTTTACAACACAGTATTTACATCTCAACATTCCTTACAACTCATACATTTACATTGCATGACATTACAACGCATTCCATTACATCGCATTATACCTTTACAACACATACCATTACATTGCATTTAAGGTAAGTGTTGGATCGGGTAGGGGTAAAAATTACTAGTCTAACTCCAGGGGGTGTAACAGTAGGGTAAGTTGTGGATAGTGTAGGGGTAAATCTTACTATTCTAACTCCAGGGGGTGCAACAGTAGGGTAAGTGTTGGATAGTGTAGGGGTACTATGCATTGTAATGGTATGCGTTGTAATGATATGCAATGTAATGGTTGCGTTGTAAAGCATGTTGCGATGTAATGACTGTGTTGCAAATGTAGTGCGATGTGATGACTGCGTTATAAAGGTTGTTTCCCATCCGGAATCTTGTGTACTTTCACTAATACTGTCAATATGTCTACTGATGCTCTTGCGTTGCGCATCTTCACGTTTCTGGTGAAGCTCAGGGAGCAGCAGAAGGTAGGCTTTGTGGTCCTGGGAGCCTCCCTCTGGCCCAGCAGGAAACCAACCAAACAGCTATTTCGGTGTGTTGGTATGTATGGTCCAAAGGAATGTCATTACTCCACTGAATGACAGGATCAGCTAGTCCAGTTCTGAAACAGGGGAGGTTGATCTGCTCTCAGGCGATGTGCATCCCACAGGGGGGCCATCCTCGAGGCAAATGCTTGAGAAATTCCATTACTTGCTGCAGGGAAGTGGAAAAGTGCTGCTTCCCCTGATGTGTGATTCTGAGTCTGGCTGGCTAGAGCATTGCATAGGTGATGTTAGCCTGCTGCAATTTTTACTTGGCCGGGAGGAACTTTTTCCGGGCTTCTTGGACCCTTGCCTCTAAGTCTTTAATTTTCTCAGCAGGGACCCTCAGTATGTAGTCCGTTTTGCACATCTGGTCTCTTCTTTGGGAAGTGGAGTCCTCCAATTCTGATATTCTGTGCTCTTCCCCACCTATCCTACCATTGTGTTTTTCTAGCTTTTGGGTTATGAAGTCCATGCGGGTGCACATGGAATAAATTTTGGATCCTATTGATGTGAGGCTGCGTTTCATTGTTAGCAGAAGGGCGTTCATGTCTTTATCCCTAGCCTGCTGAGTGTTCTTCGTCCCCTCTGCCATGGCCACGGCGTGTTCTTGACTCTGGCTATGTGCTGATTTACGGTGTTCAAAAGGCAGTTTCAACTGCCTTCCTTCAGCTTTGCCCATCCCAGTGAGTCGCAGTGTCCTCACCCTGTTAGCCCCGCAGCTCAAATAGTGGCGTGGTATTGTTGCCCCTAGTCAGCTTCTGGTGTAGTGCTCAGCACACGTCCTGTCAATTCCAGCAGGTCTGTTTTGTCTCCAGCTAGATGGGGTCGCACCCAGGTTGTCTTCAGTGCAGTTACTCAGGCAGGGATTCAATTGATCCTGTAGTATTGTACAACAGGCCTGGTCAGCAGCTTAACAGCAAGGTCCTTGCAGGGGATTTGCTGATTTTCTGTGTTCCACCCCTTTTTTTTTACTCCTCTCTTTATTTGGGGTTTGAGTGTACTGAAAATGTGTTTATCTCCTGTGCCTGTATTTCCTCTTTGGGCCTTGTGCGGTGTCCCTGCTTCTGCCTTTATAGCAATCTCTCTGTGAGTGTTCCACCACGGGATCACAGCTGCATTTTGTCCAACGTTCGTCCTGGGAAATCTAAAATGGCGTCTTCACCAGGGTTTCTGTGGGGGCCTTGCGTTAGACTGCGTGGTGCCAGCTGCACAGCTGTGCTTCTCTCTTTCCCTCTGCTGATCTGCCACCCCTTGGAGTTAATGTCTTGCGGGGGTCCCCTTTGGCCTTTGGCCCCTTCTAGGTGTCAGTGGAGGTCCGCACTTCTCCTAGCAGGCCCTCCCGCTCACGGAGTTAACTGCGCCTGCCCTCCTAGACCCAGGCCGTCTCCATATTTCTCGATGGGCGGGGGGCCTGCTGCAGCCAGCTTCCAGGGGATCGTGGCAGTATTGCTCCAGTGGCTCTCTCCCTTCTTTTGCCGCCTTCACGGTCGTGGCATGTCAGTTGCAGTGCAGGTGAGGCGTGTCCTCCATCTCACCATCCTCAGCTTTTTGACCAACTCCGGAGCCCCATTTCAGCTCCACAGGCCTCACCACCATCACGATCAACTGTTGCCCAGCCAGTCAGCACGGGTCAATTGAATCCTCCGCCTGCCACAGTATGTCAAAAAACTATGCCTGTAATTTTTGTTACAGTCTTTTAAGGCTCTGGGGCCAGGATTCTGCTGTTTTGTCGTCCTAGATTGCAGGAGGTCCACACAAGTGCGGCCATCTTGCAGGCCTGCCCTCTAGCACCCCATGAAAATTCATATGTTGACTTGTGTATATTGGATTTTCGTTGGTCGTTTTATTCGGATAAATATTGGCTCTTTCTCTAAATTGGTGTGTAGTACATTTGTGGTTTTTCACTGTTACTGTGTGTGTGTGTGTGTGTGTGTGTGTACAAATACTTTACACATTTCCTCAGAAGATAAGCCTGACAGGGTGAAAAACACTGCCAACTAGAGACCCTATTTCTAGCAGCAGCAATTAATCATTTCATCAATTCCATGGGAAATTTGTCACAAATATTTCCTTACGTAATACAGCTTATTATTATTATTATTATTATTATTATTATTATTATTATTATTATTAATATTAGTGCGTCTTATCAAGCGGTAGCTACCCCATAGGGTTTCTTGGCGCTACATCATGTAGGATGAATCTGCCCCCATGTTTGAACAACCAGGTCCTGAGGTTTTTCTAGAACACACTGAGAGAGGTACAGCTTCTCTGTGGTCATTCTTAAGAGCTTTCAATTACAGAAGCCAACTGTTCACTCCCCTTTGCCCACATGGGACCTTTCTAGTGTTCATAAAGTTTTGCAGAAAGCTTCCTTGAAGAATTTCTTGATTGGCTATTGGCTAATCCCCTTTTTTAGGTCTCGGCATCGAGACCTATTGCCGCCGAGTTGCTCCTCAAGGGAGATAGAGCGGTGCACGAGCGGACCAGGCTCTGTGGACGCGCTTTCCAGGCAAGCCGAAGACACACGCATACTACACACACGCGCAGACACACACACATGCAGACACACACACACTCACACACGCGCAGACACACACGTGCCAAGCCCCACTTACCGCATCAGCGGCCTGAGCCGCCACTCCTCACTTCTGCTGCCACCGGTCCTCTTGGCCATCCACTCCATGGGCGCGGGCTTCTCGCAAAGACTGAAGTCCCGCCCCACGACAGTCGTGAGCGTGCACATCCCGAAACCGGAAGTTCGGGAGCATGCACGCTCACGGCTTGTTTGTGCTCAAAGTACTCCTATGGGCAGGCATGGTGCGTTTGCTCCAGCGGCTCTCTTCCCTGCCGTGCGGTGCCGGTGGAGTTAGGGAGGTCGCACAGAGAGGTTTATCTTGACCCTTCCTTCTCTCCTGGGTGTTCCTGGCGCTGGTGTGTTCAATGCCGTCCCCATCTTTATGCCTTGCTGCCTTTGGTGCTCCGGGGCCGGCGTACAGGTGAGCGGGGGAGGCCTCCTCTGCTTGCAGTGCGGCAGGTCCATGTATTTTTTTGTTGCTCCGGTGTTCTTGTGGCCGTGCTTGCCCCCAGCTGGCTTAGGGGCGTGTCCTTGTGGGCAGGAATGGCGTGTGTCCTCGGCTGCTGCATTAGGTTGTAAACGAGGGCGTGTCTGTAAGGTGGGGAGGCTGTGAGGGTCTCTTCCGGCGTTCTGGCTCCCTGTGACCTCTGAAATGCGGCTGTGTTGGGTCAGTGTTTCCTGCTGTATGCCTACCACGTCGAAGGGTGTCTGGGGCTCTGTGGCGTTCTGCCACGGGTCGTCATGCTGCTTTCCTCTGGCGCCATTTTCCCTGTATTCCGGCCCGCCTGTTTGCAGCGGGGCAGTCTGTGGAGGTATGTTTTACATCCAACGGGTTGCTGTGCACGTGGGTGGACGCAGTGGAGGGTTTTGATGCCTGCCCCATGTTGCCGTGTAATGACATTACTAGTGTGCATTATGAAATTGCAAGCATGCCTTATGGGCAGTGATGAAATTACGTGCATGCCCTATGATGACATTACGTGCGTGCATCATGGTGTCTGTAGTAATTCCATGTGCGCATTGTATGATGCAGTTACAAGTGTGCAATTGGCCACTGATGAGATTGCGGTGTACATACTGTACAGGGATGACATTACGGGATCTTCGCCTGTTGTCACTGACGGCCCGCCGTGACTTTACAGCAACCAGTAATGATTACTGTGCTTGTGTGTCACTCATGTTACCCCTTTGTCCATCTTGCTTCACGGGGTCCTTCTTCACCCTCTGGTTGCTTTCTGGGGCAGCCGTTCTACCTGTGTCTACGGGGTGTCCGTCTGTTTGACGGCTACTGTTTGTTCTTTGCCTTTGACCCCACAGTTCTGCCCTTTTCACATTTATCAGTTGTTTAATTAATGCCCAGCTGGTAGTATGCTGTGCTTCCCTCCGCTGGGGAGTGCTTTCACTCCGACCGGTGTATACTTCACTTTTTCAGCGGTCCACTTTGCACATGGCTGCTTTATCGGAGGTTGCAAGCATTGGTCACAGTTGCTTACGCTTCTCGCTTTTCCTCGCTGTCTGGGCGCTTGCATGTTGGGCTCTGATGTGGCCGCTTTCAGCCTCCATGTTTATGGGTGTCAGTCTGGAGGGCTGTGTGCCCGGTATTTCCTGCACGCCCGCCTGTTGCTGTGCTTCGGTTTTTTTCCTGCTGCCACTTCCTCTGTTGTCTGTTTTATTTTTCCTTTGTGGCCTTTGCACATGGTTTCTGGATCTCTGGTTGTTGTTTTTACTGGGTTTGTGGGGGGTCCGCCTCCGCGTCCCTGGGCTTGTGTGCTGGGAGGCTGCATCTTGAGGACCTGGTTGCCTGACGGTCTCTGTTCCTGGCTCGTCTCCATTGTGGCCTCCGTGTGTGTGGGTATGAGTGGTGGCCTACGTGCCTGGTTCCCTCTCTGGCCGCCTCTTTGCTGGGCTGCGGGGTTTGGCTTGTGTTGTCCTCTTCGTTTTTAGGTCGAGGTAATATCCGGTCTGCCGAAGGCAGAACCGGAAGTACAGAGATTTAATGTTTCTTAGTGTGGACTATTTGTCCCGCCTCTGTTTTTGCCTCTCTCCCATTGGCTGGCTTCCTAAACGGAGGCCATCCATTGGAGGAGAGAGCTGTCCCTCCGAATAGGCTCCGTCCTTTTCGGATTTAGAGGTGTGTTCGGTGTTCTTCTTTCCACTTTTAGGCCACGCCCATTCTGAGAACACCGAACACGCCCCCAATCTGAAAAATTCCGGAAGCTTGATGCCGCCATTTTGCTGCTGGTAAGGTTGAGAAATGCTGCTCTCGCTCGCTTTCCTCGTTCCCGCCGTCTTTTTTGCCCGCCCCCTCCCGCTGTCCGTGTCCCGCCCGCACAGGATCTCAGCGTCGCAGCTGGTATCTACCTTCCCGCCCCCTCCCGCTGTCCGTGTCCCGCCCGGTTCCCGCCGTCTTTTTTCCCGCCCCCTCCCGCTGTCCGTGTCCCGCCCGCACAGGATCTCAGCGTCACAGCTGGTATCTACCTTCCCACCCCCTCCCGCTGTCCGTGTCCCGCCCGGTTCCGACAGTGCTCTTGGCCCCGAGGGCTGGGGCGCGCAGGAGGAGTTCACTGAGGAGAACGGGGAGCCGCTTCGGAGAGCGCTCTTCTCACTCCGGTGGACTCCAGTCTGTAACCTGTGGACCGCTCGCGCCACCTCCTCTTTGCCAGCTCTGTCCCGGCTGGAGCTTCCCGCACGCCCCTTGCCTCTGTTCCAGCCCAAGTGTGCGGCTTCCCTGCCGGGGTCTGTGCGTGGGCTGCAGGCAGTGAGAGGGGAGCATGGAGTGGCTGTGCTGACCAGCATCATGGAATTTGGCAACCCCTTGGCTCTATCCTGCCTGACATCGGGAAGCTGCCCCCCAACGCATCTGAGCCGACACTCATCAGGTATGCGGGTCAGGATTAAAATATCTTTTTTGACTTGACTACCCAAGTGAGCGCGTTTCTCCAGACGAGCTTGTTAATGAAAAGATGCCTGTTATTTATACCAGTTTACATTGTCTATATTCGACCGCACGCGTTGAAAATTAGTGTATTTAATCTATCCACACGAGCGTACGCGGGTGCATTTATATGGTTTTCGATACCGACTCATTTCATTTATATCGTACCTCGCGCTGGTATAATTAGGACTTGTTATTCTCCTATACACCTCTGTACATCCGTATGATATACTGCTCTTCTTTTGTTGTTGACAGCCTCGAGCGTGTGCCCTATTCAGTGTCGGTCCTGGCAGCAGGATATTTTAATTGACGGGTTAAAGGTAATCGCAATTGTGGCCTCTCCTTGAAGTCGTTGATATGGGAGACCGGGGACCACCTGGGCCCAGAAACCAAATAAATGGTGTAGAGATGTGCGCTGCCTCCTATTACTATTCTGACGTGTAGGGCCCCTAGCTTTCCCCTAAATCTCTGCTAGCTAGGGTGGACGAAAAACCGTGTTTCGGGGAGTTTGGGAGACAGACCTATGACATAATCCTCCACCCCCCGGCAGCTCCTATGGACCGCTTGTTGAGGCTAAGGGTATAAATACGACTTTTTGCCGCCGAAAATAATAAGTGCACCATCTGCCCCCCGTTTGTATAAGAAGCCTCATGTTTCTAGGCACACCTGAATTTCAGATGGCAGTCCCATGTGCTCTTTTGCTTTACAGAGTAGAACACTAACGTTTCTGGGCTCCATCACAGGCAACCTGTATATACTACTACTCCGCTGGGTTATACCCATACATTAGGGCTGCGGTTTCGCAACCCTGCAATGTAACAACTATTAAGCCCAGGTAAGTGCTTTCTGCCAGCGATCGTTGGCCCTTTTGTTAGTCGAATGCAAGGGGCCTCATAAGTAGATATGCAGGATCTGAGTTCATCCATTATTTTATAGGTGTGCTGTACAAAATACGTTGATGTGCAATTCTCGATTGCACTAACTGCAAGCATCTCCTCCTACACAAAGCTTTCTATTCGAATCCTGTGCCAGAGTATCAGGAACATTGTGATAGATCCCCTTAATCCTCCACCAAAAAACTTTCAGTTTGGAATTTTAGGTAGGTAACATATCGGGTAGTCCAATCCTGTGTACATGCTCAGCTGAATAAGTGGGTAATGAATTATATGGCCCTGTAGGTCTCTGGGTTATCAGGTCCTGATAGATTGTGATATCTTTGGAGGTGGCCCTTTGTTGTTTGTTGTTACGTACACCTTTGACACGCTGCTTCTTATTTATTTGTTTTCTTTCCCCTTAAAGCGTCAAGTTTCTATGGTTCCTTGCTGTCTTGTACTTTCTGATATTTTCATGGATTATTGTTATTAATAAGTCTGAAGCCCACTAACAGATGACCATGTTAATCCAATTAGGAAACTCTATAACATGTGAATTGCATATGAATTGTTCAAGTGAGATTATGAATTTGTGAAACTGATTATGTAAATGTTTTTTCTTATTAATTGTTTCAGAGTTGTGCTGCTGCCCCCCTCCCTTCCCTATTGTGCCCTGATGAAGGTGTGGCCCAAGTCCAGGCCAAACTCCGAAACACGCGTTGGCGCTTGAAGATTGTCCCATAACTGTTTCATCTGGTCTCAACTGTGTATGAGACCCCGTGGGACCTGAGTCATCTACATCAGTTTGCAATCTGACTGTGTTGTGAGCAGGATGAATTAATTTTGTTGACGTATGTGTGTTTTAGTAGGTTTGACTGAAGGGATGTGTGAGACGTGGGTTGAATGAGCTGATTATTTATTAGGTAGATGTAAGAATTTCCCAACCTGATGTTTGAATTGATAATGTAAAAAACAAAATAAAAATGAAACTTTTTTTCTAATCGTGGGCCTTTTGATGTTATGATATTGGTTTTTCTAGTGAGCTTTTGACTGATTGCATACGTTTGGGACTCTATATGAGCCTATATATTTATCATATATAGGCAGTAGTCCTGTTCGTTGGTTGTGTCTTTGATTCCCCTGCCCTTCTGCCTAGCATCAGTTTCTTCAGGGGTCCCCTGTGTTTAATTAATCAAAGCTAAACCCCTCTTCATTTTTCACAAAGAAGGTCCTTCTCTTGCTTCTGAACCTTAAGGCGCGCCCATCCTATTTGCTTTTAAATATGTTTTTTCAATGTTGACTAATAACCCCTTTGAGCCCGTGGCATCTTGTGACCTTAAATCGATGTGTTCTAAGCCTGAATTTTTCTTGGCAGTTATGCAAAAAGAGGACAAGCAAGCTGCATGTGATATAACTTCCGCTGCCCTTGGAATTTAAGTGAATTGACGCCCATGAAATCATCTGCAACATAATGAGCCGTTTAAAAAAAAATGTTTCTAGCTCAAACGGATTAAAAGATGTTAAAAATGCAGCAACATTTGCTTGTGTAAAGTGCAAATTGTTCTTTGAGATGGAGGAAAAGTCACTTTCCAGTAGGCAAATGCTGTACTTCAGTGTTAAATTGGTACTAATGAGCGGAAAAAGTCGCAGTGATAACTGGAAGACAGCTGAGCTGTATTCTTTTCAAGTGCGACGGGAAACGAGGAGGGGGGAGAAAAGGAGCGTGTTTGATTATTGTTTTTATCCACTCAGTTCAGATGGTGGACTATTTCAAATAACCTTATGCTCGGCGCCGGGTGGTGTTCCATTTCCCAGTATCCCTAGTCAGGGCATAGAAGAATGACCTTTCTTCTTACTTGCCACGGTACTTTCCTGCCCATGCCTACTTCCACTGGTTAAGCAGTGCACCTATCAGTCCATTCTGATCTGTGCCCCTGCATATGTTTGCCCCTGGCTGGTGTGCCCTGTGCTACATGCTTCTGCCTGGCGCCTCTGCCACCATGCTACAGTACACCCACCTATGTCCCAAATTCACTGTGTTACCATGGCACTGCCCATCCTCTATGTCTCCTATACCCTGTATGCCACCATGGCCCTACACTCTCTTGCTTCTTCATAGGCCTTCACTACACCTTATTTGATCAATGTTTCCTCTGTGCCACCTTGACAGAGCGCTTGCTGCCTGCTGTCCCTTTGCAACACTGCCCAGCCTCGCTGCCTGCCACATGCCACCTGTCCACTTTGTCACCATGCTCCTCCCTGCCCTTATTCCCCCGTGCCACCAAGCACACCCTGCTCCTGACAATTTTCTCCTGCCATTTCATCATGCCGTTTCATCCAGACCCGCAGACCATGTCCCCCCATGCAGCAGTCTGCCTCTTTTTGCCCTCTGTGCCACCGCTGGTAGTCTCTGCCACTCGCCCTGTGCCACCGTGCTTCTGCCAAACTCCTTACCTCTGATCCCACTGTGCCAGCTGGACACTGCCCACCCTCTCTGACACCCTCCCTCCTATGCTAGTCCCCTTCTACTCTCCTAGCAGAAGGGCACCGCCCACCTCCTGACATCGGCGTCTCATATGCTGGCATGGAGGTTACCCTGGCTGCACCCGGCTGGCTGGCAGTGCCATGCTCTCTGCGTCGATGTGTGCGTCGTCCTGCAGACAAGAGGTTTCCCAAATCTGCTTTACAAGTCTGGTCTGCTGTGTTAATTTTATCACTGCAGGGTGGCCAGGCGATTAGCCGGGGCAGTCCGGGTTTTTAACCTTGGATGTTTTATGTAATTATAGGCTACAAATGTCTGTGTTTTCAAAGAAAATTCACTAAGCACGTGGAGAGGATTATCTTGTGGGTTTATCTAGCCCCTTGTAAGAGAGTAATTTATGTAACGCAGATCACGCTGCTCACAAACTTGCATTTTACGCCCCCTTAGACTTAGCCTCCCTGTTGCATATGTTCCATGGTTGCGAGTGCATTGGCACCACTCATGTTCCTTTCCGCATTCGACGTAAAGCACTTTTGTGAAAGCGCTACACAAATAACAGATTTTTATTTTAATAAAAACAAAAGGTGCGGTGTGCAACACCTGCTTGTTTTATGGTCATGGGAAGCAGGTGCTCTATGTGTGTGGGGGACTCTGTGTGTGTGTGTCTGTGTGTGGGGGGTAGCTCTGTGTGTGTGTGTGGCTGTGTGTGTGGCTCTGTGTGTGTCTGTGTGTGTGTGGGGGGGCTCTGTGTGCGGGGCTCTGTCTGTCTGTGTGTACGGGGCTCTGTCTGTCTGTGTGTGCGTAGCTGTCTGTGTGTGCGTGGCTCTGTCTGTCTGTCTGTGTGCGTGGCTCTGTCTGTCTGTCTGTGTGCATGGCTCTGTCTGTCTGTGTTTGTGCGTGGCTCTGTCTGTCTGTGTGTGTGCGTGGCTCTGTCTGTGTGTGTGCATGGCTCTGTCTGTGTGTGTGCGTGGCCCTGTCTGTCTGTGTGTGTGTGCGCGGCTCTGTGTGTGCTCTGTGTCCGCGAATACTCTCTAATGCTCACCTATTGCCATTGTAAAAGACAATACCATTTATTTATGTTTAAAAAAAAAAGAAAAAAATGTCATGAGCAATGCCAATAGCTCTACCTTTAATAATGCCAAGACCATTGCATTGTAAATGCTTGTTCTGGTAGCATCTGCACGGAGATTGGGGGAGTTAAGAGCCCTGACTATTTCACATCCTTATCTCATTTTTTTTCCGGGTTGAGTAGTTCTTCGGGTAGACCCCAAATTTGTTCCTTAAATCTCTACCTCCTTTTATTTATTCCAAAAAGTAGTCTTGCCAGTATTACAGGATAAATCAGTGTCTAATGTCCCATTGTTTCTGGATGTCAAAAGAGCGCTTTTTATTTATTTAGATCATACAAAACCCAGTTGAAATTCTAATTCTTTTTTGTGGCTCGTGATTCGGTAGCTAAGGGTAGAGGAGTGTCCAAAACTACACTGAGCAGATGGATTCAGCAGGCTATAATCCAGGAATATTCTACTAAAGGTGTCTTTCTCCAGGTTCTATTCAAGGCCGCTTAACCAGCACAGTCCCAACCATTTGGGCGGAGGCACGAGGTGTTCCTTTAATAGAGATATGTAGAGCAGCTACATGGTCTTTTTTTATTACTTTCATTAAACATTACGCCTTGATTTGTCTCATTCTATACAGGATAATTTTGGTTTAGCTGTACTATCTTCAGTAATGAAGCATTTGTTGAGAATAATAAAGACAATCTGCATTTAAATGGTGGTGCAAGTGTTGCTAGTGAAAACCTCATTGGTTAGAACTGGGACGAGGAGGGCTCCATGAGGAGATAATGAATCCTTTACTTAACAGTCATCTTCATAACCCTGATTAGGATTTGTAGGAAATCGGGGTACTGTTTGAATGGGATGAAACTCTACTCCAGCAGCAATGAAAATTCTTGTAAGGGTAAAACACAAGCAAACCCCCAAATTAACCTGTGCTTAATCCCCGGGTAGCTAGGCAAGAAAGCAGTCACGCTTAACTTAGAGGTAATGTGTAAAGTATTTATGCAGCACACAAACAACAATAAAGGGAAAACAGATCACAAAAAAAATCTCACACCAATTAAGATAAATAGAGTGTAATTTGATAAATCATTGGACACCAAAACAACAAAAATCCAATTATTAGAACCGGAGATATAATGTTGTAAAGGATTAGGTAAAAATAGTGCTTAACAGCACAAAGCGTCAACTGTGGTTATCTGGGTGTGCCAGACTGGGACAAAGTCAGAAGTAAAGGCTGACCGCAATGGAGCACAGACCAGATACATGGATCACGTCAGGCCGCTGAACAAAGTACCTTAAATCCTGGTTGCAGAGCATTGCGATATCCCGGGTTGAGAATGTGTCGCACAGTGGCAGTTCCAATGAGCTGCGGACTGTGATGCAAGATACTGTGTTGAGGATGCGTCATGCAGGGGTGACTCTGGGGAGTTGTGGGGCTGTTATGCTAGGTCCTACTTCAAGAATGCGTTGCGCAGGGATGGTTCTGAAGAGTTGTTCGGCTGCGATGCGAGGCCTTGTGTCGAAAAGATGTCGAGCAGTGGTTGTTCCAAAGAACTGCAGGGTCCTGCATCGGGGATGCATAATGCATCGTCAGTTCCACCCAAAATACCACAGATGGGCTGACAGAACACCTTCAGGCCCACTTCCAATTGACCCAGACTTGGTAAGCACCACTTGGGGGCAATGACTCACATCAGGGAGAGTCTAGGTGCAGAGTTCAAGGTGGTTGGAGTCTTTTCTGGCCCTGGGGCACTGATCAGGAGGGCAGCCAACTAGCCCTAGGAAGTACTCTGATGTTCCTGGGTTCAAGATGCAGGTCCAGTTTTCCTCACTCAGGCAACAGGGCAGCAGAGTGGCAATCCTTCTTGCAGCAGAGGAGCACAGCAATCCTTCTTCTGTGTCTTCCACAGGTCCAGATGTGCACTGAAGAGTTGGATCTCAGGGTCCACTATTCATCCTTCATGTCAGCTTTGAAGTAAGAGAAGTTTCTAGAGGGTTCCACCCAAGAGGTATTTGGAATTTCCTCCCTCTCTGCCCTGGCCCCAGCTTGGCTGGTGGCACAAAAGAGTAGTGTGAAGCCCTTTGTGAGTGTGGTGAGGCAGAGTCTTTGTGATGCGTTTTAAATTTAAATTCTTTAGACACCAGAATCAATATTGCTTCCTGCTCCCAGCTGAATGTCATTACTTATTAAATGAAATAAGGTAACCCAATGTTATCTTATGGGAGAGGTAGGCCTTCCAGGAGTGAAAAACAAATGTAAGAGTTTTTCACTACCAGGACATGTAAACGTTAAAAGTACATATCCAAGTTTTTGAATACACAGTACCCTGCCCGATGGGCTGTTTAGGGCCTACCCTAGGGGAGACTTATATGTATATGTATGTTGTATCGACCACGTTGTTACCACGCTGTGCCTTTACAACGCAAGTCGTTACAACGACTTGCGCTAGATGATGCTCTAGACTAAGGAATAGTATGATTTACTATTCCAACACCTTCCCTAGTGTTGCACAAACTGGAGTTGGAATAGTAAATCATACTATTCCTAAGCCCAGCGTGCCATCTAGCGCAAGTCGTTGTAACGACTTGCGTTGTGAAGTCACTGCGTGGTAATAATGCATTGTGATGGTATTGTGATGTAAAAACCGCATAGTAAAAGTTTATATAGTCCTAAAAGCCAATAAAAACTTATTCAGAAAACCAGAGGGTGAAGTCAAAAAGTTTGGGGGATGACCTGAAGAGAGGGCCAAGTCACACCAGTTTATTTACCTCCCTCCCGTCGTTGCACCTGCATTGATCATTGATTTTTTGGCTTCTTACTGCGACTGGAGGAGGGTTATGAGAGGGACATTTTACAATCTATTTGTGGTATGTTTAAAAAAAAAAGCCTGTGTATGAACTGTCGGTGAGGTGGGACTTATTTTTTGTTAGAACTGACACAAGGAGGATTCCTAGAATGAAGATTACGGGTAAGTAAATGATTCATGAGCCTCTGTTAAATTATTTAGCAGTTCGTCAGAAGCAGAGTTAATGCTTTGTTTTCTAAAAATGCTGCATATGCACTGTTTAGTGTGCAGGAACAGAGCAGCACCTGAGCCTGCCCTGCTGCTGGTGCAAGTACCAGTGCACCCCTTGGCCAGGGAGAAGTTCCGGTACTCAAGATGAGAAAGTTCAGAAAGTGATGGTACTGTGAGTGCCATGCATTATAAATATTGTAAAAATGACTCTTTTTCATTACAAAGACTAATAATTCTGTACGTCTGCAACATTGACCAGCTATGGAAAACAGCTGCGGCCTCTGCAGGTAAGAGCGGTGGGGCAGCCTGGGGGAGGATCTCGAGAGACGACCACCAGGGAAAATGAAATAAATATTTAATTTCTTATTGTGGAAGGGAAAATTAAATAAATCACTAATTTTCCCTCGTGGTCGTTTTTTGAAATCCGCCCCAGCCGGCTCCACCGCTCTTACTTACAGCAGCCGCGACTGATGGAAACACTTGTAATGTCAAAATCCCCTTGTAACGTGTCACCAGTGATTCGCATACACTGCAACATTTTTAACCTGGAAAGAGAGATTTTAAAAAACAAATCGGAGGAAATTATTTTCTCCATTCTCTTACAATGAAAATGAGGAGATTTTAGGTAGGAGCCGGCTAAAATTAAGCCACATATACCAGAAACAGATATCATTAGAGTGATCCCTGTACAACATGTCTCGCAAATTCGTGAAGCATTACATATTGTAAAGGAAAATTAAACAGCAACTGGTCTTCAAAAAACAAGCCCTTTTTGTACCAACGAAAAGTAACTTTTGGGGGCAGGGTGACAGAAAATAACACGGTTTAATCTCTAATGCAATATTTGCGTTAGTCACACAGTCATCTGATACAGTGAACAAACTCCCAGAACAACAAAGGTTAAATTTCACAGAGCTCTGATGCCAATGTACGATAACTGTTCAATTTGACCCCTCGCTTGAATGTAGAAATTATGTAACACAATGTATTTAATCCTAAACTAAATAGAGGTCAAAGAAGTTGGAAAAAAACTCTATGCACTGCTTTCACATTCCAGTCTGTGGAGAAACAGCGAAAGCTGGCAGCCTTTCCCACTCTGGCTATTATCACTGACCCAGCTTTCAGGAAGAGTGCGTCATCCGCCGCCCTGCGGGGCAAAGCGCGCGCCACTGACCTTTACGCCTCTCCCACTTGGTTCACAGAGTGGATGAATTTTTACATTCTTCTGTATTGATTTGCAATGTTAATGAACCTGATTAGTTGCTTCCCACTGTGACTGTCCGTTCTTTAGTGCACTGTGGCGTTACATAACAATATTAGATACGAAATCAATGGTAAAATATCTCTGTGTAGATTTGATTAAGGGCTGTAATCTCTTCCGTGCACCTGCTTGAATGATTATCAATGTCGGTACAAAGAAGCACAAGCCTCCAGTTAAGGGAAATGAGTGTCCATGGGCATCAAGACATAAAATGCTTACTGTATAAGGGATACAGTAACCTCTGTCGTACATTATAAGGACATTGCATGTCACCGAGGAGTTCCAGAACCATATAGAGGAAATCCGAGGTGACTTGCATTATCCTTATCGTGCACGCCAGGGGGTACTTTATCCCATAGAATACATGTTCACACCATAAACCTCTCCCACAAACCGCATAAAACCATGGTGCATAGATAGCTGTTTCATATGAAAGAGGGAGCATGTTTGCATACATGAAGAAGAAAAATAAAACTTAAGTGCAAAATAAAAACATCAAAAACCTACTAGTTATTTGTTGAAAACAGATATTAGAAACAGTTCAATAAAAGTAAGTTTAAAAAAAAGAGCTTCAGAAGCTCGGAATGTCTAGAAAAATGCTGAAACGTTCTAGCTTTCTCTATCTAAGGAGTGCAAAAAATAAACATCTCTCTGGTTGTCCTTGTAAGTTAAAAAATAAAGCAGAAGAAAGAAAAGCAACCTTCTGTTTTTGTTGATATAAACAGCTGCTTCAATTATGCTTCATGACTTGACCTGCTTCTCGCCTTCGCCTGCAGCCACCTTCAGTGTCGCTGTTATCGTTGTCTCCTTTTCCCTGACATAGTTATTTTGTCAGCCGCATTGCAATGTATAGCTCTCCACTGATTGCAAACTGGGTTTGCGCATCACCATAGAAATAATCTATGCATTGCATTTTGCCATGTGCTTCAAATATGCAGCATTTTCCAGGGTGGTGTGTTTCTGTAGTGACTTTTATGCAACATATTACTCATGCATAGTGCACCTCACACTGTGTATTTGTAGGAGTTCAGAATGCGTTTATAATGGACTGTAGTTGAGAGAGGTGAAGTTCAAGTTGAAGGCAGTGCATATTTCTCACAGTGCCTGTCAGTGAGTCAAAAAGAGGTTCAGAATGCAAGCTCACCCAATCCCTGGCCTCTCTGTAGTGTACGGAGCAGTGGTCAGGCGTGCTAATCGTAATAGATGTTCTATGCAAAAGTGTGTAAAGGAGGTGCACAGCTGTCAAAATATTTACAAGGCAAACCTTAAAGAACATGCATTGCTTACAAGGCGTGTGTGCGGGGGAATGACAAAGTAAAGGAGATTCAAGGTGGTATGCACAGCAGAGAGTGTAAAGAGGGTGCTGAAGAGGAAAGAGATGAGGTGTGAGGTATACCGTTTTCAGAGGGATATGAGGAGAAAAAGAGCATTAAGTGTCTAACCGAGAGAGTGCACAAGAGCACAATGAGAATGAATGAAAACTCAGAAAACCACTTCCCTTATAGTGATTTTTTAATTCACTGCTTCAAATTTTAAATTGTGTGTGTGCGTGCATGTGCGTGTGTGCTACACATGTGCTCACAGTCTTATGATTTACCTTGTGTATGGTCCCTCAAAACCACTTCTACAGACTCACTGGGAAGGCTGTCAGACATAAAGACGGATAGACCCTAGGCAAAAAGAGGGGAGGCGGACAAGCATTAAGAGGCTGTGTACACAGCGCTTGTTATAAGAAAAAATGGTTGTTAATAAAGAAAAGGAGGAGCAAGCAAGGTGAAGAGAGGGATAAAGGAAAAGAGGATGGCAGTGGAGGTAAAGAAAAGGAGGATAGCAAGAACTGAAGAAGTAGAGACAAAATGAAAGAGATCAGAATATTATATAGAGAGGAGGGCAGCTAGAAAGGCAATACAGAAAAGAGGAAGATATAAATGAGAGGGAAAAATTGTGGGAATTAATGAATGAGAAGATGAGAAGATTGAAGCAAGGGGGTATATAGGAGACAGTACAATGGCAGAGCAGATAAGGGGGCAATAGGACAAAGGATATGGAAAAGACAGAGAATGGAAAGAATGCGCTGGGAGAGAAAAGAACAGGAAGAGAAAGAAAAAATAGGAAAAAAGAGAAGGGGCGGAAGAGTAACTATACAAAGACATGATTGGCAAAAATAAAGAAAGGAGAAAGAAAGCGAGAGGGAGCGAGAAGATATGGAGAAAGAGGAAGTCAGACTGGAGGTTTCAATCTACTAAGAGAAAGGGCAGAAATGGAGGGGACAAACGTAGAAAGGGCAATGAACATGAGATATAAAGATGATATAGAAAGGAAGATAAAGAGAGGGTGGAAGGGCATTAGATTGAGTGAGAGAGAGTGCTAAAGAGACAGGGTGGAAGTTCATAGACAGGGTCATTGGAATGATGTGATTCTGCAGCATTTTTTACATAATTATGGATTTGCCTCATAATCAACCATCTCCATAGTTTGCAGATTTAATAAAATATTGCCTCTAGTGCTAACGCATCAAATGCTACTACAGAAAAGAGTCAAACGTGGTTGGTTCTGTGGCAGATCTTTAAGGACACATTAACAGTTGACCTTTCATTTGCCGATTGCAGTATACAGTTGTTAATCTGGTGCTAATGAGGTTAAACTTTGCCCATTCAGTAATAATAGTTTAGAATTATTGTGCAGCACAATTCAGCATAATTTACTTATTCTTGCCACATAGTTTAGCCAAGTGTTTGTGTTTGGACAAAATATCGGAAAAAAATATCAGGAGGCAGAAATATCGGAAAATAAATATCGAGATACACAAATATTGTGCTGCACAATATAGTTGTCAAGAATACATATTTTTATATAACTAATATTGTTTTTAATAATATCGATGTGTTTAATTTTGTTTTCAATAATATAGTGGTAACAATTATATTTTTTAAAATTATTTATGTGTTACTATTGATTATACAGTCCGTGATTCCCAAACATTTTCAACCTGCGGCTCCCCCAACCCACTGGCTCTTGACCGCGACTCCCTACAATCCCACATCATCCTTGGCAGGATGCAAGCCCAGCCCCGGGAGTACCTGCTTCCTTCTCCCCGAAAACAATTGGGGTTAAGCCAATAAAGGTACTACAATCAATATGCAGAGCAGCATCAGCGAGGCAGCCCGGTTCCCCTCCCCCTCACCCCCATCTGGGAAGGATCGCTGAACACTGTGGCTCTTCCAAGGCACACCTTGGCAAAACGTGCAGTCGCCGTTCTTGTCTCCAGTGGCGGCTGGTGAAGTTTCAAAGTGGTGAGGCTGGAAGGCAAGTTGAGGGGTTCCATTGGAACTTTGTATGACGGAAGACTACCTAATGTTCAGGAAAAAGCTAAAAGCGCACCTATTCCCCATCTATCAACCTGTCAAATAGAATATCACACTCCTACATCAATTTGCACTTGCTTTGATTTAGCGCTGTGATGTCCCTTGGGATGAATGTAGCGCTCTACAAATACAAATACAAATACAAAGTGCCCTGGGCCGAGTGTCAGTCAGTGACACCTCATCACAAAGTGGGGTGGAATCAGCAGCCTCACTGACCCCATGCCACTCTGTGACGAGTGAGGGACCTTAGGCCTGCCAATGAGAAGAGGCAGCATCCCCAACCTTGCTGGTACCTCCAAGGATTCTCTGTCCAAAGCTCCAGCGCAGGTACGTTTTATGTGAGTGATTGAGTTGATATGTATGCATGTGGCCCATCCGCCCTACCTCCCTACTAAAATTACCGGCTACCACTGACTGGCCTTTCAAAATTTTGGCCCTCGCTATCCTGTCCTCGAAATTAGTATGCCACAATAATTTTGTTGTTGTTATTCAGAAGTACAATCAACCAAATTGATAATGTTTCATCCCCATAAAGGTGTAAAATATACTTTTAAGATAAACTCCACTCTTCTGGATCAAGTGCAAGAATAAAATGGAGTAAACAAATAAATAGGGAAAGAAGCATGCTAATGCAGTAATCCAAGACCACAATGCACTTTGCCTGTGACAAGGAGGGTGGCCTGATATTGTCCCCAATAGTGGCAGTCTACAAGACATAGGGTAAAAGTGTCACACTCTATGGCATTGAGCTTTCGTGTAATACTGATTTACCTGATCTGCATAGATCTGAACGATGTTCCTGAGTCTCCTCTTAGATTGACCTTTAGTGTTTCGACTATTGCATTATGGACCTTGGGATTAGGGATATTGCATCCATTTCTAAACTAAGACCTCTCTTATAATGTGTGTGCTAATGGAGGACCTGTACCGAACTACGAATATTATCTAGATGATATCATATTAGATGAAAGAAAAACTGTATGCCATCAATTTAAATTAGTAATTCTATCATTTAATAATTTTGCATACAAAGTGGAGAGCCCCTTTTTTTTAAATAAAACTTTTTATTAGTTTTCCAACAACAGTGCATCAGCACATCACATACACATGAGACATAATAACATTTCTCACTTCAGGTAATGATAGAATAACATATACATCTGTTATATACAAGGAGTATTGTTGTTCACCGCATGCGCTCAAAGCCAAGACATTTACAAGATAAAATGTCAAAGAAATGGTTACATAACATGACAGACCAAATGATATAATCTCGGCATTATTTCGTCTGCTAGGTGGGAGGGAAGGGAGACCCCACTTCTGCTGTCAAGTGGGCCATCAAGGTTTTCCTTTCTCTTCGCAATTCTACCGTAGGGGAAAAGCAGATGTTTCCTCTGTATTTAGTCCACTTCCCCCTTTAATGGTCCCACTTCCTGGGACAGCCACGTCCTTTGGACACAGTCTTCTCAGCAATCATAGCTGCATCCATAACTTTTGCCCAGTCACTCACGCAGATTCGTGTCCACCCCCCATTTCTGGGCTATGTTGCGTTTTGCAACAATCAAGCCCATTGAGGCCCAATTCTGCTCTGCCTGTGTGAGGTTGGTCGCACCCCAGATATTGAGGAGACAAAGCTGAGAAGACATCCCCAGGGTTTTGTCACAGGTCCACTCGATTTGGCGGGTAATCTTTTTCCCAATAAGACTGGATTTGTGAACAGTCCATAGGATATGTATAAAGGTACCCTCTTGGTTACAATATCGGAGACAGCACAGATCAGGGCGTCTACCCAGTCTAAATAGAAGTTTAGCGTCAAAGTAGACCCGATGGAGAATTTTAAACTGAATGAGCCGTAGGTGCATTGGAATGGCCACCTCCCCGGGGGATGCCAATTCGTCTCGCCATTCGTTATCCTCCATACTTCCCAAGTCCGTCACCCAGCCTAGACTCACTTTCAGCATTGGATCTGCACGATTATTTACCAGCTTCTTATAAGTGAGCGATATGGGCTCGTGATCCATGGAGTCCAATAGTACCTGTCTTCCAGAGGGAAAGAGTCAAGGAGAGGGGCGTCTTTTGGTAGGACAGACGAAATTGCATGGATAATCTGTACGTATCTAAAGGTCTCGGATTGTGCCAATTGATACTTTGTCTGAAGGTCGGCAAATGAGGCCAGCTTTCCCTTCACCCACATGTCCCCAACCGTGGTTATCCCAATTAGGTCCCACTTGTCGAATCCCGGGCGCCGACTGAGGCAGCCCAAGATGTCAGGTTCCCACAATGGCGTCGCCTTAGTCAGGCGTCAATTCCGGCCCAGGTTTCTAGTGACCATATGCCAAGTCTCGACTGCACGGGCCGTGGGGCCGGTCAAATGAAGATTACGCAGGTTGGTGTAGAGCGCCCTATTGTAGCCGCCCCTTCCCATAAGCCAGTGGTCCGTGCGGAAATTAGGCTTGTCATGCGGGTCGAACACCCACCTATTAATTAGGGCTAATTGGGAAGCCTGATAGTACATGCTCGTGCGTGTGGTTTTGCTTCCGCAGACCGCCATTGGCTTTAGCGTGCTTTAAAAAAAAAATGCACGCAAATGGGCAAAGGCGGGCGCATGTCCCGCCTTTGCGCCGCCCATTCCCACCAGTGTCTAGGACACGCATCAGCAGGAGTTGTTTGTTTATTCCAGTCGCTTGCGTCAAGTGCAATATTGTACATTTGTGCACATGTTTTACACATTTGTATTACGTTGTATACTTTTTCAGACACTCAGATTTCCATTTGCATATAAACCAGTCCGAGGATGCTTATTTTCGGGTCTAAGGAGTACCTGGCCTGGCAGTTTGGGATGGACTGTTCCTATAGAGAACAGGGTCAGGCTGATTTACATATGGCTGGGTCCAAACTGGAATAGTGTATTGTGCAAATTAACGACAGATTAAACCTAATTCTGTGACTAGGAGTGAATGTTTGACAATGTTCAACATTCCGTTCATCATCTTTTTGTGTTGCATTTGCATATAATGACATGATTGGTGAAGTGTTGAAGCTCTGATTAGAACCGAGGTCTCTTGCTTCTAACAGCAGCAATTTTTCCTCATAACTCAATAAGGGTGATCAAATGAAATGTGTTTTTTTTCAGCATGTTACGTGCAGTTGATCCAGAATTCTGAACTTATTTTTTTGTGTATCTCCACGGTTTCCACCTAAAACAAAAACCAGGAAACTGTAATCTTATTCCAAACTTGTTGCACCTGCAGTATAATAATGTTAATTAAAATGTTAATTAGACTGGTGCGGAATTCATTCAGTTTATAATATGCCTGTGAGCCAGTCATTGAACATATTCCACAATTACAATTGGGGCTGCATCATCGATTTGTGGATTTAATAATTAAATAACCCGGCTCATATTTTAACTATTCCTTTAGTTGCACATTGTTACACACTAAAGGATCTTTTGTCTCTATATGTGTAATACTGTCTTTGTGTGTACAGCTCGGTTCTATATGTGCGACTCTGTCTTTACTTTTTTATCTCTGCATGTCTGTCTCTGCATGTGCGTCTCTGTATATGCGTCTCTTTATGTGCAACTCTGTTTGTTCAAGCCTGTCTTTATATTTGTTTTTGTCTCTGTACATGCATCTTTGTGCCTGCATTTACTATATGCCTGTTTTATGTGCGTCTCTGTCTGTGTGTCTGTGTCTAAGTGTATCTCTGTTTGTGCATCTCAGTTTCTGATTGTGTTTCTGTGTGTGCATGTCTGTGTCTGCATCGCTGTCTCTGTGGGTCTGTTTCTATGTGTGTGTGTTTTTGCCTGTATGTGCAACTTTGTCTTGGTGTTGGCTGTCTGTCTAAGTGTGTGTTTCTGTCTTGGTGTGTATGTCTTTGTCTTGGTGACTGAGTACCTGTTTTTCTGTGTACATCTATTTCTCTTTGGCGTCTGAGTCTGTGTGTGCACCTGTCTTTGTAGGTGCGTTTGTCTCTGTATGTGCATCTGTGTTTGTGTGTGCATGTGCTTCTATATATCTGTGTCTGTATGTGTGCATATCTGTTTCTCTGTGTGTGCATCTCAGTCTCTGTGTGTATCTCTGTCACTATATGTGCGTCTTTGCTTCTGTGTGTGTTTGCGTTTTTGTAAATGCATCTCTGTATGTGTCTTTGTGAGTACACATTTTTGTTAATGCACGTACAAATACAAAAAATAAAAAATAAAAAAAATCTCACTTACAATGCCAAAAGCTCAAACTTTTACTAATGCGAGACCTATTGCATTGCAAATGCTTATTTTATTTGCTGTTTTTATATATAGGGGAAAACAGTGGTGTTTTGTTATGACCTTCATTGAGAATTGTTTATTATAATATGGATTTTATTTCTTATTTTCTTTACCTTTTTATTATTGGGAGGGGGGTGTCAGACAGTATTTTACTGCCTCCAATTCTGTGGGTTCTGTCCCGAAATAAACCTAATTACTATCTGTGCTGTTAATGAATTTTGCTTATAATGATGGTGAATTTCAGTGGTTTGGTTTGTTTAAACAGTATGGGTTAACTGGCATTTTAACCTAACTATAAAGTCCCTTTGACAATTTATTTATGTATATTTCTGGGAACATGAATTTGCGGCATGACAATGATCCATCGTCCTCAAATAGGTAAGTATAGTGCACAAATAATAAGCATAATTTATTGTAATGGGGGCCATGCGGCCTCCCGCAGCCCCGGGGACCGCCACCTCCCGTGCACAAATTAAGACGAGGGTCCGTTGCGAACTCTCCCCGGGGACACAAAGTAGATGGGAGGGTGGGCTGCGCGTCGGCCGGCTCCAGCAATGTCCCGGCGTGCCACCCCTGGGACATTGCAGTTTGCTACGGCTTGGAGGGAGCACTGCTTCGCATCATGGAAGCAAGTGCATTGAAAAATGCTCTCGCTTCCATGAAGCGGAGCAAAATTATTTTTGGGCAGAGGGAGCTGCATGTTTGCAGCTCCCTCTGCCCAAAAGCAATGTCCGCTCACGCAGGAGGCGGGGAGCCAGCAGGGCCGACATGGGAATTGAGGCTACCCCGCGGTCCCCAATGACGTGGCCATGCCCTGTGGGATGGGGTCGCCGGGACAATATTGGCCCAGGTAGGGTGGCTCCCCACCCAATTTTCTTTTTTTACAGGGTAAGGCCAGGTTCCGGGAATGGGGTTCCCAGGGCTGAAAAAGGCCTGGGAGGGTAGCCGCTCAGCCCCCCTCCCTTGAATTTTTTTTTTTTTATATGGCTCGGGGTTGGGGTTCCCCTGAGCCAAAATCGGCCTCAGGAGTGGGCCACGTGGCCTCCCTCCTATCAAATTGTATTTTTAAAAATGGGTCAGGTCCCGGGGATGGGGTCTCCAGGGCCCAAAAGGATCAAGGGAAGGGGGGCACACAGCCCCCTTTCCTAAAAATGTAAAACAAATCAGAAGCTGGCAACTCGCCAAAGGCCATGCCCCCCTTTCTCCACTACTCTGCAAACTTGCCTCTCGGTGCACTGCTGGTGGGGCAATGAGGGCCCCTTACATCCTGAGGGCCTCAGGACTAAAGTGGACTTCATCCCCAAGCAGCAGTGTGCCAGGAGGCGCGTTTGCAGTGGTGGAAAAAGGAGGCATGGCCTCCAACCACCTCTCAGCAATTCAGCTGTGTGGGGCTAACTGGAGGTAAGAGGAGGGCTAGTTGGCCCCCATGGACCCTCAAGAGGGCTCTTGTTACCTCCAGTAAGTCCCAAACAGCAGGATTGCAGAGAAGTTGTCAGAGGCCATGCCTCCTTTAACCACCACATGCCTTCTGGCGCACTACTAGTTGTGGGATAAAGTCTCTTTGGCTCCTGAGGGACCTTGGGGGCCAAGAAGCCCTCCTGGTACCACTTGTAACCTACACAGTGACATTCCTGACAGATGATTAAAAAAAACCTTAAAAATTCACTAAAAAAACAAAGGTTACACTGACATTGTTTTGAATTAGCATTTAAAAAACCTTAGAAATTTGCTAAAAAAAAATAGGTTACATGGACGTTATAGTTAGCAAATAGAATTTAAAAAACCTTAGAAATCCACAAAAAAACAAAGGTTACAGGGAAGTTATAGTTACTCTGACATTTCCCCCGTACAAAACCAGAGAAATTCACCTGTTATAGGTACTGAGTTAACTATAATTTGTGCCCCCCAATGCACTGTTTATGACCTCACATATTACATCACTCATGACATGGTCAGTGACATCACTGATGACATCTCAAATGACTCACTGATCTGAACTGAACAAGCCAAATGGTTGGAGCGATGCTGCCTCCAAAAATATTTGGAAGTCGGATGCGTTCCCCGTGGTGTACGCATACTACTTTTACCTAGCTAGGAGAACCCTGACTCTGCAATGTTGAAGGAGTGAGCGGACAGTAACATGGAGGCATCCACCCGCATGGTGTACAAATATATGACAAAATTGATAGGGAGAAATTGCAAAAGGAAATCCATATACTTAATGAGGAATTGGGCACACTGTTACAACATCAAGATCTACTCTCGAAGTATCAGGAGAAAATGTCAACCTGTTTAAAATAAAAGGAGGATGTTATCAAGGCTCTCAAAGTACATAAATTCTAATGTGATAAGACTGATTACGAGATGATTTGATTCTTTAAAAAAGGCAACGTGCAATTGATAGCAATCGGGAGAAACAAGATGATGGTTAAGGGGCTGCCACTTCAGCGAATGAATCTAGGTCAGCAATAGAAAGCGAAACAGACTCTGAGGATGGAAGGGTCCCTAGAGATCAATTTGAGTCTAAAAAGTGATCTCTTGTGGAAGAACTTGATTTTTTAAAAAGAGACCGTCGACAAACTTGAGAACGAGAGAAACAAGGGCCAAAGGCAACAAAGGAGAAATTAAAAGCGGAGCGAATGCAGGAAGTGCTGCAGAAGTTGCCTCAAAGAAACAGGTACACAAAAAGAATTGGTTAAGGAAATAATAACGGATTCTAGGATGGATAACAACACAGTGATCAACCTATCCAGTGTAACATTGAATGATGCTGAAAACCAACTTTTTTCTTTAGGTCTCTCGTATTGTCCAGAGAATACATCCAACTATGCCCAGACAAGGAGTGACATCTTTAAATATATTCGAAAGTTAAAACTAGCCAAATTCCACCTATTAACCCCTTCGATGCTCATGACGGAACGGTTCCGTCATGAGCATCGGTTGAGCTGTGCTCATGACGGAACCGTTCCGTCATGACCACGCCCATTTCCATTAGGGGTCAGCACCCGGCGGTAAATCGTACCGCACCGATGTGGTTAAAATCCATGTGACGGAAATCAGAAGAAGTAACTGTCGGCACTACGAGATCTTCGCAATTTACAAGCAGAGTTCTCTCTGACAGATCATAGCATGTCGACGCAAACAATGATCATGATGTGACCAGCAGTTTATCCACTCCTTTCGGCCATGCTCCACTTTCATTTCGGTTATGCCTCATGATGTTATTGATGTATTCAATGATAAGCTCACAGAGAACGTGAAGAAATTGAATCACACCACACAACGCAGACGGAGGAAGTACCACTTCCAACAGGTCCAATATTACAATCTCGTAAAGAAAGAAACAAGGAAAGGCAAGACCAAGTTGTTGTTTACAGTTCTGATAAAGGTGGCAGCATTGTTCTCTGGTCTAGGTTGGACTATCTGCAGGAGGCGTACAATCAACTGACTGATGTGACATGTTATGTCATGAAGAATGGCAATTTTTAAAAAATGATTTTCCCAAATTATATAAACTATATTTACTGCCGAAAGTGCACACAAATTTAACCCAACCCCGGCAAACCCATCATTCCTGCACAACAGAGCAGCTTTGAAAATACCTCCTGATATATAGATTTCTTTTTCCCGGATTTTGTAAAAAACCTTTGTTAATGTATTTTAGATACTGGGGACTTTCTAAAAGACATCTATGATAATCCCTGGTATTCAGATAATTTCTTAATAGCTCTTGATATTTCATCTCTGTACACTAGCATTAACCATCAAGATGGGTTGCACGCTGTTGAGCATTTTCTGAAGCATATATCTTCAACTGTATGTTATTATTAGGGCTCCCGGTTTTATGGTATTTATTTTCTTGCCATTTCCGTCTGTATTTATCCATATTTATTTTTTGGGCATTATTTCTGTATTTATCCTCATTTATTTTTGCTACAAAGAAAAGACGCAGCTACAGCTAGTATTTTTCCGCATTTATTTAAATTGACAATGCACACCAGCCCCCTAAATTCAAAAAGCGCAAACATCTTCACCAATCCTTCTCTGGGCAGCAACCAAGATGTGGAATAGCATTCCTCCGTCCTGAGAAAAGTCACTACAAACAGCACATTCAAGAGGAATGAAAGCGCTCCTAGTTGAACACAAAATTACACAGTTACCATATCTCACACCTTGGACATGCCTGGTTCTCAATTGTAGTTCTAGAACATCCCACATAACACTTTCCGTAGTCACTCATTGTTTCTAGATTAGACCTTAAGTCATTGAACAGGAACCACTGTAAACTAAGAATTTCTGTTTGCTGCTCTAATCCAGCCTGTTCTCTGGGATAAGTGTACATGTGGGTAAAATGGCATTTCAAAATATACAGTCTTTATGTATGTATGCTCACTAGTTTCTCCTCATTGCATCACTCCAATGCAAAGTTCTCTTAGTTAACGTGATGTGGTCTGCGCTGCACAAAAAGCTTAAATAAATCAATGAACGCTATAGGCAAAAGCGCGATTGGTGTGAAACTTCCACCCTCCACTTCCGATTTACTCTCATGTGGATATGTATTCAAAAACTGTCTCTAAAGTCAGCTGTATGATGTATCTTAAAACCTTTCTCTAGGGGAACATGCACGATAAATGTCTGAGTTACTTTTACACACTGGTAACAACGTCCTGCTCTACATACAAACTTAAAAATAAATTAATTGACCAGACCACCCTGGGCGCACCTGCACCAACCCCTGCCCCTGGCACTAAGGTATTAAAAACAGAGTACCAATTGGGATCTCTTAAACAGACACTGAGCGCCCAATAAAGGATAGAAAAGCTCCTGGGACCTATCTAATAAAAGAGGTGCCTCTCGAGTTCGTGTTTTACAAGCACCCGTGCTTGTGCACTCCTGGCTTGGGCGAGTTCAGAAGGGGGCTGGTAGGAGGCTTGTGGGGGTGGAGGCAGTGAGGGCCTGGTGGGGGTACTTCACAACATGAGGTCAGTCGAGGTGGACTGCGAGGCTGGAGAGATGCGTAAATAAACACTTACAACTCCAAGGCAGAGAAACCATACATGCTCACGTGCCCCTGGCAGGGGAATCCGTGCAGGGGCACCCAGGGTGATTCAGTCGCTCCTCCACTCGCTGCCCGTGCTTCGAGAGCCGAGGTGATGCCCCCAACTGTACGGCGCACGCACTGCAAGCAGAGCCGCCACAACAAGCAATTCCGACTCGTTAGAGACTTACCTTGTGAATAGGAATCGCGGCGGGCTGGCGCAGAGATAAAGCCGACGGTGGCAACAGGAAGGCGCCCTCACACCTGGTGGTCCGTAGTGCAGGGAAACAGTCTTCGCACTTAGCACTTGATCAAGAAGGACCGGAATGAGTGGTCGGGGATACTTATTTTTAATGGTAATTTTGTTCAACGCCAGGTAGTCCAGACAGGCTCTCAAGCCTCCCTCCCATTTGGGAATAAAAAATAAAGGCGAGGACACAGGGGATGATGAATGCCTAATAAAGCCTTTCTGCATAATTTCTACCAAATACTTCTTCAGGTAGTCAGTTTCAGCCGTGGTCAGAGCATATATTCTACTATTGGGAAGTTCCGCCCCTGGTATTCAATCGATACGACAATCATAACTACGGTGTGGAGGTAGTTTAGTAGCCTCTTCTTCATTAAATACTGAAGCGAACTCTGAATAGACATCAGGAACCACAGAGGTGGATGCCACAGATTGAACGGTACAACATAAAGGGTGTAGACTGTCACTGGCTTCTTGATAACAGTGCAACATACAGAATTGAGATTTTAACATCACTACGTTCTATACAATCAATTTGTGGGTTGTGAGCTTGTAACCATGGGACACCTAATATTGCTCCAAAATTAGGAGTGTCAATCAAATCAAAGGTTATATGTTCGGAATGTCCGTTGCCATATACCAATATAAGGGGAGGTGTTTGATGAACAATCAAACCGGAAGACAATACCGACCCATCTACTGATTTAACTGGTTCAGGATGACTTTTGATAATGAAAGGGATGCTCATATTATGAGCTAACTGTATATCAAGAACATTTCCTGTGGCTCCAGAGTCTAATAATATAGACATATTATGTCTGTCTTGATTTGAAATTATGAGGGTCACATTCAGAAGAAAATGTTTCACTGGTCTAATGAGGGGTTTGTTGGTATTTGAGATCTGAGAAGATGATGAACTTGAAGAACTGATCTCATTATTCTTCAAGTTTTCTAGTTTTCCTTAGTGTTAGCAATCTTTTTTGGAGGAACTGTAGGCCTAACTGGGCAATCTCTTGCAAAATGTCCTCCTTTCCCGCAGTACCGGCATATATTGTTTTTACGTCTCCTTGATTTTTCTTCCTCTGATATAGGACCTCTCACACCGCCAATTTGCATGGGCTCGGGCATATCTTTAGATTCTTTTTTGTCTGTTCTCTTTATGACATACTTTCAAAACCCTACTCGAGATTTCTCTCCTCTTCTTTCTTGTAATCAATGATTTGATTTTACAGTGAGTTCAATGAATGAAGGACAATCCTCAGGTGGATTAACTATCTAAAACAATGATGTTCTCTTGTCTTCAGGCCAATAAGTTTCTGCCAGTAATCTATTAAATTGTGTGATATATGTCAGGAGATCTTTAGATCCATGCTTTAAATTAAGATGGGTGTTGTCACTAGCCTGCATGTATGTATGTTTAGCAAAGAGACTTCTCAACTTCTCTTGAAAATTGTAATAATCATATAACAAGGGATCATTAGTTTCCACAAGGGGTACTGCCCATTCGGCTGCATTCCTGGATAAATATGAAATGACAAATGCTACTTTCGCAGCATCATCAGGGAAAGCAGCTGCTTTGCACATAAACTGGAGGCGGCATTGAGTCATGAAACTATTGAACTTAGAACTGTCCCCTGTGAACCTTTCTGGCATAGCTAATGGGACTGGACTAGGGGTATGAACAGAAACCTGAACAGGAGTTATAGCATTTGTGTCACCAGATGTGACACTTGCAGAAGAGGTCGGAACAGAAAGATTTGCTGGCTGAATATAATTTCTCCTTCCCTTGGGAACGGCACCCAACCCTTCTGTTGCAGCTAGATCTTGTGACTTTAATTAGGTGACTTCTGCCTGTAATCTTAGATTCTCTGAACCTAGCTGAGCTACTCAATTTTGCAACTCTATTAACACTATAGATAGGTCTTCTACTGTAGGAGCTTGACTAGGTAAAAGGGTTGCCGTGTCGGAAGGACTGTGGGTTCTATCAATATTCATCTTCGCTCTGGTGGAATATCTTCGTGGGCTTGGCTTTCTGTAGGGGGGTTCCCCTAATGGGGGGCCAAATTCCACGGAAGCGAAGATGAAAGTCCTCCACACTCCCAAAAAGCAAGAACAAGAGTGGGATATATACACACTTGATGCCAATTGCTCCCAAAAAGTGTGGGGTGAATAATCCGAGGAGTGTACCAACTCTCCCTCAGTTGGATGGTGTAGCTGCAGACTTGCAGACAGGAGAAGGCTGCTTGTAAACAGGAGAAGGCTGTAAAAGAATACACAGTACTTCTAAACTACAAATGAATCAACAAGAATCATATACAAGTGTTCAGCTTGAGGTTCCACTTACCCCTCGATAGTGAGAGTCAGACATTGAATGAGGTGTCACCTGGAAACTTCAGAGTGGAAAATACGCCAGGGAGGAATATGTACCCCAGCAACAGCAGTGGACTCACACAGAAAATGGGGTTTCAGCAAGAACGTGTGAGGATAGGGGCTTCACCCGGCATACAGAGCAACAGTAGAGTAAAACTCAGTACCAGGGAAATTCCTACCAGCTCAAGGCACCACAGAGTAGGGCAAGGAGGAAAGGTTACGAAAATAGGAGTTGAGCAAACCACGTCCGGCTCATAAACTAAAGACAGAGCGGAACCGGTGTACACAAAAGACAAACACGAATGAGAAACTCCGCCCAACTCATAAGCTAAAGACAGAGTGGGAAGGGCTCTCCACTAAGACAACAAGGTAACGAACTCACTTGAGACAAGAGGAAATGTTGTGCGGCTCGTAAACTGAAACGGAGCGGAACGAGCACCTCTCTGAACATACACACAATATAACAATACTCACGAACACAGGGAAATGCCAAGTAAGGACGATAGAGTCGCAATTCAAAAATAGGGTGTAACCCGGAGGAAAAGGATTGCGGGGTCCGGTCACGCCACCACTCGGGATAGGGAGGGTGCAAGCTAGGAAATAGACAACAAGGTACCAAGTTCTCTCCACAAACGATGGCCAGGAAACAAATATCGGGAACTGGAACAGGAATGCTCGAGAAACAAATGCTCCGAAGCTTCCACGAAGCACGAAGAGCAAACGCTGGGAAAAGGGGGTGTGGTCACGTCAAAATCAGTAAGCCAAGCGTGGATTAACGTGAGAGACGTTCTTATCAGTACCTTAAGGAGTGTCTCAAAAGTACATGACAGAGCACACGGAACTTAAGGAGTTCCAGTAGGGGATATCTAAAAACATGCAAATCCGATTAAGATGGAACACCATGCTGAACACCTGCTACAGAAGGTCTGTGAATCTGACCCCCCCCTAACACTTATAGCACTCTAAATTGTATGGGTGCACTGTACTCGTGGTTTAAACGCACTCACATGTATTTTCATCGTTTGCAGTGTTTCATGATTATTAAGGTGCATTTATTCATAGTTATATTAGCATTGAAATATAGTGTATACATTTAAGTAGGACTTTGTATGTATTAAAGAAACCTATAATTCCAGTATGTATAATTTGCAGGATGAAATATTACTTGTGCAATGTAATTTGTGTCTAGTTTAAGTTGCCTGAATGGTAGGCCCAAACTGCAGGTTGTTTTGAGTCTAGTTTCTCTTTGGTTGCTCAAGAATTATAATTAAATGAATCCTTTTTATGGTTCAAAGACAGTATGTTCTCATCCTACTGCAGGTGCAGGAATTCGGCCTTGTTATACTTAGATTTAAGGAGATACCTA
This sequence comes from Lissotriton vulgaris, assembly GCF_964263255.1. Lineage (NCBI taxonomy): Eukaryota > Metazoa > Chordata > Amphibia > Caudata > Salamandridae > Lissotriton > Lissotriton vulgaris. The sequence goes on from NC_141687.1 coordinate 733,344,371, forward strand.
GAATGTATTTGAAGAAGGCTGGAAGGTGAAAAAGGGAGGACGCCTTCCGTGCCTGGCCTATCTTGGAACCAAGACCACTGGAAGAAGAACCAATTTAATTAAAGCTTCTGTGGTAACTTACTGAAAGATGTTGCAAATGGAAAAGTTTACCTTATGACGTATTGTGGGTTGAACATTGCCTTTTTGTATGATGCGCAGGGACAGATTCGAGGGACTTCTGCTTATTTTCGGAGGAGAAGGAGCATCTCAGAATGAGCTCCATAGCTTTAAGCTATCAAACCCATTTAACGTGAGTGCGTCTTAGGAAGTCAACACGTGCTGACACCTTTGGGATAGGATATCGGGGAAATAGGTAGGATTTTTATGTTGAGCAGTGTAGGGAAAGATACTTTTATTTTCTTCTCTAAAGAAAAGAGAATTGGACTCAGCTTCTATTCTTTGTTGCATTTTGATTTTGGAGTTCATCATATTATGCCCTTTGTACCGAATGAATTATATTCGTAGATTCAGCTCTGTATTGATTTTTATGTATCTGTATACTCTGATATTGAGGTGTGTTTATATTCAATAATTTTTGGCCTTATAACAAATCCACAAAACTGAAATTCAGAGTCTGTGGTCCTTTAAAAGTATGACTAAATTAAAAGTATAATATTGCATTGTTTTACTTTACTCAAACACTTTTAGCGGGCTATAAAAAGACAATCTGATTTGATTTTAGTAGGGAAAGCAAGGAGAAAAAGTTAGCATAATCAGTATTAACAACAATACAGTTAATTTACATTTTGTTGCCCATAGCAGTAGCAAGGAGGTTGAGTTCTTGGGCCTGAGAGTCTATATCAAGGACAAGAAACCTGTCTACAAAGAAAGTCCACTGCAGGGAACTCAAACCTACATGCTAATAGCTTCCACCCCAAACACTTGAAGAACAGTATCTCATATGGGGAGATGCTCTGGCTGAGAAGGGATTGAAGTTATTTTGCAAATGCAGGATGAAATGACTGTGAGATTTATACAGAGGGGCTACACACAGACAGTATTGGATAAGGCAATCATGAAAGCTAATTAGAAAAGCAGGGAGACTCTCCTCTTTGATCAGGGTCAGAAGGTCTGAGATCCTGCTATTGGACTCGTTCTGACTTTTAGCAAACAGGAGAAGGAAATAATGCCATATGCAACAGATATTGGTCATTAGTGACGGGGGATCTTATTTTGGGGCCTACACTCCTGAACCTGCCCTCCATTACTTTTCACAAAGCTCCATGCACGAGGAATGCTCTGGTAAAGATCAATCCTGAAATTGTGACCAGAAGCAGCTGGTTAAAGCCACAACATGGGTTTTATAAATGCAGCTCTTGCCGAGCATGCAAATTTGATAAAAACATTAGTGTATATATTCCCCAGTCTGTGAGAAATCACAAAAGATAACAGGAGTGTATAACTGCAAAACTGAATGTGCTGTTTATGTCTTAGAATGTCACTGCAGCCTGCAATATGTGGAGAGCCCCAAGTTACAGGATCACAGGAGGGTGCTTCAGCATCTGAGAGCCATTACCAACAGGGATCAGAGTTACCCAGTTGCAAGGCATTTTGAACAGCACCATAAGAGCAATGCACATCACATCTGATATTTTGTGATTGATGCTGTTCTTAAAATGATTCGGGGAGGAAATAGAGAGCGGTTGCTTAGACAACTGGACACCTGCTACATTTTGAACCTCGATTCCAAGGCTCCCAATGGGCTTAGCACAGATTTATGATTTTTATAATTATCTTTAGAGGTTTACCTTCAATTTATAATATTTCACTCATCTCCTGCACATGTGTGGGTTTTTGTCATGTGTGATTCCAGCATTAGTTCTTTTAGAGATTTTCACTGCCCCTCCCATTTATGATGTATGTTTATTCATGCACTTTGTGGTGGACATAACAGTTGCCGTTATTTTAAAGAAGTATTTTGCAGTGAGGGGATGCAGTGAACTTAGTTTCTTCGCAGTGATGATATGTAGGTATTTTATATTGGCAATTTAGTGTCTTTTCCAAAAATTATTTTTGTTGGTGTTCCATGTGTGGGATATAATCATTTGGCATCCCGTAGATTGGTTATATCTTGGATTTAGCCTGTTATTTATTATAACTTGTTTTGGGAATCTACTAGGCATTAGGTTGAAAATGCATGTATGCCTGCTCATGGACATCGTAGAGATGTTTTTATAACATGTGTTTACTGATGTATTTTATACAGTTATATATTTTTATACATTATATGTATTTAATCATGTGTCGATACATTTATACAGTGATGCATTTTGAATATTACCAGACAGAAGACTTGTGGATTGCTAGACCAATACCATGAATTGAACTAGGATAATATCTCCAGAACCATTTATTGAGTTCTGGTGCTCACCATTGTGGTGGAGCTTATTTTTTTTAACTATCCTGGATTCTTGAACCACTATGCACTTTATGTACTATATGAGTTAGTATCAGTAACAGCATATCCCTTTCTTTCACTGCAATTAAAATGTTTAAAATTCAAGTTTATTGGATATTTTAAGTGTGTTTCCCATGTTTATGCTCCATGTGATGAGTTCAAATTCAAAGCGATTTTCGCGAATACTACCATGAATTAAAAACAAAAAGAAGCGCAGTCTATCGTGCTTGTTTTTAATTAAACTCCTGGGCAGACCCGGTCCCAGAGGCATGCCGCTGTTTTAAAACAAATTGAGTGGGACGCATGGGTCTCACCATCAAGGACTGGTTAATGCCCCTGTGACCACCACCTCCCCAGGAACTCATGTTAAAAATAAACGGTGCCTCAGGGACCACCACCTCACCCGGGCTATAAATAAAAAAACAGCTGGGGAGGGCAGTGTGTACCATCGTACCCGGGGGACCACCACCTCCCCAGGACTATTACTTGTTTTATTAGATGGAGCCGGCCAGTGCAGATCAAAGATGGGAGGCCGCGTGGCCTTCCTCCTGGAGCCATTAATGGCCCTGGGCTCCCTCATTCCCAAATGCCAGCTATTGCTATGTCCCAGGACATAGCTGTTTGCTTTTGCTTGGCAGGAGCTGACAGCTCCCACTAAGCAAAAGCAAACAGTCCGCTTCCACAGACATGTGTGCAGGAAAAGAGATGAAACAATTGCTCTTATGTGCGGGGAGATGCATTTCCTGCAGCTCCCTGTGTGCAATAGCAATAATGGCTTGGCTCCCGCAGGAGGCAGGGAGTAGGCTGGGGCCGCGGGGGCGTTGAGGCTTCCCTCAGGGTCCTATAGGACACTGGTTGTCCTAGGTAGGCTCCAGGGCACCCAGGGAAACATGGTCGGGCCCAAGGGATGGGGTCCCCGGAGCCAAAATTGGGCCAGGGAGGCCCCCTTCCCCATTTGTTTGTGCTCAGGCCCCGGGAAATTAGGTCCCCAGGGCAGAATTAGCCACGCAGCCCCCTCCCCTATTCAATTGTGGCCGGGCCCCAAAGGATGGGGTCCCTTCATCCAAAATGGGCCCTAGGAGGGGGGTTGCACAGTCCCCCTCCCTCATTAAAATTCAGCTGGGCCTCAGGGAATTCAGTTCCTGAGGCCAATTGATTTTTAGCCGGGCCCCAGGGGACCTGGTCCCCGGGGCTAAAATCGGCCTGGGGACTGGAGCCACGCAGTCCTCCCTCCCCCATTAAATTTCACATTTACGCAACCAGGTAGCACTTACTATTTATCCACTTGAACGTACGCCAGTTGTGTGGACATTTTGTGCAAACTGTGGCCTCTTCTTGGATAAATAGGCAGGTGCTGTTCCATTCTGACTACGAAACTCATTTCACAAAAATGAAACCTCAATTGGGAGCACGTACAAATATAAACATAGCAGGGGCCACAGTTGAAACTTGACTTTTGTAAACTTCAAATTATCCAGACTTCTTGGGATTGGTGAAGGCAAAGCAAGTGTGTTTTCTGTGCAATTCCACTTTGAAAAACCATCTGAAATTCTGGATGGAGGCGAATGCGCCATTAATGTATCACACCACAATCTCTTCTGTCTTGACTGCTGAGTCGATTCTTTCTAGTCATTTCCTGGTGAGAGCACAGTCCATGCTTCTCCTTAAATGCGCTAAACATGCAAAGGCTCAAAATCTATAGCACCACTAAACACCCACTCACAGACACAGAGGCCCCCACACACCCACTCTTAGAGTCACACAGACACTCGCACACCCACTCACAGACCCATAGCGCCACTCACACACCCAGTCACAGAGCCACATAGGCACTCACAAACCCACTCACAGACCCACACACCCACTCACACACCCACTCACAGACCCATAACACCACTCACACCCCCACTCATGGGCCCACACAGACACTCCCACACCCACTCACAGACTCACACATGCACTCACACATCCACTCTCAAAGGTTACAGTTAGGAAATACATTTACAAGAATAAAAACAAGCATTTGCAATGCAATAGGTCTCGCATTTGCGAGAGTTTAACATATTGGCATTGTCTTTTATTTATGTTTTAGACACCAACACATAAATGAATGGCAGTGCCATTTACAATGCCAATAACTCTTTACAACTGCGAGACCTATTGCATTGCAAATGCTTGTTTTACATTTCCAGCACATCCTGAAAGTCTGAATAAATCTATAAAAGGTCCGTTTCTTTTCGTGTATCCAGTAGCACTAGATAGAAACATAAGCCGACAAAGTTAAGTTCAGTAATAATTGCCAAGGTAAAACTGAGTTGCCAAAGACATTGTTTTATATACCTATCATTCAGTATCCATGTCCTGTTTTAATGGGCTTAAAACATCCCTATTCCCTGATGACCCTGACCAACATCCATCTCCCCGACAAGAGCTCAGAGACTAAGCCGCCGGGCTGCAACCATCTCCTCGTCACGTGCTCAGACAAAGCCACCGGTTTACAGCGGTGTCTGCGCTGCTCCTTACGGGCATGCAGCCTCTCCCATCAGCTAACTCCAGTGTTACAGCAAGCTCTCAGCCACTGACCACAAACCCGCGCACGGAAGTGTGTTTTAGGGCGGGACTAGATTTGGACCTCGACCAATGAGAATCGCAGTTCTCGAGGATGTGCGTTCTACAGGGGGCGGGGGTCATACAGTTACTATGAGGAAAGGTCTGTTCGAAACTGGGAAAACCCTGTCAATCCAGGTAAACAAACAAACAATTATTGTCTTCCTTCTTCCGGCCTTCAGTGGTTTAGAACGAAAGTAGCGGGTGTTTTCCACTCAGCAGGGGCCACGCAGCTAGTCTCGAAAAAGTTTAAAAGACAAGCGCAAGACGTAGCGACTATACAAACAACATTGCTTTGCAAAGAGAGAGTGAACACGGTATTATGTTCATTTGTATAGCGCACTAATCACCCGGGAGCGTAAGTGCGATGTTCATAGTTGTTGATATCAATAACTTATTTGGTCTAATGAATAGAATGCATGTTATTGTTAACGTTTAGAATAGTGACGGTAGAATGATGTGAAAGGATATTTCTCCGGCCGTTGAATAACTCGTGTGCAAATGGCGAAAAACTATCCGTATCTGACATATTTAGTTAATCCAAGAGTTTTTCCGAAATCTTCAAGTATTTATGTGAAACAGGAAAATCAGCCTACAGGTCTCGGAAAGTAAAGCGACGTTACTAAAAAAATGAACACAACAAACATATAGCTCACTTTTGTCATAGAGCGAGCGCAGTCATTACTAGGGGCGGCAAGAAGGAAAACCAGGAAGTCAGGCATCCTTGCCCGTGACATGGGCGGGGCCTGTGACGTGGCCGGAAGAGGCTGGTGTTGCTCTTTGCGCCGGAGTAAAGGAGCTCAGCTAGGCGACGGGAGAAACACGGTGAGTGGAGGGGGGGATATGTGTGTCTGTGCGCGTGAGCCCCGTGAGTGGTGGGGGAGGGGGCTGCGTGTGTGTGTGTGTGTGTGCGCGGGGGGGGGAGAGAGAATGTGTGTGCGCGGGGTGGGGGGGAGAGAGAATGTGTGTGCGCGATGGCCAGAAGCTGACTTGCGGTGAATGTTGAGAACAGGGGATGTGCACTGCGCCGGCTGGCCGTGCGCGCCCACGAGATGAAATCGCCAATGGGAAACTCGTGCACATCCCCCGTCTCACATTCATCGGAACACGCCAGCAACAGTTATCTTCGCAGACAAAGCAGGCTCCGCCTGCTTTTTAGGTCTGCTCGCCCTAATGATAGAAATTCTCAGAAAAACTAAATTACAGGGGCATAATAGTTTTCAAATAAAACATTTAAAAGATTTAGAAATTCACTACAGGGACGTTATAGTTAGGAAATAGAAAATGTAAAACCCTTAGGAAATTCACTAAAAAACCAAAAGTTACAGGGACATTATAGTTATGAAATAGAACATTAAAAATCCGTAGAAATTCACTAAAAAAAACAAAGGTTACAGGGATGTTATAGTTAGAAAATATCATTTATAAAACCTTCTGAATTCACTGAAAAAATCAAAGCTTACAGGGTCGTTATTGTGAGGCTCACATTTTACTCATACACAACCAGGCTAATTCAGCAGTTATAGTTACCTGAGGTAACTATAACTTAAGTCTGCAATGCACTGCTTATGACCTCACATATTACATCACTCATGACATGGTCAGTGAGATCACTGATGACATCTCAAATGACATCACTCTTGACATCATCCACAGAACCACTCACACGCCCATGGAGCGTCTTATATACCCCTTCCCACACAACCACTCAGATACCGCTTCACAGACCCTTACAAGTATTCACCCAACCAATCACTTATCCATAGAGTCACTCACATGACCACTCAGCTATACAGCCACTCACACAACCACTAACTCACCCATATAGTCACTCATATACCCACTCATTCACCAATACAGTCACTCACACATCCAGTCATACAGACATACTGACACTTACACACCCACTCATACAACTATACAGCCACTCATACAGTCAGTCAGTCACCTATACAGCTACTCACACACCTACTCACTCACCCATACAGTGTCTCAACACAGCCATGCTGTCAGCCATAAAACGACTCACACACCCTCTCACACATCATCTTACATACCCATTCATACACCCATACAACCAGTCGCTCACTCACCTATACAGCCACTCACACAGATACTCACTCTCCCACTCTCCAATACAGCTACTCACACACTGACTCACTTAACTGAACACCCACTCAAACGGCCACTCACTCAGCCAAACAGCCATTCAAACACCCACTAACTCACCATACAGCCATTAGGATACCCACTCACTCCCCATGCAGTCACTACACACCCATTTACCCACCCATAGAACCACTCACACCACCACTCACTCATCCGTACAGTCACTGACACACCCACTCACTCATCAATACAGCCACTCACATACCATCTTAATCACCCACACAGCTACTCACACACCCACTCAGCAACCTGTACACCCATATAGCAACTCACACAGCCATACACTCAAGGATACATACAGTCACACAGCTTCTCACATAATATATGTTAGAAGTAGTACCACTCAGTAGTAGTGCCCTAGTAAATTTTTTTAACTTTTGTAGTAGGCTAGTATGTGTTTAACACCCTTAAACCCTCAAAAACACTTTCGCTCACTGGTGATGTCACTGACTGGGGGAGGGGAGGGTGGGTGTTTAGAAGAGGTTGTGGGGGATTTTGTTGGGTACTAATCGAGGAATAGAACTCTGAGGCGATTTATGACTAATAGAGTGCACTGCGACACACTACAGGACAAAGGACTGAGGGTTGTCTGAGGGCTAGAATGAACATTAATTCACCTGCACATGGGTGGGTCTGCCGACTGATAGCAAATGAATATCCTGAGATTACTATGCTTAACTACATTAAGATGTAATATGTAACTCATGTAACTACAATAAGCACTGCGAGATGTTTTATATGTCTTCTAAAATTAATAAAATGTGTTTAATAAAAAAATCTGTGATATCACTGACCATGTCATGAGTGATGAGTGATGTAATATGTGAGGTCATAAGCAGTGCATTGTGGGGGCATAAGGTCTAGTTAGCTCAGATAACCATAACTTCCATATTTCACTAGTTTTGTACGAGTAGAAACTGAGCCTAACTATACATCCCTGTAACCTTTGGGTTTTTTTCAGTGAAAAAAAAGAATATATATATATTTATATATATATATATATATATATATATATATATATATATATATATATATATATATATATATATACGACAAAAGAGTTACCCTCAAACAAAGGAGCCTGCACACTGGCTGGTTCCGCTTGCACAAATTTAATGGAAGCTGCCACAGCGAAGATGAGAGACACATCACAGCACAAGTAAAACAACGTAGCCTGACGCGTTTCGTGCGATGAACTTTTTCAAAGGCATGTGTGTGGATGGTAATTGCCCAACAGTCACAAATGTATTTGAATCACGATGTCCGTCCCTAGTGGGCGTGGCCTCTTTTCCCAAGGCCTCCTGGACTCTCTAGTCTCTGTATTGCTCCAGTGAGCCTGTTGCATAACTCACCAAAATTGATCCCAGTTTTAAAACCCTTGTGGGTTGCTGTGCAATGTTCAACATACAACACTGCCCTATTTCAGCGCCTCCAGCAGTCAGCACCTTTCCTAAGAGTAGCGCACGCCGGTTGGCGTTGCTTTAGGTCCGCACTCGGCAGCGGGGCTCCTCCACGGCTTGGTTAGCCGTGACTAATCCAACGAAAGAGTTACCCTCAAACAAAGGAGCCTGCACACTGGTTGGTTCCACTTGCACAAATTTAATGGAAGTTGCCACAGCGAAGATGAGAGACACATCACAGCACGATTAAAACAACGTAGCCTGACGCGTTTCGTGCGATGCACTTTTTCAAAGGCTTGTGTGTGGATGGTAAGTGCCCAACAGTCACAAATTTATTTGAATCACGATGTCCGTCCCTAGTGGGCGTGGCCTCTTTTCCCAAGACCTCCTGGACTCTGTAGTCTCTGTATTGCCCCAGTGAGCCTGTTGCATAACTCACCAAAATTGATCCCAGTTTTAAAACCCTTGTGGGTTGCTGTGCAATGTTCAACATACATTGCTGCCCAATTTCAGCGCCTCCAGCAGTCAGCACCAGTCCTAAGAGTAGCGCACGCCGGTTGGCGTCGCTTCAGGTCTGCACTCAGCGGCGGGGCTCCTCCACGGCTGGGTTAGCCGTAAATAATCCAACAAAAGAGTTACCCTCAAACAAAGGAGCTTGCACAATGGTTGGTTCCGCTTGCACAAATTTAATGGAAGCGGCCACAGCGAAGATGAGAGACACATCACAGCACGAGTAAAACAACGTAGCCTGACGCGTTTCGTGCGATGCACTTTTTCATATATATATATACAGATTGAAAAAGGCAGTTGTACTGCCGAAACGCGTCTTTCCTGTATTCTTGCGCCTGGTGCAACCTGATCCAATAAACAGGTTAATTTACCATCACTTTGAGTGCCGGTTTTCATTCTCCTAACAGAGTTTGGAGTGATTTTGAGACACCAGCGCTAGCGGCAGAGCTGTTTTCTGAGCATCACCAGCGGTTAGTCAGCACACCAGCATACCGCATATCTTTTGATATATATATATATATATATATATATATATATATATATATATATATATATATATATATATATATATATATATATATATATATATAAAGTCCCACAGCGGGCAATTCCATTCTTCACTCCTGTTGCGCCCACCCTGCCCATACTATCAAAAGCATCCCTTACGGAGAATTTATCCACATTAAACGCATTTGTAGTGACACAATGACATCTAATCAATGCCTTGTTGAATCCTTTCAAAGGTTTCTCCTACGGGGCTATAAATCTAAATTGTTGAATCAGGCACTCTCTAAAGCCAAATCTAGATCTAGAGAAGAGTTGCTAAAACCCAAGGCTGCCGTAGTCACTGATCCCAATGCAATTGGCCCTATTCGCCTGAATACCACCTTTTGTTCTCAAGAGAGGCAAATAAGGCGTATTATCTATTCTGAATGGCCAATTGTTCTCACAGATAACATTCTAGGCCCTATCCTACCATTCCAGCCCACTATTACTTTTAGAAGGGCACCCTCAATGAGGGACGCGTTGGATAGGCCCATGCCGGAAAATGTACCCAAACTTACCTGGTTATCTAAAACAGGTTTTTTCAAGTGCACTTCATGTCGTGCTTGCACGTTCGCGAAGAATGGCACTCACTATCAAACTGCTTTTAGTGAAAAACAAATAGCCATTCCAGAGTACTTAACCTGTCGTTCAGAATTTGTCATCTATAAACTGAAATGAACTTGCAATTTAGAGTACATAGGTAGCACTAAACTTCCAGTGAACAAACAAATTTTGCAGCACGTACGAGCGATTGTCAACTCGGATAGTGACTATCCAGTAGTCCGACATTTTAAAGCTGTGCATAGTAATAAACTCAAGGATTTTGAATTCACTGTTCTGGGTTCAGTCCCCAATCCCGGACGGGGGGCACCCTGAAAAGCTTCTCAGGCAGAAGGAAACACATTTTATATTGCTATTGGATACCAGGGTGCCAAATGGGTTAAACATGACTGAAGATCTTCATACCTTTTTGTAAATCTGCGGTTCCATCCCATTTTGGGAATTTTGACATGCCTATTTTTACTTAAAATTTGACAGTCCATTGCTTGAATTATTTTTGCCAAGGCACCAATGCAAACATTACTGTATTCGCATTACAAGTCTATAATTTGCATTGTAGGTTTACGACATGTAGCTTCCGCTATGCTGTTTATGTGTTTGTGTATATATATTTTTCATTTTTTGTTTTTCAAAAAGATTTTTGCACTTTACGACTCGTATGGGTTGACACCATCAGATTTGACAACATGCAATTTGGCTTTGCTGAATATACTGTTGATATTTTGGAGAGGTTTTTAGACACGATCTAAAGCACTTTATTGTCTTGAATTTGCACTGACATAGACATATCAATCTTTTGCCTTTGAATTTTCTGCATTTGCACTTTATTCTCAGGCTTAGCTCATGCTTCTATGCTGCAGCAACTCGTAATGATTATTTATTACTCTGTTTGTAAATAATAGTAGTGATTTAGGGGCACTTGCCATAATTTTTATCACTGATGAATTGCTGTTTTCTTTATGAAATTTACATTTGAGCATTGAATATCTATGTCGAGTTAATAATTTTTGTGCATTTCTTACTTTTAATCGCCCTCTCCGTGTCATTACCTGTTGTTATACTTTATTAGCAATCTATTGCTGCCCTTCAGCCTTTTTTCTTTGGTTGTTTGGGCTTTTAGCACACTTTAAAATTGCACAGCTTGCCGAGGCGCGTCATGTGATCAAGCTCCGTTCGCGGAGCGAAACGCGTCATGGAGGACAGCCGTCCTGTAATTTTGCAATAAAAAACTTTCAACTGCTCACACAACTCTGTGTGCTGATGGCACGTTACTGAACGATATTCTTTGGGGGAAGGGGTCCGCACCTGCATGGTTCCGCTGCGAGATCAGCGGTCAGGATTTGTTTTTCGATATATATATATATATATATATATATATATATATATATATTACCTACTGGCGGTCACCAGTAGGTAGTTATAGTTAGGACCTAGTTTCCATAGGAAATCCGCAACATTCTATTTGGAATAACTTTGGCGCCGGTCGACGAATCTTCGTGAAATTTTCCAAGAAAATGGCCGGCTCCACTCCGCCCCTGAAAGTTTGGGGGTGATTTGTGAAGCGGGCCGAGAAAAAAGGGGGGTCCCAAAACGTGTTTTCCCCATGCAATTTTCCATAGGTACCTTTAAGTGAGGCTACAGCCTGAACTGCTGAACGGAATTACATGAAATTTGGCAAAAAGGTAGAGTTCGGTTCGCAGATTACGCTTTTTGTTAAATGTTATAAATCCGTTCAGTAATTCCTGAAGAAATCAAAAGTAAAATCATAGATATATCTATAGACGAAATACCGTACGCGTACAGTAAGCGTACCACACAGCGTACCATTAGGAGCACGAGCTGCATGGTCATTGGCTGTCAACTGTCTGTCAGCACTCCAAACTAGGAAGTGTTGGCAGCCATCTTGAATTGAATTGAAGCCAGATTTATATCGTGCAACTTAGCCCCAAAGGGCGTCAAGGCACCTAGCCAAATAAATAATGAGGTCAAAGAGCATGATTAGTGGTAGGCCTTAGTGAAACACCACGTCTTTAGAGCTTTCTTAAAAAGAGCCATGGTGGGTTGGGTTTTGATCTCAGAGGGGAGGGCATTCCATAGTTTAGGGGCCACAGATGAAAAGGCTCTTCCGCCCCATCTGACTTTGTTTGTCCGAGGGACGGCGAGAAGGTTCTTATTGGCAGAGTGGAGGTTTCTGCTAGGGGTGTAGGGACTCAGAAGGGAGCTTATGGCTTCAGAGCTTCCGCCGGATAGGGTACTGAAAACTCGGCATAGGATTTTAAAAGAGACTCTGGACTGGATCCGAAGCCAATGAAGACTCTTCCTAGCAAGAGAAAGAGAGGCGATGCTAGGAACGCCCAGAACAAATCTGGCCGCCGCGTTCTGGATGGTCTGGAGGCGTTGGATGAGGCCTTTATTGATGCCTGCATAGAGGGCGTTACAACAATCCAGCCGTGATGTAACTAAGGCCACCACGGTCTGTTTGCGGGCTTGAGGGGAGAGATAGTGGTTGATTTTTCTAAGAACCTTAATAACTCCCCAACCGGTAGAAACAGTTCTATTGACCTGTAGTGTCATGTCCAAAGAAGTGTCGAAAATCACGCCAAGATTCCGAGTGGAATTTGACAGTACGGGACAGGCTCCGAGAGAAGGAGGCCACCATTCATTAGACCATATGTTTTGATCTTTACCGAAGATCAAGACCTCGGTTTTCTCTCCGTTCAGCTTCAGGGCGCTTGAAATCATCCAATCGGAGACAGCCTGCATGCAGTTCCTGAAGCTGAGCGCGGAGGTACTCACCGAGTGGGAGAGGGACACCATGATCTGGGTGTCATCGGCGTATGACACCACCTCCATCCCCTGAGCTCTTACTAGCCTAGCAAGTGGGGCCACATAAATGTTAAAAAGGGTCGGACTCAAGGCCGACCCCTGTGGGACCCCACATTGCACAGGCTTAGCAGGGGAGAGGAACTCTCCTAGCTTGACCCTCTGTTCTCTCTGGTCAAGGAAAGAGGACAACAGGCTCAATGCTGGGCCCTCCACCTATATCTCCCCCAGACGAGCAGTTAGAGTCGAGGGAGATAGGGTATCAAAGGCGGCGGTCAGGTCTAGGAGGACCAACATAGTGGTCTGGCCTCGGTCGACCCTTGATCGTATATTGTCTGTCACTACTGTGAGCGCCGACTCAGTGCTGTGGAATTTTCGGAAGCCATGTTGAGATTGGTCCAGGAACCCAGAGGCATCAAGGAAAGCAGTCAGATGCTGATTGAGGTGTGATTCCAACATTTTGGCTGGAGCAGGCAGTAAGGAAATCGGCCGGAAGTTTTTAAGGGTGTCCGGATCCAGAGTGGGCTTTTTGAGCAATGGCTTGACTATGGCCTGTTTCCAGGATGCAGGGAAAAGGCCCTGAGTCATAGCCTGGTTCCTTACCTCAAGAAGAGGGGGCAACAGGATTTCCTAGCAATCTTTTAGAACCTTCAGAGGGCAGGGGTCCATTGGTGAACCTGATTTTGTCCTGTTTAACAGAGAGTCTAGTTGGTCGAGAGTAAGGAGCGGAAAGTTGGTCAGAGTCTTAGAGGGATCTTTAGTCCAAGACTCTAAGACAGGTTGAGGCGGGAGAGGACGGGAACACATAAGATCTCTCTGTGCTTCCAGAGTGAGAGAGATATTGGCGATCTTAGAATGAAAGAAATTAGCAATCTTGTCGCACAGCTCTTGGGAACCTATGGTGGGATCAGGAGTTTGTAGAGAACACAAGGAATCCACAATCTTAAATAATTCCCTAGGGGACGTGAGGGACGATGTGAGCCTGGAGAAGTAGTCCTGCTTTTCTTTGATGACCTTAGTCTTATATTCTTCAAGTAAAAGCGTGTGTTTTTCTCTATCTATGGGGTTCCAAGTTTTTCGCCATTGCCTCTCCTGCCTCCTACATCCCTGCATCAGCAGTCTAAGATGCTCCGTGAACCAGGGGGCAGAAGGTTTCTGCCTAGCTGAGTAGCGTAGAGAGGCAGGAGCTAATAGATCAACCACTCTGGAGATAGAATTAGCAAATTCTAGTGCAGCAGCACTGGCATCCTTCAAGGGGGGAATAGGAGTCTGCGCTATAAGGGGGGCAAGAGAGTCATTGGTGATACCCTAATAGTTCCGCTTAAGTATTTTATTAGTAGAACCTCGTTGAGGTAAAGAAGAGGGAAGGGTTTTAAGTTCTAAGGGAACCGCCAGATGGTCTGACCAGACCAGGGGAATAGGGGGGCCTACAGATAATCTAGGGTCTTGATAATCTTGTACCTCGGCATATGGTACGCGTACACGGTGAAAAAGAAAAAAAAACAAAGTCCGTGTTATTGTTAATTAGCCCCCGGAGGGGCAAATCCACCCACCACCCCTAGGGCTTTAACTATATGTATGCGGGGGGGCTCTGAGCCCCCCGCTGCCCCTGGGACCGCCACCCCCTGGGGCTTCTTTTTAAAAAAAAACATTTTATAAAAAAACCTGTGTGGGGGGCTCAAGCCCCCCAAACGCCCCACGGACCACCACCCCCCGCGGCTTTTCAATTTTGAGAGAGGGGCCACGAGGCACCCTTCCTGGAGCATTTGATGGCCCTGGGCACTGCCACCCCCCAGGGCTGGCTCCTGCAGTGTCCCGGGGTGCCTACCCCCAGGACACTCCTGTTTGCTATGGTAGGGCGGGAGCCTCGTGGCTCCCACCCTACTATAGCAAACTGCTTTCCTATTTGAAAGAGAGAGCAGCAAACCTGCTCTCTCTTTCAAGTAGGAAAGCAGATTGCTTTTCGTCAGAGAGAGCAGCATGTAAGCTGCTCTCTGTGACGAAAAGCAACGCTGGCTCCCGAAGGACGCGGGGAGCCGGCTGGGACCGTGGGGGCATTGGGCTCCCCCCACGGTCCCAACGTTGTATTTCAGCCCCAGGGGATGGGGTATGGGTTCCCAGGGGATGGGGATGGGGTCCCAGGGGATTATAAGAATTAGTTATAGAGGTTATTTTTTTACGGTAGATTTACCGTGCGCGTACCATGCACGTACGTACGACGAATGGTGCGAAGTCTGTAAGTCATTCCACAAGCGTACCTAAGCATGAAAAAGAAAAATATTTTTCAGATATTTATGAAGTTTATGTGTTTATGTGTTTATTTGTTGGGTGGCTCTAAAAAGAGCCCTTGTGTTTATTTGGAGATTTTTCAGGCACATGCATCATTCTATGAATTTGCGATTCCTTATTAGCGATTTTTAAGGAATCGCAAATAAGGAATCGCAAATCGCGATGCAACATAGAATTAGCGAATAAATAAAGAATCGGTAAAAATCGCTGAAATTTTAGCGATTTCTGGATTTTGCGATTTCGCAATTTGCGAAATCGCAAATTCCGGAGTCGCACATTGATGCATCTTGATGACATCAGAACCAGGAAATCTGCACTCCAAGCCTCATTTTCAGTGCAGAGGCTCAGGGAGAGGAGGGAGCTGGCTCTGGGAGCAGAAGATGAGTTGGAGACAGAGATTGCAAATACCTGGCAACCAACTGAAAATGCACAAACAGCAGAGGACAGCCAAACAGGCAGAAAAAGAAAACTGAAATTTTCTGAAAATAAAGAAATTGAAACACTGATTGAGGGAGTAGTGCACAGCCATGATAAGCTGTTTGGCAAAGCTTCATTGAAAGTATCAGAGCAGGAGAAAAGGAAAATATGGATCCGGATCCAGAACCGATTAAATGCAATTGGGGTGACACACCGCACCAATGATGAGCTAAAAAAGCGATGGTACGATCTGCGTAGTCGGGCTAAGGTGCGCATTGCAGACCGGTAGAAGGAGGCACATAAAACAGGAGAGGGAACACCAACAGACACTGGAAACACTCCACTAGAGGACTTGGTGGAATCCACAATCCAGCCTGAAGCTGTTGTTTGTGTGACGCAGCTGGACACCTCAGGAACTGCACACACATCTGAAGGTAAGAGGAATGCATGTTGCCATTGTCCCAATTACTTAAGTCAGAACTTGAGATCAGCACAGCGTAAGTGCACACTGTGAAGCATTTAGTACATTTGTTATCAAAAAGGGAAGTGCATAATGTGAGATGTAGGCAGGGCAATCAGTTAGAATGACAAACACACACATATGGAAAAAAATAATACAAATAGTGTAGCAGATGTCCAAATGTATTGAAAATGTTATAATTGCCAACTGTGACATGACCTCACAAGCATGAAATAATGCTGTTTTGCTCTGTTTAACCTCACAGATGCAGAACGTTTTCAGGCCGGGGATAGTGAGGTCCTGGAAATGCAGCACACCAGCGCATCTGAACATGAGGACACACCAGCTGCTCTGCCAACTACACAGACACGTGTTCCAAATTCATGTAGGGCACCTGTCCCAACACAGGTTCCCATGGCGTCAGATGATGAGGCCAATGCAGCACCTGAGGGCAGCCTTCGCCAAAGTACTAGCATCACAACTCCACCAATACAGATCCTTAGAGGCAATCTCAGAGTGCGACGGAGAAGACACAGAGCACGCAGAACACAGCAGGCAGAGCAGACAAATGAGGTCTGGGGTGGCCTGGAGGGACAGATGCTTCGTACCCATCGCCTGCAGAGCAAGAACACTCGATTAGTGAAGGTGGAAATTGCAAAGTTGGCAGAAAACATAGCTGTACTGTCCACTAGTGTGCAGGAATTGACTAAGGTCATGCAGGAGGGACATGCATCTCACAATAGACTGCATCGGCAACTTATGCAGAACCTCAAATTGTATCTAAAGTCAAACAATAGGCTGGCCACTACAACTGCACTGCTGGCACGTAGGTCCGTGACCATGCAAACCCAAATGTGTCATTGGAGCGGAGATGTAGCCAAAGCACTAGACCAGGTAATCAATGCTGTTGAGATGATGAATGCATCCACTTGGGAGGCAACATGTCTGCGCAGGAAGAGAGTAGTGAGTGTGCCTCAAGCATGGGCAGTACAATAATGCCAGTTGCCACTGCAGTGAGACGCAATACACGCAGCGGCACCCCCTCCACTCCCAAAGTGAGGCATGAAGATGCTACCACTGACAGATGTCTGGATGTACGTGGGAGAAAGCGCTAGGCTCCCATGTACAATGTTTTTCAAAGATGGTGACGTAACCATTGTTACAATGTGACCTTATTACTGACTTTCAAGTATTTGTTCCTATTCATGTATACATGTTTATTAACAAGACTCTTGTGCCACTACTCACTTTGAAAGTGTGCCTCAACACCCTGGTCATTATTTCCTTCCATAAAGCTTACATTTCTTGCAAAATACTGTTTTTGTGTCATCATTACTCACCTTAGAAGTAATTTTGTGTGATCTCCAATCTACTCCTGCGCCTCTGCTGTGCCTGATCCTTGTAGGGCACGGTGGTGTTGCACTTGCTGGTTCCCATCCTCCGAGTTGCTGTCAGACAGCTCCATTTCCAAACCTCCCTTTGTCGCAATGTTGTGCAGCATGGCACATGCTGCGACTATCTTGCAGCATTGTTCAGGGTTGTATTTCAGTGATCCACCGGTCTTATGAAGGCGTCTGAATTGGCTCTTCAGCAGCCCAAATGTGAGCTCTATGACGTTCCTTGTTGATATATGTGCTGCATTGTATCTCTTTCGGGCAGCAGTTGTAGGATTGAGGTAAGGTGTCATGAGAAAATTCCGCAATGCGTATGCGCTGTCACCTACATGTGAGGAAGCAAAGGGTGTCAGTGGTTGTTTGACATTGACAGGGCCGGTCCTAGCCATGGGCGGTATGGGCAGCTGCCCAGGGCCTCGCGCTCAGGGGGGCCCCGGCGCCCCGCCGCCGGCCCCACAGTTGCGGGAATAATAAAATGATTGATGATGATGGCCTGATAGGAAATGCGCTGCGCACGCACTGCTTCCGTAACATCCGTCTACTATCGAGACAGGGCCTCGCGCTCAGGGGGCCCCTGCAGTTGTGGGAATAATAATAAAATAAAATGAATGATTGATGATGGCCTGACGCCTGGGGAAAAGCCCTGCGCTGCGCACTGCTGCTTCCAACTTCCTAGAGAGGGTGTGTGTGTTTCTCAGGGGGGCCCCGGCCGCATGATGGGTGTCTCTGAGGGCACCAGTCTAGTATTACGAAGACGATGGTGCTGTGACTGTTGCTGTTCTTTTGTTGATTTTGAAACATGTTCAATGATGACAATAAATATCTTATTTAAAGTACAAGTGTACAAGTCTTTTCTCAAACTCATAAGCCGCCCGTCTCGAGTACGTCACCGGGGCCTCCTGGCCAATCACTGTAGCCCCTCCGCCTGCGAACAGCGCGGGGACGGAGCACTATACAAATAAATCCATTAATCCAAATAATAGGGTAATCACGTCATCTGACTGTTTGGTATCGCCTCAGCCACGCCGCCGGAACACCCAGAAATGAAGCAGTGCTCCACCCGACCTACCTCCTCCAGGCTCCACCTTTATAGCTTTCTTGTATCTTACTTTTTTGTGGAGAATCTGTTCTGAAGAGTAATGCCAGACGCGCAACTTCATTAAATTACTTCCGGACACTGGCTTGAAGCGCTGCCCGATGTCCACCGTCCGTCCGGGCAATGACCTTCATCAGTTCCTTCAGGAGGGACTCGGTGTCATGGGGCCCCCAGCTGCACCCGGGGCCCTGGGGGCAGAAACACTTCAAATAGAGGCATCAAACTGAAGTCAGTGACTTGCAAAGCCCCCGCAGGGGCCCCTCTACGGATGGGGCCCCACCACCCGCAGACTGACTCTCAGAGCCGAGCCCCACTATGGGACCCACCACCCGCAGACTGACTCTCAATGCCCCACTATGGGACCCACCACCCTGACCCTCAGACTGACTCTCAGAGCCCACCCCTGCCCCTCCCCACAGACTGACTCTCAATGCCCCACTATGGCACCCACCACCCTCAGACTGACTGACTCTCAGATCCCCCTCAATAGCCCCTCCGCTGATGGGCCCCCACCACCCACAGACTCGCCCTCAAAACTCCCTCATGGGCCCCCACCACCCCCAGACTGACTCCTAATACCCCCTCACGAGGCCCCACAGCCCTAGGACTGACTCTCAAAGCCCCCTCACGACGCCCACTGCCCTCAGACTGACTCTCAGAGGAGCCCCCCCCATGGTCCCCACCACCCGCAGACTGCCTTTTACACCCCTCATGGGCCCCCAAAACCCTCAGACTGGTCCTCAAAGACCCCTGATAGCCCCCACCACCCACAGACTGGCTCTCAAAGCCCCCTCAGTCATGCCCCTCCTCCCCACCACCCTCAGACCCCCCATGCACCCCCACCCTCAGACTGGCTCTCAAAGTCCCTAAAGGCCCCCCCACCACGGCCCCACCTGCAGGCAGGGTCCCAAGGCCCCTTGATGGGCACCACCCGTGACCCGCAGACTGGCCCCGTGACCTCTGACAGGGACCCTCAGGGGAGGGAGTTTGTATATACAGGAGTGACCGGAAGAAGGAGAGGGGTCCCGGTGGAAAGCTATGGTTGTGTCCGGGGTGGGAGTGGACGAAAGAAAACGAAAAATAAACAATAAAGCGAGAAAGATCGACAGGGCATCCGGCATTCAACAACAACAAAGAAAGAACAGGACGAACGGGGAAGATGGGAAATAGAAACAAAACATAAGAACAAATGTAGTTGGGAGAGAGTGACAGCAAGACTTTGAGAAATAAAGCAGAGGCGACTCAGGCGAGGGAAATAAAGAAGGAAATCGAAAGAGACGGAAGGAACGAAGCCCAGAACTAAAGAAAACATGGAGTGGAAGAAAAGAGAGATGGAGAAAAAGAGACAGGACGAGGGCATGAAGGGAAGTCGGAAGAATAAAATAAATGAAATGACAAATGAATCTCCACACTTGTGTTGCCAGTTCCACGCAGACGGCACCGTACAATTGGCATTTCATTCTGTTTGGTGGTATGTATCTGCGCAATTTGATGACGCCTGCACGCACCCCCCACCACCTAGCTTGGTTGGTGGTGGCCGTGGTGGGGGTGGTGCGTGCGTGCCCTGTGGTGGTGACGTGACGCCGGCGTCGCCGGCCTTGAATCTTCTTCTCTTCCTTCCAGGTGACAGTGGCAGTGGGTCCCAGGGCCGTCAATCTGGTAGCGCGCGAAAGCGCTACCAATGACGGCCCTGGACATGTTTTTTTTGGCCAGCCCCCGCGCACTCAGCATGCGCACACGCCTGCCATACGTGACCTGGCACCACTGGGCTGAAAGTGAAGTCAGTCAGCAGTCACACTCACACCACCTGCCTGCACACTTAATTTAATAACTCGGGCGGCGGTCCGCGGGCCGCGTGGGCAGGGCAGTGCTGCACTGCTGCAGGCCTGGCCAGGCAGGAGTCGGACGACGACGTCGTCGCTGGGCCCCGGCCCCCTCGTTGAGTCCGTGTGTTGACTGACTCAGACTGTCTCTACCTACGAACGACGAACGTTAAGGTAAGAGAGCTGCTGCTTCAGTCATTTAAAAACAATTATTTATTATATGAATATGAAATCTCTGGAATGAATTGCTGCTGGAAAGCCGGCCAGAATGCAGGAGACAGGAAGTAGAGTGAAGAGATTGGGGAACCATTGAAGACAGGTCGTGGTCTGTGGGTGACGTGTCGATAATTCAATAAAAGAGCTTGCCTTCCACCAATATGATCTTGAAATACAGGGTCGGTCGCAGGTCGCGTCGCCAGTAGCGTTGGGAAGTTGTGAAGGCTGCAAATATGTATATCTACAATTACCTTCTCCACGTATAGCAATTATAGTTTTAAATTAGCTAGTATATACATTTATGCAACTGCAAATACTGCTGACAACATTTGTGTCAGAACTCAATTTAACAAGCATCACAATATAGGTTAATGTAATTTGTCCTAGTTTTGGATATGGAATAAGTATTTGTAAATATATATGTCTGCAACCTTTAAAAAGTCTGCACATATCTTTGGACAAAACACGTGTTTGCATTGGCTTCACTATTGGGACTACGAAAAAGGCTGTAATGAAGCATTTTACAGTGTGAAAGAAGATTAAAGACATTTTAGATGTTTAATCCAGAAAACGGTTTGTGGACTGTCGCTAATGCTTGGTGGACCGTTACTAATTTGGATGTGTGGTTGGTAACTTCTTGTCTTCTATTGTGTTTGGGAGATATGGATCTTTGGCTGGTAAATTGATTTTTCACTGCTAAGAAAACGATGAGATGTCATGCAGTTAAAATGTCGTCTAAAGATCGATTGATGCTGATCATGCTGTCTGAGAAGAACAATGTCTAATTTAATCTCCGGCATGCTAGGGCACTGTTTAGTTTAATGGTGGCTTGGAGTATAAGGTGACATGAAGCACTATTTTTAGCACTAATTATATGAATATTGGTCGCATAGCCGGAAGATGACATAATAGCCACGAAAGGTGAAAAGAAATGTTTTCTGTCTGTATTTATCTGTCAAAATCAGTAAAAACGGAAAACAGGAAGCCTTAATTATGAACAAGATGAGTCACCAAGGGACGTGTTCCTAGTCAGATATGTCCTGTAGTGTTACTCCTGTCTTCACCTCCTTTTCATGTGTGCTCACCTTCTCCGCCAGTGAGGTCTTCTCTCACTTTGTCTGCATTAGTATGAGTTGAAGTGTGGTGGTGGTGGTGTCTGATCATGATCCTGTGACTTTATGGTGCTCATGCCATTCGATCACCTATTGCGCAATGATTATTACACTGAAGGTGTCTCTTTTGTAGGTCTTGCCCTACTTGATTTGTGCACTTCCATTCCAATGTGTGTTTATTTGGCACTTTTGCTATTTGTGTTTCCTTTGCCCTTAATGAATTTTACAAAAAAAATTGTGTTTACTGTCTTTTTTGTTGTCACTCCCATTGTGGGTTTTTGAAGTGTGCCAATATGATTAAGGTATTAGTGTCTTTTGTGGCCGCTGAAAGACAAACTATTCAGGGCTGGGAAAGTATGTCGAAAAGGACCAATCTCACTTAGCTCACACCTGTGCCCTTTTATGACTTATAAGAAGATTAGTCACAGGAAAGCCAAAGATCAGGGTACTAAGCTTGAAAAAAAGGAAATGAGGGCCCACGAAAATATCACACAGAAAGGTTGCAGCACACTTCCAATTACTTTCAATGTCATTATAAGATTTGACAGCTGAGGTTCACTCCAAATTCTCCATTTCATTTTCTTCAGAGGTGGGTGTAGCTGATAAGTGTTTTGAATACTACCTATGGGGTTGTGTAGTTTGAACAATGGTGCATTCTTGCATTCTTGCAGTAAATATTTACATTGGTTTGTTTCGTTTCTTTCTTTTCCTGTACAACTCATTTGAAATTTTTTCTGCAGGGTCAAGCTTTTTAACAAGGAAAAATGGCAAGCCGTGAACGTGACAATGGACGGAAACATGCCTCTGGTGCATTCAAGAGGAAAAGGAAGCGGGAACAGATTGAAGAAGATAAAAGTCAGCGGGAAGCACTACTTAAATTTATGAGAAGAGGGATGCACAATGAGAAGGAAAGTAACCTCAACACAGCAGTCTTCCAGTCCCAAAATCAGGAGCCAGAAAACCCGCAGGACCAGCACCAAGGATCAACTGCCACCAGTGTACTCCTTCAGTATGACAATGAAGTGGCGAAGAGCATCCTGGGTCAAGATCCTAAACACATGACTACTACCACAGCCAGTAGAGTCTCCAGTTACGAGGAACGTGATCAGGAACATGAGCACCAAGTTACAGAAGTACCACTATCTCAGTTGCAAGAACAGGAATCAGAGGACCAGCAGCAAGAAAATGCCAGTGACACTTCCAAGTTCCAAGGAGAGGAACAAAAGAACCAGTATAGTCAGCGGCTGGACATTGTAACAATGGCAGAGACTGGTAGCGATGAAACTACTAGCGAAACTGCTGAAAAGTTTTACCAACACATTGATGATGACCCAGGAAAATGGCCTACTACTCAAGATGATAGAATCCGTTGCTACCTAGTAGAAAGAGGACCTACCCAGGCTGGACGTAATGCATGTGATTTCCCACGTGACTCCCAAAATCGATCCTTCAAACCTACTTATTTCAAAAGAGAAATGAGTAATGGTCAGCAAATTAACCGTCAGTGGCTGGTGTATTCAACATACAAAAATGCAGTTTTTTGTTTCTGCTGCAAATTGTTTACCACTTCTTTCACTAACACTCAGCTTGTGAGCAGCGGTTTGTCTGATTGGCACCATCTTGGTCAGCGTTTACATGATCATGAAAATTCTCCGGAGCACCTAAAAAATATTAGAGAGTGGAAGGAGCTTGAACTTCGAATGCGGAAGGAATGCACTATTGATAAGCAAAACCTTGCTCAAATCCAGCAGGAGAAGATGCATTGGCGAAATGTCTTGGAGAGGCTCCTAGCAATTACACAGTACCTCGCAATACATAACTTGGCATTCCGCGGCAGTGTTGACCAGGTGAACCAACCCCACAATGGCAACTTCCTAGGGCTTGTAGAACTTTTAGGCAAATTTGACTCAGTTATGATGGAACATGTTCGCAGAGTTACCACAAAGGAGATTCATACACATTATCTTGGCAAACACATTCAAAATGAATTGATTGAGCTGATGTCTGAGATGATTCTCAAGGAAATCCTACAGCGTGTGAGAAGAGCCAAATATTACTCAGTTCTTCTTGACTGTACTCCTGATTTGAGTCATACCGAACAGATGACATTTATTGTGAGATTCGTCAGTTCTACAAATGGATGTGTTACTATTGAGGAACATTTCATTGGATTCATTCCCCTGGAAGAGCAAACTGGACTGGCTCTTACTGATGCATTGTTGCAGAAGCTGAAGGCACTCGAACTACCCCTTGCTGATTGTCGTGGGCAAGGTTATGACAATGGTGCAAATATGCGTGGACAATACAGTGGTGTGCAAGCTCGAATCTTAAAAGAGAATAGACGGGCTTTTTTTACACCGTGCGCCTGTCACAATTGGAACCTGGTCTTGGGAGATGCTGCAGCTTCATCTACATATGCTGCCAACTTCTTTGGTATTACTCAACGACTTTACACATTGTTCTCAGCATCAACGAAAAGGTGGAATGTATTAACCGAAGCTGGAGTGACCCTTACCCTCAAAAACCTCTCTGCTACTCGGTGGGAATGCCGTCTGGAAAGCGTCAAAGCGGTCCGATTTCAGATGAGTTTAATACTTGAAGCACTTCTGCAGGTGTCTGAAATGGATAAAGATCTGAAAACCAGAAGTGAAGCAACATCACTCGCATCAGCGCTTCAATCATATGAATTCCTCCTATGTTTGATCATATGGTATGATATTTTAATGAGAATCAACATAGTCAGTAAACTGATGCAGAGTGAGAACATGCAGCTTGATGTAGCTGTGAAACACGTTGAGGAACTACTTGCTTTCTTAACAAAGTATCGCCATGAAGGATTTACAGCTGCATTGATCTCAGCAAATGAACTTGCAGATGAATTGGAAATTGAAAAAGAATTCAAATGTGATCGAAGAATATCTAAGAAAAAGAAAATGTTTGGATATGAGGGAGCTGACATGCCAATCACGGACCCAAAGGAGCAATTTAGGATCAACTTTTTTAATGCTCTTGTTGATACAGCAATTGTGTGCATTGACAGACGATTTGAACAGCTGAAAAATCACCAAAAGCAATTTGGCTTTCTTTATAACATTTCCAGCTTAAAAGACATGAACAGTGGAGACCTACAAAAGCACTGCAATGATCTACATCATGTTCTGTCAGACAGCTCAGCTGATGGTGTTATATCTTCTGACATAGATGGGATACAACTGTTTCAGGAGATTTCCTTTCTTGCTCAAGTCCTTCCTGAAAAACATAACTTGATAGACGCTCTTCAGTATATTTATTTTAACAGATTGGAGGACATCTATCCAAACTGTGTTGTTGCCCTAAGAATTCTGCTTACAATTCCAGTCACAGTAGCATCTGCGGAACGCAGTTTCTCACGCCTCAAATTGATAAAGACTTTTTTACGCTCAACGATGTCTCAGGAACGACTATCAGGATTGGCCCTTCTTTCAATTGAAGGAGATATTGCAGCAACATTGGACTACAGCGAAATGATTGATGCCTTTAGCAGAAGAAAGGCTAGGAAGATCGCATTTTAGCATGTAGTGCTAAACACACAACAGATATTGATTTGTCAAAACACATTTACTTATTAAATATTGCCATGTCAGAATGAACTCATTGGGCTCTTTACTGTGTTATTTTTCAGAGTTCAACTTAATGTATCCTGTTTTGCTCCTCCTTCAGATTCGCCTGTGAAATGTATACTGCTGTTTTCTTGAACCTCTGGTTCCTTTGGAATTTGGGGGCATGTCCAATTAATCATTCAAGGAGACGGCAAGTGTTACACTCATGGATATTTGCTCACCTGTTTTCCATTCCCTCTACTTTTGTCCATGTTACTGATATCCACATTAGTTTGCTTCACTGATGCCAAATAACTAAGATCAAAAGTCCCGCGAAGTCACTTTCTGTGATGTCACTTGGAGGGGCCTCACATCTTCCCTTTCGCCCGGGGCCTCAGAAGGCCTAGGACCGGCACTGGACATTGACATACGTACAATGAATGTGTTACTGTATTGCACATATTTACCTAGCAGATGTCCCTCTCCAAATTCTCCCCTTGCAATACGGGTGTGAGTGCCACTTTGCCTGAATGTGTATGAATCATGTGCACTGCCGGGAAATTGCGCCACAATGTCCATTATGATGTTTTTGGCATTACACACAACCTGAATATTGAGGGAATGATAACATTTCCTATTCCTATACAAATATTCCTGTGCTGCAGGGGGACATATTGCCATGTGGGTGCAATCAATACAGCCCAGAACCTGTGGAAAGCCTGCAATCTGGTAAAACTCCTGCTTAGTCTTAGCAATGTCATAGCCTGTGGTAGGGAAAGTTATATGAGAGCCTATCCAGACCATCATGGCATCAAGGAATGCTTTGAATATTCTTGACAATGCACTTTGCAACACACCTCCTGCTACTGCAATTACACCCTGAAAACTGCCTGACGCCAGTAGATGTTGGCAACATAAAACATGTACATGCGATGGGATGGCATTGGTCCTACGAGTCTGTCGTTGCAGGATGGGGTCCAATTCATTGATGAGATTGTGTATAATTGCTGCATTCAGCCTATACTTATCGTATATCTCGTCCTCCTGCTGTCCTAGCAAAGTTATGCGGACTCTGAAGATGCGCTCATTCATTCACCTCCCTGTCTGTCGAGCATCCTGCAGCCTCATCCTCCTCGCCATCAGGTACAGCCCTGCCATTGTGACTTGTAGGAGCTCATTGTGGGTGTGTTTAAAACAGTTTCAGTTGATTTGCAGCTGTGTGAGTTTTGCACTCATGATTGCCACCTGGTTGTGTTCCTTCTTATTTTGCGATTTCTAGGAAAATCGCTATTAGCCATTTTTTATGCATTTCATTTGCGATTCTTTATTTGTGATTCTCTGTTTGAGAATTGCAAATAAAGAATCGCAAATGTTTTCTCAGAATAATTTTGCGATTCCTTATTTTGGTGAAAAAATACAGATTCTCGCAAAAATAACGTTGATGCATTGGCACACAATGATTTGCGATCGCAAATGCAATTTTTTGGCGATTCGCAAGATTTGCGATTTCTTAATCGCTTGATGCATGTGCCTGTTAGTACCTACACGTAAGTACCGATGCAGAGTCTGAAGTTCATGAGGAAGACTCTGTTCCCTTCATCTGTAAAATGTACACCATCTCTCCTATAGATGTCTTGCATATTGAAACGCAGATTGTTGTTGTAAATGGACCCCGTTCTATAGTCTCGGAGAAAAGCAGAAACAGATTTATTCACATGTTTCCTAGCTTTCTCAATATGTGGACAAAATTGATTGGACCAGTTCCAATTATGCCTTTGGTATATATTAGAATAGACAACGGTAGTTTGGGGGAAAAGTGACATCAGTTCTGTAAAGGTGTCCTTCATAAACATTTCCAGACCTACCCCAGTCAAAGTGCCTAGGTCATTCCCACCACAGTGCACAATTATGAGGTCAGGGTGTTGGAGATGCAAAAAGGATTTTACCAATGGCTTCAATTGGTGCCACTTTTATCCTCTCTGTACAATCCATTTAATGTCTACATTTGGTAAACCTAGGTCTTTGTGAATTCCTTTCTGTTCTGCGTACCTTTGACTCCAGAAAATATAGCTGTGTCCCACAATCCACACTCTAAGCATCTTGAAGAGAGGTCTGGATGCACTTAGATGGTCTCGTAAATGAAATGGCAGTTTGAAAATAAAAACATCTAAAATGGTGGATAAGTGGAGTTTTGAAAAAAGCAAGGAAGTGATTGGTTATTTGAAAACTTTTTAGATAGAAAACTAGGGTGCAATTTTCTGTTTTTCAAAAGCCTGTTATTTATTGGTTATGAAAAAGTGATAGAAAAGAAAATTACTTAAGATAAGCTAGTATATTGACAAGTCAAGAACACTTGCTGTTTTAATTTGCAACAATGTAAGATGAACTTTTCACCTGTGTGCTCAGTTAGGTGTTCTCTGAAGTTTTTCTATGGTAACTGGCAGAATGTGGAATGGGGTAGGGTTGTAAGTTTTGTTAGTTAGAAAGGGTTCAAAAGTTCAAGTAATAGAAATGTGTGTTTCGTTTTGATTTAATGTGGGAATAAATGTGATTTGTTATTTATTTGTATATGTGTGTAGATTGAGTGTGTAGATTGTCAGGAAAAGTTTTCTATTTGTTGTAGGACTTCCTGACCCCCTAGGGCTGCTTAGGGGGTTTCAGAATGATCCCCAAGGTCAAAATCTTCTATTTTTTTTAAATCACATAATACGCGTATGGTACGCCGTGAAAAAGAAAAAAAAAACGAAGCCCGCTTTATTGTTATTTAGCCCCCGGGGGGCCAAATCCCGGGGGCAATTTTTTCATTTCTAATGGGGGGCCCAGAGAGGCCCCCCAGCCCCGGGGACCGCCACGCTTTAACTATATGTATGCGGGGGCAGCCCCCCCGCAGCCCCGGGGAATGTCAGCCCCCGGGGCTTCTTTTTTATTTATTTTTTAAATCACCTGTGTGGGGGGGGGCTAAGCCCCCCCACATGCCCCGGGGACCACCACCTCCCCGGGGCTCTAATATTTAAAATAGGGGGGTCCATGACGGACAACCCAGCCCCTGGGACCACCACCCCCGGGGCTTTAAAATATTGGGAGGGGGGCCATGCAGCCCCCCTCCTGGAGCCTTGAGGTGGCCCTGGGGACCGCCACTGCCCAGGGCCTGCTCCTGCAGTGTCCCGGGGTGCCTATCCCCGGGACACTGCTGTTTGCTATGGTAGTTCGGAACCTCTGGGCTCCCAACCTACCATAGCAAACTGCTTTCCTATCTGAAAGAGAGAGCAGGAAACCTGCTCTCTTTTTCAAATAGGAAAGCAGATTGCTTTTCGTCAGAGAGAGCAGCATGTAAGCAGCTCTCTGTGACGAAAAGCAATGCCGGCTGTGACCGTGGGGGCATTGGGGCTCCCCCCATGGTCCCCAAAGTTGTATTTCAGCCCCGGGGGATGGGGTCCCCGGGGATTATAAGAATTAGTGATAGAGACTATTATTTTTTTACGGTAGATTTACCGTGCGCGTTCCATGCACGTACGTACGACGTACGGCGCGAAGTCTGTAAGTCATCCCGTAAGCGTACCTGAGAAAGAAAAATATATTTAAAAAAATGTATTTTATAGATATCTATCAAGGTTATGTGTTTAGATGTTGGTTGGTTCTAATAAGAGCTTTTCTCTTTATTGGTATGTATAAGTATGTACCTATACAGAGTCTAAACTTGTTGAGGAGGAGTGTTTTACAGTGTGCTGAACTTTTCACCTCTGTGGACAGTTGACTTTTGTATTATCTGTTGGGGGTAGGGTGCAAAGTTATGTCAGTTGGAAAGGGTTCGAATGTTCCACCAATAGAAATGTGTGTTTGGTTTTGAATTAATGTGTGAAGGAAATTGATTTGTTATTAACGTGTATATATGTGTAAATTGAGAGGGAAAATGTGCCATTTTTTGGTTCTGCTGCAAACACTGAAGTAGAGAGATTCTGTATAAGAATATCTGCTGTGTTAGTGGCATTCTTCTTCAAATCAATTTGAAAGGTGAGTTTATAATTTGTAAGGGAATGTATGTGGTCCATTTTGTTTTTAGTAAGATTAATGAGTTTATTCTTCTAAAGAGTGTAGAATCATATTCTGAGTTTGTCTGCATTTGGATAACTATTGTGATAAAATCATTTGGTAAGTTAATGTGTTTAGTGAGTCACCTGTGTGCAATAAAGTGAAGTATTAAAAAATGTAGAATGTGTGCAGTCAGTTTTTCAGTTGTAGAGTAGTTAATAGTGTTGCTTGTTTAGAATTAAGTTTGTGTTCTAAGTCTACAATTTTCTAGTCAGTATACATAAACTGCTGTATACACTTTTGGGGAGATTTAAAAGCCTCTTGTGCCTTTTTGATGTTGTATTGTGTAACTTTTTTGACGTAATGTTGGCAAAAAGAATGCAGTAAATTGTATATGTATTTGCAAAATGAGTCAGTGTTGTCCACTGAAATGTAGTAATTATATTCATGCAATGTGTGCAGTCACTTAATCGTTTTAGTGTAGTAAATGTGTTTTGGTAAAATGTATGGTCTCATATTTTTTGTCTAGAATCACACTAAGTGTCTGTGTACATTAAGGAATTATACTTGCCCCTTTTTCCATAATCTCCCCTCTCTCCTCACAGTCTAACACTCTCTGCTTAGACTGTCCCCTCTCTTCTGATATTCCCCCTCTTTCCCTATTCTCACTTTTCTCTCCTCATAGTGCTCCTTGTCCTCACACTCCCTCCTGTCCTCATATTCCCCTCTCTGTCCTGTTACTCCTCACTTTCTCCTAATATTCCCCCTTTTCCTCATATTCCCCACTGTCTTCATAGTCCCCCTCTCTGTCCTCACACTCCGTCCTCTCTCCTTGTATTCCTCCTGTCTATTCATTCTCCCCCCTCTACCCTTATACTCCTCCCTGTCTTCATACTCTCCCCTCTCTTCTCTTACTTCACCCTCTGTCCTCATAATCCCTTTTGTCCTCATATTCCCCCCTTTCCTCATACTCCTCCTCTCTGTGTTCCTATTCCCGTTTGTCCTCATATTCCTCCTTGTTCCTCATTGTCTCCCCTGTCTCCTAATACGCCCTCTTCTTTGTACACTCCATCCTTTCCCCTCTTAGTCCTCCCTTTCTCCTCATACCTCCCTCTTAATAATTTTCCAGTCAGTATAAATACATTGCTGCATACACTCTTGGGCAGATTTACAAGACCCTTTTGCCTCTTTTTTGTTCTACTGTGTCTCTTTTTTGATGTAATGTTGGCCAAAATAATGTAGCAAATTGAATATGTATTTGCGAAATGAGACAGGGTTGTCCAGTGAAATGTAGTAGTTATATACATGGAATGTGTACAGTCTCTTAACCGTTTTAGAGTAGTAAATGTGTTTTGGTAAAATGTATGGTCTTATATTTTTTGTCTAGAATCACACTGAGTGTCTCTGTACATTAAGGAATTATACTTGCCCCTTTTTCCATAATCTCCCCCCTCTCTCCTCACAGTCTCCGTCTCTCTGCTTATACCGTCCCCTCTCTTCTGATATTCCCCCTCTTTCCTTATTCTCACTTTTCTCTCCTCATATTGGTCCTTGTCCTCATACTCCCTCCTATCCTCGTATTCCCCTCTCTGTCCTGTTAATCTTCGCTTTCTCCTCATATTCCCCCTTCTGCTCATATTCCCCACTGTCCTCATAGTCCCCCTCTTTGTCCTCATACTCCGTCCTCTCTCCTTGTATTCCTCCTGTCTCTTCATTCTCTCCTCTCTCCCCTTATACTCCTCCCTGTCTTCATACTCTCCCCTCTCTTCTCTTACTTCCCCCTCTGTCCTCATAATCCCATTTGTCCTCCTATTCGTCCCTGTCCTCATACTCCTTCTCCCTGTGTTCATATTCCCCTGTTTCTCCTCATATTCCTCCTCTTTCCTCATTGTCTCCTCTGTCTCCTAATACTCCCTCTTCTTTTTATACTCCCTCTTCTCTCCTCTTAGTCCTCCCTTTCTCCTCATACCTCCCTCCTAATAATTTTCCAGTCAGTATACATATATTGCTGCATACACTCTTGGGCAGATTTACAAGCCCCTTGCGCCTCTTTGTTATTCTATTGTGTCACTTTTTTGATGTAATGTTGGCAAAAATAATGCAGCAAATTGAACATGTATTTGCAAAATGAGTCAGGGTTGTCCAGTGAAATGTAGTAGATATATACATGGAATGTGTAAAGTCTCTTAACCGTTTTAGAGTAGTAAATGTATTTTGGTAAAATGCATGGTCTCATATTTTTTGTCTAGAATCACACTGAGCGTCTGTGTACATTAAGGAATTATACTCGCCTCTTTTTCCATATTCTGCCACCTCTCTCCTCACAGTCTCCCTCTCTCTGCTTATACTGTCCCCTCTCTCCTGATATTCCCCTTATTTCCTTATTTTCACTTTTCTCTCCACATAGCGGTCCTGGTCCTCATACTCCCTCCTGTCGTCATATTCCCCTCTCTGTCCTGTTACTCCTCGCGTTCTCCTCATATTCTCCCTTCTCCTCATATTCCCCACTGTCCTCATAGTCTCCCTCTCTGTCCTCATACTCCGTCCTCTCTCTTTGTATTCCTCCTGTCTCTTCATTCTCCCACTCTCCCCTTATACTCCTCCCTGTCTTCATACTCTCCCCTCTCTTCTCTTACTTCCCCCTCTGTCCTCATAATCCCTTTTGTCCTCATATTCCCCCTTTCCTCATACTCCTCCTCTCGGTGTTCATATTCCCCTGATTGTCCTCATATTCCTCCTTGTTCCTTGTTGTCTCCCCTGTCTCCTAATACTCCCTCTTCTTCGTATACTCCCTCCTCTCTCCTCTTAGTCCTCCCTTTCTCCTCATACCTCCCTCTTAATAATTTTCCAGTCAGTATAAATACATTGCTGCATACACTCTTGGACAGATTTACAAGACCTTTTGCCTCTTTTTTGTTCTACTGTGTCTCTTTTTTGATGTAATGTTGGCAAAAATAATGTAGCAAATTGAATATGTATTTGCAAAATGAGTCAGGGTTGTCCAGTGAAATGTTGTAGTATATATACACATGGAATGTGTACAGTCTCTTAACCGTTTTAGAGTAGTAAATGTTTTTTGTAAAATGTATGGTCTTATATTTTTGTCTAGAATCACACTGAGTGTCTCTGTACATTAAGGAATTATACTTGCCCCTTTTTCCATAATCTCCCCCCTCTATCCTCACAGTCTCCGTCTCTCTGCTTATACCGTCTCCTCTCTTCAGATATTCCCCCTCTTTCCTTATTCCCACTTTTCTCTCCTCATATTGGTCCTTGTCCTCATACTCCCTCCTATCCTCGTATTCCCCTATCTGTCCTGTTACTCTTCGCTTTCTCCTCATATTCCCCCTTCTGCTCATATTTACCACTGTCCTCATAGTCCCCCTCTTTGTCCTCATACTCCGTCCTCTCTCTTTGTATTCCTCCTGTCTCTTCATTCCCCCCTCTCTCCTCTTATACTCCCCCCTGTCTTCATACTCTCCCCTCTCTTCTCTTACTTCCCCCTCTGTTCTCATAATCCCTTTTGTCCTCCTATTCCCCCCTGTCCTCATACTCATCCTCTCTGTGTTCATATTCCCCTGTTTCTCCTCATATTCCTCCTCTTTCCTCATTGTCTCCCCTGTCTCCTAATACTCCCTCTTCTTTTTATACTCCCTCCTCTCTCCTCTTAGTTCTCCCTTTCTCCTCATACTTGCCTCTTAATAATTTTCCAGTCAGTATACATACATTGCTGCATACACTCTTGGGCAGATTTACAAGCCACTTGCGCCTCTTTGTTGTTCTTGTGTGTCGAATTCGAATTTCAAAGCTTTATTCCACATTTGTCATAAAAGCATTTCCACCCTAACACTATACAAATAAATACTACATCTAAAGTGATCACATTAAAATACATATTAAACAGTTGACAGTCGAATACACTACACAGATAAAAATATTTGCTTAATTCATAAAATTTGTTAAAAAACAATATAGACATGATAACCGTATTTCCTTATGTTACATTAGCCAATAAAGTGCGAGTGCGAATCACCCATGCCCAGCCAAGAAATTTTGCTACAGCAATCGCAAAGAGTGGAGAACAATCTGATTCTAATATTCTGAGTGCAGTCGATTGACTGCGAGTGCCATTGTTTAGACGAACTGGTCGTAGCCATTTGCGCCGTGGACTAGCATATAATTGCAGGTTTATATAGCGCTAGGATCGACTCCCGGAGGAGTATCTCTGCGCTTCGACCGCTGGGGAACCCGTCCTGGCTCACCCTGAGAGATGGTCCCTAATGGGTATCTCTAAGGTGCAACCAAGCATCCCCGGCGGTCTGGGGAGGCCATTGTGAAGATGAGGCAAGCTAATGCCCAGAGTTGCCAAGTGTGGTCCCTGACTGGAGTAGGCACCGAGGTGAGAATTATCGAGCCCGCTGACCCTGGTCCACAACCCTGCCGCGTCGGGAATCGAACCCTGGTCCCGGGCCGTCCTCTGCTTACGGGTCTGCCGCCTCTAACCAGTGAGCCACACCACTCCACAATATAAAGGGCAACAAAACAGCAAATTGGAGATATGCTCTGTTTGTTCTTTACAGTAATAACAGTGCTCATCCCGCGGTGGGAACCAATCTTTCTTAAAAGCATTTACTGGGAGTGTTCCAACTCGAAATTGAAAATATAACTTCCTGTCATGCGGGCTTTCAATTATGTCCCAATAAGCTTCGCAGGATGGAACCATTTTAATGTCCAGAAAGCGGACTGACAAATTGGCTATTGGCCCAGTACAATAGATTGTGGAATACACCATCTCCCAGTATATTTCTTTCAATTTTGCTTTTGTCGGAAAGCAATCCACATCCCTGTTACCCCAAAGATGATCCAGTTTTAACTTTACCAGTAGACCCCGCAGATCTTTCAGCCATACAATGCAGTGGAAGCGATCAAACTTAACAACATCTGACAATGCTGCAGCATAATGGGCTAACTCAGGGGTCACCATCAGGCGCCTCCAATACAACAATGGCTGCAGTCGAGCTATATCCTCGATACTTTTCCTCCCAAGATCCAGTTTCAATGGGATTATAGGTGTGCTTTGCGGGGCCATTACCAGCCCTTGCAAAAATCTATTTTCCGCTAGACCCAGGTCTGCTAAATTTGAAAAACCCCAAAGTTCAGAACCGTATAAGGAGGCGCTCAAGACTTTCATATTGTAGATTTCAAGGGCACAGTTTATTGGTTTTGTCAGTGAGGCTCTATGTTTAAGTGCAACTGCGCCTGCAAGCTGGCTAAACTTTAATACTGCCGTGTTGATATGTGATTTCCATTTCATATTGCCCTGTAAAATTATTCCTAGATAGGAAAAAGCCTCTACTTTCTCAAGGGGAGTACCCTTATACGTAATTACACCTTTAAATGTGGACAGTCGGTTCAGACACATAAATTTTGTCTTGGTTGTGTTCAGCTCAAGGCCCCGACTATCACAGAATTCGCCAAATGCATTGACAGCCTTTTGGAGACTGCTCGGTGTGCGTGAAAGTATAAGCGTGTCATCCGCAAACATGAGGACGGGGACATATGAGCCTGCTATGATTGGGGCATCACTTTGAGATTTTTTCAAATAGTCCACAATGCCATTAATATCGATTGAATATAGTGTTGGGGCCAGGACACACCCTTGCCGCACCCCCCGCTCCACAGGAAAGGGCTCAGTCACTTCTCCCTGCACGCACCACCTGATTTTGGCATAATTATTTTCATGTAGGCGCACAAGAAGAGTGAGAAGTTCTGGACTTATACCTGCTTCAGCCAAAGTCCTCCACAGCTTTTCTCTTGGCACTAGGTCAAAAGCTGATTTTAAATCCACAAAGACGGCGTAGAGAGTGCCATTTTTCAATGTTACATTTCTCCAGTAAATAGCAATAAAGTAGAAAACCTGGTCTATGGAACTAGTCAAGGGGTGGAACCCCGCTTGATATGGCGACAAGATGTTGTTTTCCTCTATCCATATTTGCAGCTTATTTTGCACTAATCGGCCCATCAGTTTCTGTGCTGTGTCTATGAGACTGATGGGTCTGTAATTATTGGGGAGGGATTTGTCGCCTTTTTTGAATACGGGGATAATTTCAGCTCCCTTCCAGGAGGGAGGCACTTCCCCTCCCATGGCCACTGCATTCGCCAGCCATGAAAAATACATGCACCATGAATTCCGGTCGCTTAGGAACACATCTGCCGGAATGCCGTCCATACCCGGAGCTCTTCCCCCAGTTACACAGTCCAGAGCGATGCTATACATCGTTTTCGTTAAATACTTTGTGTTTGAAGTGAACAGTTGAAGGGGGAGTATCAATGACTTGCGTTAGGCTACGGGCATATTGTGGCTTGAAGAACTCGATCCATTTGTTTTTGGCAACATGGTTTTGTGGTTGGGCAGCTATCCCTCCCCTATCCCATTTTACCGTGGACCAAAATAACTTGGAATCTTTGGCTGCGCAAGCATGTTTCAGCTCGCACCAGCGTTCCTCGTCCCACCGTCTCTTGGCTTGTTTTTGGGTTAGTCTGTATATATCCCTCGCCTTCCTAACTGCATCAGTATTACCCCTTCTTAGTTCACTACTCAAATTTTGTCGTGCCAATCTGCAGCTTTTTTCGTACCATCCCTATTTTGGTAGGTGTTTTTTACCCTTGCTTTGATCTACTGTTTTTAGGAAGAAACCTTGCAGTCTGCGGAAGAATTTTGTGTGGGCCTCCGTCATGTGGTCTTGGAAATTTGGCTTCCCAGTATGGGGTTTGATGTTATTTATTTCCTCTACCAGTGCTCTCTTGAGGTCATCTAGCTTCCCTACGTCTTCTACCAGCCTTCTCCATTTCAGGTGGCGCTGGTTATTTGAGCAGACTACATCCTGGGTCACCCGCTCAACCTTGGTGCTATGTCCCACAACCCCCTGATATGGATGAAAAGCCATACACAAAGGGTTGTGATTACTTTCCGTTCTTATTTCCACAGCCATGTCTGTCAATTTACTCCAGTCCCTCACATCAACTAAGAAATAGTCTATTCTACTGGATGCCCGGCCATTGTCAAATGTGCTGTTCCCATTGCGGTCAGAGGGCGCCTATTTCCCGCTCTTAAACCTCTTGCCAGGCAGAGACTCTTCACTTGAATGGCCACAGCACTCCATTTTTTAATGACAGGCACCTCAAGCTGGGGTATTCCCCACTTACTATCCTCATCCTCAGACAGAATCCTATCCTCCTCACCCAAGGGTTCAAAGGTAGAATTGATATCCCCCCCAACAATGATATGTAGTTCCAGGGGTAGCAGCTCTAACTCCTGTTCTAGGGCAGATACTACTTCTGAGCATTTCCCACCCCCAACCCCCCATGGCATATATGTTAAAAAGAGCAAACTCTTGGCCATTGTCCCATCTAATATTAAGTGCTAAGATATTATTAGTTGGTAGGGATCTTTGTCGTATTGTGCAGTTCAGCGACTGGCGTATCCAGATCAGCAGGCCTCCTGAAGGGCGGCCTGTTCGATTTTTTGTTGCTGGAATATAAAAGTTTATGTACCCCTGCCGGAAAACTGGGCTTAGTGACCAAGTTTCTTGTAAATGTAAATGTATTTGAGCTTATATAGCGCACAGCTACCCACCAAGGGTTTCCCGACGCTTGCTTAGGGAACCCGTCCTGGTATTCCCCTGTGAGATAACCCCGACAGAGTATCCACAAGGTGAAAGCCAGGCATCTCGCCGCGAGGGGCCGTTGTGGAGATTAAGCAAGCTATTGCCCAGAGTCGCAGAGTGTGAACCCGTGAGTTGAGAAGGCACCGGAGCGAGAATTATCGAGTCCGTGGAATTTTTGAGCCCAAGACCCGCCGAGGCAGGGAATTGAACCCTGGTCCAGGGCCGATCTCAGCTTCCAGGTCTGCCGCCTCTAACCCCTGAGCCACACTTCTCCACTAACAGAATGATATCATAAAGGTCAATAAACTCGCACCATTCTGGGGTTACCATTTTGTTCGCTATACCCGCAATATTCCATGACATAAAGGACAGAATAGGTTTACCCAAGTTTGGCCCTACCATGCCCGGCCCTGCATCATTTTCTGCAGGCTCGGCTATTACGGTTATTCCAGCCTCCAGAATTGCTACGGAAGTATCTATTGGGTCAGATAGATCCTGTTCAGTCAATCGACCATCGCTCCTTACATGTTCAGGATTGCTATATCTATCGTATGGAACATTGTCCACCCCCCTTGCATTAAAATCTAAGGATTCCCTGCATCTTACTACCTGTGTGTTAATTTGTGTGCACACCATATTGACAGCAGCTAAGTTTGTTGTCGTCCCCTGTATGTTACCTAGCACATTTTTGACCCTTCGAGTCAATCGCACTCATTTAAATTAGACAGGGCAGAAAATATGTTTTCCATGCTCAACCCCCAGTCAGAAGTTGGGCCACCCCTCGCCCTTCTGCTACCCACAACTGACCACTTGGTCCTTAGTACACTTGGGTTTGCTAGAAGACCTCTTCTACTGTAAAAGAAGTCCAGCGTGAGTGGAATTATTTCTGCTGTTCTACGTTGGGGGGGGAATAGGTTAGATAGGATTTCAGGCAGTACTTCAGGGCCTTTGAAATTCAGTACCACACAGTCGCCCACAAATTTCTTAGGGCTACTCCCTATCCACTTCACTCTTCTCGCTGTTAACAGATCCTCTGACAACTTTTGTTTGCCCCAAGGAGAAATGTGCATGTTGTTACTCAACCAGAGCAGTGCTTTATTTAGTAAAGATTGGGGAGATTCAGTCTGGCCTGTTTTCAGGGGTGGAACATTGGCAAGAACCAGGATCAGAGGGGAGGCTTCTACAATTAGCTCGACCGGGCCTACTTCTAATCCTAAACCAGATTCATCGATCGTCACTGGTCTTACTGTGGGACCATTAACTAGAGAGATATTTGTACGTAGTCCTGATTTTGGTGTGGGGGGATGAATTGAAGCTAATGACTCTACTCCCTCCCCTGGTGGATTTTCCGTGATTTGTTTTTGCTCAATCTTACTTACAACCAGATTTGGTATATCCTCCACATTATCATTGGTGCTTTTCAGGAGGCTCTCAAGTTTGTTAACTTTGTCAGTGAGGTGGTCAATCTTGGATAACAAAGGCTTAATAATCCGACTTAATTTTGAGTCCAACATACCCATGAGTTTTTTGATATTGGCATCATCCCACACCATACTACCATTGTCTTCTCTCCCTGTATCTTCTGTGAATCTTTTACTCGGAGGAGATGCTGGTCTTTTCCTGCTAGAATGCTAGAATGCAGCCCACCTCGTTTGGGTTGAATCTTGGTGGCCCCTCTGGCTACTCTCGGCGCTGGGACAGGCGCTGGTGGGGGGAAATCTTCCTCAATTAGTTCTAGATCTTGGTGTAGGACATCTAGGTCATCCTCCACTATTATATCTAGGTTGGATATTGGATATTGGATATTGGATGGGTATTTATAGAGCGCTAACGTTCGCTCCCAAGGGAGCATCTTGGCGCTGTAAAACCTGGGACCAGAACGACGGGAAGGTGGTGGGGGGCTAGATGGCTGCTTTAGTCCAGTCATCGGAGAGATTAAAAATCCACGTTTTGAGGAGCTTCCTAAATGGCTTCTCCTGCGTCTGAAATCTAAGATGCCTTGGCATGCTGTTCCAGGCTCTAATAGCAAGGGAACTGAGTGTTTTTCCACCCTTAGTCTTCAGGTTGAATTTGGAGGGGTTCATGAGGTTTTCTTGTGAGGATCTGAGAGTGCGAGCCGGGGTGTAGTGAGGGAAGCGTCTCGACAGGTAGGATGGGCCGGATTTGTTGAAGGCTCGGAAGGCTACAATGAGAATTTTAAAGAGTATTCTCTTGTGCAAGGGGAGCCAATGTAAGGATTTAAGGGCAGCGGAAATAGAAGATTTGCGTGGGAGTTTGAGGACAAGCCGTGCAGCAGTGTGCAGGACACTTTGAAGTTTCAGTCGGGTAGATTTTTTGGTCCCTGCCAGGAGGCCATTACAATAGTCCACTCGAGAGAGTATGAGGGCTACCGCAACGGTCTTTCTGGAGTCGAGCGGGAGAAAATAAAAGAACTTTCGCATGGACTTAATAATGCCGAAGCATTTACCTGCTACAGTTGCGACGTGGGTATCGAAAGAGAGATTGGAGTCGAAAATAACTCCGAGGTTTCTGGCCGATGAGACTGTCTGAGGTGGGGCAGCAGAGTTGTCAGGCCACCACAGGGCTGGACAGAAAGAAGCATTCTTTCCAATGGGCAGGATCTCGGTTTTATTGGAGTTGCAGCGGAGATGGTTGGCGTCCATCCATTGAAAGACCGCTGTGAGACAGTGCTTGAGGTTAAGTTCGGCCGTGTTTGAATTGTCGTCGAGAGGGATGACAAGCTGAGTATCGTCAGCATAAGACGTGACAGTTATGCCGAACGATTCTATAAGAGTAAGCAGGGGGATGAGATATATATTGAAAAGGAGGGGACTGAGAATGGAGCCCTGAGGAACTCCACAGAAGATCTTTTTCTCTTTCGATTGGAAAGGGCCCAGTGAAACGGTTTGGGACCTGTCACTGAGGAAGGAACTGATCCAGGCAAGGGCCGAGTTAGTTATGCCGATGTCCATAAGCCTGTTTAGCAGAATGGAGTGGGAAATAGTATCGCAGGCCGCCGTGAGGTCAAGGAGGATCAGAATGGCCTTCTTCCTTTGATCTTGGAGACCTTTGATGGTATCGGTCAGCTCGATCAGGGCGGTCTCGGTAGAGTGTTTAGCCCGGAAACCGGATTGCTGGGGGTGAAGTAGGTTGTGGGCATCAAGGAAGGACTTGAGCTCCTTATGGACTAATTGTACTGTTATTTTGCCCAGCGCAGGTAGCAGGGTAATGGGACGAAGGTTGGTTAAATCAGAGGGGGGTTTGTTTGCCTTTTTCATAAGAGGTTTAACCACACCCTTTTTCCAAGTGAGAGGAACAGAGCCAGTTTTGAGGGAGAGGTTGACTATTTCATTAATGATGGGGTTGATTTCATCAATGATGGTGTGGAGGATCTTGGGGGGACAAGGGTCAGAAGGTGAGCCAGATTTGCATGAGAGGATCGCTTCTCTGGTCTGAGTCAGGGTCACCGGGGTAAAGTGTTTGAGA
This sequence comes from Lissotriton vulgaris, assembly GCF_964263255.1. Classification (NCBI taxonomy): domain Eukaryota; kingdom Metazoa; phylum Chordata; class Amphibia; order Caudata; family Salamandridae; genus Lissotriton; species Lissotriton vulgaris. The sequence continues at coordinate 733,384,991 of NC_141687.1, forward strand.
CTGATAGCGGTCGGGCGAGATTGGTCTAGCTCCGAGATTGAGTACACCGGAGGGGAAGGGGGGAAGTTTTTGTGAATAGAGCTGATTTTTTCCTCAAAATAGTCAGAGATCTTGCAACACAGTTCTTGGGAAGGGGGGATTTCTGGTTGAAGTGCTTTTGGTTTGGTGAAGGATTTTACTATGGAAAAGAGGGTTTGTTGTTTTTGATTGGCCTCTTTGATGGCGTTTACATAGTAAGTTCTTTTTGCTGATTTAATGGTTGAGAGATAACTATTTCTCTGTAGAATGTAGTTTTTACGATCGTCATTGTCGTAGGATCTACGCCATTTACGTTCTGCTCTCCTGCAGAGTAGGTGTGCGGCAGTTAGGTCAGGCGTATACCAAGGGGCTTTAATTTTCGTATTTTTTTGGGTGTTGTCTTTTTTGTTAGGTGGGCATCGTTTGGAGATTTCTTGAGAGAGCCAGTTGTTGAGAGAGACTGCATCTTGATCGATGTTACCAGAGGGAGAGGGGGCATTAGTAGAGGACAAGGGATGAGAAGTAAGATTTTTCTGGACAGTTTTCCAGTTGATAGGGTAAATATGTTGGCGAGTTGGTTTTTTGCATTTCAGAAGGGGATCGTTGAGGATATGGAAAGGGATCAGACTGTGATCAGTCCAAATTTGGGGAATGGGAGACAAGGTGGAGATGGACGGGAAATTGGAGCAGACACCATCGAGGGTGTGGCCAATGGAGTGAGTAGATAGCTTGACGCTTTGTTGCAGATTGAAGATATCCAGTGTCTGCTGAAAATTTCTGGTGAAGGGGTCATCGGGTATTTCAAGATGCAGGTTAAAATCGCCCAGGAGGGTGAAATGAGGGTATCGGAGTAGGAAGTGTCCGAGTGCGTCGTTAAGGGAGCCAAGGAATTTCACGGCATTGCCGGGTGGGCGGTAGATCAGACCACCTGAGAAAGAGAGGGTTTGACTAAGTTTAATGGAGAAACCTAGTCCCTCTGCATCAGTGAGGGGGTCGAGGCAGAAGGTGTGGCAGCTATAAGAGTTCCTCAGGATGAAGGCAACGCCTCCTCCTCTGCCTTTCTGTCTGTCCTGTCTGTGAAAGGAGTAGCCTGGGGGGAGGGCGATGGCTATGTTAGGGTTACTGTCTTCAGTGAGCCATGTCTCGGTGATCATGAGACAGTCCAGGTCACGGTCGATAATAAGATCGTGGATATCCTGACTATGTTTGCACATCGATCTGGCGTTTATCAGACCTCCTGAAAAGTGAGGTCGTTTGGGGGATGTTGGCTGCTTGGTGACGAAGTCAAATGTCCAATGACATTTGTTACAACTGGTGGAGCCGAATACTTTAGAAAGATCAAGCTTGCAGGGGCAGTCGGGTCTGCCTCGAAGTTTATGGAGGTCGTTGGGAGCATACCTGATGGTTAGAGGATGTTGGGCAGGGGTTCCTGCGCCTGGCGCGGTCTTGGCGCGGACGGGCGCAGACGGGCTTGCCTTAGGCGCGCCTTCGGCGCGCAACCGGCGCTCCCGCTGCGCTCGTCCGCTGCGCTTCCTCTGGCAGCACATGTTATAGTCAGCCCGGGGGGCGTGGCCTGTGAGGTGGGCGTGGCCCGAATTCTCGCTACAATGGCGTGTGGAATCGTTGCAGCCGGCGTATTCACAAGAACGCTCTCGGCTGTTTTAGGTAGGTTTAAGTATTTTTAAAATACACAGAGTTATTCAAACAGTTTTTAAAAAATGATCCGGTCTGTAGCAGCTCCCGGCGTATGCCTGCGGAGTCCTGGTCAGGTCTGGTAAACAGCGCTCGGCTTGGCGCTTAAATAGTGAGCCCGGGGGGCGTGGCCTGTGAGGTGGGCGTGGCCCGAATTCTCGCTACAATGGCGTGTGGAGTCGTTGCAGCCGGCGTATGCACAAGAACGCTCTCGGCTGTTTTAGGTAGGTTTAAGTATTTTTAAAATACACAGAGTTATTCAAACAGTTTTTAAAAAATGATCCGGTCTGTAGCAGCTCCGGGCGTATGCCTGCGGAGTCCTGGTCAGGTCTGGTAAACAGCGCTCGGCTTGGCGCTTAAATAGTGAGCCCGGGGGGCGTGGCCTGTGAGGTGGGCGTGGCCCGAATTCTCGCTACAATGGCGTGTGGAATCGTTGCAGCCGGCGTATGCAGAAGAACGCTCTCGGCTGTTTTAGGTAGGTTTAAGTATTTTTAAAATACACAGAGTTATTCAAACAGTTTTTAAAAAATGATCCGGTCTGTAGCAGCTCCCGGCGTATGCCTGCGGAGTCCTGGTCAGGTCTGGTAAACAGCGCTCGGCTTGGCGCTTAAATAGTGAGCCCGGGGGGCGTGGCCTGTGAGGTGGGCGTGGCCCGAATTCTCGCTACAATGGCGTGTGGAGTCGTTGCAGCCGGCGTATGCACAAGAACGCTCTCGGCTGTTTTAGGTAGGTTTAAGTATTTTTAAAATACACAGAGTTATTCAAACAGTTTTTAAAAAATGATCCGGTCTGTAGCAGCTCCCGGCGTATGCCTGCGGAGTCCTGGTCAGGTCTGGTAAACAGCGCTCGGCATGGCGCTTAAATAGTGAGCCCGGGGGCGTGGCCAGTGAGGTGGGCGTGGCCCGAATTCTCGCTACAATGGCGTGTGGAATCGTTGCAGCCGGCGTATGCACAAGAACGCTCTCGGCTGTTTTAGGTAGGTTTAAGTATTTTTAAAATACACAGAGTTATTCAAACAGTTTTTAAAAAATGATCCGGTCTGTAGCAGCTCCCGGCGTATGCCTGCGGAGTCCTGGTCAGGTCTGGTAAACAGCGCTCGGCTTGGTGCTTAAATAGTGAGCCCGGGGGGCGTGGCCTGTGAGGTGGGCGTGGCCCGAATTCTCGCTACAATGGCGTGTGGAGTCGTTGCAGCCGGCGTATGCACATGAACGCTCTCGGCTGTTTTAGGTAGGTTTAAGTATTTTTAAAATACACAGAGTTATTCAAACAGTTTTTAAAAAATGATCCGGTCTGTAGCAGCTCCCGGCGTATGCCTGCGGAGTCCTGGTCAGGTCTGGTAAACAGCGTTCGGCTTGGCGCTTAAATAGTGAGCCCGGGGGGCGTGGCCTGTGAGGTGGGCGTGGCACGAATTCTCGCTACAATGGCGTGTGGAATCGTTGCAGCCGGCGTATGCACAAGAACGCTCTCGGCTGTTTTAGGTAGGTTTAAGTATTTTTAAAATACACAGAGTTATTCAAACAGTTTTTATAAAATGATCCGGTCTGTAGCAGCTCCCGGCGTATGCCTGCGGAGTCCTGGTCAGGTCTGGTAAACAGCGCTCGGCTTGGCGCTTAAATAGTGAGCCCGGGGGGCGTGGCCTGTGAGGTGGGCGTGGCCCGAATTCTCGCTACAATGGCGTGTGGAGTCGTTGCAGCCGGCGTATGCACAAGAACGCTCTCGGCTGTTTTAGGTAGGTTTAAGTATTTTTAAAATACACAGAGTTATTCAAACAGTTTTTAAAAAATGATCCGGTCTGTAGCAGCTCCCGGCGTATGCCTGCGGAGTCCTGGTCAGGTCAGGTTTGAGTTGGTAGAAACATTTAGCAGAGGCCTATCAATGTTGGGCTGGGAAAGTACTGCAGCTTCATTCGTTGCATCCAGATCCAATAGATTCACAGTTAAGGTCTCCATTTGAGTGACTATTGGTGTGGGACTAAGTCCCAGAGAAGACCTTCGCTCGTTATTTATTTTAGCCACCACCTGGACTAAATAGTTGTCCATGGTGTTGGAAGGAGCGATAAGTGTTTTTTGCTCAGACATGGCCAGAAGCTAAATACAGTAAGGAAATATATACGGTGCTAGTGTCCCACTTCCAATAGCAGTACAATCTCACTTTTCACAATAAGCAGGCAATAACGAAGCCTAAGAGGTTTCAGCAGTGAATGGATACCTCACAGTAGAAAATTGTCAAGGGTCCTGGTCCAGTTCAGTCGTGGCCAGTCTTGGACTGTCTTAGACTGTCCGCCCTTTGTCCGGGCTTCGTCCGGGCGTCCCGCTTGCGTCCCGCGACGTGGATGGTGTCGGGCTTTTCAAGCACCTCCGGGCGCGTCAGCGGCAGTTGCGACTTCCGTTTTGGTCGCAGGGCAGGCTGGGATGTGTAGTCTCCCTCCGCTCTGCGGCCGCGAGATGGCTGGATGCGGCGGCGGGAGGGAGACCAAGGAGCCAAAAGGTACAGCAACAGATAATGTCAGGAGCTTTTCAGGGTTAGGCTCGGCAACACACCCGCTCCACCGAGGGTGTCGGGCTTTTCAAGCGCCTCCGGGCGCGTCAGCGGCAGTTGCGACTTCCGTTTCAGTCGCAGGGCAGGCTGGGATGTGTAGTCTCCCTCCGCTCTGCGGCCGCGAGATGGCTGGATGCGGCGGCGGGAGGGAGACCAAGGAGCCAAAAGGTACAGCAACAGATAATGTCAGGAGCTTTTCAGGGTTAGGCTCGGCAACACACCCGCTCCACCGAGGGTGTCGGGCTTTTCAAGCGCCTCCGGGCGCGTCAGCGGCAGTTGCGAATTCCGTTTCGGTCGCAGGGCAGGCTGGGATGTGTAGTCTCCCTCCGCTTTGCGGCCGCGAGATGGCTGGATGCGACAGCGGGAGGGAGACCAAGGAGCCAAAAGGTACAGCAACAGATAATGTCAGGAGCTTTTCAGGGTTAGGCTCGGCAACATGTGTCACTTTTTGTGATGTAATGTTGGCAAAAATAATGCAGAAATGTATTTGCAAAATGAGTCAGGGTTGTCCACTGAAATGAGGTAGTTATATACATGGAATGTGTGCAGTCACTTAACCGTTTTTTGTGTATTAAATGTGTTTTGGTAAAATGTATGGTCTCACATTTTTTGTCTAGAATCACACTGAGCATCTGTGTACTTTAAGGAATTATACTTGCCCCTTTTTCCATAATTTCCCCGCTCTCTCCTCACCGTCTACCTCTCTTTTCTTATACTGTCTCCTCTCTCCTGATATTCCCCCTCTTTCCTTATTCTCACTTTTCTTTCCTCATAGTGCTCCTTGTCCTCATACTCTTCCTGTCCTCATATTTTCCCTTTCGTCCTGTTACTCCTCCCTTTTTCCTCATAATCCCCTTCTCTTCGTATTCCCCACTGTCCTCATACTCCCCCTCTCTGTGCTCAGACTCCGTCTTCCCTCCTTATATTCCTCCTCTCTCTTCATTCTTCCCTCTCTCCCCTTATACTCCTCCCTGTCTTCATACTGTCCCCTCTCTCCTCTTACTTTTCCCTGTCTCCTCATAATCCCTTTCGTCCTAATACTTCCCTTTGTCCTCATACTTCTCCTCTCGTGTTCATACTCCACTGTTTCTCCTCATATTCCTTCTTTTTTCTCATTGTTTCCCCTGTCTCCTAATACTCCCCCTTCTTTTTATACTCCCTCCTCTCTCCTTTTACTCCTCTGTCTCTCTTTATACCTCCCTGTTAACAATTTCTCAGTCAGTATACATACATTGCTGCATACACTGTTGTGCAGATTTACAAGCCCTTTGTGCCTCTTTCTTGTTCTATTGTGTCACTTTTTGGATGTAATGTTCGTAAAAATAATGCAGCAAATTGGAAATGTATTTGCAAAATGAGTCAGGGTTGTTCGCTTAAATGTAGTAGTTATATACATGGAATGTGTGTAGTTACTTAACCATTTTACAGTAGTATATATGTTTTGGTAAAATGTATGGTCTCATATTTTATTGTCTAATATCACACTGTGTGTCTGTGTACATTAAGGAATTATATTCGGCCCTTTTTCCATATTCTACTTCCTCTCTTGTCACACTCCCCCCTCTCTCTTCATAGACACCCCTTTCTCATTATAGTTCCCCTCTCTCTTCACACTCCCTCTCTCCTCATACTCTTTCTTCTCTCCTCATACTCCCCCCTCTTTCCTGTTACTTCACCCTCTCTCCTTATTTGTCCCCCTTTCCTCATACTCCGTCCTCTCATCATACTCCCCCCTATTGTCTGATACTCTTCCCTCTTTCCTCATACACATCCCTGTCTACTTATACACATCTGTGTGTTTTTATACTTCTCTCTATTTCTTCATTCTCACTCCTCTGTCTTCATACTCATGTTTCATGTAGTATTCATGTTTCTTCTACTCAAGAAACCAACAGCGGACCCCACCGACCTCAAGAACTACCGCCCCATCTCGCTTCTCCCGTTTCCAGCCAAAGTCATCGAGAAGACCGTCAACAAGCAGATGGCCGCCTTCCTCGAGACGAATGGATCCCTCGACCCCTCACAGTCCGGCTTCCGAGCCAAACACAGCACCGAGACCGCCCTCATCGCCGCCACCGATGACATCCGAGCCCTGATGGACAATGGAGAAACAGCGGCCCTCATCCTCCTAGACCTCTCCGCGGCATTCGACACGGTCTGCCACCGCACCCTAATACGGCGCCTCAGCAACATCGGAATCCAGGACAAGGCGCTGGAATGGATCATCTCCTTCCTCGACGGAAGAACACAGCGAGTCCGCCTACCACCGTACAAGTCAGAGGCCTCCGAAGTCATCTGCGGCGTCCCCCAAGGATCATCACTGAGCCCCACCCTCTTCAACGTCTACATGAGCCCCCTCGCGGCCATCGTACGCAAACACCACCTCAGCATCATCTCCTACGCCGACGACACCCAGCTGATCCTCTCCCTGACCAACAACCCCGCCGCCGCCAGAGCCAACCTGCACGAAGGGATGAAAGAGGTAGCCGAGTGGATGACGACCAGCCGCCTGAAACTGAACTCGGACAAGACGGAGGTCCTCATCCTGGGCTCTTCACCCTCCGCCTGGGACGACTCCTGGTGGCCTCCCGCCCTGGGCACCGCACCCAAACCGACAGACCATGCACGCAACCTGGGCTTCATCCTGGACTCCTCCCTCTCCATGACCAGGCAAGTCAACAGCGTCTCCTCGGCGTGCTTCAACATCCTACGCATGCTACGGAAGATCTTCTGGTGGATCCCCACAGAGACCAGGAAGACCGTCACCCAGGCCCTCGTCACCAGCCGACTGGACTACGGCAACGCCCTCTACGCCGGGACCACCGCCAAGCTCCAGAAGAGACTCCAGCGGATCCAAAACGCCTCAGCCAGACTCATCCTCGACATCCCTCGATCCAGCCACATCTCCGGACATCTGAGAGACCTTCACTGGCTCCCCATTAACAAGAGAATCACCTTCCGCCTCCTCACCCACGCACACAAAGCCCTACACGACCAAGGCCCGAGCTACCTCAACAGCCGAGTCAACTTCTACGCTCCCAAACGCCACCTTCGATCAGCCAACCACGCCCTCGCCGCCGTCCCCCGCATCCGAAGAGCGACTACAGGAGGAAGGTCCTTCTCCTACCTGGCCGCCAAGACCTGGAACTCCCTCCCGTCCGACCTGCGCCTGACCCAAGACCACCTCTCCTTCAGGAAGAAGCTGAAGACCTGGCTGTTCGAGCAGTAGCGGCACCCCCCCTCCCCAGCGCCTTGAGACCCTACGGGTATGTAGCGCGCTTTATAAGTGTCACTGATTGATTGATTGATTCATATTCTTTCCTGTTTCCTCATACTGCTCGTCTGTCCTCATATGCTAAAGCACTTATAAATTCAGTCAGGCACTCTCCTTACAGAAGTGTAATCTTTTAGTCAGTACTCACGTATTGATGCAGTGAAGTAGGCCTTAGTAGATGAACTGCTTATTTTTTTTATAATGTTATATATATTTTTTATAACAGATTCTATTTATCAACACTAAAAGAAATTCATCATGCCTTCAAAAAGTGAAAAGAGGAAACAACATAATAAAGCTTATTATTTAAAGAAAAGTCATCCACAAGATTTACCTGAACAACAATGTGTGAACAAAAAGAAAAAAAAGTCCTGGTTAGAGGACGAAGATTATTTTGAAGAACTTATCAAACAGTAGGAGTAGTGTGCACATGATTAAAATTGTGTATCTGCAACTAAAAGGAAAAGCAAGAGAAAAGAGAACAACCATGGGAATTCATCTTGTAAAAAAACAGTGTATAGTAAAAGGAGGAAGTATCAATTTCAGGAAATTAGAAAAAGAATGTTTTATAATAGAGTTTTGTCGAATTTGATCAAAGAAGTGAAGAAATGTAAAAAAAAACTGCATTTTATAAGAAGAAGAAATGTATAGAAAATATAGATGAGAAAGCTTTCGAATTGAAAAGAAAATGTTTATTTTAGTAATCAATAGAATTCGATCACTAGATAAGCCAATCCATTTAATGAAGGCCAAAAGTAAGTGGAGAAGAGTAATTAACAGAAGTAATTTTTCTGAGGTTTTTTTGGGTGAATTGAAACAGTTCAAGTTCTGAGCCTTTTTTTAATGAAGAGAGTTATTTTCAGAGTAATGATTTGTTGCATTTAGTTGATACTAGTGGTCATGCTTATGAGATTAGTAATGGTTGTCCTATTGAGAAAGAGAAAATTGTTCCTAGAAATGCAGAAGAGGCGTTAGCTGATGAAGTTTTAGGGAGACGTCCTAAAGCTCCAGTGTACACTTGGAATTGCAGTAGTATTTGTAGTGTACAGCAGGAATCTATTGATTTTTTACGCAATTTCTTACGTAACTATACTAAGAAAAGTGTTAAACAAAAGATTAAGATGTTTCAAGGACTAGACCCTTGCAGAGTGAGAGAAAATACTGGTTTGCAAGGTCATTCTCTGGCTTGTCTTTCTAAAAAAGTATGTCAAAGTGTTTTTCACCATTTCAGGATGTTAGCAGTACATCATACTCAAATGAGGAAATTAGTCAGAAGATTGTATTATGCAAAAAGTCCAGCACTAATGTTAAAAAAGTTGAACAGTGCTCTTTTGCGTGGATCTGTATCAGATGTAATGAACGTTTGTGATGAAATTCAGGTTAGTTACTTTGGTCCTCTGGAAGACAGTGCTGACATTGATACAGTAATAGAAGGAAATGTGGAAGAGAATGTACAACATTGTAGTACAGAAAATTTTGATCAAGAAATTACAAAGTTTAAGGTGATTTCAGGTGAAAGGCCAAATTATTGTTGTATTTGTTGTCGACAAACTCGTTATAAAAATCAGACCAGGACTGTTGATCTGTATTTAAAAAGTGAAAAGGAAAATAATAATGAGTGGATGGAATTTGCAACTTATTTGTTGGTAGAGAATTGTTTTGATTTGAGTTCTGATCAGCGTATTTGTAAATATTGTTATAACAAATTAGATGAGAACAAAATGCCTGCTAGAGCTGTGCAGAATAATCTTGAGTTGGTAAATATTCCTTCTGAATTGATGGATTTAAATACCTATGAGTCTATTCTTATTCAATGTGTGCATCCATTTCAGGCTATTGTTCTTATGGAGCCTAAGACAGGAATATTGCCTCCTTCAGATTTACAGAGAGGATTAAAGGGAAGAGTTGTATATTTGCCTCTAGATTTAAAGACAAATATTGAAAAAATTGGTGTAGAAAATGTAGAAGATGAACCTTTAGTTATTCCTGTTAATGGCGTTCCTACTAAGAGTAAGAAAATCTGGCAGGAATTAGTGGATGTTAGGAATGTGAAAAAGGCAACATTGTATCTGGTAAAAAAGAATCAATACTATAAAAATGTGTATGTGGGAGAAGATGAAATAACTGTAGAAGAAGATAGTGACTCGCCATCTGGACAAATTGAAAAAGTGAATGTGTCCAGAACTGAAGAAATCTAAGAACATTAAAGCGTTCATCCACTTCATTCCAAAGAAGTGATGGGGAATACTATAGAGTTATTTCAAATGAAAGAAGCAAAGGGAAGTCCCATAAGTCTATGGGAAAAAAGCTTGGAAGCTCGTTGTTTCCCTCAGTTGTTTCCAACAGGAAAAGGAGGATGATATGATGACCGACCTGGGCAGATTCCTGCATCTGAATATTGGACATCAAGATTATATGCAGAAGATCCAAGATTTCGACAATGTATTCCGTATTTGTTTCATCTTTTGTTCGTGAGTGACTTGTCTGGACTTTCCTATGGAGTGAACCATATATTGAAAACAGGTGTACATCTGCAAAATGTTTCGGCAAAGGAATTTATGGATAAAGTACATCAGAAAGATAATGTTTTGGAATCTCAGCTAATTATCTCAGCTAATTAATCTCATGGCATGTCAGCGTGGTACTAATGAGTACTGGTACCATCGTCATGGAGAACTTAAATGTATGCTAAGAAACTTAGGAACTCCTACATGTTCCTTAATCTCAGCTATGCTGAATATACTTGGGATGATTCACTTCAAATTTTTCGAGAGGCAAATCCAAATATACTAAATATTGAATACAAGACACCTGGAGAAATGTGCTCTTTGGAACCAGTTAAGGTATTTCAATCATAGATTTGAAGCTATGATGTCTTTTATCACCAATAAAAAAATCCTCCTCTTGGAGAGGTTCTGGATTTCTTTTGGAGCAAGGAGTATCAAGCGAGAGGTGCTCCTCACATACATATGCTAATATGGATCAAAGATGCTCCCAAATTTGGAGCAGACTCAGATGATACTGTATTGTCTTTTATTGAAGAATATGCTACATGTTATATACTCAAAATATAGAAGATAAGGACTTCAGACAACAAGTCTTACGATTCCAAAGCCATCGTTGTGGGAAATACTGTCGTCGAAAGTACAAATCTAAGTACAAATTTTACACCAAATGTCGTTTTGGATTTCCACGTCCTGTAATATAGAAAGGAAGAGTGAACAGTTTTATGTCATCTTTGCAACATACTATTACAAGAAAGTCTCAAAAAAATACCTACAACTTAAGAAGAAAAGAAGGCTCAAAATACATAAATAAGTACAACCCAGTCATTTGTCCATTTAGAATGCTAACATGGATATTCAATACGTTGCGGACAATTCCATTGCTGTTGCTCGATATGTAACATCCTACATAACAAAATCAGAAAAAACGGAATTGAAGGAAATGTGGGAAGAGAGTTCCCACGAGAAGAGTCTAAGTAAGAAGTTATATACTTACAGTTTGAAGATGTTATCTCATCGAGAAATTGGAGCATATGAATGCTTGGATCGCTTATTATCTGCAAGTCCATACTCCAAATCTAGAAGAATCATTTGGGTGAGTCTAGGTCTTGCTGCAACACGAAATCGAGTTCTTAAATCTGTACAATAAATTGAATATTTAGCTGAAAAAGAGCCAGAAAGTACAGATATTGTGAAAACTAATATGTTGGATACATATAATCCAAATAGAAGTCATCATCTTGAGAACATTTGTCTATATGAAGTGTTGCAAAACTATATTTTTACACTGAATATTACAGAAAACATCAATAATGGTATATATGCCGTGATTGGTTCTGAAGGATGTTTGGTAAAACAAAGAAAAGGACATTTGATTAATCACTGTAAACTGAGTTGCGAATCTCCTGACAAAAGGGAATTTTACTATTTAGCTTTTGCAACTTTTCAAGCTGTGGCGTTCAGAATTGGAATTACTGGGAGATTTTTAGAGCTATGAAGATTCCTTCAACTCAAGTAAAGATACTATACAATGTCCTGTTTTTGCTAATTATGTGAAAATGTTGAACGACGAAATTGAGCAAGAAGCTACAATTGCAGCTGAGATTGCTAGAGACAGTTCTCAAGACAGTCAAACTTTCTGCTCCGTTGAGTCAGGATCCTCTAGGAGAACCAATTGTTGAAAATGAAGCAGCAACTGCTATGGAAGAGGTGTAAACAGCAATGTATCAAGCTCAAGAAGATGTAACAAACTTAGGAAACTTGGAAGAACAACTAAATGTTGAGCAAAAACAGATATATGAGCAAGAGAGAGAACAGATTGACCATGAATTACTTCATGAAAAGAAAGAGTGCTCTTGCTCATCATTTCAACCTATCCGAATGTACGTCAGTGGACAAGCTGGAACAGGAAAAAGTTTTTTAATTAAAGTAATTACAACTTATCTACAGAAATGAACTGAGTCGCATTTTCGTTTTCCTCAATTCTGCTTCTTGGGCCCCATTCCGCTTGTGCTCCAGTCCGTGTTTTTGCAGTTGTCCTAGCAGAGAGCAGAGAGCAGAGGAGAGGAGCAGGCTGCGTGCTGGTGTGAGCGCTGGGAGCTCGGAGCGCTGGGATAACAACACTGCCGCGGCCTGTAGTATCCAGTGGGGTGGGGCGAAACCCACCATCTGGAACCCGGGAACCCGGGCAGCTGTGGGAGTCAGGCTCGCCTAGACAGCCTGAGCAGCGGAGGCAGCCGGAGCTCGGGACTGCACGGTCTGAGCTCGAGCACCGAGAGAGGGGCTTGACAACGCGCTCTGTCCACTGCCCGCAACTGCAGCCTACGGTGTATTCCAACCGGTGCCTTGCAGGGGTTCTCAGCGTGGTTGACCCGCATTACCTGCATTGTCCGCACCACCTTCGTTTCAAGGCACCAGCAGCTACCAGGGAAACCCACTGCCTGCACCCTCCGGAGTCTGCTGGAACCGCCTCAAGCCGCCCGGGAGAAAAGCTTGTAGTAAGCGTTCCCGAACCCTTACGTACACATCACCTCATCACCTGCAGGAGCCCTCCAGTACTGACTGCATGCCTCCTGCAGGGAGTATCCGCGGGGGGTATCTGCATACCTGTACAAATTACAAGTGACTGTTGGGGGCTCTGGAGCACCTCTGAGCTCTGCCTTTGAGCCCCACCAGGCATCAAGCACTGAACGCCCCCTCTGTGTCTCATCGGCAGCAGCAGTGGTTGAGCCAGGGACTAGGAACGTGAACGGGAAGCGGTGAAACGGGCATGGGTGCAAGGAAGGTGAGGGGAAGGTGAGTTGCAACTCCCACGAGCCGTGGAACCACCATTGAGACCTACTGTGAACTACTGTGGCCCACCGAGACATCAGTGACACCAGCTCTGATCAGCTTTGACCCACGGAGAAGAAAGCAGGGGTTGTGAACCCTCCACAACACTACAACGTGAGGGGGAGGTTAGTGGCCTCTCCTAGTCCCCACAACCCCGCCTACCGACACTCCGCTTCACGGACGCCCCACTCCACAGGGGAAGCCAGCACCACAACAACTCGACCCCTCACTCCCTCGGTTGGGTGTGCTGTTACCCTTGACAGTCCTCAGGGTTCAGCTAACTCAACATGAGGTCTGGCAAGAAAAGGGTCTACCAGGAAAGCAAGCCGAAGGCCAAATCAAAACCCCAGTCAAAGGCAAAGGCAAAACGGGAGCCCACATCGACCACCAGCGAGACAGGAAACATCAAAGAAGTCAGTGGGAGCTGGGAAGCGACTCAAGGTGAACCTGGAGTGTCAAGCGTTCGAAACTCTCCAGTTGTGATCCATCGACCCAACTTGCGACAACCAAAAATTACATCAAAATTTAATTTTATGAAAGATCCTTTTTCCACTATCTTCTCGTCTAGCGGGAAAATTGTGGGCCTTCAGGATTCACTTCTTCCTCTTTCCCCGATGGATCCGCCGCTTGCTCAATCTCTGCAGCAAGCCAGTTGTACCTCATTTCACTTTTCCACGTTAGCCAGTCAACCAGAACTGAGTCTAGCGTCAGTAGGGGCAACAGGGGCCCTGGTCGAACACGAGCCCTCCAACAAGGCTATTGGTAGTCCATCACCACCCCTAGCAGGCGGCGGGGGGGGCAATGTCTGTTTTTCATCTTCTCTCTTCTGCCATGGACCATGGGATCCAGTGGCCTCAAATTCATGCACAACAAGCCAGATACCGAATAGTTTCATGCACAACTCTCCCTCCAGCAGCAGTGTGGAGCTCAACCCACGGCAAGAAGCCCCGAGCAGGGATGACGTGGGTCACCCAAATAACTCGCTGATTGAAGATATCAGCCATCTGCCCCAACCGGTTAGTACAAGATCCCTCTCACAGCCCCCAGAAGGAGCAGCAAAAGTTCAGATAGATGAAAGCAAGGAGGACTGTGCCAACAAACCAAACCCAGGGAGTGACAGCCTAGCCAATACAACCTATTTGGGCTCGCAAGAATGGGCCGATCTAGTTGCCACATACATCCCACCCACGCGCATGGATCCAGCGCCGCCAAAGGTGGAACCAACAAATAACACTCACGCTTTCAGACAGGGTCCAAGCCAGGAGGGTTCCCTCTCAAATTCAACCTCCGTGCCCAATGCCTCATTGTCTTCAACCCCCAACAAAAGGAACTTTATATGGGGCAATCAACAAGATCACAAGGAACAGAGGTGTCAAACACGTGGGACATTCTGCTCAATACTATGCAACAAACTGTCGATACCCTCCACTTCCAATCAGACAAAATGGACCTACAGTTGTCTCTATTAGACACCCTGGCCGTTTTTGTTGGGTGGATAGACGACAAACTCGGCCAATTAAACTCGCTAATTAGTAGGGCCCAGCAGGAGGCGAAGCTGTCATGTAGCTGCGGTCCCATTATTGATAAACTCACAGCACTTCCGGAAATTGTATCTTGTCTATTAGAAGGGCTGCCAAAAGGGACAAACGCACGGCCTCAGAGCACCAACCAGGACGGACCAGCCTACCGCGTAGGAGGGTTAATCACACCAAGCACCTCCGACAAAGTTCCACCGGAGCCGCCGTTGGGTTGCCAGCCACCGGTCCCGTCTCACACTGCAACTAGTTCCACTCCGCTTCCAAATGCTTGTAAGCCGCCCCTCAACGCAACAGGGCGGCGCCAGCTGAAAAGGAAAGGCCGGAACAAACAGACCTTAATAAGTATACCAGAAGTTTACCCACTCTTTCAATTAGGGAAAAAACCTGAACAGCTGGTCAGGAGCCCTATCGCAGCAAGCCCTGTCAGTAGGGATCCACCCCCTATGGCCCCCGGACTCTCTCCCAATGGAGTACCACCAAAAGCAAGTCTTACCCCTTCCACATTGGAGGACGGCAGAGTTTTATCCAATGGTAGCAACGGACTCCAACATAAGCCTGAGGAACACTGTATCTGCAAAGTGACTGATGTAAGTCCTCTTATTCTACCTCGGATATCTGAACCTGTAACAGTTCAGCCAACTTAAAACTCGGATCCTGTACGGAACGAACCAACCACTTCTAGCAATGAAAGCCTCCGTCCCCCAGAGCTGGCGGTACCTAGGCTATTGAGCCCTCAAATTAAATTCTTATCCACCACAGCCAGCTCCATCACGGACCTTTCTATGCCCGCTCTAACAACCCTCACTTCTGGTGAGAATGCTATTGGAATCCAGCCTCACCCTGATCATAGCAATTTAAGTCCGCAAGCCCCGAACAACCAGCCAATCCTCCTGCAATCTTATCCAAATGATCTCTCTTCCAGCATTCTTTTTACTCCAGAGTATCAATCAAAGGGCCCATTTGACATTCTGAATAGAGGGAACTTACTGCGGCTACTTAGTAGCATACCAGCTCTTAAGGACTTGTCTTCAGCGGACCTCTTGTCCATTGAATTTATAAAAACAGGCAGGTTGGATGGGAATGAGGCAACAAAAGCTACATGGACTTCCACTGACATAGTCAACAAAATCTTCAAGGAGCAAGATCTCCTTAAAGCATGGGGGACCAATACAACTGCCCACTACAACACAGGATACCCGCTGCCCCTGATTGAGCGGCCCCAGCAGCGACCAGACACAATCTCAACGACTAGGTCCGTGCTGAGGAGTGCACTGGGTCGCTCTATTACTACAGCACCGCAGGCGATACCCATGGAAAATATTTCAAGGCTTACTAACACGTATCGCACAATTGAACATCGGCTCATCAGGATATGTAATTCACAAGGAAATTCTCAACGACAAGGTCGTCGAACAGAGAGAGATCCGCGCATGGAGGCACTACACATGGACCTATGCTCTTGGAACATCAACGGGCTTTACAATAAAGTAGCGGATACCGATTTCCTACAATATGTCAACTTGTTTGAAATCATCCTCCTCCAGGAAACATGGCTGGAAGAGCCAATTCATCTGGAGGGTTATACCTGCCATCATTCCCCAGCCACAAGGAAAAGCAAGTTTGGTCGTTTTTCAGGAGGCCTAGCAACCTAACTTAAAATATCAACGATTGGTTACGCTCGGGCACTCAGCACAACCTCCTTGGCTATAAACACAGTGGAGGTACTACTTGACTTCGGGGGTAAAAAGAAAGAGGTACAGCTTACCAACACCTACATCAACCCTAAAAACAAGGGAAAGGAGGGGAAAATTCTAACAGACCACTTATACAACGTTATGAACACATGAACATCCCCAAATCTAATTCTGTCTGGAGACTTTAATCAGTGCATCTTGGGGACTTCAGCAAACAATGATATTCAGGCACAGTCTTATTATTGGGATATCCCGAACCAATCGTTAAGCGGTCATTGCAAGGCATCAAAGGCTGCAAAGGCACTATTGTAACACATGGGCATGAAGGTCTTAAACGGAAGATTCGCAAAGGATTCACCATCCGTGGCCTCATTCATCTCAGGCACTACTACCTCTTTCATTGATTATACGCTAGTCTCCCTCACGCTATTTCATCACGTTTTGGGCTATAACTTAGGAGACAAGGGTGAAAGCGACCATTGCCCTCAAGAAGTCAGTTTAGGAGCCCTCCCAGACGATATTCTCTTAAATGGAACTGGGCCGCAGGACAGTTACACCATCAACCTTAAGCGTATTAAAACGGGGGGCGCTAGAGGGCGCGCTTACGGAATGGCTGCCTGAACACGCAGCTCCCGCTCCTTGGTATATGATCCTCCACTGATCCTGCGCCACGGGGTGCTGATTCACCCCAAAAGTTCAGAAACTGCATCCTGACATCGTTCTCCACACCCGATCCGAGTTTGGAGGCTCTGCGTGCACCGGAACGGGAGATACGAGCAGCTGCAGTCTGGCCGACTCTATCACTGGAACTGCGGCAGGCGCCGGTCCGGCTGCTATCACCACGCGACCCTGGGGATCGCCACGAGGCTTCAGGCCGCACCTCATCGCCATAGCCTGCGACCCTGCTGTGAAGACGTGCGGCGGTCGCCGCGCAGGTAGGAGACGACTGTGCACCCTGCCTCGAGCTGATTCCCCCCCCCCCCTCCTCCGCTCGCAGCTAAATCCTCACTGCTGGTGCTAGGGGGGGCTGCTCCTCGCATACCGGACGGAGCTGCGTCCTGCCCGTACTGCTTCCCGCCTCGCTGCTAATTACTGGCTTGTGCAGCGCGACTTGGCGGACCTGCAGGGTCTGGGGCCTGCCCCACCGCACTGGAACTTACCGCTGGTACGTGCTCCTTGCCTGCGGACCCCTACGCCGTCTCCACACCAGTTGATCCTGTCTGGTTGAGACTTTGCTGTGTCTCCGCCCTGCGTGGGGGCCCTGTGCTGTCCCCCTGTGTGGCGCTCCCCGTGAGGCGCGCTGTCTCGCTCCTGACCAACGCTGCCTATCCTGCTGCCCTGGTTCCTGCTGACCTGGGACTGCCGTGGACCCGGGAGCCTGAGCTTTGTCTCAATCAGCCCCACGCCGCCAGTGACCTCTACGAGATTTGCGCATTTCTGCTCGGACATTCACAGGCGCTCCACTGGGGCCTGGGGGAGTGCGGACCGACGGAGCTCGGCAACAACTCTCCTGCTATACTCTGCGTTTGGGCACACCTGCCCTCTTCCAACTGACCACTCCCTACAAGGCCAATACTCCTGTTGAACTACCCTGCTACTGCCTGTCCGGGCTTGTGGACTGTCGCTGGGGGTTGCCATGGGGCGACCTGAGAACCGCCAGCCTAAACTGAGCTTCGACAACGCTCGCAGGGGCGCTAAATCGACGCAGATGAATTCAGGGCCAAGCACATCTTCTCCCCAGTCCGCCCCCCCCCCGCCCCCGGTCCCCGAGGCGGATCTTACAAGTCTGATCCAAGAGATGCGACAGGGCTTTGCCACTGTCGTGGAAAAAGTGGATGGGGTCACGGCTCGGTTGGATGCCCTGGTGCACAAGGTTGACCGCCATGAGGAACGCATCACGGCTGCGGAGCAGCGGATCTCCGACAATACAGACACCACTGCGACCCATACGTCACAATTGGCCAGGATGGACAATCTGCTACGTGTCATAGCGGCAAAGAACGAAGATTTGGAGGCACGAAGCCGCCGCAACAACGTGCGCATCACGAACGTGCCGGAAACCACGGCCACGGGCAGAATGGAGCTCTACGTGGAGAAGTTGCTTAAAGGTTCCATAGGAGAGGACGCTTTTTCTCCTCAGTTTATAGTAGAGAGGGCCCACCGGTCACTGGCACCCATGCCCCAGCCTGGCTTACCTCCTAGGCCTATAATAGCATGGCTCTTGAACTATCGTGATCGCGACACGGCCCTCAGGGCAGCCCGGACTCAGAGATCACTACAGTATAATGGGGTTACGTTTTCAATCTATCCTGATTTCACGCCGATGGTCCAGGACGAAAGGCGCAAGTTTTTGCCCGTGAAGAAAAAGCTGCGGGAGGCCCAAATTGACTACGCCCTCCTATATCCGGCGAAACTGCGAGTTACCCATCAGGGTAAGCAACGTTTCTTTACTAACCCGCAGAAAGCTGAGGACTTTTTGAAATCGGTTCGAACGGCGCGCAGAGGCGGAGATATGCCTGCAGAAGACCTGGAAAATGCTGATCTACCCCCTGAACGACAGGATAATTAAATATGTTTGCATGGTATATGCGCGGCGCCGGCCACGCCTGCTGGCTCTCCGACAACGTATGTAACTTTGGTCGCTGGAGTGATGTGAGAACGATGGACCTGCATGGACACTGCACCCCAGTGGTAATGTATGCCAAGGACCACTCCCTTGGCCTTAGTCTCCACCGAGGGTGGTACAGTACTGGAGCTAAGGACCAGGAGGTGGCAGTGCGCACTCTATGCTCTACCCCTACTGGGTGTTCCCCATTACTTGGTTGTGTTGTCCGATGTTGCTGTTGCGGTTGAAAGGGGGGTTGGGGCGGGACTGCGAGGGTGGGATCCATGGCTACTGGCATGATTGGGATGCTGGGGTGGGTGGGGGGAGGTTGGGTTTTAAGAGGCTTCTGTTGCTCAGACTGTATTTTTATCTACTGAACTGGTGCTTTTCTGGATGGGGGCGGGGCGGCTATGGCACTGACATTAGGCCTTCTAGGTCGCTCTCACATATAGGCTTATTGTATCAATGGCTGTATTGACTGCAAATGCTAGATTGACATGCTTATCGTGGAATGTCAGGGGTCTGAACAATGCTAAGAAATGCAGGAATATCATTGCCTACCTGAACAGACATCATGTGCAAGTTGCTATGTTGCAGGAGACGCATCTGCCTGCTCAGAACGCTGCCACTTTTGCGACGAAATGGGCTAGTGCCCGTGTTTTTTCCTCTTATTCGACCTATGCCAGGGGGGTTGCAGTGCTCATTGCCCGCGGAGTGCCTTTTCATCATCTTGGAGAGGCGATGGACAAAGAGGGGCGATATGCTTTGCTGTGGGGAAGGATTGGCCGCGATGTCTATGTCTTTGTATCTATGTATGCACCGAATGTTGATACTCCTGCCTTTTTTTCCACATTGTGGGGGAAGATTGTGGCTGTTGGGGCACGACATGTTATATGGGGCGGTGATTTCAATCTCGCGCTGGTGCCCCCCATGGATAGGGCGGATGGTGTCAGCTCCTACAAGCCCAGGGCCAGGGAGACGTTGGAGGGAATCGTGGAGGAGGGAGGACTCTTGGATGCCTGGAGACACCTACATTCCCAGGGGCGGGAAGGGACACATTTTACCTCTCACACCGGGACATGGGCGCGTCTTGACTACTTTCTAGTTAACAGAGAGGCTGCTGCAGAGTTGTTAAGAGTAGAGCACCTTCCTCGGACCTTTTCCGATCACAGCCCTGTGTCTATGCAATTCAGCATTCCTGGGTGGGACAATCCAAGACCTCCGTGGAGACTGCGTCCTGATGTGCTTTTGGACAATGTCTTCTGCACTGAGCTGGGGGAGGAGATAGCAGATTTCTTCCCTAGAAATAAGGGCTCGGTAGAGTCAGTTGAGCACATCTGGGAGGCTTTTAAGGTCACCATAAGGGGCTTCTGCATCTCTAAAAGTCACGGGGTGCTGCGTGATATCCTGCAGTCTATTTCTGCACTGGAACGCGACCTGCGGACTCTGGAACACCGCATGATCACAGACTCTGACCCGCACTTACACATCACCTTTAGGGAGACACTGACAAAGTTCGAGGAGGAGGCAGCCAGGGAGGCGAAATATCGGGGTAAACACTGGGTGGCCCGGAAATATTGTGAGGGGGATAGACCCGGGAAAGTGCTTGCTGCAATCACACGACCACCACGGGTACACAACACTATACTGGAGCTTATTGATGACACCGGCACTGCTGTCAGGGACCCGGCAGGGATACTATCCACCTTCACAACACACTACTCTTCACTTTACACTTCTACAGCGGAGGAAAACACTTCATATGCTGACTACCTTAACGAAGTGGCGTTGTGCTGGCTCAGCGATGGGGACAGGGAGTTTCTTGCGGCTCCTTTCGAGCTGGATGAGGTCCGTGAGGCCATCATGTCCCTTCAAAATGGCAAAGCGCCGGGGCTCGATGGCTTACCTGCCGAATTTTATAAAACCTATGTTGACATAATGGCACCGGTGCTCAGCGAGGTCTTCGCGGAATCACTAGCCGATGGGATACTTCCCCGTTCTATGCGTGAAGTGGCAATCACCTCCCTTCTGAAACCGGATAAAAACCCCGCCGCCTGCGATTCGTACCGTCCACTGTCCCTCCTAAACTGCGATGTGAAGATACTAGCCAAAGTCTTAGCTACCCGACTGTCGCTACTCATGACCAGGCTTGTCCTACCTGATCAGTCTGGCTTCGTGGCGGGAAGGTCTACGTCCCATAATCTACGCACCCTTTTTACCTTGCTTCGCACGGTTCACCCCGACATCCCTGTCGCAGCCGTGTTCCTGGATGCTACTAAGGCATTCGACTCGATCGAATGGCCTTACCTGTTTTCGGTCCTGGCCAGCATGGGTTTCCCCAAATTATTTCTCTCTTGGGTTCGACTTTTGTATACGGACCCCACGGCGAGGGTGCTAATTAATGGACGCCTGTCACAACCTATTGCACTTACTAGAGGCACCCGTCAGGGATGCCCGCTCTCTCCCCTGCTATTTGCCATCGCGGTCGAGCCACTCGCCTGTCGTTTACGGCAACTACACCGAGTGGGGGCGGTGCAATGCCTGCAGCGGCAAATAGATGTGTCCCTCTACGCTGATGATATCACGCTGTACGTTAAACATCCTGAGACACATCTCAATCCCCTGCTTCGAGAATTCATATTGTTCGGTGGGGTGTCGGGTGTCCACATCAATTGGGCAAAGTCGCAGTTTTTCCCCCTCACGGATGCAGTGCATGCCTTCCCTCTCGATTACCCACTAGAGTGGTGTAGCGATGATCTTAAATATTTGGGGATTCGCATATCTCGCGATAGAGACGAGACGCTGCGGGCCAATTACGGAGTGGCCGTGACCAAATTAACTGCTTCAGTGGATAGGTGGATTACATTGCCACTCTCCATGGCGGGAAGAGCCTCACTCATTAAAATGGTGATATTACCTCGCTTCCTCTATCTTTTCCTTAATATCCCCTACTACCCTGGAGCCTTTTTCTTCAGGACGCTCCGTACGGAGCTGCGCAGGCTTTTCTGGGGCGGCCGATCCCCCCGCTTAAAATGGTCGACGCTGACCCTTCCCTACGATAGGGGAGGCTTTGACATCCCTAATTTTGAAACTTACTACCAATGTGCACAGGCACACTTTGCCTACCATTGGATGGCTCCAACTCCTTTCATGCCGCACATAGCGGCGGAGGACTGGATCGTGCACCCTATACCACTCAACGGACTGCTACACTGTCCTGAGACATCCATCGCCACTGCGAATACCTCAGTTTCCTGCACGTTAGATGCGTGGCGCCGCATCGCTAGACACCTGTCATGCCCGATGCCTTACTCGCCCAAATTACCACTTGCTTATCACCCGCAACTATCTCTCTTATCGGAACGTGGTTTCCGTCAACTATGTGATAGGCTACTCATCGCCTGCTGGGGTGACTTGTTCCATGAGGGTAGTTTCAAGACTAAGGAATTGTTCTTTAAAGCGCAGGAACACACCTCCCTTGAACTCTTTTACTACATTCGGCTGCGTGCGGGTATGCGAGACATCTTACCTGATTATCCCAATGAACCTGAGACCCTAGCGCCACTGCATTTCCTGTTGGGATCGCAAGACGGGACCCACTTGGTCTCTGGTCTTTACCGCCACATTCGCAACGCTGCTCCGGAACAGGTCTCCAATGCTCGGCTACGATGGTCTGCTGAACTTGCCTTCGACATTACCGATGAGCAGTGGAAATACTGTTGCGCGCTCACCTCTCGCGTCTCTGCTAGCAGCAGATTGAAAATTATTCACTACAAATTCCTTCAGCGGGTATACTATACTCCGGCTCGGAAATATAGGTTCGGATTAGCTGACAGCGACCGATGTGAACGCTGCCGTGCCGACCATGCTGATTTCCTACACCTGGCATGGGACTGTCCCCAAGTTGCTCATTACTGGCAGCTGGTTATGGAGGCTATCGCGGAGATGGTGGGTGAGGCGACGCCCGCAGACCCCTTGATCGCCATCCTCGGATGCACGATGCACTTGCCTAGAGGATGCAGGAAATTTGTTGACACCGCCTTGCTCTTAGCCAAGAGGCGTGTTGCTTGTCGCTGGGGCAGAGGAAGGGCGCCCAAGTTTAAGGACTGGCTTACGGATTTAACATATTGCCAGGACCAACATACCACTTTTGCTGAATTGATACCCCTTTCTTGTAGGCCCAGGGATATTTGGGAACCTCTGATGCACTACCTGCTCACGCGCCAGGATGACGATGCACGATCGGGTGATGTGCCTCCTCCTCCTCAGTGCGCTGACGTCCCTCCCAGATCGCAATCCGATAATACCTCCTGCACCATCTGACTTTCCTTGTCCCCATGCGCTCTCATGCCCCCGCAGCGTCCTGAGTGACCTGGGCCGCCCTCTCTTGGCCTGACCCACACCCCCATCGTATTTGGACATACATATCCTATTTTTTCTGCATCCACAGCACGCTTCACACTCCTACTGAGTAACACCCCATTATATATTATGTTTCTATGGGATGCACCTTTGCAGACTTCCGCCGCACTGGGATAGCAGTCCTGGACATCGGCTTCCCCATGAGCTGCGGCCTGCCTGACCCACCTTGCTGCACCACTCTTCATTGGCACTTTCACACAGTCTTATACGGCCTCATAGTTGTTACCTGAGTTGGGAAGTTTGGTTCCTGTTTGAGGAAAAAAAAAAAAACAAAGGAGAGGGATTTCATCTCTCGACTAAAAAACCCTGTTCAACTGTTGCTCATCCTTGCTTGTCCTACACCCCGGGCTGCGGAACCAGCGTCATGTATGTTTTCCTATGCGCCGCCGGGCCCCCGGGATGCCGGCATCTGGGCTGTGTATTGTTCGTAATTTTTTGCTGCCAGCCTCCGGGTTGTAGGCGGACCAAGCTGTGTACCATACTCTTTTACTCCAATAAAGCAGTTTGAACCCCAAAAAAAAAAAAAAAAAAAAAAAAAAGCGTATTAAAACGTCAGTAGCAAATACTGCGGAGGTACTTCTAGCTGCAAAAACTCAACTGAGCACTTCAACCTATCCTTCCGGCAATACAGTGGCAGGCTGGGAACATTTTACGATGGAGTTTGCAAACAACTACTCTACAACTGTACAGCATTTTCCACCACCAGTACATGGTGTTACAAGGAAGATCTCGGGCACCCAGAAACTGGCAATGAAATCATACAAAAAAGCGATTAATAAATCTTTAAGACTGCTGAAGAAAAGAATGCTGCTAGCACAGATTCGCAAGCACCGTGCGGATCTCAAAAAACTGAATGGGGTAATCAAAAGAGCTAACAACGCTGACTTCTGGGCTAAACTTCATGATGTATCCAAAGGCAACAACAGCACCCAGTTCTGGTCGATCATAAACAAATAGCTAAACACAAAAATCAGTGGTATAACATCACACATATCGAAATCATCTTGGGAATTATTTCTTGATGAATATTTTAATCACCAGGACAGCAAAACAAGGGAGCCTCTTAATCTTCTGGATGGCTGACAACCGCAAGTTTGCTCATCAAGAGAAGATGTCATTCTAGTACCCTCTGCGGCCCAAATCAGGAAATTAATCTCCAAAGGTAGAAAAGACGGGGCAGCTGGACCAAATGGTATTCCCCGACCCTCTTCAAACTTGAACCTGATTATTGGGCCGACATATTGATCCTCCTCTATTCATCCGTCACCAACTCTGGGTGCCTTCCCGTCTCATGGGGGGGCTCGATCATCTCACCGATCTACAAGGCGGGGGACAGACTCCTTCCAAAAAACTACCGACTGATTGCACTCCTTGACATTGAGGCCAAATACTTTGCAGGACTCCTATTGATCCATCTGCGAGAATGGGGGCAAACCAAAGCTTAATACCATTTAGCCAAACGGGGTTCTGCAAAGACATGGGGACAACAACCAACTTGATTGCCATCTCGATGCTCATTGACAAGGCTAGAGCGACCAAGCAGGCTCTCCACCTCTGCTTTGTGGACTTTAAGGCGGCCTTTGACAATGTCAACCGAGAAATCCTCTGGCGAAAACTGGCCTCCTGGGGGATTCCCCCCTCTATTAAGCCTCCTGATTGAGTTGCACACTAACATGTGGGTCCAGGTAAAGCTTGGGAACGGCTCGCACCTCTCTAGGTGCATTCCTACCACAAAGGGCCTAAAGCAGGGGTGCGTGTTAGCTCCAACTATTTTCAATCTCTTTACAGCTGACCTGCCACCTGCCTTAGATGCCTGCAATTCTCATGCTCCGCGGTTAGGAGGCAAAGGGCTGTCCAGCATCTCCTATGCAGACGACTGGGTCCTGGTCAGTCACAAGAAAGTTGGTCTTCAAAACCTAGAGGAGTCCCTGTCCATTACAGGACTGAAAGACCTATGGGAGACTACTCTATCACATGCGCAATTCAAGCGCATAGTTAACACCTTGGCTGCTAGAGGTTTCCCCCCCCCCGTGCTGCACTCGCAGATTTACCATTGTTCATGACGAGCTCAGCTCGTCATCAGCACAGCTCAACTGTGCCTCATGATGAGCTGAGCTCGCAATGAGCATCGAAGGGGTTAACAAGAGTTTAAAGAGACACTCGCAAGTGGAGGACAAAGCTTTGCTCTCCTATAGGCGCCATGCCTGGATGACCTTGTGCACATACAAAACACCGGGGCCCCAAGCATATTTTGGTCTGGGGTAGGGCTGGAAAACAAAAGAGGCCTTTTTCAAACACAGGCTAGGGATTTTACCCGCCATTCCTTACCTACCACCATGGTTGAGGCAGAACTACGGGACTAAATGCCGGCTCTGCGGAACAGGAATCGGAACATTTACTGTGCACTTGCCCGAGGATGAACGATGAAAGAGTAGCTCTGTTGAAAACAGCTTTCAACGAGCTAGGAGTCCGCTCACGCAGACAAGCTGTCCTCGCCTGTTTTGATCCTTGTTTCCCGCCACTAAACGGGAAGCTAGTGAAATTCCTGAAACTAGCGGAACGGAAACAAATAACGCAGGCGCTTGGCTGAATGGAAACACGGGACAGGAGCAAGTGCCTCGAACAATTTTCCCCGCCGGGGTTTTACTTTTTTTATCTTTTCTATTCGATCAATTAGGAATTTCTGCTTTTAAGGCCTTTTAAATATCTTATGAGATTGTTTTTAATGCACTTTTTGTAACGGTTTTTATTAACCTAAACAATAAAGAATTACTTACTACCTAAAAGAGTCACATTTGTCTTGTGTTGTCACTGCTCCAACTAGGTTGGCAGCGCACAATATTAAAGGAATTACTTTACATTGTTTATTAATGCTACCAGTAGAGCATGAAAACAAATTGGAATACCACAAGCTATCTGGAGAAGCTTGTTGTGAAGTTTCAAGTGTTTTGAAGAAAATGAAACTTCTCATTATTGATGAGGTAAGCATGGTATCAAACTTAATGCTTGCCTTTGTGCATTTAAGAATGCAGCAAATTCTTAAAACAGAGTATGATGTATTATTTGGAGGAAAGCACGTCATAGTTTTTGGAGATCTACTACAACTTACTCCTGTAAAAGGACAACCAGTGTTTAAAACACTGGTGCATGAAGATACCAGAAAGTCTTTAGGGAGCATTGGAAATGTTAACATTTGGTCATTTTTTTAATATAAGGAACTTATTACAAATATGCGACAGGCAAATTATGCTGATTATGGAAGTATTCGTCAAGATATAAGAATTGGAAAAGTGACTGAACATGGCAAAGAAGCTTTACAGAGACGATTACTTTCCAATTTTTTCCAAATGAAAATATTGTTCCTGAGAAAATATATATGAGAATTGCAGAAAACAAATCTGTAATTTGCTTAATACCAACACTGCGTGAATGATCTATATTCAATGAAGAAATTTTAAAGTTGGAAAATGAAGAAATTATTCAATTGGAAGCTATTGATAAAATAGAACATGAAGGAATCACTATTATTTTGACTGAAAAGTTGAAGAGTAAATTGGATTCTTTAGAGAAATCGATAAGTAAAACTGCTGGTTTAGAAAAGAATTTATATGCATGTGCAAACTGTAGGGTAATTTTACAACGTAATTTGAATGTGGAAAAAGGTTCAGTAAATGGAGCAATGAGTAAAATTGTTGATTTTGTTAATTATGTAAATAGAGATGGTATTGAATTTTTGAAAATCTAATTTGATGAAATTGAAGTACAACATTTTAGTCGTTGTTCAGCTCGGTTTTTGCTTCTAAAAGAAGTGTATGTTCACAGAAAACAGCTTCCTATTTCTTTGGCGTATGCGGTGACCATTCATAAATCTCAAGGTTTAAGTGTAGATAGTGCTTTAGTGAATATTGGAAGTACCGTGTTTAAAGAAGGTCTGGCATATGTTGCTTTGTCTCGAGTGAGAACTTTATCTGGATTGTACTTGATTGTTTTTGATGAGACAAAAATTAGTGCAGATGCGAATTGTGTGAAAGAGTATAAAAGGTTAAGAAGAGAATATGCACCCAATTTAGGTCAATATCCAGTATTTGAAAATTGTGTGGTAGGTAGAAAAAGAAGATTTGAGAATATCTGTAGTGATGTTGTAGAGAAAGAAAAAAAACAAGATGAAGTTGTGTTTGCAAGCAAAAAGAACAAGCATTTACAATGCAATGGTCTCGGCATTATTAAAGGTAGAGCTATTGGCATTGCTCATGACATTCTTTCTTTTTTTGTTTTTAAAAACATAAATAAATGGTATTGTCGGTACACAGACAAAATATCGAGTTTTAAATTTCGATATACAATAATATCGAAGTTTAAATATCGATGGGACAAAATATCGAAGGTAAGTAATATCGACAGTCTTAATATCGATATTAGTATGATATCAGTAATATCGAAGTTTTAAATATCGGTGTCAATAATATCGAAATAAATAACTTAGATGTTACTAATATCAATTTTTAAATAAATTTAGTGTATATTATATTGTATTTATTATGTTTTATTATTTATTTTTAATGTAATTTAATTAAATATTGTCTTTTACTACTGTAGCGGGTTGTGGGTTTATAGGGGAATAGGGTGGGAAGTAATTTAATTATGTTAAATTAATTATTAATTAGTAGGAATTATTAATTAATTAATTGAGAATTAATTTTTAATTAATTTTAATTAATTGATTAATTGATAAATATGTTCTGTAGCGGGTTATGGGTTTATAGGGGAATAGGGTGGGAAGTAATTTAATAATAATTAATTAATTATTATAAGTTTGTACATATTTTAATTAATAATTAATTTGTAATTAATTTATATTAGTTAATTAATTAATATAATTTTGTACATATTTTTAATTATTAATTAGTTGGTAATTAATTAATATTAATTAGTTAATTACATTAATTATAGTAATTTTTATATATAATTTTTTGTTATTCTTAATTAATTAATTGGGAAAAATAATATTAATTATTAAATTAAATTAATTACAGCTAACGTGCTAATATATTTTCTTTATTGTTATTGTTAATTAATAATTAATTGGTAATTAAATAATATTAATTAATTTTGGGTAAAGGAGTATTTTTAGGGTTCAGGGTCAGTTTTCAGTTTTTGGGTAAGGGGTATTTTTAGGGTTCAGGGTCAGTTTTCAGTTCTTGGGTAAAGGGGTATTTTTAGGGTTCTGGGTCAGTTTTCAGTTTTTGGGTAAAGGGGTATTTTTAGTGTTCAGGGTCAGTTTTCAGTTTTTGGGTAAAGGGGTATGTTTAGGGTTCAGGGCCAGTTTTCAGTTCTTGGGTAAAGGGGTATTTTTAGGGTTCAGGGTCAGTTTTCAGTTTTTGGGTAAAGGGGTATTTTTAGGGTTCAGGGTCAGTTTTCAGTTTTTGGGTAAAGGGGTATTTTTAGGGATAAGGGTCAGTTTTCAGTTCTTGGGTAAAGGGGTATTTTTAGGGTTCAGGGTCAGTTTTCAGTTTTTGGGTAAAGGGGTATTTTTAGGGTTCAGGGTCAGTTTTTAGTTTTTGGGTAAAGGGGTATTTTTAGGGTTCAGGGTCAGTTTTGGGTTTTTGGGGTACAGGGATATTTTTAGGGTTCTGGGTCAGTTTTGGGTTTTTGGGGTACAGGCGTACAGGGTAAAAACAAAAAAAAATTACATTAAATCAATTAAATAACATTAAAAAAATAAAATTACATTAAATTATTAAGTGTTTTATTTATTTTAAATGTATATGTATTAGTTTTAATTTTGTTTTAATATTTTTATTTAATATTTGTAAAATTATATGTATTTTAAAATTATTTTTACATTATTATTAATACATTTAAAAAAACGATATTTTTAATTCCGATATTTTTGTACTACGATATTATTTTTTCGATATTTTTGTACTTACCTTTATGAAGATATGATTCCGATATTTTTGATGTCGATATTTTTGTGCCGATATTTTTGTATTTCGATATTCTGTCTGTCGATATTATGTCAGACATTCGGTATTGTCATTTACAATGGCAATAGGTGAGCATTAGAGAGTAGTAGAGAGTATTCGCGGACACAGACACACACAGCGAGCCATACACACACACAGCAAGCCCCCCCCCCCACACACACACACACACAGCGAGCCCCACACATGCACACACAGGCACACACACAGCAAGCCCCCCACACACACACAGCGAGCCCCACACACACACAGGGAGCCCCACACACACACAGCGAGCCCCACACACACACACAGCGAGCCCCCCACACACACACAGCGAGCCCCACACACACACACAGCGAGCCCCACACACACACACAGCGAGCCCCACACACAAATGTACTAGCATACTATTGAAAGCTACAGTATTCATGGGGCTTCTTTTCTTCCTCTTTGGTTTTCCCACATTTCTTCTCTCTTGGCCCGTCTATTCCATCTCTCCTGTCCTCCCTCAATGTGTTCAACAAATAAGCAATGCAATTTCACAATGTCTCTGCCCTTGCACCCTCAAAATCACCCATTCTACCGTCCCACAAGCATAGCACTTCACAAGTTCACACTATGTTACACCCTTGCAAAGAACTAATACTTGAACATTCTTCCAACCTTTACAGCTCATAATCTAAACGCATCTTTAACACGTCAATAGAGTTACCACTCTGGTGCACCAGACTGAACATGAACCGCTTTAACTACACCATAGCACTCCTGCATTCCACTGAAGCAGCACATCTAAGCTGGCCCAAAGAATCGAAGCTCTGAACTGTCTTCCACTTCACACCACTGCCATGGATGCACAAGCTGTCCTCACAGATACCAGCAACCTTCTGTTAGAAGTGTTACCTCCTCAGACCTGTACAAGAACCACAGGGCCCTCCTAGCTGTTCACCACGACAATGAAGTGCTTATTTGAATGGTAACCATAAAGCCCATTCCCACGTTCTATTTTGTCCTTCTCACACTCCTCAGGGTGCATAACCAACAAGCACTTGCTAACATTGTAGCATTGTGTGTCTGTCTACCTGACCATCCTCCATTCAAGAGATGAAGAGACGGTCCATCAATAGGAAAATGTGTCTCTGTGTGAAAAGGTGAGCCTCGGATCTAGCTGGTCCACTCTGCATTGGATGAGACATGCATTTTTCCAGAAGAAACACTATACACATCAATATCTGCATTTCACAGTCAAAGCCTTGAAAAGAAAACATACAAAATCATCATTTAAGTATTAAGTTGGGTACCAAGGCTCGTCTGACTGCTCATGAAAAGTATTTTACACTGTTGCAAAACTAGGTTTTCCTATCATACTGCTGGGCATGAGGCCTGTGACCTTTGTGCTCATTGCAGTTCCGATCTAGGTATCCTGGGGCGAAACGGGCAGTATTATGTGCACTGATTTCTAGCTACTGCCCTAGTCAAACAAAGAACATACAAGGGATTAACAAAGAGGTCAGACAGGAAGAACAGTGTGTGGGTCTTGGAGCACTGAAAAGACAGTCCATGTCCCACAATGCAAATGTGCCTGCCAAGCCATCTGCCCTTAAAGATTCATTTCTGCCTCTGTCCCCCCACAAGTCTGCAGGGTCAGATTGTCTTTCACCCTTTCACTGCCTCTTCTGCCGAAGTCCTAAAGATATCTCTAAAAAATCCAAATGAGAGGTCCATCTGTGGATGGAGGGAGGTCAGTTTCTTGGCTCCCTGTAGCCCATCTAATTCCTCTCGAACAGAGCAACAATACTTCAAAACTCTTATTTAGATTACTCAAAATGTCGCTGCTTCCCCTGCCATCTGACTTTATTCGCCCTCTTCTAAATCTTCTAACTTCTGCTGCCTTTCATGGCAGACATCAATGTGGGCTACCCTAAATGCACTATTTTTGCATCCTTAAAGACGTTACCATTTTGATAAAGACTAATCCACTATGAAGACTCTTTCCCAATCTTGCCTTCGCGTTCCTTCACCCTCTCCCAGAACCTGTTGCATCTGCCCCTCTCCCCTCTGAACGGCAAGGGAGCGGCATGAAGCACTATAGAAATAACCATTATTAAATACTGCCCCGTGGCACTACATCAGTGTTACAAGCGGACACAGAACAGCGTGATCAACTGAGCTCTCCCCACGTGTCAAAACAATACAAAAACTGACCGATCGGCGGAACCACCCTTCAACCCCATCACCTCCCATTCCCAACGAGCAACCACGAAGCACAACTAGCAATTATAAAAACTGAGAAATGCATGGCGCCGATCATACCATGTTTATTTATTTTTACAATTTCCTTCATGCGTTGCCTTTGATCAGGCGTGACATTTTATGACATAGGGGCACTCCCATGAATCAAGAAGCTTATCCTTGGTGGGATGCACAAGTTACCAGTGGCATTTACATATCTATCTTCCTTAGCACTTGTTTACGAGCCATGGGTTGGTGTGTTTTTGGTTCGGAACGAGCTGGATTGGAAGAGGGCGTTTACCACTTAAGGAACAGCGCTAAGGTCCATAGGCCTCCGGTGGCATTTACCTGCTACCACCTCTAGGGCTTGGGGGAGGGGAAGTAATTGCAGAGGTGGGCGTCTTTTTTTTAATTAAAGGATTTACATCACCCCCGTCCGACCTCACTCGTGCAGGCTAGTGAGTGGAGGATGAGGGAGCCCCCCCAATGGTGGCTAGCTCGGACCTGAATATTCTTTACATATCTATGGACACCCAACCTGTCTCTTGGGCCGGAGGGGGGGGGGGGTGGGGGGAGGGGAGAGGGTCTGGATATAAGATTGGGCCTCCTACGTGGGACTGGGGAGCTCTATGGGCCCTTACCTGCCGCCTACTCCCCAGGCCCCTCTCGCCGCTCTGAGCCGCGGCGGCCTGTACGGCTTTTAATACCCATCGGACGAACCATCAGAGCTGGGGAGCGAGGCCCTTTGTGAGAACTGTCGGGTGGATATCTCTGCTCTCCCCTTGCGTCTCCTACCTCGGCGCCCTCATTCTGCACCGGCAAGGCTGTGCAAAGGGCCAAACCTTTCTCCCAGAAACCCTCTGAATCAGCCCGGGAGTAGTTAAACCATACCGGGCTGATTCCATATTGTTTGATTCGGCTCTTTTCGATAACGTCTGGCCAACGAGATCAATGTGGCTAGTTAGAAGAACTGTGAGTCTGTGTTGCGGACAGATAGATAGACACATGTTCTGGGCTCTTTACGTTCTCTGTGTAAAGCACGACACGGACGCTAAGATTCGCAGGAGAAGCAGAACTCTATGGCAGAAAGTATTTTGTGCAGACGTAGTTAGGAAGTGCGTGAATCCCGTTTCCAGCATCCAGCGAGCTTAGAACTATAGGGCAGGGGACAGAAGGCACGATAAACTTACCTCCTCGGTAGACGCAGCAAAATGGCTGCCTTAAGCTTCAGAATTTTTCGGAATCGGGGGCGTGGTTTTGTGGGTCTGAGTGACAGACAAC
Organism: Lissotriton vulgaris; assembly: GCF_964263255.1. Lineage (NCBI taxonomy): Eukaryota > Metazoa > Chordata > Amphibia > Caudata > Salamandridae > Lissotriton > Lissotriton vulgaris. Next base: position 733,417,584 of record NC_141687.1, read on the forward strand.
GTCACTGTCTAAAGAACGCAAAAACACACGCCCCCGAATCCGAAAAAGACGGGGCTAGTTTGGAGTGACTCCCTTCTCTTCCAATGGCTGGCCTCTGTTTAGGAAGCCAGCCAATGGAAGCGAACGGAGCAGGGAGGCGGGTTTAAACTGCCCTACTCAAAAACAATAATTCTCTGGACCGGAAGCTGCGCAAAGCTTTGCGCAGCTAGGTCCCTCGACCTAAAAAGGACAGTGTTGAAGAGAATATTGGTTATCAGTTTGAAAATAGTTCTTTGGTCAACTGTTATGCTAAACTAGTTGTTAATGTTGTTTTTTTTCTTGAAAGTTTGCAACAGCAAATTGTTGAAAATCGGGAAGAAAGATTTCTGATATTCAAAATATTTTGGACATATGTCCTGGTTGTACTCAATTTATGCAGAATATTCAGCAAGATTGTCAGGAATTTCTAATGTATATACTTGTTGTATTAGAAGATGACGGTATAGATATTGAAAACCTTTTTGGCCTTTCTTATAAATGGCAACATGACAGTGAAAATTGTTTGTTTACATGTAGAACTAACATAGACACTGAAAGATTTATATCTTTGATTTTACCAGACTGTGAATCAGTGTCTTTTAACAATCTAGTTAGAGGAGCAAGTCAAAACATGGAGTGTAGCCAATGTAAATCAGAAATGTCATCAACATTATTTTAAAAAGATATGGACATTACGTAATTTTAATGCTGCAAAGTTGTAGGGCTGATGGAAGGAAATTGGAAAGTTTAATTAAAAAATTTGTAGCTACTCAATTATCAATATCAGGAAGAACTTTTGTAACTGTAGCAAATATTTTTCATGATGGACCTTCCATAACATCTGGAAATTACAATGTTTAATTAAAATTAAAATGTCTAAAAGGTTGGATACATTGTAATTATAGTCAATTGGTTTTTAAACAACGTTTGCCTAAAGAGTTACCAAATTCTTACCTAATATTTTCAAAGCCAAAATTTTAGGAACCAAATTTGGCCTTTCAGGATTACTGCTGTTAAGGTAGGTTGGTCTGGTGTTGTAGAGTACTTTGTAAGTGAGGACACTAGAACAGGGGTATAAGGCAAGGATGACTGCACTTTGTCCAACGTTTTATGGTCCAGTTATTTGTTGTGGGTGCCAGGAACCTGAAGTCATATACCCCTAGATTCCCAAGGGCAATGCCCAAAACACTTTTGCAATACAACACAATGGTTCAGACACCCCACACAATACACAATGACAATAGTAGTCAGAACAATAATAAAGAAAATCAATTCAGTAGGACTTAAAGTTTTCTTTCTTGCTTTTATTCAAAGTCTTCATGCAAAACGTAGCCACCGCGTTTCATCCGAAGGACTTCTTCAGGGCTACAACAAACAAATATACAAAAATACACATATTATACAAAACTATTTAACAATTAAAACACAGGTTTGTGATGCATCATGATTACAACAGCACAGCGTGCATATCACTTGATAATCAAGCATGATTCGCCTACTGAAAGGATTTGCAATTAAACCTCTATAAATCACAAATAAAAAGTGAGGAGGGGATTCTAAAACACACAAAGATTTATGGATTATTGATTGAAAGGTAGATTTTAAGTAACAATGAAAAAAGGGGGGAATCATTTCCATATTCTATATTAAGTCTAGGCTTCAGTCAGGATTTAGAATGGTAAGTCCAGGACCTAATCTTACCGAAAGATATTGAGGACGTTTGTCAGTAGTTTTTTCTCTCAAGACTTTTTTGTTCAGAGCTTCAAGTGTGTGCGGCATTAATAGCCTATTTTAAAAGAGGTACAATGTTTGTATAATTATAATCCACACATTTATGAGTGTGTTGCTATTCAGTTAAAAACAAATGTACACGTATGCAACATACCTTATTATAAAGGAAACTAGTCAATTCCTCCTATTCGGTGTACATCGTGGTAGATAGGCCATCAGAATGGTGCCATTATTCACAACCAATTCATATGGTGTCCGTAATTTCCTTGGTCTGAAGTTAAAATAATGATTGTTAAAAACCCGCATCAAAGAATATCTATGTCTCACCTAAGTAAAACAACCCACTTCCCATTGTCCGTTATTGAGAAGTAAATCCAAAACCTAGAGCCATATAACACAATACTACATATGTGAACAGCGAGAGTAGAACAAAAGACCTTCCATAGTTTATATTAATGGTGTTCTATTATGGGTCCATAGTACACATTGCAGATGGTATATCCTCTCATATCTATCTAGGGTAAGCTCAAAACAGCAGCCAAGTTTACTTATATTGTTCCCAAAAACCCAAGAATAGTATTAGCATGGGCTAGATATATTTCCTCTCATATCTGTTAAAGGTGAGCTCAAAACAGCAGCCATGGTTACTTATATTATTCCTAAAAACCCAAAAATAGTATTAGCACGGGCTAAATATACTTAAACTTGCCCGTTTTTAGGTTGGCTTCTAAACAAACCTCCAGCACATCATTAAAGGAAAGGAGGGTTCCTAACCCCTAGTGAAGTAAAGGAACAGAGCATTTCCCAAAAAAAGCAACAAGGCTAATGGAAGATTAAAGCCCTCCCCTAGTCCTTACTTACTTCGATCTGCACGACGTGTTCATTCTCCATCGATCCCGGTCTCGAGTTTGTAGTTCGAGATATGACCGGGAGGTGCGAGTTTAAATAGCCCGCAAATTGATATTAGCTGTCTGGGTTGGTGTACAAGAGCGCGGCGGAGCATGTAAAAACGGCCGCCATGTCGGAATGGGCTAGTTTCCTAAGCCGGCTTTACTATGGACCACTGATTTCATTGTTTTCAAGCTTCGTGTCTAAAAACCCCACATGTGGTGTTTTAATTACTATAGGGGCACTGTATTTTTTTATAATTTCTTTGATTTTAACTTTGATGCGACAAAAGATCAGCGTGATATTTCGCATGATATTATTCAGATTTAAACTTCAATCCTGTTAAAGCTGTAATAATGATATTTCGCATGACATTAATGAGATTTGAACTCCAATGTAGTTAAAGCTATAATATTAGAAACCATGTCTTGCATTAGTTCCTTTTCGATAGATTTAGTAGGCACGTTTATCACGTTTGTGGACGCCATTTTTTAACGAAAGACTAGCGATGTTTCAACTAAACCCAATGTGAGGGTACCTTCTTGATAGAGTTGGTGAGCACATTTATCTCGTTTTCAGACGCCATTGTTTAATGGGAGATGATTCCATTAAACCCAATGTGTGAGTGAGACCAAAAGTTAGCTCTTCCCATTATTTGGTACCATCTTTGAACGGGAGAATAATAATATATCTATTCACCCGATTAAAGAGTACACCTAATGCCTAAATCTAGGGCATGTATCCATTTGGAATTTGTCATAGGCCATATTTACTCATAGTATGACATGAGCAGTGTATTACTATTTAACAACGTAATTTTTAAGAAACCATTAAAGCGAGTTTTTCAAATTAAGACAGTCAAACATTTTAGTGATAGTAATATACCGATCATAGTATTTTACATTGCTTTTGAAATGTCATTGCAAATATTCCAATTTTGTGAGCATGAAATAGAACTTTTGAATATTTCACAATTCACTGTAAATTAAGTTTACATACTTCTTAGTTCTATAGTGCATTTGCTGTTGATAATTTACCAAGCATTCTATAGTACATTTGCTGTTGATAATTTACCAAGCATTGTAACAAAAAATATATGACAGTTGTATAAACAGTTCATTACAAAATTTGCTATTTTGATCATAAAATTGTCATAAGATGCTACACTGTGCAATCTTGATTTTTGGACTGATTAATTGTTTAGAGTTTTCAAATTATACTTTGACCAGGCTGCCGGGAGGAGATTTTATTTGCACCCTATGTTTATCTATAATGGATAAATATGTGGTCCTTAGAGTTTTGTCATCAAATTTGCACATTAACAGACATCAATCATTTTCTTTTTCAATACAGAGGAAGAGCATTTTTTTCTTCATTCCTTTCTCTTAAAAGCAGGCATTATTATAAGAAATGATACATTTCATTATTGATGTTAAGGCCGTTAGAAATACTACGAAGGCAACAAATCCACGCAGCTTCTGTTTGTCTGAGCATCTTTGTTCTGCCACCACCTCTTACTAATGGCTTTACATGATCTATACCATAAAACCATATTTTTGAATCATCTGGGTGATTTTCATGAATGTGCACAGAAACAGGGTATCTCTCATCCCTACTATTTATGGCTCTCACTTGTTCCTGTATACGGATTTTCAAACTACGAATAGTGCTACCAACATATATTTTGTTGCATGCACAAACGATAATGTATACAGTATAGGGAGTATTGCAATTGTGAAGGAGTTTATAGAAAACAATTTTTCAGTATTGTGTTTAAATTTAGATTTTCTATGTAGGCCAAATTGACAAATATTGCAACTTCCACACGTGCCATGCTATTGTACTTTTTTTCTTCGCATCTTGAATGTAAGCCAGTGTAGATCTCTCAGGTGGTGGGTGATGTGTCTGCGGCAGGGGACATTGATGATCAGTCGGGCGGAGGTGATTTGTACTCGTTGTACTCATTGTAGGTGTTTGAGTTGAGATTTAGAGAGTTGATCCTTATGCAGTTGGTGACGTCTTTCGGTGGAATGTGGCTCCTTGTTGAGGGAGAAGATGAGTTGGGTGTCGTTGTCTTAGCAGATAAAGTTCAGGTTCTGATGGCGGGCCACTTGTGTGAGGGTGCCATGTAGACGTTGAATAGGACACTTCGAGAGTCAACAAGCACGGGAACACCGGAGTACTCGAGTTACCTCACCCAGGGAAGCCGGGTGCATATGTGTCTTTTCGTGTCAGGTTTCGTTGATGTTTTCTATGGAGATCTGCAAAGAAGTGCTGCAGGTGACCAGAGGAAAAGTGTCCCGATGAATCCAAGGGTGGATCGGAGACGAGAAGAACCTAAAAGCAGAGGGGACAGAGTCTGGGTCACTAACTAGTGGCCAGGAAGGAACCAGGAAGGAACCAGGCGATGTTGAATGATTTCAGGTGAAGATGCAAAGCTTGTCCCTGCAGCCACGAGGACCAGGAGGTGTCGATGACAACCAAGAGCTGGATTCGAGCTGATCCATAAAGGATCTAGTGGACTGCAGTGTCGGTATCCGGATTAGACCCAACAAGCCTTGGCAACCGCAACCCACGCAGGAGGTGAAGATTGGCTTCAAGTCAGACCAGCAAGGTTTGGGGAGCTTCTCCTTTGCAGGGAAGCTGGAGCAAGAGTGGAGCAACCAGTCCAGCAGTGTAAATTCAAAGGTTCATCTTCAGAGGGCTAACAAGCCAACGGGCTAGCAACCGGGAAGACTCATCGAGCTAAATGCAGGAGAAGGCCCCACCCGACACTCGTGGAGTGTGGAGGGCTGAGCTTTGGTGCAAATGGCGCTTGGGTCTGGGGCTTCTCAAACCCCAATGCACAACTTTGAGGGTGCCTCAGTCTTTGCGCCGTTAGCAAAATGCAGAATGTCCAGGGTGTCCGGTCCCATGAATCTCATGTCTGCCAGGGGTCTCAGCTTTGCTGTGGATGCGGATCGGAGTCGGGGAAGTTTGGAAGTCCAGTTCCTGAGTAGCTGAGTCTTCGGGTTCCAGCAGGAGCATTGACAAAGCAAACTGGCAAGTTACTGGTGGTGCCTGTTTGCACAGGGTGGTCACTCCTTGACCACAAGGGAGATGTCTTCAGTCTTCTAGTCGATATAGAATGTCGAAGGTCCAAGAGTTCATGTCAAAGTTTCTACCAGGATTAATCTAAAGTCTCTAGACTCAGCTCCTATCTTTATACTGATTTTAGGGGCTGGATTACCTGCTAGGTCCTTCCTATGGGTGGACCCTGAAAAGGGGGTGGTTACACCCCTTTCCCTTTGTCCATTTTCACGCCAGAGCGGGGCTGGAGTGCCCCAGCAACTGGTTTGAACCGGGCTATGCATGGAGCACCTTGTGTGCCCCAGGCAGTGTCTGGAAAAGCATCTTTCAATTCAAACCACCCTGCCCCAATACACAACAGGCTGTCTGGGGAAGTGCTATCACCCCCCCTGACAGGAAACCAATTGTCCAGGCCTCCCTTGCCGGACTTTTGTCCAGCAGCAGGAGTCCAGACTCGTGTCTGTGGCGGCAGCATCCATTTTGTGACGCTGAGGCTCTGTTTAACTTTAACCGGGTAAAGCAGTAACTACATGTCTTCTCCCTCTAGAAGGATGGGATGCTACCCCTGCCACCAGAACTGGCAGGGAGGTAGTATTCCAAAGTGCTTGACACCTTACACGACATGTTTTGATAAAGCCAAACCAGAGTTGGCATTAACAGCGAGGATTATAATGCACTTAAGAGTATATGGTATGGCTATATCATAGAACATCTATAAGGAGATGGTTCCGAAAGCTGCAGAGGGGCTCAGCTGATGCTAGGGTACCCTCTCACATAAAACCAAGCACTCTGCCTCCAGGACTGTTAAGGCCTGCCATAGGAGTGACTCTTAGGTTTTTATCTTTATTCAGTTGTGAAAGAACAGCTCCCACACCCAACTCTGAAGCATCTGTTTGGACAATGAATTCTTTGGAGTAATCTGGACTTTTCAGACTAGGTGCAGAGCACATGGCCTGCTTCAGGTAATCAAATGCCTTTTGACAGCTTACTGTCCACTGAATCTTCTTTGGCATTTTCTTTGAGGTTAAGTCAATAAGAGGAGTCACAATGGACCCATAGTTCTTAACACACTTTCTGTAGTACCCAGACAGACCCAAGAAAGCTCTGACCTGTGTCTGGGTGGTGGGAGGAGTCCAGTCCTTTATGGTCTGGATCTTGCTCTCCAATGGTTGAACCTGACCTCCACCTACATGGTGGCCCAGGTACACAACCTTACTCTGCCCTATGTGGCACTTGGTAGCCTTGATAGTTAGGCCTGCCTTCTGCAGGGCCTCCAAAACATTATTCAGGTAGATCAGGTGATCTTCCCATGTGGAGCTAAAGACAGCAATATCATCAAGATAAGCTGCACAGTAGTCATCCAGACATGAGAGGACTTGGTTCACCAACCTTTGGAATGTGGCAGGTGCATTCTTCAAGCCAAAGGGCATTACCACAAATTGATAATGATCTCCTGGGGTTGAAAATGCTTTTATGGCTTTTGCATCATCAGCTAATCTGATCTGCCAGTAGCCAGCTGTCGCATAAAATGTACTCAAAAACTTGGCAGAGGCCAATCCAGTGGCGTCACTAGGGGGGTGCGGGGGGTGCGGACCGCACCGGGTGTCACCCCATCATGGGGTGACACCAATCTGGTTACGCTGGCTCGCTCTCTGCACTGCACAGTGGAGTGGTGCCTCAGCCTCGCCCTCACCTCTGCTGCCACTGCCTGCCCAGTGCTGCTTTTTATCTATTTATAGTGTGCATGCAGCACTCACTGCATCTGCAAGCACGCCACGGTGCGCGCTGACCTGCTTACAAATTAAAATACTCACTCAGTGCAGTGAGTGAATGCACTGCAGCCGTGACGTCGCCACCCATGCACGCACGCACCGGTGGTGATGATGCCTGGTGCGATGCGGATGCGCGGCGGCGTACCCAGTTTGTGGCTCCCAGGGCTGTCAATCTTAGCGCTACCAATGACGGCCCTGGGACAGCCCCCGCGCGCTGTGTGTGCTTCTCTGACGCGTCGCAGCGGTCACGCGCCAGGGAGGAGACCAGATGGGCACAGCGCAGGGGAGTGAGTGCGGCGCTGGTCAAGGGTGCGCAGCTGCTAGAATAAAGTAATTATTAATTAATGATTCCACCGGCACCATCTTCTATATCGCGAGTACCGCGTCGTCTCCCAGACTCCCCTTCAAATTTGGGACTGACTTCTTGGGTCCGGATGCAGAGCAGAGGTGAGAGAGAAATATCTATAATATCAGACATTATAATGATAAATTAAATATGATTGAATGAAGTTAGAAATGTGGGTGGGGCAGTGCAGTGGCACACACAATGCAATCAGATTCAGATCGCAATCGCTCGCATTATTACTTCCAGTCCCAGACAGTCCTCAAGGCAAGGCCGGCCCAAGAAGACAGACCGTCACAGTGCTTGCTAATGTTATAAAAAAGGAGAGCTTTAAAGAGACGTGTCAAGGAGCGATCTCTAATCATGATTTATTTAAGAGCTGGTGTTCCGTATCCCTAGTAGGCAGTTTTGCATTCATACCCCCTCCTCAAGTCTCATTCTTTCTTGGTGATCATTTCTTCCTAGGGTTTGTGGACGAGAGAGCTGCAACTGATATGACGATGTAGGCCTACATGATCATTGTGTTAGTTTTGAAACCAACAACACTGTGGGTTAAATTCTGTCATGCCCCTCCTGCCATCTTAATAGTACTAAGTCTTCCGTGTTTGATGGTAATATCTCTGCATCTGTGAAACCTAGTGTGCTGTGTTGCTTATGTGTCTGTCTTTCTACTCCTCCTTGGCGCGTGCCAGCACTCATCCTCAGAACCCAGGTAACACGTGACTACTGCCCCCGAGGCCAGGCTCCCCCCAAACCCCCTCCCCGTCCGCCTGAGGACAGTCAGAGCTAGAAACTCTCTATACCCGGCAGGGCCCATTGTACTCTGCCCACCCGGGGTTATTTTTTAGACCCGGGGAAATATCACAGGAAAGACATTGTCAGTCTACACCTCAGAATGATTCTGCCCAATGGAAAATCGCGCGCCACGCCCGGGAAGCTCCAGTCCCTCCCTCGGCAACCAGGGCACCGGGTCCTCATTGCACTCGGCCCAGTGCCGTCCTGCAGTGAGTTTGAAAAAAATTCTATCATTTGGTCAGAGAGAGGTTGGAAAGGGCTAGGCTGGCATCTCCCTTACAGTATAAGAATACCTAGCATTGAGTAAAATTAAGTAAAGTACAATTTGTAGATATATGCTGGTCACCAGGAAATACATTATACTTTGCTTGTGCCCTGAGTTAGAGCTGGAGGGTGGGCTGGTGGGTTAGAGAACTCTGGGGTTTGAGAGGTGCTCTGTGGTTAAAGCCATGGAGGGTGCTTGTGAGAAAGGGCTGTCCTGCAATCACAGTACTGCTTAGTGGATTGCATGGTATGCTAAGGGATAAGGAGGAAAGGTAGCACCAAGGAACCCAGCGACCATGCTATCACTCCTTTCCATAATCTTTAACTTCCTCCTTGCAAGAAACAGTGTGTTTCTGCAGCTAGGATTGACAGTGTGTTTCCGCAGCTAGGGTTGACAGTGTGTTTCTGCAGCTAGGGTTGAACTCTTCATGTAAGTCACTTGTTCTTGAGTAAGTTGTGTGATTGGTTGAATTTGTTGCGGTTCTTCTATCTTAATTGGCAGCCTGTGGTATCAATGAGAAGGCTTAAAGTCCTGGTGAGGTGGTCATTAACAGATCCAGCGGCAAGTATTCATATCCTGTTAAGCTGGGAGTGGGTTTATCCGGGTGTTGCAGGCGCATGAATAGTGAGATGTCTGGGGGTGACTACCTTGGCTTGTCCCCGTGGACTTTGAGATGTGTTTTACCAGGATGACGGCTATCTGCCTTGCTGATCTAAAGATAGTTTGTACCCAGCGCTGATGACCCGATAGCGCCCAAGAAATGGGCTAAGCCTAGCAGTGCTACTCCTTTAAACACCTCTAGGTGAAAAAAACTGATTCATCAACACCAGTAAAATATTTTGTCTTTTCGCAAACACCTTTTTGTTCTTTTTCTTGAAAAAAGGCATAGAAACAGCAATGAAGACTGAGTGTTCTTGTTCTGTGATACCAGTTGGCCTACATGGCTCCTTCATGGGCTGGGACTGTACTAAGAAATTAGGTAGGGTGTTTCAAGCTGGTTGTTTTTTTCTGCCTGTTTTCCATCATCCCTGCCAGTTACAGTGCCCTGCCCAGCAGTCTCACATATATGCCATATTGATGGCAGCCTCCCTGTTTGTCAGCCTCCCTGTTTGTCCATCTTTGTCCACCAGCCCTTCAGGCTGGAACCTCTTGTTGGTTTAGGATCTAAGCTGCTGCACCATCACCCACAACCACTGTACAGCCCTCCATCTAGAGTAATGAAGCATGTAGTGATACTATAATGCAATTTGCTTTAACCTATATTTTCCACTTAAGGATCGTGAATGAAATGCGTATTTGATTGCAACAGATGGTTTACAGTGTCTACCAGCTGTTAAACAATTACAAATCAAGATATTGTGTATCAAGCCTATCAAGCTGCTGAGTTTGATTAGAAGGCTGAGCTAGCTTCTTACACCAATTCAAAGACCAGTCTTCACAGATGTCCTACCTCTTTCTGGAGGTATTTTGTACACTACAGATTCAGCTAGATTTGTAGGAGTAAAGGTGCCAGTTTCCAACATGGTGCTTGCACTGATGGAACCGCAAGTGCTGTTTATTTTAATAGCAAACATTTCATGGGGTAAACACAACTACTACCCCTCCAACCACCTTAACGATATTGTCTTTGTCCGTCTTCTGTTGCCACCCATTGTTCCTCCTGTCTTAATGTTTGTTCTCAGTCTCTTCCCTCAAGGTAACACGCCTACTTACATCTTCCTGATCCATCACAATATCACTCTTTTTTTGTAATCCTCATTTTTCATTTCACGGTATGCATGTGGTTTATGCTTCATTCTTCCCCTCTTTAGATATCCGCCACAGTTCCCCCCTTCCTCCTCAGGTATCACCCTGGTCCTCACTACCCTGCTCCCTCACTGAGCTGTTAACAGTTCCTGCATTCCCTCTTCTGGGCGTATCGCCTCTGGGACCTGCCGATCTCCTCCCTCCTGGTATGACAGTGCCTGCCTCCTAATTTTACCCTCCTACACCTTCCATTATTATCCGCCACATCCTGCCACACTTCACCTTATGGTATAACGTTGGCTCACACCTTAATCCTATTCCTAGTATTCTTCACGTGTTCCTTCCTCTATCCCCTCCTGGAATCGCACTTTGCCAAGTGCAGTGCATCAGAGGTGAGGCCGTATCAGGAGAGACCTCAGTGGTAGTTCTACAGGAGTAGTACTCTTTGACATACTTTTACATACCTTTGTTAGCCAGTCCAGAAATGTCCAACTCCCAAATAATAAACACACATTGTCCTTTCTGTTTGTGCTAATTATGTTGAATACTCCCACAGTGTTCCCATTTATTCCACTTTTAGATGTTTTGAAAACAATTCACAAACTCGTGTCCTAGTGCCTAAAGAAATTCAACAGGAGCACTACTTTATGCGCTCCAAATGCATTTGTGAGTAGGCCTTCTAACGTCTGTCTTGCTAGGCCTCTTTCTGTGCTAAGCTGGTGTTGGCAAACCTTTGCCCAAGGGATACAATGACTTCTCTCCGAGTGTGCATGTTCCGGTTATATGTCCATGCAGGTGGGCAAGTCATAGGCATCTTGCATAGGCCTACATGGTCTCTGTCTCGCTCTACTATCTTGAGTAGACACTATGCGGCTGTAAGTCATTACCAAGCAACTCCCCAGTACCTTGACTGCCCTTCACCTCGGACGGGGCCATTTAGTATCCTAATGCCACTCGTAGCTAGGGCCACTGGATTTATGCAGCAGAGGTGGGCCACATTATGTGGAAGGGTTGACTAAATTATGCAGAAAGAAAAGGGAAATCACCTGGCGTAATGTGGCACAATTCTTGATAGGGTGGTTCTATTCTGTGTATTTTACACACAGTATAACTGTCTGTTAGAGTGTACACATGGTAAAACTGTTACTTCATTAGAAACACTCTAACAACCAAAGACAGTAATTAACAACTGAATGATGACCAGTCCACCTCTACGGAGGGCCTTCTACACCCACTGCACTGGAGCACTTCTCACACGTTTTTATTAACTTTTGATTTGCTTCACCTAAAGACTGAATTTTATTTTTACTAGTCTAAAATCTACAGGGTATGCAGCAGGGCCACATTACAGAAGGCTTGCAACAATGCCATGATTCCCAACTGTGGTTAATAAAGCAGAAATAATTACCTCCGACCTTGTTGAATTACATTTTTCTTCTATGGCCTTTGTAAATATAGGAACTAAATTTACAAACGTTACTAAGGATTCTGTATGGTCCCGTTATTTACCATCTGTGTCCACTGGCGGACTCGGAGCGGAGGTGGTCCATGCGGTAAGTCGTGAGGGGGTGACACCATGAGTTACCCGCACCGGGTGACACCAACCCTAGTGACGCCACTGGGCCAATCTGTCAGTTATCTCATCTGCTCTTGGTATTGGGTGGGAATCTGTCCTAGTGACAGCATTGAGACCTCTGTAGTCCACACAAAACCTCATCTCTCTCTTACAATCTTGGGTGTGAGGATTATGCACTAGGACTAAAGGACTGGCCCAAGGGCTCTCTGAGGGCTCAATAACTCCCAACTCCAACATGTTTTGGGCCTCTGTCCTGATACAGTCCCTGACATGATCAGTTTGCCTGTAGATGTTACTCTTCACAGGGAGACTGTCACCAGTGTCAACCTCATGGGTGCACCTTGGAGTCAGTGAAAACATATGTCTATAGGACTGTAGAACTTGTCTGCAGTCCTGCTGCTGTTGGTCAGTGAGGCTGCCTGCCAAGGCTACACCATCAACTGAACCATCATCAGGGTTCTGAGAAAGCCGGTCTGGGAGAGGGTCGCTCTCCTCCTCCTGTCCCTCATCTGTAGCCATGAGCAAGCCCATGTCTGCCCTGTCAAAATATGGTTTCAGCCTGTTGACATGAAGCACCCTGCGGGGGCTCCTGGGAGTTACCAGGTCAACCAGATAGGTGACCTCTCCCTTCTGTTCAACAACAGTGCGGGGTCCCAGACCATTTGTCTTGGAGTGCTGCTGAGGCCACTGGTTCCAACACCCACACTTTCTGCCCTGGCTGGTAAACAGTCAGCACAGCCTTTTGGTCATGCCAGGCTTTTTGGAGTTCCTCGCTATCCTCAAGGTTTTTGGATGCCTTTTTCATATACTCAGCCATCCTGGAGCGGAGACCAAGTACTTAGTTCACAATGTCTTGCTTTAGAGCTTTGAGAGGTAACTCCCATCCTTCCTTCACCAGACAAAGGGGTCCTCTTACAGGGTGCCCAAAATAGAAGTTTAAAAGGGCAGTAGCCAACCCCCTTCTGTGGGACCTCTCTGTAAGCAAACAAAAGACAGGGCAGAAAGATGTCCCATCTTCGCCTAAGCTTTTCAGGTAAACCCTAAATATGGGTTGAAAATTCGTTCCGTTCGCGGAATTTGCGGATTTTTGGCAAATTCGCGGTCCGCGAATCGCGCAAATTTGCCCAAAAATCCGCAAATCGCAAACTGGCGGATTTTTTTGCTTGGTCGCGCTTCAAAAATACATTATTGCGCGCGCGGCGTTGACTTACCATGATTCTGAGTTCCCCGAGTTGTTTTTCCTCCCGGTTTGCGTGTGCTCCGCCATTTTGGATCTTGCTGCGTGATCGTGCAAGAGTTTTTGGACCGCGAGTACGTCATCGCGGCCCGCCATATTGCACAGCAAAAGTTTGACAACGCGAGTACGTCATAAGGGCCCGCGATAAGTATCACGGGAGTAAAGAATTGTGAACACGTAGATGCGGCGCGCAGCTGACTTCCGGCTGGAGATTTGAACAGCTCGCTTTCCCGAACTTGCAAAAATTGCAAATCCGCACAAGAAATCCACCGCAGGCAGCATAAACCTTCTGAAAATGATGATTTTGATCAGAATAACTCCTCAGATTGACATTTGGCTGTACTTTTTTGTGCTAGGAGTCCATTTTGGGGGGGGGGGTGGGAGGAAGGCAGTGCCCCAGAGTCTCCAACTTCCTGTTCCTGTCCAGCAGGCTCCTCCCAGTGCTTTGTCCATGTCCTGGTCACTTTTCATTTGGATCTGGAGCTGGAAGGATTACTTTTTGTGGCTGCTGCTGGAAAATTGTATTTGAGGACTTTTTGGACTTTGGATCACTTTTGGGTTTGAGATTTTACAAATAAGTTGGTGTTGTTTGTTTGGGGCATTGCAGTTGCTGCAACTACAATTGTAAAACTTTTTCACAACTTTAAAAAAAATATATTGTGGGTAGCCACAGTATCCAGTAGGCCCAGGGTTAGTCATGGGTGCATGATACAACTTTTTCTGTGAGTGTTGTTGAACTTTAATCTCATTTCTGTCATGGAATTTTAGCTCACTGTTATAACTTTTATGTGGATTTTATTTTTTTTAATTTTGGGGTGCCTGTAAAGCCACACTAGCCAGTAGGCCCAAGGGTAGTGAGTGATGCATGGACCAAGACTTTCTGTGGGGTGTCTTGAATTTAAACATCATGAGGGCATGAATGGCTTTGGATTGTGGTGATTTTTTTGTGTGCTTTTCGACTTCTTGGGGTTTTGTTGGGGCCTGGCCATGTGGGTGGGGGCCATTTTAGAGGCCTGGTCCAGGCAGGGCCTGGCTATGTGGCTGGGGGTCAAGGGGCCATTTTGAAGCCAGGCAGTGTGCTCAGGCCTACACCCAGTTTGACTTGCTTTCATCCATTATGCCCAGGGGTACTCAGTGGTGCATAGACCAAGTCTTTCTGTGGGTTGTCTTGAATTTAAACATCATTGAGGGCATGGATGGCATTGGATTGTGGTGATGATTATTTGTGTGTTTTTTCGACTTCTTGGGGTGTTGTTGGGGCCTGGCCATGTGGGACGGGGCCATTTTAGAGGCCTGGTCCAGGCAGGGCCTGGCCATGTGGCTGGGGGTCAAGTGGACATTTTAAAGCCAGGCAGTGTGCTCAGGCCTGCACCCAGTTTGACTTGCTTTCATCCATAATGCCCAGGGGTACTCAGTGGTGCATGGACCAAGTCTTTTTGTTGGGTGTCTTGAATTTAAACACCATTGAGGGCATGGATGGCATTGGATTGTGGTGAGACTTTTTGGAGTGTTGTTGGGGCCTGGCCATGTGGCTGGGGGTCAAGGGGCCATTTTGAAGCCAGGCAGTATGCTCAGGCCTGCACCCAGTTTCACTTGCTTTCATCCATTATGCCCAGGGGTACTCAGTGGTGCATGGACCAAGTCTTTCTGCGGGGTGTCTTGAATTTAAACATCATTGAGGGCAAGGATGGCATTGGATTGTGGTGATTTTTGTGTGTATCTTTACTTTTTGGGGTGTTGTTGGGTCCTGGCCATGTGGGTGGGAGCCATTTTAAGGCCTGGTCCAGGCAGGGCCAGGCCATGTGGATGGGGGTCAAGGGGCCATTTTGAAGCCAGGCAGTGTGCTCAGGCCTGAACCCAGTTTGACTTGCTTTCATCCATTATGCCCAGGGGTACTCAGTGGTGCATGAAACAACTCTCTCTGTGTGGTCTCTCTTCTATTAATGTAAACATCCATTTTTGATTAGAATTGCAATTTTTATTTTGGGTCTTTGTGTGTGTTGTAATAATGCTAAATGCCTAGTTGCAGATATTAATTGAAGCATGACATATGTAACATTTATTTAACTGATGTACCTCTGGCTTCCTTTGCTTTTAGGTGCACAAGAGAATCACATCAGTCATCGTTCATCATCAGTGCCAGGAAGAAGTCCTGCAGCGGTGTGTGTAGCACAACGTCACGTGACGTTACTTGTGGCCACAGACAACTCTGCAACTTGTGCAACTGCGGCCTGCTGTTCTGACATCTGAAGAAGATGGGCCCAAAGAAAGTTGGCCGTAGCTCCTCTACCAAGAAAGTTGCCAGTGCCACTGCCAGTAAGAAGGAGGGAGCAGAAGAAGCAAGTTGCGCCACTTACCAAGGAGAGTGGTGTGCCCACAGACACATTTTTTTGGGGAAATAAAAACTACCCCTGCAGCAGCGTGGTCCGCCGGGGACCAAGCTGGGAGCAGCACCTACGCTTCATTGGGCTCAGTGCCACCACGCCAAGTTAGGTCCAAGACCATGAGTGCTGCAGAGGCAGCCACTTTAATTGCTCAATCACCATCGACCAGTGATGTTGGCTCATCGCAAGAAAGTAGCATCCAATCAACGCAGGGTGTAACTCATCTGACGAGTGTACAACAACCACAGTCGCAACGACAACCACAGGTGCAACTAGTACAAGTGCAAGTACATGCGCAAGGAGAGGCGCAAGAAGACGCGCAAGTAGAGGCACAAGTAGAGGCGCAAGTAGAGGTGCATGTAGAGGCGCATGGATAGGCGCATTGATAGGCGCATGGAGAGGCGCAAGAAGAGGCGCATGGAGCGGCACAACTGCCCACAATGCTTGTTCCTCCAGAAGTAGGGGCACATCAGGAAATCGAGATTCAAGCGGAGGTATCATCTGAGGAAGCCACTCCTCCTGATGATGATCCCCAGCAAGAAAAAGGTGAAGGAGGGCTACTACAAGTTCTTCTTCAAGCCCCCTTCCTTCTGATGATCTTGATGTTGATTGGAACCCACCAATGCAGTCTGAGAGTGAGGCACGCCATGAGCCGACAAAGGTAGCTAAGCCTAAAAGGAAGGCTCCCGCAAGGCTTTCACTTATGGGTGATGACGACGAACAAGAAGTGGTGTTGTTGTATTTCTATCTAGGACCCTAATTCGATATTCCCGATTCATGCCCTTGTGCGGTTATAATTAATAATATCCTTATAAAGGCATAGGAATCATATCCATATTCAGTAATAGCCCATGCAGTCCAAAGCACAGCACAGCTACTCCCATCGACTCCTAGAAAGCACAACGCGTTCTTTAAACAAACCTAGCCTCCAGCAGCCCGGGAAATTCCCCCCTGCTTTTGTTTTGATTTGAACAAGAACTCCTGGAGTCCAGAAAGAACTGTTAGTTCTTAGTGACGTCTTACGTCCAACCTTACAACAAACCCGGCACCTTTCAGGTGTAAAATACCAACAGTTGCCTTAAGCAAACACACGGTGGTTTGGAGCAGGGCGGCTATCTACTTGCCGAGAGCCCAGCTGATGCGAGAGCCCACGGAAGCCGCCCCTCTTCTTTGACGCGCTGGAGAAGCTACTTTGTCTCACGGCGAGAAAATCCAGCTCCGGTGTTCCTGAGTCACCCTTACGGGTTGCTGGGAGATCGAGTCCTGAAGAAAGAGATACCAGACCTCCCACATTCTATTACCAAGGTACGGAGCTGACTAAACCCTTAAAGAGAAATCTTGATTCCGATCCTTGGCACAAAACAATCTTAACCAACTTAACTTAAACTGCTACTTACTTACTCCTTCCCAAGTATTAGACTTAGGTCAGGTACATCGGGGTAGGCATAGTTAGAAGCACCAGTTGAGTACGTTAGTCAATGGTTTTATGTATGTATATATATTGTATCTATTTTAAAGTATCATATGGCTAAGAAACCATATCTATGCTTTTACAGTATTATTTCATAATACTACTTTTACTGTACGCACTTTACTTCATAATAAGTATTGCAATTGTGGCAATTCATTTCTCTTGCATGAGTAAGAAGACTGCTCAATAAAATAACACCTTTTATTGAAAAACGCCTGTCTCTCTATTTCTCTGCACTCAACTCTAGAGATACACTCTATTCTGAGGGAGCAAAGTTGTCATGTTTGTATGGTTGTCAGAAGCTAATCCCTTCTTGTCTAAATCCGGAGAGTTAACTCTTTCCTGAACATTCAAGAAAGTTTCTAGTGACCTCTGAGCTAGCTGGCGAAACTAATTAAGTCTAATATAGTCAGTAGAGACCTAGTCGACCTCTGTCCTACGTCTACACTGCTGTTTATATTATTCCAATGCACAGAGCCTATTGGGAATATAGGAACTACACTACATGGCACCCAACGTTTGGCAAGGTGATAATCTAATGCAAGACACTAGAGTAACTCAGTCGTGCTTTTTCACACAGAACCCTTTTTCCGTAAAAACTCCAAAAGACGTCTGGAGTGGGTGTAAGGTTAATATCCGCCGGAACTTAGTAGGAATAAATTCCTATGTATTAGTTTCTGGTTTAGTCAACGTTGAAGGATACAGTGTTCCAAAATATTGCGCACCTAATCTTTGTTTCCTTGAAACTTGATCTGCAAAAAAGAGCTTTCTGTCAGTATAAATGTCAGAAAGTGACGAAGAAAGGGGGCAAGCTAGAATAGCAGCCCAAATCATAGCGGGTGACACAACCATCCAAGAAAATGACCCGAGTGTGGCTCAATGATTAGAGCGGCAGACCCTGATGCAGAGGTCTAGCCCGGGACCAGGGTTCAATTCCCCGCCTCGGCGGGTCTTGGGCTAAAAAAAAAAAATTCTTCCACTGACCTGATAATTCTCGCCTCGGTGCCTATTCCAATCATGGAGTCCCACTCTGCAACTCTGGGCAATAGCTTGCTTAATCTCCACAACGGCCCCCACAATGCTAAGGATGCCTGGCCTCCACCTTGGGGGTGCCCAGGAGTGGACGCCTCACAGGGAAAGCTAGGATGGGTTCCACAGCGGTATTCGTTCAAGCGCTTTGAGACCCTTGCGGGTGAATAGTGCGCTATACAAGTATCTATTTACATTTACTCATTCCGGTCAACGTAAGGAGAACTATAACTCTTAAACTTATAGAAAATGGACTGACATCACGTGGTGGTACAGTCATATTCGTGGTAGAGGCCCATGAATATCGGCAGACAGAGGTATTCTATTCGTGGATACACTTTCCATCAGCAAACGCTATAACAAAAGAATTCCACTATTACAAAATAGAGGAACCTCCGGATATATACACTCCTTTCGAGGACGTTGAAATCCCACTAAATTACCAAGAGCATCTGCTCTGGTTTAATGGCGCCCTAAAACATCAAAATCACATCACCAGGCACGGTCCACTAGGTAGACCAGGAGCAACGTGGCCGGTTCTAGCCAGCTACACACCACATCCAGACATTGATCAAATGCCAGCCCGGGAACTTTAAGTTCAACTAAAACTATTAATTAAAATACATAGACAATTGGTCCAATATGTCATGCGGACTTCAACAGTCCAACCGACAATTAAGATTCCACAGCCGACCCCTCATCAGGGGAACATAAACAAAATCACACCACAGAACATACAATCATGTCTTGATAAAGTACCCACAAAACGAGAACAAATTCCGTTCTGGTTGGCACAGAAAATTACTCAAATAGAAGTAGTATTTCCAGATACTACTCCTACTGAAAAACACAGAATTCTGACTATCTGTCTTCCAATGGGGATCGCACCACATGTGGAAGACTGTGACACTTGGGGCACAGTCTTTGCTTCAATATACACAAAAACACATGGTGTTCCGTCTATGGCGGTTATACCAGATGTACTAAGACAGATTCAAAATTAATACGGTCGAGAACCTGCGTTAACTCTGAGTATGAAATTACTGAAAGACTTCAAGCAGGTCTCAGCTATATTATTAGCCAACATAAAAGGAGAAGGAGCATCTGTGGAGATCCGCCAGAAATTGAAGGAGACAGATATAGCAGACCAACCATTTGAACTTGCCAGAATCATAGAAAAATCCTATGAAGAACTAGGAAGAGATAGTTTGGGTTGGAAACCGGTAAAACCCCAACTAACTGAAAATCCTGAAAAAACCTTTATTAAAAATAATCTGAATACTCCAAAAAGGAGCTGGGAGGGTAATAAACAGTCCACTCCCAGGGAAAAACGATTCCAGTCCAGAGGAAGGTCTCCTCAACGGAGAGAATAAACTCCAAACCGAGGAAACAAGTCTCCCCAAAGGGAGCCCTTTGAAAAAAGATACAACCTTAGAGATAGGGCTAAATTGAGAAAACCTGATAGATATCAAGATATTGATACACGTCCCTCTCGATCCCTCTCACTCAATCTTTCCCGATCTTCCTCACAGAAATCGGAAAGAAGAGGATGGTCAGAACACAGAGAAGAGCATGTCAAGTCCAAAGAGAAAGAACCTGCTCATCAAAGTAATAAATCACAATTTCCCAGAAAGAAGGTAGCAAGTATTAAGATTAAACATGCCGAGGATTCTGAGGACACAACTGAAAAACGGAGAGTCGGCCCAGACAATGCTAGACAGCGCAGCAGAAGTGACCATAGCTCGCAAGATCCTGATGAATCATCTGGAGACAGTGGACACGAATGAATACATTCAGGTGGAAACTGCAGATACCAGGGTTAGCAAACCCCATAAAATATACAAAATAACATTACGTATAGAGGGGGACAAGACGAGGAAATTAAGGGGTCTCTTTTGGGATAACCTTTCGAAAGGCTATGACATCCTGTTAGCTGAAAAAGACTGGCCACCAGAGTTTGTCAGGGAGTGCCCTCATTGCGAAGAAATAATTATGCCTGCTTTCTCTAATCATATACCAATTCATAAAAAATATACACTTGCAAGAAAATGGGCAGTAGCCCAAGCTCCTGCATTATATAAAAATCATGTAGGATGGGATGAGGATTCGCCTCACCACAAAATCCAGTTAATAAAACAACCCACTGCACAAAGACAGTACCCAGTTAAACAAGAAGCTAAAAAGCAAGTCAAGGAGATTTTAGATCAACTTGAATATCAAGGGGTGATTAAAACATGCACCTCACAAATGAACAATCCTTTGTTTCCTGTCTCCAAGCCAGACGATTCATATCGTCTAGTTTTGGACTACAGGCACCTTAACTCCTGTTGTAAAACATTTGCAGTACAAAACTCACACAGTGCAGCACTAATGAATAACATTGTGCGCAAAAAATATAAAACAACATTAGATATCTCTAATGGATTCTTTTGTCAAAACATTGCACCTGAAAGCAGGTATTTGACCGCTTTCTCAATAATGGGGTCACAAAAACACTTCTGTTGACTCCCACAGGGATTCAAGAATAGCCCAGGATTATTCTCAGCAAGGGTAACAGAGTTACTACAAATATACGATGATGAGGCATTATCCTATGTCGATGACATCTATCTCACAGATGATGACCTGGAGACTCACTTAAAAAGAGTGAACACCATAATACTTGGGTTCGCTTCAGAGGGTTACAAATTCAACTTTAAAAAGTCATGAATTGCCCATCTAACTGTCCTGTTTTTAGGATATGAATTATCAAGTGAAGGCAAGAGCCTAGCTGACAATTTCTTAGAGAAATGTGCTGTACTCCAAGCACCAAAAACGCTGAAGAACTTACAATCAATACTAGGTTTCCTAAATTTCGGAAGAACATACATACTAAAATATGCAGAGAGAGTTAAACCTCTCTATGAATTAATAAGACCTGATTTCAAACCAATAAATTGGACTCAGAAACACACAGAAATTTTAAGATCACTACAAACAGACATGTTAACCAAAACAAAACTACAAACACGCGAAAACACCCGCAATCTTGTAATCCGAGTCATCCCAGGAAGATGCAGATTCCAATCCAATCCAAAAATCTTTATTTCGGCCGTTTAGACCATAAAAGATACATGCAAATACATACAACAATATTAAAATCATCATTGTAATGTATACAAAAGCAAGTAACAACATTTCTTAGCCATTTAAAATCGAATAGATAAAATGCATAAAAAAAGGAACAACACAATTCATATCAGTGGGAGTAAAATAGTCAATATGGTGGAAGGCATTACCAACGGGGGCCAAAAGTTACAGTAAGACACTGGCAGAGACATTCATCCTATGTTGGTTTAGCCTTAATCAACTTGGACCTAATACGCCACATGGCGAGGAGATATTTTGAGACTGCAAAAACAATGTGGGGGGAGGAGTCAGATTTCAGTATTCTGTAGGATGTCAAACAGTTCCTTATTGCCATGTTCCTGCATAGGGGAACCAACCAATATTTCCTTGGGGACTTGTAGGTGGGGCAAAAAAACAGAACATGGATTTCCTCCTCATCGCACAAATTGCAGCCAGGGAATAATTTATCCCCTCCAATGGTCCATTTGCTAGTGAACGACTTGATGGGTAGGGAGCTAAACCGCCACTGTATAAACAGCTTCCTTGCCATAGTCGGGTAAATGTAGTCCATAAAAGTTTCAAACTTATAAGAATTTTTGGATTGAGTAAAACAGTGGGTTAGGATGCCGATACTAGGTGCAGTCATGTGGGATGCAAGATTTTGTTCCTTGTATACTTCCACTAGTCTTTTCCGGGGGACCTTGTTGCAACCAATTTCTGGAGCCACCCACAGCTCATTAAAACCAAGCCGGAACAATTCTTTTTTAACAAAGGCTAGCCAAGGGATCTTGTCATTGTGATTTAGGTTCATAACATGGACAAGATCTTGCCTATAGTGGCTAAGCTCCTTTGTTGACCAGAGTCTATGCCAAAATCTTATGGGTTTAGATTCAAGGTCCTCCTTGATAGACGGTAAACCCAAAACAAGACGTAAGGGAAACAGGGGAGTTGCAGTTGGGAGGGCCAAAAGACACCTCATGAAGTTATTTTCAACACGTACCAGCTCAATTGCAGCTTGGTGCCCCCATAGCTCGCTACCATAAAGTGCAGCAGATTTCGCTTGTATTTTATACATCTCAACTGCAGGGGCTATAGGTTTGTATGTTGAGGTATTAGTAACCTTTAAAATAGCCCCAGAAAGTTGAGAAAGCCTTATTCGCGAGCTTGCGATCTGTGGTCCCCATGAAAGGTTCTCTTGGAGGGTTACACCCAGGTACTGAAAAGTTTTGACCCTCTCTAGGACCGTGGAATTTAGGGATGGGTTGGGTCTAGTTGTAGAGGAGGGGTTAAAGATCATGTATTTGGTCTTCCCTGCATTGATCTCAAGGCCATACTGCCTACAGAAAAGATCAAAGCCATCAAGGATTCTCTGGATTCCCATGGGTGATTTGGAAAGCAGGAGGGTGTCATCAGCAAACATAATTGCTGGTACCCTCCTGCCTGCCAAGACCGGGGCGTCATTGTCCCTAACGTTAGCTAAATGTGAGATGACACTGTTCACATATAGACAAAAAAGAGTAGGGGCAAGGACGCAACCCTGCCTGACCCCCCGGGAAACGGGAAACCTTTTTGTCAGTGCTCCACCCCGCCCACATCGTACCTGGGCAAAGTTGCCCTGGTGGAGTCTAATTATGGCCTGGAGTAAATTGATGGGCACTCCCATCTCCTTCAGGACCTCCCAGAGTTTTTTCCGCGTTACCAGATCGAATGCTGACTTCAGGTCTACGAACACCATGTACAATCTCCCGCCCTCGATGGTCATTGTTTTCCAGAAGAGGAGGACTAGGCGGAAGATTTGATCCATGGTGGACGTATTTTTCCTGAAGCCAGCCTGGAGAGGACTTAAGATTTCATTTTCCTCCATCCAGTCCATGAGTTGATCCAGTAAGAGTCGTGAATAAATCTTCTGGGGGACATCTATCAGGCTGATCGGCCTGTAGTTGGATGAGAGCAGAGGACAGCCCTTCTTGAAGATTGGGACTATCTCTGCCCCCAGCCAAGTACAGGGGATCGCCATTCCACGTGCAAGTGAATTAAAAAGGATGTGAAGGTAAGGCGCCCAGATCTCTGGATGGGACCTAAAAAGGTCGCCAGGTAATTTATCAAGGCCAGGGGCCTTGCCCAACGCTAAACCATCTATTGCACTGGCCACTTCCCCTAGCGTGAACTCCAAAATATCTCCAGGAAGGGAGAGGAGTGTTGCAACAGTGGCATCGGTATTCTCTAGGACATCTGCATAGAGTTTCCCAAAGTGATCTTCCCATATTTGTGCTGCTATATTGGGTTCAACTGCAGCTTTGGGTTCCCCTGAGCCAGTAGTGACTAAGGACCAAAATCTTCTTGAGTCCTTAGTTGTTAGGGCTGCTGAAAGGTCCTGCCATCTATCCCAGTCCCAATCTGACCTCACACGAGCTATTGTGTCCTTGTACTGTCGTCTCAAAACGGACACCCTCTTTGATTGCGGTGATAAGGTCAGATTTGGCCTTTCTGCAATCAGAGTTGTACCAGGTGGAAGTTCTAGTCTTGTGCTTGGGCTTAGGCTCCTCTGGGTAGAGGACCTCTCCCAGTGCTCCTACTAAGTCTTCGTGTATAAAAGGTAGGGTTTTCTGTAATTCCTGGGTACTGGATAGACTAATTAGTTCATCCAGAGCCTCAAATTTAGGCAGCACCAAATTGTAAATGTTCCCAATATTTTCTTCCGACTTGGAAAATTTCTGCCATCTCACCCTACGCCTGTTTGAGGTTAGTACCAGGTTTTCCCGTTCATCTCTTTCCTCCGGGGGAGAAGGTCCGGTAGTTTCAGGGAGATAGGCCAAGGAGAGTAAGAGAGCATTGTGATCACTATCAGTGCGGGGGATTATATTAAAGTCCTCCACCTTTGGCCAAAGACTGGTATCAACAAAGATGTAGTCCAGTCGTGACTCATGATTTAGTCTGTTAAATGTACATTTAGAGGGGGTGTCTGAGGGTGTGCGTCCATTGCAGGCTCTTAGCGCAGAATTAAGAGTTAAAGACATAATTTGGACCGCAAGTGGGGACCAGGATCTAGGATGGGGCGATTGACACACTGGTATACCCCAGAAATCGTCTTCTGCAGTGAGGGCCCCTTCCCTCAAGCCCTCTAAGGGCTCGAAGTGACAGTTAAAATCACCCCCCATTACCACCTTGTAGTCTATCGGCAACTGACCCAAGCAGAACGCAAGGTCTTCAAGTGTAGTGGACTCCGCCGTTGGGCCTACTGGGCGGGAATAAACATTTATTATTGCCAACTTAGGAGCGCCTTTCCAGTTTAATAGTACGCACTGGATGTCTTGGGAAGACGTAGCTATAATTTTCACTGTGCAGCCAATGTGAGATGCTATCCACACCGCCAAACCACCCGAAGGCCTCCCCTTGCCATTCCAGGTAGCATGAATTTCAAATATAGCATAGCCAGTTTTAAGAACCGGTTCCCTCGCCCATGTCTCTTGAAAGAGGCAGATGTCATTATTTGTTATTAGGGAGTCCCATTCTTCAGTGTGTATTTTATTAAAAATACCTGCAACATTCCATGATAGTACCCTCAGGGCTCTAGAAGGAGTGTGCAAAGTGGAGGTGGGCTGTGATTAAATGTAACTGGGAGGGTTTGGATCGTGCCATGGGGATCACCTGACAACTGGCGAGGGGAGTTAGCACCGGGAACATAAAAATGACCATTCTGAGCACTTAAGGCCCTCTCTACCACAAAATGACCAGGAAAGGACCCCAGGCGTCAATCGCAGGAGTCCAAGCCAGAAAAAACTTCAAATCTATTACTAACTTCCAAAGGTGTAAAAGGAAGCAAATGGTCCATCCCCCCTGTTTGAGACGAATAGTCCGAACTCCTATAATTAGTGCCATAGCCCCTTTGTGGGACAGGTTCCCACCCATGAGCATTCTTTGGGATCATGGGGCCAGGGTGCGAGGGGAAGTAATGGTTAATTTGTTTTGGGCCATTAATACCTGTCAGGGCCATAGGAGGCCATGGGCATGACAGGGGAGCTACTAGGGCTCTAGGGTAGAAATAGGTAAGATCACACGGCATAATTGATTTGCCTAAGTTCCCTGGCATCCAGCTCAAAATGTGCCTAACAGCTTCTGGGTCCCTGAAGTTAATCACAATCAAGTCGCCTTCTATATCTTTCTCCCGCCCCCCCAACCAGGAGAGTCGGCGCACGTGCACTATGTCCCCATTAACATTCTCCGGGAGTGGTCTATTTTTAGACAACCAGTACATGGTTTTGTTTTTAAGTTGCTGTGGACCTTCTCGCTTATCAGGGTCAAGGGTGGGCACACCCGTGAGCACCACTACATAAGGTAGTGATTCCGGAGGAAGTTCAACCTGGGGGATCCTACGTTTTGGTACTTTACTAAGGGGTACCCTCTCTCCAGCCGGGTGGATTGGTCTTGTGGCTATACTGTTTCCACCCTTCGAGATGGCACCATTCTTGTGCATGGTAGCTGAAGAAGGATTGGCAGAGGTTGTAGTTCCTAAGGGATTATAGGACACTGTTTTAATAGGAACATTGGGCATAGGAAATGAGGCCGTTGTAGTGGTGGTAGAAATTGTATGGGCCGCCTTGGCTAGATTAGTAGATGTTGGATGGGCCGTCTTAGATGTAGAAGGTTTTAAGCTATTGAGTGAACTGGCTGCAGTCAGTGCTATACTAGGTATTGAAGAGGCCTTCTGATTGTCTGGTTTATTTAGAATAGCCTGTTCCAAGTTCCCTAGCCGTTGTTCAATGGCCAATAGTCTGTCTACAATTGGGGAAGTAAGCGTCCTGAGCAATTGCCCAAGAAACTCCAAGGTAGGGGCGAGTGGGAGAGTCTCCTCGGAGATTGCACTTGGAGGGGTAGTAACTAGTGTAAGGGATGGTGTTTCTTGTGTAGTCACTGTAGAAATAGCAGGTCTAATACCCACAGTTGGTTTAGGAACAGAGACTACGCCCCCCCTTTCCCCTTGCCAAAATCAGAGTGACTAATTTTGCCCTTTTGAATAGTACCCCCTTCCTCATTCTCTTTTTGGGCGGAGGGCCATGGATTATCTGGGCCTCAATCTTCCTCAGTTGATTTTTGGCGGTGGTTTTCCCCATAAGGATGGGAGCTGGCGTAAGTTTCTGGAGTGCATCAGAATTGCAAGGTGGTGGGGGGGCGACAGTAGGCGGGCAAAATGGATCCCCAGGAGAAGGTGGTGTGGGAGTAATATCCCTTAGAAGTTCTGGAATTCCCTGAGATGTGAAGGGATCCTCAGTGATAGGGGCTACCTCTGTACTAGGTAATAAAATATGCGGGGACGTAGCCAAGGAGGGTCTGGCCTTATAACCCTCGATAGAGCGACGACGCTCCACCCTTCTCTCCGCTAGAGCTTCTTCCCTTTCAATTTCTGAAATAGATTTCTTGAAATAATTATCTAGTGTGCCCTTATTAGGGTTTACCCCCGCTGTCCCAGGTGAGGCCATGTCCATGATGGCAAAGGAATACACAACAGTGGGAGTTATACAGGAGTAGCCGTTCTAAAAGTTACCTTGACAGGAATAGTAAAGGAACTATACTAGCACAGGATAATTAGATCGGGTGCGCAGTACATCACAAAAACAGAATGTACAAACAGTGTTGTACATAGAGGACTCGGGGAATGAAAGGGACAGGGCCCAGCCCAGCCTCACCCGCCACCTAACGGCCATACAACGGCCCGCTCTTTGCCCGGTCTTCGCCCGCGTACGCGTGCGGAAGCTGGGCTAAGTAGGAGGAGGAGGGGGCGGGAAGAGGCACCAGGTGCGCGCGATTACCTGGCGCTAGCACCTCTGGGCCTCGCAGTCCCGCTCCCGCTAGCAAACTCTACTCCCTCAGCTGGTAGAAAAAGCTGGAATGGACTACACGGACTGGCTCAGGCAGAGTTCCAAAGTCCCTTGAGGCAGTTACACAGCTACGGTGGAGCACACGAGCTCAGGCAGAGTTCCGCTTTCCGCTTTCAGGCACAGGCAGAAGAAGAGCGTTGGAGCACACAGGCTGAAGGAGCAAGGGTCCCAATGGGAAAATAGGCAGCAGCAGTTACAGGTGGTCACCACGCTTCCAGCAACAAGCACGACTGCGAGATGCAGATTCACATACCTAACCTCTAATGAGGGAGAAACGATACCTATAGCTTACAAATATCATTTGAAATGAAATTCAGCTCTACAGAAAAAATTCTGACAGCGGTTCAAACTACCGTAGCAAAAGAAAGAGCCCTGGCCGAAGGCAAGAGAATAACTGTTTATACTGCAGAATCAGCCCTTGAGGCATTAACAAGTCCACGCAATCTGAATACAGTGGCATTAGATCTAAAATGGGTACAATGGGAACTTCCCTTGCTACAGAAGATATGAAATACTATTTTGACCCGAAACTGAAGAAACTAGATGATCTAGAATACGAACAAGAATATCCTCTGCCAATCAAAATTCTGCCTCTCGAACAGTACACATGTGTAATCTACATGGACAGATTTGCACAACACTACGATGTATTGCCGACACTAATAGTGTGCGATTCGCATTTCTGCGTCAAGTCTTACAACAGTGACATGCAGACATGGAGTAAAAACAATTACAAAGACGACACAGGTGCCACAATAAAGCATAAAACGCTTTGGAAACAAGTAGTTCTTTTAAAGATGGAACTACAGAAGACTCACGTGATACACGTACTGAGTCATCAACGTGATGGCGTTCAGGTTGCAGGGAATTCATTGGCTAACACAGCCACAGCGGAAGCGGCTCAACCGGCTTCCGTAGCCACTGAAAAGCGTTCAGAAAAACACATAGATGGGGAAACCATGCTGGTGGTAAAAGCCTCATTAAAAGGCAATTATGCATCATTACCTCTCAACTATCCACTCAGTAATACATACATAATTGATGCAAACTCCGTTCCTTTTGCTCGAATCCCTGGAGTGGGGGATAGAGTAATTCCAAACACGAACCGGAGAGTTTTCTTGATTGAAAGCGCACACATGGGACTGGGTCCGAGGCACCAACAGATCTTGAAATCTTTAATAGAATTACAATCAGAGTACTGGTGGCCGGGAATGAGCGTGCAAATTTACAAATTTGCAATGGATTGTCCAGACTGCAACAGAGATCGCAGCTGTGAACCGGACCAGACTATTGCCCGGACATCTTTGTTAGAAAGCTTCAGGCTATCTATAATACAGATCTCCAACCAGAGAAATGCGTCCCAATAATTATTAAGGCAAATTAACTTGAAATTGTAGACCAGCAGCACTCGGCTGACGCCAGAACTGTTAAAAAAGATTTGCGAGTCTTTATCGGCATATACACAATTGGCATGCTACATTCTGATCAAGGTCCTGCGTTTAGCTCTCGAGCTTACAAAGAGGCCATGAACAGCATGGGCATTGCATTGCGGTACTCTTCTCCCTTCCATCCTGAGGAAAATGCGGTTGTGGAAAGAAAAAACCGGGACATAAAGTAATCTATAACGGTGAGGGTATTAGATTCGGGTGATGGGTAGGTCAAACATTTAACAAGTGTCCAACGTAGTCTTAATAATCTGCCAAGAAAATCTCTAAAAGGTCTCACTCCATACGAACTATTGTTCAGAACTAGAATGCTCATTCAGGATCTTGATAGTCATGCTTCAGTGGTAGAAGAAAAATCCTTTGATATCAAAGACCGTTTGTCTGTTTTACATGATTTAAATGAAACAAGAAGAAGCCTGAGTAACATAAAGTTGAAACAACAGCTGACAACCACTGAAGAAAAAATACCTGTCCCAGCAAGAGCTGTCTGGATTCCAAAGATTGGGGATCTGGTCAGAGAGAAGATTGCGGTGAAGAAGGAATTTGGGCCTTCTTACAGAAAAGCTGTACCTGTCTTGGCTATCAGCGGAACGAGATCAGTTGTACTACCGCCCCTTGCTGGTAAAACGGAGAACCGAGTTGTATACATCGACCTGGTAAAACCACAATCATGTGGCCAATAATAAGTAGTAGGCCCAGTGGACTCCCAAGAAATAGCAGAATACCGAAATTTGCTACAATCCAAGAGGCTCATACTGAGAGACTAATCACATTTTGTTAGAACTGGCTATTTCTGGTAGGCTAAGGCTGACGCCAAAGCCAGGCAGAAACCACCATTCTAGTCAGGGCAAGGAAGTCACACGCCAAGATAACCCCTGCTCACCCCCTTGGTAGCTTGGCACGAGCAGTCAGGCTAAACTCGGAGGCAATGTGTAAAGCATTTGCGTCAGCGCACAACAGTAACAACATACTAGGCACACCACAAAAGAGACTCCACACAAGGTTATTATAAAAATACCTTTTGTATTGTAAAAGCACATCAGATAAAATCACACATATACATGGTGCCAATTGGCACGGGCAATATTCACATGGGATTATTTACAAGACAGGGCCACATGGGCCACTGTCATAATCAACACTTTCCGAAGTAGAAATACTTGTCAGAAATTAGAATAAAAGAATATAAAATCACTGTAGCACAAAGTAACAGTTATAAATCACATCCAGTAACTACTGGGAACAGGTAAGTACACACTACGCAACCCTAAACCCCTTAGGAGCATGTCAGGCAGGGAACCAGGACCTCACTAGGACCACCTGTACTAAAAAGGACACCCACCTAAGAATAAAATACACTTAGGGGTATAAATCAGAACACATTACCCATGATGCATGAATATACATTCAGAGGAGTAGTAAAGAAAGAAAACACATGATGTATAGACCTACACATTCAGCGGTGTTTAAGAACAGAGCACATGATGCAATAAAATACATTCAGGGGTGCAGCGCAAGAAGACACATGATGACTAAAACATTCAGAGGTGCAGCGCATGAAACGGAAGACACATAATGCATAAAACATCCAGAGGTGTCACAGTAATACAATAGCGCAAAAATCACATGAGGCCTAAAAACCTTCAGAGGTGCAGGAATAACACATGATGCAAGAGATCACATTCAGAGGTGCAATAACCATATACTTGCGCAGCAACTCACATAAGCCACTACCTGTGGCAGTCCCTAGGCCAACGGCCTTGTTGGGGCTCAGACGCCCTGAGTCTCAATGTCAGGGTGCCAGTCTCAAAGTACAAAAAGCCTAAACGTGGCAGTTACCCACAAAGTGCTGGGCAACTGGGGAACAACAAAACTGCGCCAGGACCCTCACTGGCCCTTAGGCGCCAACTGCGCCACTGCTGGAGCCACACAGGCTCTGGGCATATCGCACATGCCCCGGACGTTGGAGCCACAGAGGCTCTGCTACTGCAAATAGCCAAACGTTGGAGCCACACCGGCTCTTAAAACAATAGTGCCCCCATGAGCCTCACCGGACTCTGACACGTTGGGGCGACCCACTGTCAACTGGGGCCGCCTTTGAAGCCCTCGTGGCTTCGCACTGGCAACAGGCACGCTCTCGTGCCACTAGGGGGGGGGGGCGGACACCAACAACGTGTCCCGGCGCCCCTCCTCTCTTCTGCCCCCCTCGTTGGAGCCTTGCAGGGCTCAACACAAAGACTGGCCCCCAATCCCCTTACAGGGACTTCTGCACAACTGCGGGCCCTCAGGAGCCCCTCGCGGGCTCTACAACCCCGGTGGGGCGACCTACTGCCATTCGGGGCCGCCCTTCCTCAGTGCCTCGACCGGCACCAACATCAGCGTCCTCTCTTCGCGTGGGAGTCCCGCTATAGCCAGGGACTCCTACGCTGTGCCTCTCTCTCGCGCCCCCCTCTCCACCGGGTAGCTCCACTCACCGGACTGCCCGTGGGGGACGCTGGTCTGCGGGGCTCTTCCTGCAGCTTGGAGGCCTCGCGGCGGGGGCCTTCGAGCTTCTCTCCCTCTGCAGGGCTCCCTCGGCACACGGGAGCCCTGCTAACCGGCCGCCTCGTCTCCTCGGGGCTCCTTCAGCCGAGAGGAGCCCCGCGAACGGCCGCCATCTCTCGCGCCTTCTCCTTTCTTCCTCGGCCTCAGGGGCGGCCCAGCCAATCACGTCGCGGCTCCTGCGACGAGCCCCTCATGACGCGAGGCCGCCAACCAATGGCAGCGCGGCCTCGCCGATGACGCGACGATCCACCGGCCAATCCCGTCGCGGCTCTGGTGAGGGGGCTCGGCTCTCTCACCCAATCAGAGCGCGGCGGGCTCGATCTTCGCCGCGGACTAACGGCAACTTCTGGGCATCTTCCGGCCCCCGGGCAGCGGCAATCACGGCGTCGGCAGCCGAAGTTAAATCAAATTAAGAATAAGCGAGGTGGGCACTCGCCAGGCGGGCAAAGCGCTCCTCAGCGCTATCATCAAAATAAAGCGCTCTTCCAGGGCTGCAAGCACCAAAGCGCTTCCAAGGCGCTAGAACACAAAGTATCAAGGTCCTTCCAGCAATGCAGCTTCACCATGCTGCACAAAGGTCCCAGAGAGTCCCAGGGGGCAAAGCAAAGTCCCCCCCCATCAGCCCAGGCAAGGCAGAGGGTCCCCCAGGAGTCCAGGAAGGTCCATCAGGTGCCCAGGGCTGGGCAGAGCCCAGGGATTCCCCCGAGCCCAAGCAGCAGCAGCCCCTGGTAGATTCAAGTCCAAAGCTAGCACGTTTTGAAAGGAGACACAGCCCCTTCTTATACCCAGAAATGCCTTTGAAGTACTTTGAAGTTTTCGTGCAAGGGGCCCTGAGTACTGGAATGTTTCTGGTTTTCGTCTTCCTGACAGCTTCAGGGCCAGAGGTGACAGTGGACCGTCAGGATGGAGAGCCAGCAGGGTGAGCGGCAGGCACGGCCCGGCACCACCAGACGCTCTTTCCTCCCATCCCTGACAGCAGAGGGGCCTTTCATCTACGGCTGACTCAGACCCCCTCCTCCGGGGCCTTGCAGACCCTGTCCTACTCAAACCGGACAGTCCATTCACCAGCAGGCCCAGGCACTCCTGGGCCAGGCTCACCAGCCAATCGCACGCCAGAACCAACTTACACAAATATGCCAACTTCCAAAAGTAGTACTTCTAGACTAGACACAGTCATGCCGCACATATCATTTTGCAGCATTCATTCTCACGAGTTTATACATACCAAACTCGACCCTGCACTCCCCACACAACAGGAACTGCCATGGGCATACATATTCCCCATTCATTCCTATGGGAGGGCAGGTCACTCACCATTCATTCACAGAAAGCTCAAGCACTTTACACTGTACCACAGTGAAAAAGTGAGCAGAGGCCTAAAATCATCAACACCAGGTTCCAGAAACAGGCTAGGAAAAAGCAAAAGGTCTAGGGGTGAACCTGCCTAATGGGCCGGGTCCAACGCGACCCCCTTCCAGCCAAAACGCAGGGTAGACCAATCACACCACTGATGGGCTTCACTGCTTTGGGCGACAAAAAACACGGACACGGACCTGCACGGCAGGGACAACCTCCAGTTTTTCGCCACTCTGAACCTACCTGGTTACCTCTAAACAATAACTCTCTGACACAACTAGGACACCCCAACTCCCTAGTCATCCACAGCCAAGACCATCAAAATATCACAGGTCCTAATCAATACACAGAGCGGGGGCAATAACCCCTGGCACACAATAGCCATTCTCCACTCTCTCTCTCAGTGTAGCTACAACTACCACTGATCCAACAACCTAGGGTCCACACCCCCAAGCTGACCAGAGGTCACGGGCAAGAATGCCCCAACCTACCTCTACTTCTGGGTTTCCGCACCCTCACAGAGAAGCACTCACCAGAACACAGTTCTCCTACTAGTTCGGGACCTCACTCCATCACTGGTCTACCACCTGGAAACTATTCCACTCCTGAGGTACAAAGCACACAGCAAAGTCCATCTTCAAGCCGGTGGGGGGACACACCACACAGCAAAGCCCCCTTTCCTCTATCTTAGTGGAAACAACAAACTGCAGGTGGGCCCCAGACCACACAGCAAGGGCAACCCCCCTCAGTCTCTCCAGCTGATCCACTTTGGCAGAGATTCCTCTTGACCTAGAAGTTTCCTAATCTCCTAACCTAAGATCGAAACCCTCAGGTTACACCGGGGTCAGAAGTAAGGACACCGTCCCTCTGCACCCCCTTCCAGTTCCATGACTACAGGCCCAGTATGTCTCAGGCTAGACAGAGCACACGCCAGCGGCGTATCAGCGACACACTCTCCTCTAGTACTCCCTATCACAGGGTAATTCTCAGCATGTCCCAGGCTAGACAGAGCACACGCCAGCGGCGTATCAGTGACACACTTTCCTTCAGTACTCCTCCCAGGTCAGGCCACAACCCCAACCCAGCTTTCCCCCCTCCTCGGGGAACGACCTCCAGAGGCCCCACAAATGGTCAAGCACTCTAGACGGTCAAATGCTCAGCGAGCCAGGACTTCTGCACCCTCCACTTAGGAGCGGTACTGCCCAACACTAGGACCGCCGGAGATCTGGTTACAGACACTCCCCGTCCTCTAGACACAGGAAGATCCTCCTCAAATGACCTATGTACAGCTTAGGCCCCTGACCTGGCGCTCCCTTAGGGAACCCTCCGGGCCCTGAGATAGGGTTTCAGGCCAACGTGGGACGCACCGTCCCACACTCACTCCGCCTCCACTGAGACAGGGCGTGAGCCCCTACACCCCTACCATCCTACTGGGATCTAGCTGGGCTACACATGAACCTCTTCACCTACACAGGATCATCAGATACACAAGCCACTGCTTTTA
The DNA here is from genome assembly GCF_964263255.1 of Lissotriton vulgaris. NCBI lineage: Eukaryota > Metazoa > Chordata > Amphibia > Caudata > Salamandridae > Lissotriton > Lissotriton vulgaris. The sequence goes on from NC_141687.1 coordinate 733,451,741, forward strand.
GAATCACTCCCTAATGCCACTGCAAGACATCTAGCACACCGCCAGACGTCCACCTTCTTGTCCAGTTCCTTTGCAGGACCTCCTGCACACCACCAGAGGTACACCTCTCAGGCAAGCTCTCTAACGAAAAGAAAACTCACACCAACTCCTCCAGTTCAGCACATCACTCATTCGCACACTCCCCCCCCTCGGACTGGTAAGGCAGTTTTTACCACCCCTGATCACTCAACCTGACCACACGTGACACAGGTACCAAACTCGGGGAGCGGGGAATGGGAGTTAACACACTGGACACATTAAAGCTGCCACCACTGGACCCTACCACACTGGGGAATCCAGACACACACACTACACCCAGGGAACAACTACCCCCCTGAGCTAGTCTTTTCTCCTCACACTCCTTCTCTCTCCTATCTACCCACACACACACATGGGGATAGGATTTGGGATTGGACACTGGACCCAGCAAGGGATTCCTAAACTATGGGAACCTCCCCCTCTACTGGCGTCCCGCCCTGTCACTTTCTCTCATCTGCCACTAAACATAAAGAGCAGAAAACCACATTTGAAAATGACACTCGAGAAAAAAAAAATCAAAAAACAATAATCCCAAACATGTGACTATCTGAAAAAAACTATTGCAGAGTTTTGTAATGTAGCCAGTTGTCGCTATGGCACTGCGCAAACACCAGTCCAAATCCGCACCGCTGACCCACCAATGTTAGAACTGGCTATTTCTGGTAGGCTAAGGCTGGCACCAAAGCCAGGCAGAAACCACCATTCTAGTCAGGGCAAGGAAGTCACACGCCAAGATAACCCCTGCTCACCCCCTTGGTAGCTTGGCACGAGCAGTCAGGCTAAACTCGGAGGCAATGTGTAAAGCATTTGGGTCAGCGCACAACAGCAACAACATACTAGGCACACCACAAAAGAGACTCCACACAAGGTTATTATAAAAATACCTTTTGTATTGTAAAAGCACATCAGATAAAATCACACATATACATGGTGCCAATTGGCACGGGCAATATTCACATGGGATTATATACAAGACAGGGCCACATGGGCCACCGTCATAATCAACACTTTCCGAAGTAGAAATACTTGTCAGAAATTAGAATAAAAGAATATAAAATCACTGTAGCACAAAGTAACAGTTATAAATCACATCCAGTAACTACTGGGAACAGGTAAGTACACACTACGCAACCCTAAACCCCTTAGGAGCATGTCACGCAGGGAACCAGGACCTCACTAGGAACACCTGTACTAAAAAGGACACCCACCTAAGAATAAAATACACTTAGGGGTATAAATCAGAACACATTACCCATGAGGCATGAATATACATTCAGAGGAGTAGTAAAGAAAGAAAACACATGATGTATAGACCTACACATTCAGCGGTGTTTAAGAACAGAGCACATGATGCAATAAAATACATTCAGGGGTGCAGCGCAAGAAGACACATGATGACTAAAACATTCAGAGGTGCAGCGCATGAAACGGAAGACACATAATGCATAAAACATCCAGAGGTGTCACAGTAATACAATAGCGCAAAAATCACATGAGGCCTAAAAACCTTCAGAGGTGCAGGAATAACACATGATGCAAGAGATCACATTCAGAGGTGCAATAACCATATACTTGCGCAGCAACTCACATAAGCCACTACCTGTGGCAGTCTCTAGGCCAACGGCCTTGTTGGGGCTCAGACGCCCTGAGTCTCAATGTCAGGGTGCCAGTCTCAAAGTACAAAAAGCCTAAACGTGGCAGTTACCCACAAAGTGCTGGGCAACTGGGGAACAACAAAACTGCGCCAGGACCCTCACTGGCCCTTAAGCGCCAACTGCGCCACTGCTGGAGCCACACAGGCTCTGGGCATATCGCACATGCCCCGGACGTTGGAGCCACAGAGGCTCTGCTACTGCAAATAGCCAAACGTTGGAGCCACACCGGCTCTTAAAACAATAGTGCCCCCATGAGCCTCACCGGACTCTGACACGTTGGGGCGACCCACTGTCAACTGGGGCCCCCCTTGAAGCCCTAGTTGGCTTCGCACTGGCAACAGGCGCGCTCTCGCGCCACTAGGGGGGGGGCGGACACCGACAACGTGTCCCGGCGCCCCTCCTCTCTTCTGCCCCCCTCGTTGGAGCCTTGCAGAGCTCAACACAAAGACTGGCCCCCAAGCCCCTTACAGGGACTTCTGCACAACTGCGGGCCCTCAAGAGCCCCTCGCGGGCTCTACAACCCCGGTGGGGCGACCCACTGCCATTCGGGGCCGCCCTTCCTCAGTGCCTCGACCGGCACCAACATCAGCGTCCTCTCTTCGCGTGGGAGTCCCGCTATAGCCAGGGACTCCTACGCTGTGCCTCGCTCTCGCGCCCCCCTCTCCACCGGGTAACTCCACTCACCGGACTGCCCGTGGGGGACGCTGGTCTGCGGGGCTCTTCCTGCAGCTTGGAGGCCTCGCGGCGGGGGCCTTCGAGCTTCTCTCCCTCTGCAGGGCTCCCTCGGCACACGGGAGCCCTGCTAACCGGCCGCCTCGTCTCCTCGGGGCTCCTTCAGCCGAGAGGAGCCCCGCGAACGGCCGCCATCTCTCCCACGCCTTCTCCTTTCTTCCTCAGCCTCAGGGGCGGCCCAGCCAATCACGTCGCGGCTCCTGCGACGAGCCCCTCATGACGCGAGGCCGCCAACCAATGGCAGCGCGGCCTCGCCGATGACGCGACGATCCACCGGCCAATCCCGTCGCGGCTCTGGTGAGGGTGCTCGGCTCTCTCACCCAATCAGAGCGCGGCGGCCTCGATCTTCGCCGCGGACTAACGGCAACTTCTGGGCATCTTCCGGCCCCCGGGCAGCGGCAATCACGGCGTGGGCAGCCGAAGTTAAATAAAATTAAGAATAAGCGAGGTGGGCACTCGCCAGGCGGGCAAAGCGCTCCTCAGCGCTATCATCAAAATAAAGCGCTCTTCCAGGGCTGCAAGCACCAAAGCGCTTCCAAGGCGCTAGAACACAAAGTATCAAGGTCCTTCCAGCAATGCAGCTTCACCATGCTGCACAAAGGTCCCAGAGAGTCCCAGGGGGCAAAGCAAAGTCCCCCCCATCAGCCCAGGCAAGGCAGAGGGTCCCCCAGGAATCCAGGAAGGTCCATCAGGTGCCCAGGGCTGGGCAGAGCCCAGGGATTCCCCCGAGCCCAAGCAGCAGCAGCCCCTGGTAGATTCAAGTCCAAAGCTAGCACGTTTTGGAAGGAGACACAGCCCCTTCTTATACCCAGAAATGCCTTTGAAGTACTTTGAAGTTTTCGTGCAAGGGGCCCTGAGTACTGGAATGTTTCTGGTTTTCGTCTTCCTGACAGCTTCAGGGCCAGAGGTGACAGTGGACCGTCAGGATGGAGAGCCAGCAGGGTGGGCGGCAGGCACGGCCCGGCACCACCAGACGCTCTTTCCTCCCATCCCTGACAGCAGAGGGGCCTTTCATCTACGGCTGACTCAGACTCCCTCCTCCGGGGCCTTGCAGACCCTGCAGACCCTGTCCTACTCAAACCGGACAGTCCATTCACCAGCAGGCCCAGGCACTCCTGGGCCAGGCTCACCAGCCAATCGCACGCCAGAACCAACTTACACAAATATGCCAACTTCCAAAAGTAGTACTTCTAGACTAGACACAGTCATGCCGCACATATCATTTTGCAGCATTCATTCTCACGAGTTTATACATACCAAACTCGACCCTGCACTCCCCACACAACAGGAACTGCCATGGGCATACATATTACCCATTCATTCCTATGGGAGGGCAGGTCACTCACCATTCATTCACAGAAAGCTCAAGCACTTTACACTGTACCACAGTGAAAAAGTGCGCATAGGCCTAAAATCACCAACACCAGGTTCCAGAAACAGGCTAGGAAAAAGCAAAAGGTCTAGGGGTGAACCTGCCTAATGGGCCGGGTCCAACACATTTGATAAACCTGCAGTAAATAAAAAAGGACTTTGCAATAATGCCATGGAACCTGTGCCTCTTGAAACCCAAATTGCAACAGTTTGTCAAGAAACACCAATCTACAATGATGTAGCCTCTGACTATTCTAATGAAATAAAGAAAAATGCAAAAGCAAATGAAAATCCGGAAATGATTCCAACAATTGACAGAACTGCATCTGGTTACTTCATCAGCTTCAACAACTTTTCATAAGATCCTAGTGAGCATGAAGAAACGCCGGCAACAAAAACTTTCAAAGACAAAATAATTGAAATTTCTCTCCAACTAAAAGAAACATATCTGATTTCACCATGGATTGAATTTTGGATTGTGTTAGGTATACTTACTCTCCTGCTTTGGCTCATCATGGTTCTATGTTTGGGAAAATTCATTGATGGAAAATATAGTACAATGGACACAGCAAGTCAGAACATCAACTTGGTCCTAAAGCCTCACACATCCTCCCACATCGAGAAAAGAGAGCTGTCATCAGTAAACATCTCAGCCAATCCAATACCCAGTGGGGTAGCATGGGACAGAACTGATTATGACATTTTTGGCCCAGTTGAACTCTTGAAATATCCACATCAGTTCAAGGTTTCATTCAGTGACTTTGTGACACCAAGTACTTTCTCTGATGATTGGGACTTTGAAAACATTAATAATATAATGTCAGATTTCGTAATGTCAGCCAAATTTACTGAACATGATTACTCACAGGGTTCATCGAATTATGTAGAGTTATACTGTTATAACCACTTTGGTGATCACTATTTGCATAAAACTGCACAGCCTAGAAATGTTTTATCTTATAACTAATGGAACACCGCCAAAAGGCAGCTCGAAAACATTTTATGAGAAATTCCAGTACTTCTCAGTGTTTAACAACAGTGATCCAAAAACGTTTTATTTTAAAATGTTAACTTGGACAGGAATGGAAACAATGTTGACAAATACTAAATTGATTTATTCTGAAAAATTTTATGACAAAATGTCTACATTTGGTTTCGAATTTTGGAAAAACAACATTGAAACAAAAACGATCTGGGGTACCAAAGAATGGCAAGTACAAGGCCTAGAAGCATTATTTAGGGCCTCCATGATTCCAGAACAAATGATATTTTTGAATGACACAATTCAACAAACTGTTGTCTTAAAGACTTAAATACACCGTCTATTCTGAAACCAATAACTGATAGTGACAGCACTACAGATGTAGAGATAGACATATCCCATATTTTTCACCAAAACAGAACACATCCTGATTGGAAAAAGTGGTTGATCTGGCCAACAGACACAAATAACTGTCAAGATAGATTCCTGAACAAAACACAGGGGTTCAAAATGACCAGGCCAGACCCAAGATACTCCCAGAGACAACATCCAGGGATAGTTACAACATACAGTGTATGGGAAACTATGCCTTGAGTGGCTACAGAAATCCACACTGGCTGAAATTAAGCAACAGTTGACTTTACTTAAAGACGGTGCTGACTTGCGTGATTTCATATTGGGACCACACAAACAGCATCAAAAACGTTTCATAGCGGCCGGTATATACGCTGCGTACAACGAAGCATGGAAAGTAATGCAAATTGAAACAGCAGAAAAAATACGAGAAATTGATCATATTAATTTGGAAACATCACTTTCTGTGGTGGACAATGGGTTAACGACTCTGTCCTCCAGAATATATTCATTGGACAGCATTGTATCATCTGCTATTGATATAATAGAGCAGGACTTACTAATGTTACAACATGGTCAGTCCCAATTACGTTCTATTGTACAGCTTGGTTGGACGTTGCAAAATCTGCGTTCAGGATATGTACCATGGCGTTTAATCAACAGAACGTCATTATTCGGTATCTTTAACCTTACTGATAAACAAATCGGTTTGGCACAAAAAGGAGCAGATTATACGATTCTGAGCATTGCAAAACTTGAGAGATTACCATTGACAATGTCAGAGAGACCTGTCATTGAATGGATAATACACAGAACAATTTCAATTCCGATAACAACTTTCCAGTTTAAATACTGCCAAGAGTATATACCTGCAGGCCAGTATGAAAGGTTGGGTAAAGAATACATCAAATCAACATGGGGTTTACCCTATACACACAGATGTTATAGTGAAGGGAAAAGGATGTATTCCTTAGTGGTAACAAATGTAAAAAATCACTAAGCGGTACACTTCTGTGTCAAGGTATTAACTTGCATGGAGCCTGCGAAGGGTCTTCAAATAACCTTTCATGTCACCTGCATGGCACGCCTGCAAAACAGATGGAGACATTTTTTAGACAACTTAGTAACGGGAGTTACGTTTTAATAAGTGACCACAGCTGTTGTGGGATGGTGCCAGGGAAAGCTATTCTCGTGACCGTAACTTCCAGGGTCGTTTGCTGTATGCAAGTATTGTATCCACACAGCAATCCAGATATGGGGGCTGCGTTATGGCCTTCATTCAATATCTCTTCTATTCGAATTGATACATTAAGCAGAATGAAGTCTATTCTTTTACAGACAACTGTGTCTCTAACGTCAACCAAAGAAACGTATGATCTGCAAGTGGCAAGGACATCGGCAGAGATACATTCTCTTTTATCGACGAATTGCCCCGTGCATTTCGTAGAAATGTTAAGCCAAATCTTAAACATGTCTGATACCAGTGGCATCGCACATGTATTTAAGACAGTTTTTTCGGGACTGTTAGCACCCTTTGAAACAGTTCTGGGCATCTTCCCAATTTTTGTCCATTCTGTCTTTGGCGGCCTACCCTTAATCTTGGAACTCGTGGCAGGAATTTTATTTGTGTTCCTTCTGCTCCGATATGGCAAGCCAATCCACAGACAAGACTCTAGCAATGATGGAAGAAACGATACCGAGACCGTATCACTTAGGTCCTCGGATTGGCCCGGCTAAGAGATCTAAGTACAACCTGGTTTCTTTCATTCAGACCAATCTGGCAGGATTGCATCTTACCTGTGCTTCGATGTCTGCTATGCGGAGAAGAATGCGTGTTGGACGTCTGTCTTACACTACCATCAGCAGTACCAAAGGATATCGATACTTTGCTAGGTACGGTAACAACTCATGCATCGTGTTGTCCCCAGCGGCTACCTATTCTGATGACGGCATTCGTTGAGACTTCACCACTACGAGTAGGTGGCGGTGAGGTACGAGAGGAAAGCAGCACCAAACAGGTACAACCTTCTGTGAGCATTGCTGATCCAAACATCGATGATAGCAATCACGCTCCAAACTGCACAGTTGCAGCATTTTCAAACTTGGTCGAACTTTCACCTGATGTTGTAGATCACTTTTTTGTGAGTCTGTCTGATATGATGTTCTCTCCAGTCAACGAGAATAACTCTTAAAAAAAGAATGATTACACAGCGTTCCCTGAACTCTGAATTCGGCCTTCAGTTTTGTTAAACAAAGCTACTGAAAATATTTGGAACTACTTTTTTCCCCTGAAAGCAAAATTATTTTTTCCATTTCCAAAATATTTACTTTTTTTTGGCACATGATACTATTGTAATATAAGAAACTATTCTTAGAGAACAGAGCTTCTATTTTTAGGATACTAGAGACAATATTTTACCTCAGCCTCTAGCACATATACAGCATTTTTGTATAAATATGTGATGGAATGGTCTCGAACTTCTTTTCTGTATTCAGAGCCATTTCATGTGTAATTTTCGCAAATCATTCAGCTGATATATATATATGAATTTAAATGAATGATGACACTGCTTGAAAAGCGTACAGTACCAATACTCATTTTCGTGTATTTACCAGATACTATTTCAAATGCAAAATATGTATTTTGGGGTGGGTTGGAAAACACACATGCATTGTTATATGTTTATTATTGCTTCGTTTTTTAGTAATGATGGACATTAATCTGTGGAGTGGGTGTTGTATTTCGATCTAGGACCCTAATTCGATATTCCCGATTCATGCCCTTGTGCTGTTATAATTATTAATATCCTTATAAAGGCATAAGAATCATATACATATTCAGTAATAGCCCATGCAGTCCAAAGCACAGCACGGCTACTCCCATCGACTCCTAGAAAGCACAACGCGTTCTTTAAACAAACCAAGCCTCCAGCAGCCCGGGAAATTCCCCCTGCTTTTGTTTTGATTTGAACAAGAACTCCTGGAGTCCAGAAAGAACTGTTAGTTCTTAGTGACGTCTTACGTACAACCTTACGTCAAACCCGGCACCTTTCAGGTATAAAATACCAACAGTTGCCTTAAACAAACACACAGTGGTTTGGAGCAGAGCGGCTATCTACTTGCCCGAGAGCCCAGCTGATGCGAGAGCCCACGGAAGCCGCCCCTCCCCTTTGACGTGCTGGAGAAGCTACTTTTTCTCACGCCGAGAAAATCCAGCTCCGGTGTTCCTGAGTCACCCTTACGGGTTGATGGGAGATCGAGTCCTGAAGAAAGAGATACCAGACCTCCCACATTCTATTACCAAGGTACGGAGCTGACTAAACCCTTAAAGAGAAATCTTGATTCCGATCCTTGGCACAAAACAATCTTAACCAACTTAACTTAAACTGCTACTTACTTACTCCTTCCCAAGTATTAGACTTAGGTCAGGTACATCGGGGTAGGCATAGTTAGAAGCACCAGTTGAGTACGTTAGTCAATGGTTTTATGTATGTATATATATTTTATCTATTTTAAAGTATCATAGGGCTAAGAAACCATATCTATGCTTTTACAGTATTATTTCATAATACTACTTTTACTGTACGTACTTTACTTCATAATAAGTATTGCAATTGTGGCAATTCATTTCTCTTGCATGAGAAAGAAGACTGCTCAATAAAATAACACATTTTATTGAAAAACGCTTGTCTCTCTATTTCTCTGCACTGAACTCTAGAGATACACTCTATTCTGAGGGAGCAAAGTTGTCATGTTTGTATGGTTATATCAAAAACACAAGAGGGAGGTAGAGCGAAAGGGTTGGATTCCTGCTCCACAAAAATATTTAAGTAAACAAAGAGAATCCAACGCGGAGAAAGGGAGGGGGGGGGAGTGATCGACAAATGTTGAAGCCCTCAGTGTTTTGTAAAATACCCCTCACACACCAAAAGGCCCCTTGGTGTCATGCTTCATCATCGGGGTCTTCGCACCCCTCTAACATGATGCGGCGTGCTGCGACCAACGACTACGCGGGAGCACTTATAGTAATGACTATGTGTGGTGTGAAGTGTGTGGGGTGTATTTATAAGTGAGTGGTGGGATGTGGTGAAAAATTAAAAAGTACCTGGCACGTGAGTATAAAGGAAAAAAAACTTTTTATTCTGAACTCTGGCTGGTACTGTTAAAAGAAGTGCAGTGTGAGGTCGAATCTGTTATATTAAAGAACAGGACCTCTGGTGTGCGTCGACATGTTTCGGAGGCAAGCTCCTTCTTCAGGACGGGGGCACAACTTCCCCACCTTACTCACGTATTCCTAATAAAACTAACTGTGTATTTACAGAAAAGTGAAGTATTTAGGCTAAGTGTGCCTACAGCGGTCTGCTACAAGTACAATGACCAGTAGAAAGACAAACATAAAAATAAAAATAAACTAATGGTTCCCCATTTAGCGGGTAGTTCAAGCAGGTGCAGTCACCTGGAACCTCACCAATTGCTTGTAATAAGCTCTGTAGAAAGAAAAAAAAGAAAAAAGTACTCACAACACATACAACATATAACACAAAAGTACTAGGAGTTACTGGCAATGATAGTCATACTTGTGAAGCTTGCTTGCTGGCTTCATGAGCATAAAGGAACGTCAGGGGTGTTGCTTGATTGCAATCTGTAGTGAGGAATGATGCAGGTTTTAATAATTCATTCTCACTTACTTAGGAGGAGAGGTTCAGATGGTCGTTTTCATGGTTGTTTAGGTTTATACTCACAAAATCAGGACGCATTGGTCACCGTCTTACCCCTCACGCTGCTCCGCTTTTATGAGGTGGTCATCGGGTTTTGTGCTATTTATACCCTGTATTGTAATTGGGCGGAAGCGTCTGCATGCCCAAACAAGGGTATTCCGCTCTCTGTTGTTAATTGTATACCCATGTATGGAGCATCCGCTCCTTAACCATACATAATACTCGTATGTCCGACACGGACTCACATGGGACCAGCGTCGATGAGCGCGAGTGTTACTCTAAGGCGCATACGCATAGATTCCGTACTGATTGACCGTCGCGCATGCGTGTTATAGCACAGCGCTCGCTTTAGGGACACTGATGTTTAGCGCATGCGTGACTGTTCTCTGCGCACTGCGGGGTAAGGTAGTGTCTCGTAACATGATTCGTAGGTTTTTAACCCTACGTGAGAGAGGTACATCGGAAAATTGGCCTGGGAATGTTACCAAGGTAGTAATGGGGACCCACATTCATGGATGCTTTCAATGATAAGAACGATGCAAGTGGCTTGTTGGTTAGATCAGTATATCGTATGTACTCAATAATATATCTTGGTTGGGTTGATTGCGACGGTCAATCAGTACTGAATCTATGCGCATGCGCCTTAGAGTAACACTCGCGCTCATCGACGCTGGTCCCATGTGAGTCCGTGTCGGACATACGAGTATTATGAATGGTTAAGGAGCGTATGCTCCATACATGGGTATACAATTAACAACAGAGAGCGGATTACCCTTGTTTGGGCATGCAGACGCTTCCGCCCAATTACAATACAGGGTATAAATAGCACAAAACCCGATGACCACCTCATAACAGCGGAGCAGCGTGAGGGGTAAGACGGTGACCAATGCGTCCTGATTTTGTGAGTATAAACCAAAACAACCATGAAAACGACCATCTGAACCTCTCCTCCTAAGTAAGTGAGAATGAATTATTAAAACCTGCATCATTCCTCACTACAGATTGCAATCAAGCAACACCCCTGACGTTCCTTTATGCTCATGAAGCCAGCAAGCAAGCTTCACAAGTATGACTATCATTGCCAGTAACTCCTAGTACTTTTGTGTTATATGTTGTATGTGTTGTGAGTACTTTTTTCTTTTTTTTCTTTCTACAGAGCTTATTACAAGCAATTGGTGAGGTTCCAGGTGACTGCACCTGCTTGAACTACCCGCTACATGGGTAACCATTAGTTTATTTTTATTTTTATTTTTGTCTTTCTACAGGTCATTGTACTTGTAGCAGACCGCAGTAGGCACACTTAGCCTAAATACTTCACTTTACTGTAAATACACAGTACGTTTTATTAGGAATACGTGAGTAAGGTGGGGAAGTTGTGCCCCCGTCCTGAAGAAGGAGCTTGCCTCCGAAACATGTCGACACACACCAGAGGTCCTGTTCTTTAATATAACAGATTCGACCTCACACTGCACTTCTTTTAACAGTACCAGCCAGAGTTCAGAATAAAACGTTTTTTTTTCCTTTATACTCATGTGCCAGGTACTTTTTAATTTTTCACCACATCCCACCACTCACTTATAAATACACCCCACACACTTCACACCACACATAGTCATTACTATAAGTGCTCCCGCTTAGTCGTTGGTCGCAGCACGCCGCATCCCTTTAGAGGGGTGCGAAGACCCCGATGATGAAGCATGACACCAAGGGGCCTTTTGGTGTGTGAGGGGTATTTTACAAAACACTGAGTGCTTCAACATTTGTCGATCACTCCTCCCCCCCCCTCCCTTTCTCCGCGTTGGATTCTCTTTGTTTACTTAAATATGTTTGTATGGTTGTCAGAGGCTAATCCCTTCTTGTCTAAATCCGGAGAGTTAACTCTTTCCTGAACATTCGAGAAAGTTTCTAGTGACCTCTGAGCTAGCTGGCGAAACTAACTAAGTCTAATATAGTCAGTAGAGACCTAGTCGACCTCTGTCCTACGTCTACACTGCTGTTTATATTATTCCAATGCGCAGAGCATATTGGGAATATAGGAACTACACTACAGTGTATTCTGCTGCTGATGAAGTCTGACGACGACGACCCAGTCATCACAGTCGTCACTCCATCCCCAGCGGGCATGCAGCAGACAGACATTTTGACCCTATACCGAATTGCTGCTGAGCGGGATGTGGGCGGCGTGGCACTGGTACCACCACCAGCGCAGTTCACTACTACACCAACACGACCTACAGCTTCCATATTTTCTCGTCAGAAGGGCCGGCAGGGACCTCCATCCAGCTCAACCTCCATTACCTCAAGTAGTGGTGCTGTAAGTGCACAACAGAGTCAAATTCAGCCACGCCCATCCTCCACTTCATCTGGCATTGAAAGTAGCACCTCCACCACCAGCAGACATCTCCAATCCCCAGTTTGGGACTTCTTTAGTGTTAGCAAAAAGGCGGAAAACATGGTCGTTTGTTCGATTTGTAAAACTGTAGTTAGTCGGTGTAAGCTTGGTACCAACTATGGTACCGGAGGCCAGAGGTCATCTCCAAAAATACTACACTATCATTTGGGAGGCGCACCTAAGGAAGATCCGGGAAGCCAAAAGTACAACAAATCCAAATGTATCCATTCATATTGCATCTGATGATGACGAGGGGCTGATCGTGCAGGGGGGAAGTGAAGAAGCGACAGACATTTTTCTGGTACACCCAGTACCCTGGCAGCAGCACTGCAGTGGTAGCGCCCACACCCTCTAACCCTGCAACATGTATGAGGCACACTAAGAGTCGGGGAGAGACACCAATGCGAAAAAGTACATCAATGAGCCTAACTGGGTTGAAGAAGTCTGCATCATCATCATCATCACGTATGAAAATGGTCCAGAACACCATTAAAAGCATGTTTTGGTCGGATGCGCCATTTGAACGCAACCACCCTACGGCAAGTCTTTATAATACAATGCTGGCTAAAATGTTAGCGCTGGACCTTCTCCCTTTTTCTTTCGTGGAAGGGGTGGGTTTTCTAGAATTTGTGGCAACAGTCAGCCCTAAATGGAAGGTTCCTAGCCGGTCCTATTTTGCTAGAGTTGCGGTTCCAGAACTACATCAAGATGTGCTGGAGGTGATTGGGCAGCTTTGCAGAAGAGTGCTGTTCACACTATCCACCTGACAACAGACATGTGGACCAGTTACCAAGCCCTTGATTACATGTGCATCACTGCACACTGGGTCTCTTTTGCAGGGGTTACAGAAAAGGTACATGCAGGTGTTGACCCCATCACAGTTTTTCAAGCTACTCGGAAACATGCAGCAGTAGCCATGTTTGCCATGGAGAAATCTCATACTGCACTAAACCTTTTGGATGAGTTTCAGAGTAAGGTCTATGAATGGCTGAATCCAAGAAAGAGCATGATTGGTTATGTTTCCTCAGATAATGGCAGTAATATAGTTAAGGCCATGCATGAGGGTAGCTATTTCAGAGTGCTGTGTTTGGCACACAGTATTAACATTGTTGTGCTAGATTTCTTGAAAACAGAAAACAAAGTCAGCAAGTTACTGACCACCTACCGAAGAATCTGGCCACATTTCAGCCATTCTTTTAAGGCCCGGAAGAAGCTGAGGAACATGCAACGTGAACATAGACTGCCAGTCAGAGGACTCATCCAGGAGGTGGTAACACGTTGGAACTCAACCTTCTACATGCTTGAGCATCTGTCTGAGCAGTGGATGGTAATCAATGAGTTTGTCTTTGCACTGGGTTCTACTATGAAAGACATGAGGCTAGAGTTGGAGGAATGGAAGCTAGTTAAAAACCTGACATACATGCTTTGTCCTTTTGAGGTCTTCATGCGGGAGGACTGTACTTTGGACTGTAGGAGGACTGTACTTTGGGCAAAGCTATCCCATTGTTGCGCATGCTAGAGCACAGACTGAAGGCGGTGTCTTCAACGTTCCGAGATGATGCTGAAAAGCAAGACGCATATCAGTTAGCTGAGAGATTATTAAGCCGCCTAGTTGACAATGAAAGGCTTAAAAAAATACATACAGAACAACATTACATTTGTGCCACTATTCTGGATCCACAGTACAAAAAGGCAGTGGCCAGCAAAGCATTCAATCCTTTTAATTAAGCAGATGTTTCAAAGTACAAACATTGGCTAGCTCTGTCAGCCACTCGGTTCAAAAAAGAGCGGCAGAAAATTGAAGGAACCGGCAGAAGGACTACTGAATCAGCAGGCCATCTGGCGTCAAGGTCCACTTCTGAATCTGTGGCCGAAGGCAGTCACTTTCCCTCACAGGCATTAACAACACCAGCAACCATATCATCATCCTCCTCACCTGCACCAGACCCAGCCATAATATTGTCGGAAGCGGATTGGCTAACTCATCAAGGGTTTGCTCGTTCTAGTGATGCAAAGGCCACAGATGGTACGCAAAGTGGAGCACCCTTGGAGAACCTTGAGTGTATGGTGCAAGCCTATATGGATGACCCAACAGAGATCTTCGTTAATCAGACCCCATTGCTGTATTGGTATGGGAAAAGGCCTCTATGGTCACTGATCACCAACCTGGCTCTAAATTATTTGTCTTGCCCACTCGCAAGTGTGTCTTCTGAACGTGTTTTCAGTGCTGCTGGTGCCATTGGAGAGGTTAACAATGATCAAGATGAATCAGCACTTTTATGAATGCACGCATAAAGAAGAGGACACCGACTTAGGTGACAGAAGTTCTTCTCTGTTAGCTGACCTACTCCTGTCTCAATTCACAGAGTTTGAGGATGAGTTCTACTTCCCTGACACCGGGGCCTGAAAATGACTTCCTTTTTTTTCGTCCATATTCACTTTTATTCCTGTGTGTCTTTCTTTGTTTTGCAACTTTTACCACAACAAATCCATCAGCAGCACTGTCTTCGTCTTATTTCCTTTTTGAAGGTGCCGCTGTCTGCAATCCTGAAGTTCACAAGTTCACATTCACAACTCAGTCATGCTTCTCTATCCTCCTCCTCGTCCAGACTCCCCCTATCCATTTCCCTCAAGGCAGATGGCTGGATTACGCAGAACGAAGAAACTGTCGCTTCGTAGACGAGTCCCCTCAAAAGAAGTCCCCTCAAAAGAAGTGGGACTGGAATTACGGGCTATATGCTGATTGCTAACAGTTACTTCTGAAAGTGATTGACACACACGAGAGGCTGCCCTGTGGGCCTCCACTTTAAGAACAACAAGATGCGGACAAAAAGTGGAACAGGTAATGAATAATGAGATGGCATGCACTGCAGTGGACCGCACTGGCTGTCTGGCTCTGATAAAAGCAATTGCTGTTTGTTTGTTGTGCATGAAATGAATCATCATATGTCTTGTGTTATTATATAATCTTTTACACACTAATTGTAACTCAAGTCTACTCTGTGTTTTTTTATCTTGTTTAATTCAAATTCTTCTACTGCAGGGGCCACTACGTTGCATTTTTTAATATGCAAAATGTCCTTGGACTCACTGTGTGTGTAGACTGCAACTGCATGAACAACATTGAGTTTGCCAATATACCATGATGATGATGAGTCTCGATGATCAAAGTTACATAATATCTTTTTTCTTTACAGTCACTCACTGGGATGGATGGATCATCATCGTCGGTTTACGGAAGATCTATGGCCATTTCCTGAGTGGCAAACAGGTAAACCAGTCAACAACAACTACAGCAGAACTACATGTCTGTCTAGTCGTGATATGGAGTTGTCGAGCCAGTGTAGTGTTGTTATGCCAGAGTCCAGACAGCAGTTCATGTAAAATTGCGGCTATGTGGCTTGCTGCATACAATTAGATATGCTTTGTCTGTCTGTGTCAAAGAGGTATGCTACATCATGTTGCTTCACTCACTGGTGCCTGCCTTGACTGTCTGCATGACCCTGGCCTGCTGTGTGCTAATTACTATCCTTGAAAAGGAGACTCAGAGAACGCACTTTAGAAATGATGATGCTTGTATGTAATACTGTCGCCTCTGAAACCGAAACTGTTATTTTTGCACTACAGCACACCGTACCTTATATTTTTTTCTCCGTGGTGTTTTAATTTCACTTCCTGTTTTATTTTTCAATCAACAATTACTGGCCGGCTTTTACCCTGTGCGATGGGAAAAGCAATTAACTCAGGCTTACCATTATTGATCCACAATTCTGCATCCGCCAGGCAGGCAGTTGACAGTGTGGCTGGTCACCAAGATTGATCGACGGAGCGTCAGATGGAATGGAGGAGTACTGCAAAGAAGAGGAATGGCTGGATGCATGCAACTTCTCAAATTGAACAGGACAACTTCAACATACAGTTACAGTATCCTCTTCACTTCTCCTTATCTTTTAAATGATGTTATATTGTTGTGAACTTCTATGAGTGTGACTCTGTGCATTTGTTTGCTCTCTGCTTCAAATTCATCCCTCCAGCTATTTGGTAAATTTTTCTTTGCTATTTTTAAAACTAATTTAATGTACTACTAAGTGTTTATTCTCCCTGAAGGCAGATAGGCAAGTGAAATTGCGTAATTACTGAAGCCCTGTACTGTCACATTGTTTCTTCATAGTTAGTAAGTGGTAGCACTACTTTTCAGTAACCTAACCATCCATTTAGCAAACAACTTCATGCATGCAGTAGTGAATGCACTACCTTTATGTCCCTTAAAGGATTTATGGATATCTTCGTATCCAAAGATTTGTTTATCTTCATTTGTTGTCCATGCTGTGTTTTTTTCCTCTCTCCATAAAACTCCCAAAAAACCGCATTCCCATCCAATTTTCAAACCCTAACCCTCTTCCCCCGGGCTGTGTTGTTTTCATTAAGGTGTGACTAAATGACAACAATAATTCCACACACTTGCTAGGGAGGATAAGGTCAAAGCAACAGAAAAATCATTCAAATCAGAATGTCATGTCCGCCATCGTGGATTGATCATCAACAGCATCCTCCTCCTACACCTGACGAATTGAATGCTTAATTCTTACGCTGCTGTGTCCTTTGCCTTCAATACTGTATCTTATAGTAGCCATACTCCACGCAACTAGTACTTATATTTTGAATACTTTAGCATTGCTTAGGCTACAATTTATGCCACTGTTCTTGTGTACTGTACTATCTATCGTACTGTTATAATGCTACACTCAGGCCACTCAATGTTTCATTTCCTTTTTTCATATGCTGCTACTGCCAGTGTGTACCACTACTACTACCAGCACAACGATGACATTTCATCCGTCCAGGATCCCATACCCAACCTTAATCGCCAATTGCCATGCAGCCAGCCCTGTGCCTAGCCCTATTCTCAAACACGAATCAGAGGTAAGATAAGCATTTTGGGGGAGGAAGAATAATGGAGTAGGAGGAGAGGAGAGACTGACGCTAGTACTAGTAAAGTAGTAGGACAATCGAATTCACTAACTCTGTCAGTGGCACTTTTGTACAAAGTTGGGCGAATAGACAATTTGAATCAACCAGCCAGTTAAGTTTCAGGAAAACAAACGTACAGTTAACCCCCCCCCCCGCCTCCCCCACAAAACAGTAAAAAAAAAAAACGTGCATGCTATGTTTAAGTAGAGAAATAAATAATTATTGGAGCCCTAACAAAAATTACCTATCCCACAAGAAGGGCCAACCCACCCCCTCCCGAACCCCGACCAATGTCCAAATGTCCTTAAAAATAAACTCCCTTTCCCCAACGCCCAATTCCCGCCCCCCCCCCACCCCCCAACAGTCTTTAAAAAAGGGGCAAGGGACAGTCACTTCTCCCGGCAGTATCCTGTGGACAGGCGGTCCTGCATCTCTTTGCGGAGGTCCCGGAGCTGGCACTGGAGCTTCTCCACCACGCGCTCCAGAGAGTCCACTCTCCTGCGGAGGCGGTGCTGACGTGCCATCCAGGCTCTTGGGGGGCAGCAGGTGCTTTGCTTGCTGATTTGCGACGGCGGCGGGAGGCTGTCCGACCACGGCGCCGTACTACTGGAGGCTGCTGGCTGTGGGTCCCGGGGGCACTGGAGGAGGATGCAGTTGTTGCCGCCTCCTCCTGCTCCCGATCCCACAACCGCCGATATTCAGCGCAAATGGCCTCCAGCTTCCGGGTCCTGGCCCGGACAGCCATCTCCTTTCTGGTGAGCTTTTGTGGAGCATCTATAGGAAGAAAGAGAGAAATATACTGTAACCAATACTCTTTAACATTAACACAAAATAATTCAACAGAAAGTTGTCTCACAGTAACACTAGCAACTTGCAAGCACAGTATAATGTTTTGGCATCTATCTTTCCGCCGTCTTTGTAGGCCTGTAACATTAGTGGGAGTTTCAGGAATTCTACTAGCAGCCCTATGGACTCACTACATAGTCAGAGAGTCAGAGAGTACACCAGTCTTCTTCTTTTTTGCTCTTGTTTTGCAAAAGAAATTACTTGTACGGGAACTTGTGGTAGCCGGCATAATGCCAGCTCAGTCAGCTTGCACCCAAGAAAAACAGACACAAGCCATGATGACGCAGACTCGCATTGCTTTAAGCAGTACATGCAGGTGGGGATAGGGAAGCTCTTACTTTTCTATAGGGGTGGCACTGGCCATACTCGGTTACATCAAGGGCTACTGCTCAATGTAATTTATATTTCACACTGCCCCCCCGGGCCTTGACTACTACAAAAGGAAAATGAAGATTATTCATTTCTGATCATTTATCCTGTCGATCACATGATCTTTGCTTATATGATGGATGGCTTTAGGTGCTTTGTTTTGATAGATTGAGTGAACAACAGCGATAGTCCACTCATGACACAGCTGAAAGAAAATTATTAACATAAGGAGTGAGTGTGGTACCCATAATTGCCGGAGGAAGGGACTTGACTTGATATAATGTCGACATGCTGTTCAAAGTAACACTCTTCATCCACTGAGCGTCTGCTCCACACATACACCTCTGCTATCATTGAGGAAGAAGATACCATCCAGGCTTCCAAAGTAAACGTCTATCATTCTTCTTAATGTCTCACTCTCAACTGTACCAACTTTACTTTTTCTCAACAACCAACTAACACCCTTTTCAGTTTATTTGGTAAACCACTGTCTTGACTTGCATTTGAGTTTCACCCAAATGATATATTGCAATGCACACCACACATGCATTTTCTGATTCACCCATACAGGCAGTCATCTTTTCTTTCTCCTCCAACCATCCTTGCTTCAAGCAGCCATGCATCTGATTCCTTCCTATCAGACACCTCTGCCTGCATTCAAAAACACGTATCATTCTTTACAGTCATAAATGTTACGACTCGCTCGTCCTTCCTTTCACCCTAAGTTCTTTCCCTTTTCGTTCATCACATCCTACAAGTTTATCTGATATGACTTGGCTTCACGATAAAAGTTTCCCAGCTGAGTTGAAGTCAAATAGAGGAGGCCATTGCTTACTCGAGAACTACTGCCGCTAATGCTATTGCTAAGTCAAGGGTGACTGTCTTCTCCGGGATTAGCAAAAATGTAGTTCTAAATTTGTAACTGTTCTTAACAGTACAGTGTACTTGTACTAGTGTACTGTCTACTGTACAGTACATCATACACTCCTTTTCAAGCCTACTCTAAAATGTCAATAAGTAAGGAGTATAATAACTTACCACCGTCCGCCGCTGCTAAGCCATCCCCCTCAGCTCCTCCTGGTGGCACTTGTGGTACCGCCGCATCACCCCCTGGAGTAGTGGACGCCTCTGCGCTGCTGACCCCGGCACTGGTGGTGGGAGGTGCCGCATCCGATGTTGTGATAACGCCTAGAAAAAACATGTCATATTTTTAGATGCCATACACCACCCCCTATTTCGTCTCGTAATGGAAGAAAATGTTAATACATAACCAATTTTTACTTATTGAGAATGAAAAAAAATGACGGTTTTGGGGATGGTGTTAACCTTTTATATGCTTAGCCATTACATGCTACACTTTTTGGCACAAATGATGAATGCTTGCTTTTTAACATGCACATTTTTCTAATTACAGACAGAAGATTCCATTGCCCTTCTGGCAACAAGAGCTTTTCAATTCACCACCTACTTCTGTCCCTTACTCATCACCACCAGTACTTGAAGTTCAAACAAGGGGAGGGCTCCCGCACAGTTATTCTAATTATTAGATGTGTTAAGTTGAAGTATATTGATTCTAGGGAAGGGTGTTTAAACTTTAACATCATCTATCACGACTGCTCGCTCGGAATACTACGCTATTAAAAATAAAGACATTGTTTTTTTATTTCTTATTTGGAAATAAAACTTTAAAACTAAAAAACACTGAGTGGTTTTTGATCATGAGTGAGTGAGTGGAAGGGTTTGCACTACTGCACTTTGCAGGCATGCTTCTGTGACTCTGATAGGTTGGGACTCGGCGGTAGTCTTCTTCTGTTCTTCTGGGTCGTATAATCATTGGTCATACACACTAGATAGTCGGTCAGGGGATTGGGGGTTCAACTTCTGTTCGACTGAGGTATGTGGAAAGTCGAACTGCACCTATCATCAACAATGTCCTATTTCTCTTGTTCATACTTCTGTATGTGCAGAATAGTCCCTGAAACACTAGCGGTATGGTATGTGCTCCTATCAAATCAAAAAAGCCAACTACTAGCTTATTCTTGGTGGACACATTGACATTTTGTTGTTGGAAATTGTCAAAGCACTTACATTAAGAAGACTGGAATAGACAGCAAGGAAAACCCAGAGGACTGCACTCAGTGCCTAGAGCTATTGCTGGATCAGAGTTTTGTTTAACACCGTTTGCTGGCTGGGCAAGCTTAGCTACCTACACAGACCGAATCATAATAATAGTAAATAGTAATAGCACAGAGAGTGATAGTAGAGGCAGGATAAGAATGTAGAAACAGTCTACAAGAAGAAGATCAAAGACTATTTTGTAAAAAATAGAATTAGGAAACAGTTTTGAATGAATAGGTGCTGTAAAAGTTAGGGAAGTATAATTATTAATATTAACAACAGAACATCTTACTGGGGCCAGAAGAAGAGACCGCAGAGGACCAATCCTGCCCACCTTGTTCCGCTGGCGTCGCTGTCGTCCCCTTGTCCCTGGGAGTTGCTGATGATCATGAAATAAATACAAACATGGATGATTGTTTTTTTGAAATATTTGATTTCTTTGACCACAATCAAAAATTATATTGGGGAAACAAATTACCAACAATTGCACTACATGTATTGACCTATCTGATCTGGTCAACTAGAAGGATACTAGTACAGTACTGCTGGATTCGCAGACCGTCTACTTGGAAAGTTATGTAAATCACTAACTAAACCAACAACAAAAAGGTTCTACTACGACTCCCAGCACTCAGCTGCACGCGACGTGACAGACACAGTCCGTCATCATGATTGCAGACCACTAAAAAATGTCCTATTACTAATAACAAGTCCTAATATACTCAACCTATCAATCCACCACTATCTCTTCTTCTTAGTGGCAGCAGGAGTACAAAGGATTACGCAGTTCTGTAAAGTACTACACTCATACATAATCAGGCCAAATGAGCACAAAGTTGCAAACAAGTAAGCATAGTAGCAACGCCACTGAGCAGGCGAGCAGTGCACCTGCAATCACAGAAGCTATAAACATTAATTTACCTGCAATGTAATCGAATCGGCAGCATTCTTGCTCTTCGGGAAAAACATATATTAGCAATATAATAATAACACAGAGCAGAACAAAACAAAGTAGTTATTAAATAGCTACTCACCAAGCCCGGGGATCACCACGCCTAGCGGGTGAGCAGGTCCTGCTCCCGATCAAGGAGGTCAGCCCACCGGTGCGTTGCCTGATGGTAGGTGCGCCGGACCCCCGACTCCCTAAACATGGCCCGGCACAACTTGTCCCAGAGCTTGCGAATCTCCCGGAGGCCATAACCTGCACCGGGCCTGCCGCCTGCTGCGACGGTCTTCGGGGGGTGGCGCTGAACATAAAAGATAAGTGAGGCCACCTCCACCGTGCTGAAAATCTCCTGGGCTACTACTTGCTCCCCCCTTAAGCGCCCGCAAGGGAGCCGGGTACGGGGTGCGGGAACCTTCACCTTGCTCTTCCCGGCTCCCTTTGCCATGGTCCTGGACAGAATGGAAATAAATAAGAAAGAGAATAGGGAAAAGTAAATAAAAGAAAAGAGTTTAAAAAAGTAGTTTTAAAGTAACCAAAAGTAGAAAAAAAACACAAAATATAGATGTAGAAAAACAGAGGGATAGATAATGAGTAAAAAAGATTTTAAAAAAGTTCAAACAAACAAAGGATTGCAAAGATGAAAGCAGGATAGAAAAAGCATGCCCAGAACCATAGCAATGAATGAAAAACAAGATGGATGCGCCCATTGAGGACCGCGTGGGTAAGTTTGCGTGATATTTCCCCCGCGAGCACGCAAAAACGGACGCGATGACGTAATTGCGCCCCGCACGTAGGAAATGCCCAACGCGAGCATGTAACTAGCGCCTGGAAACGGAAATACGCAACGCGAACACTGAAAACAAGATGGCCGCGCCCATGTACGACTGCATGGCTAGTTTTGCAGTCGGCGCGATGAAATAACCCCCGCGAACATGCAAAGCTCCCCGCGAACACGCAAAAATAAAAAAAATCAGCGAATTCACAAATTTCGCCCATGCTTAGTAAACCCTTGATCATGCCCTTTAAGGTCATGTTGAATCTCTCAACTAGACCATTGCACTGTGGATGGTAGGGCGTGGTAAACTTGTAGTTCACTTCACACTCTTTCCACATAGCAGTCAAATATCCAGACATAAAGTTTGCACCTCTGTCTGAGACAACCTCCTTCGGAAAACCCACTCTTGAGAAAACTCCCAGGAAGGCTCTTGCCACAACAGGTGCTGTTGTAGTCCTTAGGGGAATAACTTCTGGGTATCTGGTGGCATGATCCACTACCACCAGAATAAACCTGTGCCCAGATGCTGTTTGGGGATCCATTGGACCAACAATGTCTATCCCAACTCCATCAAAGGGAACCCCCACCACAGTTAGTGGTATTAGGGGGGCCTTTGTGGTGCCACCTGATTTGCCACTGGCTTGGCAGGTGACACAGGAGCGACAAAACTCCTTGGTATCTTGTGACATGTGGGGCCAGTGAAAGTCAGGGACAAGCCTGTCCCAAGTCTTGTTCTGGCCAAGATGTCCTGCTAGGGGAATATCATGGGCTAAGGTGAGAAGGAAGCCCCTGAATGCCAAATGTATGACCAACCTCCTGGAAGCACCAGGCTTGGGATCTCTAGCCTCTGAATACAGGAGCCCTTCATCTCAATACACTCTATGGGTACCTGTAGCATTCCCAGCAGCCTCAGCAGCAGCTTGCTGTCTGAGGGGTTCAAGAGAGGTGCAGTCCAACTGCGCCTGCCTCAGATCTGCCCTTGAAGGTCCCCCTGTCCCAAGAAACTCAACCATATCAGGTTCAAGCTCTTCTAGGACAGTTCCTTCTTGGGTCTCGCAGTCAGCTTCCTTGGAAGGCTGATCTTCATTCTGAGGCAAGGGGGAAGGCACTGCCTTAACCCTACTGCTCTTTCTCTTGGTAGGCAACTGGTCCATAATATCAGGATCCAGGGCCTGTTCAGTTTTGCACTTATTGGCCTGTGACCTGGTCACAGCAAGGGCATGTGCTGATATGCCTGACATCTCAGCATGAGACCTATACTCTACTTCAGACCAGACTGAAGATTCCAGATCATTGCCAAGCAGGCATTCTACAGGAAGGTCTGAACTAACATCAACTCTTTTGAGGCCAGTTACTTCTCCCCAGGAGAAATTAACAATTGCCATACTATGGGTGGTAGTGACATTGCTAGCATTGGTCACTAGGTAATTCTCACCTAGTATGAACTGTCCAGGGTCCACAAAGTTGGGCGTCACCATGGTGACACTGACACATGTGTCCCTGTAGGCCTGAGCCACTTCATTATTAATCAAAGGAGTCTGTCTGTACTTGCCCAAGTTACTGGGGCTCACGGTAGAGGACATAGCCATGTCCACATCACAGACAAGAACAGCTTGAGTTGGTATTCTGACTAGGCCAGAATCCACCTCAGTGCCCAGGGTCAACCCCACTACACCCTTCTGTTGAGAACCACCACTATTAGCTGCACTAGGGGGAACAGTTGCCTTAGGGGCAATTGTGGCTGGAGCTGCCTCCTTCTTGGTGCAATCACTGGTCCAGTGAGTATTACTTTTACAAAAATTACATTATGGTTTCTTTGAACCTTCTTTCTTTTTGGATTTCTTAGAACCCCCCCCCCCCCCCCCTCATTAGAAGCTTTTTGGGGGCATGGCGAAGACTTCTGGTCTTTTGCTTTCTCCCCGTCCTTTTGGTCTTGCTCCTTGGTTCTGTACCTTCTGCTTCACCCTGGTTCTGACCCATTTGTCTGCCTTCTTTCCCAATTCTTGGGGAGAGGTCAGATCAGAGTCAATCAGGTGTTGATGCAATAACTAGTTCTGACAGTTACAAAGTATTTGTTCTCTCATTATCAAATCATACAATCCTGTATAGCCCTTAACTTTACTGCCCAGTAACCAGCCCTCCAGAGCCTTAGTAGCACAATGTTCAAAGTCAGTCCAGTCCTGAGTCTGTGTCTTCTGTGTGTCTCTGAACAGCAACCTATACCTCTCAGTGGTTAAGCCAAACCCATCTATCAGAGCACTCTTCAGGACAGTGTAGTTGTTAGCATCCTCATCACTAACTGTGAGGAGCTTGTCTCTTCCTTTATCTGAATAGGAGATCCATAAGATTGCTGCCCACTGACTTTGGGGTATCTGCTGTACTTTTCGGGCCCTCTCCAAAGCAGTTATCCATTTGTGGATGTCATCCCCACTCTTGTAGGGAGGGACAATATTATTAAGGCTTTTATGGTCATAAGACCTTTCCCTATCTTTAGGAATGTTGCTGCCACCAGTGGGTTCTAACCCACTCAACTGTTGCTCTCTGTGTTAAGAAGACTGTTTTGAAAATATTATATATTCTTCGGTCGTTTCTATAGAACTTTTATTCTTTCCCGGAGACTCAAAGGAATTCTAATAATTGATATCCTTAAGACTTTTGGGTTCACTGAGGATCAATTTAATAAACTATTGAACCAACACCCAAGAACAGGGGGTACTGCCAAGACGGGCAAAAGCAGTCATGAGGAATTGATTAAAATTCTCAAGCTAAAGAAAAAGTTAGTTAGAATCGAACTCCATGCGGAATTCCTCATGGGATATCTGAGAGCTGGGGTAATACCACTGGGGCTGCGTAAATGAGCCAGGGTTGTTTATAGAAATCAAACATTTTTTAGAGGTATGGTCTCATATTGCTAATCGATGCAGCAGGGATTGGCTAATCCTCATTATTGAAACAGCACAGGAAGTGGTAATTTTAGAACGTCAACAAATTGAAGAACTAGAGGCTGCACTAAGGCAAAAACACAGCAGTAGATGACGCTAAAAAGAAACTAGAGGAGTTAGCACAAGATATTGAAGGGTACCATGAGTATTTACCCAACAGAAAATCCACCAAACTCAGAAAAGATGTAGAGAATTTTAGTGTTGAGGCAGTTTACCCTTTCTTGCAAAAAGAGTATTACACCACTAGAAAAGATCAGAGATGGGATAAACCCCAGAATACTAGACAAGTACACTCTAGGGGTGGAAATGAAAGGATCACATTTTCAGAAACCTCAGGGTCAAGTGAGGATGAAGATCAAACCAGTGAACACCCAGGAAGGTCTGCCTCAAATTATCAAAAAGAACCCCAGTCTTTTTAGGGGGTCGCCCCAACAGGGGACAAAAGGGTTACCGGAATTATTCCCGGGAAGAACCAATGAGGAACCAAGTACCTCAGAATCAGGGAACACCAAATTATCTAAAAACCAGGAATGCGAGGTACTGGAGGTAAATGATTTCCCCATCATTAACCTTTCAGACAGAACATTAACCACAGAAGAACTAGTTGTCCTAACGTATGGGTTCAGTTTTGCTCCAACTGCCCCACCCAACAAATTTGAATTAGAAAAAGACTTAAAAAGCTTTTTTACAAAGGTCAGGCTTAATACATTTTTCGTGGAGAGAGAATACGAACCAACCCCATACATAACAGGTTTTAAACCCAAATCAATATTCACCCCACACTTGAGCCAGGTGGAAAAAAATGTGGAGTTGTTTGAAAGGATTGTTGAAATTGAAGCTAAGAAATTCTTAGGCTCCCATCAGGGATACAACAACAATCTAACTAAGAGCCAGAGATCTGCGCTCAATAACTTACAAGACTGCGACCAAATAATCATCAAACCCGCAGACAAGGGGGGCGGTGTGGTGGTCTTCAACAGCTCAGACTATGATAATAGGATGAGGCTATTACTCAATGTTGCAGACCATTATAATCCGGCCTCCTTTAATATGATAGACAGCTCAAAAAAGAAGTTTCAACATTTATTTTAAATCAAGGTAGAGAAAACAATTGGATATGTGAGGATGAGTACAGGTTTATGTTCAATAACAATCCGATAACTCCAGCGATTTACGGATTACCACAAATTCACAAAAGTACAGTTAATCCACCAATGCGACCTATTGTAAGCAGTCTTGGGTCACTGCTGGAACCACTCAGCAAGTATGCTGACTTTTTCCTGCGTCCATTAGTTCAGGACCAGAGGTCATATTTGAAGGATACGGCACACACCATCTCCATATTCGAGGGGCAGAGCTTCGACAAGGTGACCCAGTTTCTGGTCACCTTGGACATCAAAGCTCTATATACAAATATTCTCTGGGGGTAACAAAGAATGTATCCTTTGTAGTGTTGATTTAGTCCTTAAAAACAACATCTTTTTATTTGGTGAGGAGCTCTACAAACAGGTTAAGGGGACCAGTATGGGGGCCACATGTGCCCCCAGCTTGGCATGCCTCTATGTTGCCAATTTTGAGCAGAAGCATATTTATAATGAGGTGGCACCATACTTTGAAAACATCTCCCACTGGCACCGTTTCATTGATGATATCATATTTGTCTGGAACGGTGCCAGTGAGGATCTGGCTTCCTTTTTGGAATGGCTGAACTTGGGGGACAAAAACCTAAGGTTTACAGCCCACTACAGTACGAGTAGTGTAGATTTTTTGGACATTAAAATTAAGGAATCAGATGGGAAACTTGAAGTTGAGCTTTTTACAAAACCAACTGACAAAAACACCCTTCTAAAATATCAAAGCAACCACCCCGATCACAAAAGGACAACATCCCATTCGAGGAATTCCTTAGGTTAAGGCATAATTGCACAACCCTGGAAGATTTTTATTACCATGCTGAGATCATGGATAAAAAATTACGTGAGCGGGGATACCCTAGAAAACTAATAAAACAGTCCCTTAAACGGGCAAGATTTTATGACCGAGATGCTCTGCTAGATATGAACAAACAAAAAGAAAACAAAGCACAAGATAGAATTGTTTTTGTGAGTCAATATTCAGGAATTAGCAACAAAATAAAAAATATAGTGAACCGTAACTGGAAAATTCTTAACAGTGGTACAGAAACATCGCTTCCTATACCACGGTTCTCATACAGGCAGAATAAGACAATCAGGAACACATTGGTACACACATATAAGAACCCCACAATTGCCTTTCAAACCACCTTAACTGGGACAGGAAAGGCAGTGGGTAACTACATATGTGGGTCATGCTCCATCTATCCAAACTGTATTGAGAGCAAGACGTTTACTTTTAATGGAAAAACGATCACTTCCAAAAGTCTGAATAATTGCAGAAGCAAGAGCGTAATTTATCTCCTGGTCTGCCCATGTGGCTTAGGCTATGTGGGCGAGACAGGTAGAGAGCTCCGCATCAGATTATTAGAACATAGATCTGCAGTAAAAAATTTTAAGGAAAATGCTCCCCTTACTGATCATTTCAAAAGGAACAACCATGGATGTAACCAGTTTACATGGTTCATCCTGGAGAAAGTTAATATCAGCAGGAGGGGCGGAAACCTAGAAGCACTCAGAAAGTCACGTGAACAGTGGTACATGTGCCATTTGGACACAACTAATAAAGGCCTCAACTCCAGGGAAGACTAGATGAAAATAGTAGCAAGTCTGTAGAATTATATTAGGGTATCAGATAAGCGGTAAAGGGGGTCATGAATAGTGAAACCAACAATAAATAGGGGACCAGCATATTACAAACTTTAAAAACGAGTCCTACTCAAAGGAAAAATAATAACAAAAAAGAAATAGCAAGTGCACACCAAATTAAAGTGGAGAACTGACTGGACCATTTAAAATTAATAGGAATGATAACTATAATTTAAGGCTATCATAGTGTCAGAGTCCACGAATTCCAACTCTTGGTTCTCTCTTGTCGACTTGCACAGGAACAGAAGATGCTAACTTTCCGACTCCCTCTCTCCAATCGGTCGGAGTCAGAATGTAATCATAACTCCAAGCAATCAGAAAAAGGGAAGGGGAAAAGTGGAGAAAATAACCATAAGAAAATAAAGCACAGAAGAGACTGGTCCTGGTCCCTTGATACTCCAGCGAATCTTCCTCAGGCTTCTAGTCAACCTACCGAGATTCCTGTGAATACTAAACACATACAAGATACTATAAGTCTTAACAATTCCTCCCTGGTCTACTTTTTCTTCCAATGTCTTTTACACATACCCATGGGACTAAGTTGACCTGCTCCTCTTCTTATTACTCTGGGAGGTTCCCTTTCTGGATTGCCTATAACCTTTTAATCTCACTGTAACAAAATTAATACCTTATTAGTACTCTGCTTTACTCTCTCTTCTTTGGCTCTAGTATGGAATAAGGTTTTAATTAGCCTACCGCTATTTGCAACTCCATATCTTTAAATATTTCTCTTGTAGTGATGTGTAAATGTAACCTCCTCAGATATAGTACAGTCTCTGGTTTGAATGGAATTCAATTCGAAAACTTATGAGTTCCTTCAGGGATGCTGCCTTTACAGTTGAAGTGATTCTTCTCACTACATTCAGCAAGCGTCTTTATCTTCTGATATTTGCTTCTTGGTTAAACTTATTTACAACTACTTTCACTAGTAGACTTGAAAAGTTCTTGTAGACGATAAGCAAGAGAATTCTCTGTCCGAGCTCTACCCAGACTACTTAATGCTATAACATTGCACTGTACAGTTCTATGATTTATTTTCACTTAGCTCTCAAGTACTGCTTCTCTCCGACTCGCATGTCTTCATGTAGTCTCTGCGGATACCGGCTCTCTCAATGAAGTTTCTTTCGGTCACACTGCAGACGCTGCGACCTTGTCGGATACGATGACTGAATCTCTTGACACGGATTTCCAGTCAGAACTTTCCTCATTAACGACGTTAGTCTCTATTGGGATGATAGCACATGAATCTCCCACTCGCAGATAGCTTACGAACTCTAATAACTCTTAACTAAATGTTTCTTGAGGTTTTTCTGTGCTCACTAAGATTCCTCGACTGACTCGGGCAAGATACGCGGTGAAGTGCGCAGTTCTGAGAGGACGCGCGCCTCACCTGAGCTCCGCTCTAGAATGTCCTGAAACACTAGACTGCTAACTCCCCGATGCCGTTCGCCATCTTGGAGTTCCACGAATTCCAAGCTTCAGACCAGGAAGTGATTGGGGTCCAATTCTGTTTTCTTGACCTTAGCACACTTGCTGATCTTGTGTTAGGGAGAATCCTGACACATAGTCAAACATGAGACGTGTCATCTAGAATTAAAACATTAGGTATCAGTATCAGGAGAAATGTGGCTCACTGGTTAGAGGATTCAGAAAAGGGGGGTGGTGATGAACAGAGTGTCTGAATTAAGCAGACCACTCTTACCCAGTCCAAAGATCAGGGCTTGATCCATCACCGTTTTTTAGCTCACTGCACCATCCCAGCTCAGAACTTGGCTATATGCAAATTAGTCTGACCCTGGCCCAGTGCATCATGGGAACAGGGCAGACCAAACTACCAAGCCAATTCTTATACTGGGAAGGAAACAAGCTTCCGGGGACCGGTTTCTGGCATTTCAGCCGTCTTCGGCCCGGCTTGCTTGAATCCTGATGGTGCAATGAGCAAGGGACTCACATCTGAGTATACCCTTCCACTCTTATGGTGGACAAAAATGATTCAGAGAAGGGGGGTGGTGATGAACAGCTTGGTAGTTTAGTCTGCCCTGTTCCCATGATGCACTGGGCCAGGGACAGACTGATTTGCATGTAGCCAGGTTCTGAGCTGGGATGGTGCAGTGAGCTAAATAACGGTGATGGATCAAGCCCTGATCTTTGGACTGGGGGTGAGAGTGGTCTGCTTAATTCAGACACTCTGTTCATCACCACCCCCTTTTCTGAATCGTTTTTGGCCACTATAGGTGTGGCAGGGTATATTCAGACATGAGTCCCTTGCTCACTGCACCACCAGGATTCAAGCAAGCCGGGCCGACGACGGCTGAAATGCCAGAAACTGGTCCCCGGTAGCTTGTCTCCTTTCTGGTAAAGAATTGGCTTGGTAGTTTAGTCTGCCCTGTTCCCATGATGCACTGGGCCAGGGACAGACTGATTTGCATATAGCCAGGTTCTGAGCTGGGATGGTGCAGTGAGCTAAATAACGGTGATGGATCAAGCCCTGATCTTTGGACTGGGTAAGAGTGGTCTGCTTAATTCAGACACTCTGTTCATCACCACCCCCTTTTCTGAATCGTTTTTGGCCACTATAGGTGTGGGAGGGTATACTCAGACATGAGTCCCTTGCTCACTGCACCATCAGGATTCAAGCAAGCCGGGCCGACGACAGCTGAAATGCCAGAAACAGGTCCCCAGTAGCTTGTCTCCTTTCTGGTAAAGAATTGGCTTGGTAGTTTAGTCTGCCATGTTCCCATGATGCACTGGGCCAGGGACAGACTGATTTGCATATAGCCAGGTTCTGAGCTGGGATGGTGCAGTGAGCTAAATAACGGTGATGGATCAAGCCCTGATCTTTGGACTGGGTAAGAGTGGTCTGCTTAATTCAGACACTCTGTTCATCACCACCCCCTTTTCTGAATCGTCACTGGTTAGAGGAGGCAGACCTGGAAGCAGAGGTCAGCCCGGGACCAGGTTTTAATTCCTGGCTTGGCGGGGTCTTGAGTCCTAAAATGTCCATGGACTCGACAATTCTCGCTCCGGTGCCTACTTGACTCACGGGTTCACACTCTGCGACTCTGGGCAATAGCTTGCTTAATCTCCACAACGGCCCCTCCCGGCGGGATGCCTGGCTTTCACCTTGTGGATACCCTGCCGGGGTTATCTCACAGGGGAATACCAGGACGGGTTCCCTAAGCAAGCGCTTAGAGACCGGTTGGTGATTTGCGCTATGTAAATTCCTGTACATTTACAGTATGATGTTTGAAATGCGGCCGATTACTGATATCAGAACGAGGCTGTGAACGGCAACATGTCCGCGGCGCGAATACGAGGCATGCATTTGGGCGCCCATGTTAAGCGTATTGAGGCGTGGACCGCATAAGACAGAGTAGGAGGCATGTCCGGGAGCGAAAACGAGGTGTGAAACTGGACGCCCATGTCGAGCAGATCGAGGCATGGACCGCATAACACTGAATACGAAGTGTGGAGGGATAATGCTGGTATATTTAATTAAGCGCCCCTGGAATTACCAAGGGCAGCCAATAAACAGCAGATTTGAAAACATTTAAATAGCAATGCAACTGCAACAAACGATCTTTGCGGTTTGAGTCGTGACAAGAGGAGCACGCAAGATTCTAGGCGACCGGGAGTGGGAGACTTTTGGAGTATCTATCATTAGGTAAGGAAGAATCTCCACACGAGACGCTTTAATGCGATGCGGGCACAAGATGGAACATAACAATAACATCTGTTCCGTCTCGCTGTATATTTAAATCTACAGAGACGTGTGCAACTGCTGTGTGCAAAGCGAGTGCAATAATCATTAAATTAAAATCGAGGCACTGAGTTATTTCCCCTTTTTATCTCTATTTTTAGAATGAGATCTGGAAAATAGTTGTATTTCGGGTAAACTAAAAAGGATTAACAGACAGTCCGTATACACCAAATTCTAAGGAAGTACCGCCAGGGGCAGTGTCCGTTACAAAAATAAGTAGGTACTAGTTCTTTTAAAAATCACGCTGTTCCAGCAATAAGAGTGACAAGTGGTACTATACATCCCCTATACACGAGGGTAGCATGTTTTCTCTTCTTCCATAGGTAATAAGGTGAAAACTTACAGTCACAGAAAGAGCGGTTCCTAGGAGAAGTACTTTTAATATTAAGGTAAAGAAACTAAACTGGGCCAACATAAGATGTTATAATGTCCAAAGAGATAGATGAAATAGAACAATGAAGGCATTTTTTTGTGTTATAGAAGGAACGTATTAAGACTTAAAAGATGATGCGAGAGAAATCGTAGAGACACGACTAAGGGTGATGTGACCAGGTAAAAGATAAGAGTGTTTAAAAAAAACCTTCTCAAATCATATAGCCAGTCTTACATCAGGTATGATAGTACACAGAAAGGGTAAATCACTGTTAGGCAGAAAGATAAGGACAGAAAGGCCAGGGAGATCATACAGCCTTATCCCCAGATAGAAACCATGTGTGTTCTAATATAAGGATGATGGTCGAAACAATCTGTGACATAATTACACCAGGTCCAGTGGTAATAAGCTATGTTTATATAAACTGCAAAAGCCATAGAACAAGGTCGAATATGCAGTCTTGAGAATTTGATAATATGACTTTTCAGAGAAGTGTCCCACATCAAAACTGAAGTAAAAGGATCAGGATGTTACAATATAGGAATTGTGTACGAAATCAAAGCGAGATGTAGCCACCTGTGTTAGAACAATGCACTGATTCTGATAGTAACAATGTGCAAGATATGTACATAAAAGTAAGATGACATCTACGTAAGATATTCATAAAAATATGTTTATCTGCAGGAAATTTCTTGTAAGTGGCAACCAACCAGTGCCTAGAAGCAGGATAGACTGATCATTTAGTCTTGAAAAAGATGGCAGAGTATCATTAAAAGCCATCGAAACGTGTCGATGCCACTGCTGCACAATCAAGAAACCCAATCTATCCTGTAGACAAGATATAAAACGGGTCCAGGTTTAGATTTTGTGAATACCAGGTTTCCAGATGTGCTAAATATAAGGACCAATAAGAAGTGTCTGTTTGTCTCTACCCCAATGTGATTTTTGTCTCCTTTTTATCAACTTATATTGAGGAAAATTTACTGTGATTTAATGTGATTTAATGTTTTTTACTATTATGTGTATAAAATGATGTTAATGAAATTGTAAACTGTTTTTATGGAGGCGCGCAATGGCCTGTTTGTAAGTAGTGTAATATACAGAAACATTTTTTACTAAATAAATAACAAAACTATACTTTTTTTGTGTGGGTGCATTATATATGCAGAACTTATCTTATGTGTTTAGTTGACCTTGACAATTATTATGTTTGTGTAACTGCAGTTGTCCGCCAAGGGAAGAAACCCCCTTTTCTTTGCTCTCTAGCAGGAGCCAGGGTCTCTTTTGCAAGGGCAATTTCTTGCCTCTTGATCCTAAGATTTACTTCCTCCATCCTAGCTTTATGCTCTCTCCTCTGAGGGGAAGTCATCCTCCTTAGAGCAGAGGCATCAGACCCTACTGAGTCATCAGAATACTCAGAGCCACTGGACAGTGACCTGTGCCTTCTGTGTCTCCTGTTAGGCCTACTTGGAAAGGTAGGAGGGGCCCACAAAGGACCTCTCCACCCCCAGATAGTCCAGTGTTGCCCAGGATAGGTTCAGCAACCTCATCCTGTTCAGCATCCTCCTACTCATCATAGAGTGCTGGATCTTCCCCAACATTCTCTTCTGTGGATGGATGGCCCCCCTCTCTGCTATCTTGGTTATCTGTGTCTGATGCATTCTCTGTATCATGGGCCACTAAGATATCTACCAGGTGGCTAAAGGTTGGAGTCTGTCCTTGTCTCCTCAACTTTCTGACTGCACACAGGCTTCTAAGTTCATTAAAAGTGAAGGAGTCATACTTAGAAGGGATCCTGGGAGGATCCTCTTCTTGCAGAGGCACACTAGACCCTGCAGTCAAGGACATTTTCTAGTGAGGTGTGGTGTGTGCACCTACCTACACTAAATGTTTTCCTACTAGAACCTCTCTAGGAGTTGCAGTCAGGGTGTGCTAAGCCCTTTGCTCTACAACAACTAGGTTCAGTAGAACGTAAGTATTATAAGAACTTGATTTATATGTTCCTCCAGGTACCTTAATGTGATCTTTCAAATGATATCTCAAGATTATATGGTAAAACAACAGCAAGCTCTTAGCCCAACCGCTGCACACCAATGTGGGAAGTTAGCCTGGCATATGATGTCCACTATTCTAGTGGGCACCTTGCACCAGTCTAAACGACCCTTATTGATGGTGGTTGTAAAGTCAACCTTATAGACACGCTATCCTAGTGGTAGCATGGACCAGCAATCTTAGGCTAAAACCTCAGAGAGCATGTGAAGCAAGCTGTTTTACCAATACCTCTGAACTCTTTATGAGGTCAGACATCGAAATACATCACAAGTTACTCTTTAACCCTTTCGCTGCTGATGACGAGCTCAGCTCGTCATCACCCACGGCTGTCGTGTGCTGATGACGAGCTGAGCTCGTCATGGAAACAGCAAAATGGCAATTTGCAGCACAGGGCAAAAATCCCCGCAGCAGCCATGTGGTTAAGCATGCTACAAGTTGCACAATTACAGTTCTGCCCTTGAGGCCTCACAAACCATATACTAAGTAAGTGGTATAAGAACCACTTCAGGAATAGGGAATAGGCCTAGGGCCTAGGGAATCGCTGGCGCTACACTAGAAAACCAAAGGTTAGGAAGTAGAATACCCACGGGAGACGCTTGCAGTGTCTAAACACAGTCGAGTTACCATTGACTTATAATGGAGAACGTAGAAGTTACAAAGTTAAAGTTTTAAGACACTTCTGGATGGACTCCGGTAATACCCCTTTAAACTAGGACACTTCGAGAGTCAACACCCACGGGAGCACCGGAGTACTCGAATTACCTCACCCAGGGAAGCCGGGTGCATAGGTGTCTTTTCGTGTCGGGTTTTGTCTATGTTTTCTATGGGGATCTGCAAAGAAGTGCTGCAGGCGACCAGAGGAAAAGTGTCCAGAAGGAGCCAAGGGTGGTTCGGAGACGAGAAGAACCTGAAAGCAGAGGGGACAGAGTCTGGGTCACTAGCCAGTGACCTGGAAGGAACCAGGCGATGTTGAGTTATTTCAGGTTAAGATGCGAAGCTTGTCTCTGCAGCCAGGAGGACCAGGAGATGTCGATGACAACCAGGAGCTGGATTTGAGCTGTCCCACAAATTATCTAGTTGAATGCGGTGTCAGTATACGGATTGGACCCAACAAGCCTTGGCAACCGCAACCCACGCAGGAAGTGAAGATTGGCTTCAAGTCAGACCAGCAAGGTCTGGGGAGCTTCTCCTTTACAGGGAAGCTGGTGAAAGCCTGGGGCAACCAGGCCAGCAGTGTAAATTCAAAGGTTCGTCTTCAGAGGGCTAACTAGCCAACGGGCTAGCAGCCAGGAAGACGCGTCGAGCTGAAATGCAGGAGCAGGCCCCACCGGCACTCGTGGAGTGTGGCGGGCTGAGCTTTGGTGCAGAGGGCGCCCGGGTCTGGGGCTTCTCAAACCCCAATGCACAACTTCGAGGGTTCCTCAGTCGTTGCGCTGTTAGCAAATTGCAGGATGTCCAGGGTGTCTAGTCCCACGTCTCTCGTGTCGGCCATGGGTCTCAGCTTTGCTGTGGATGTGGATCGGAGTCGGAGGAGTCTGGAAGTCCAGTTCCTGAGTCGCTGAGTTTTCGGGTTCCGGCAGGAGCGTCGACAAAGCAAACCGGCAACTTACTCGTGGTGCCTGTTTGCACAGGGTGGTCACTCCTTGACCATAAGGGAGATGTCTTCAGTCTTCTAGTCAATATAGAACGCCGAAGGTCCAAGAGTTCGTGTCAAAGTTTCTTCCAGGATTAATTTAAAGTCCCTAGACTCAGCTCCTATCTTTATACTGATTTTAGGGGCTGGATTACCTGCTAGGTCCCTCCTATGGGTGGACCCCTTTCCCTTTGTCCAGTTTCACGCCAGAGCGGGGCTGGAGTGCCACAGCAACTGGTTTGAACCGGGCTATGCATGGAGCACCTTGTGTGCCCCAGGCAGTGTCTGGAAAAGCATCTTTCCATTCAACCCACCCTGCCCCAATACACTGACAGGAAACCTATTGTCCAGGCCTCCCTTGCCGGACTTTCGTCCAGCAGCAGGAGGTCAGACTTGTTTTGATAAAGCCAAACCAAAGTTAGCATTAACCGTGAGGATTATAATGCACTTAAGAGTATATGGTATGGCTATATCATAGAACAGATATGAGGAGATGGTTCCGAAAGCTGCAGAGGGGCTCAGCTCATGCTAGGGCACCCTCTCACATAAAACCAAGCACTCTGCCTGCAGGATTGTTAAGGCCTGCCATAGGAGTGACTTATAGGTTACTATGTGTCTATATATTAGTTAGATATAGATATACTATATCTAAGTAAGGGGTGATTACACCACCTTACCCAAGCTGAGTGAGCAGCCGGTGGTGTAAGTTAAGATGGCCAGCCAGGGGGGGCATAATACATGCTGCAGCCCCTGGTAGGCCTTGGATGCAGCTATGCCCTGTGTACCTATGGTACACTATACAGGGGCTCACAAAGGTAACCCAATATCCAAGCTGGTATGTACCTAAAGTACATGGTATCAATTTAGAGAGAGAACAGCTGGGCTGTGGGTCTGATTAGCAGGCCCACAGCCACACTAAAGTCGAAAAACCAGAGAATCACAGCAAAAAGTTGAGGTGAGCATAGGAAGCAGACACTACTCTCCTACATACATAGACCAAGAGGCCACAGGAGTGGCCGCGCCTAGTGGGTGGGACATTATGAATATAGTTGTGCCGGGAAACTGCCGAAGGGTGTACTGTTATCAGTCCAGAGCCCATGAGGAAGTGGTCTTGTCACAAAACGCGTCGGGCTGGAGGATTGAACTTTGAATCTTTGCAAGGCATGATGTTTGCTGGAAATTGACTTCCTTCAATAAATAACGCAAGAAATACTCACCTGTGGTGTGGCTCTCTCTTACTGAAGGTACCTTTTGTGGATTGAATTGCGGCATTGTCTGAGCCGCGAGAGAAGCCCCTTTACAGGTTGTGCAAACCCGCTGTGACGCCACATGACGTGACAGCATTCGGAGCAGGTGATCGCATTGGAGGATGTGAGCGCCGAACTCTGGCAGCATTATGCTCACTGCTACCCACTTGAAGTTCATTTATTTTAAGGGTGCAAGCATGGCGACTCACTGCTGGAAAACTATGGCAACTGCATAGACCAAGAGGCCACAGGAGTGGCCACGCCCAGTGGGCGGGACATTATGAATATAGTTGTGCGAGGAAACTGCAGAAGCTTGTACTGTTATCAGCCCAGAGCCCATAAGGAAGTGCTCTTGTCACAAAACACGTCGTCCTGGAGGGCTGGACTTTGAATCTTTGCAAGGCATGATGTTTGCTAGAATTTGACTTCCTTCAATAAATAACGCAAGATATACTCACCTGTGGTGTGGCTCTCTCTTACTGAAGGTAACTTTTGTGGATTGAATTGCACCATTGCCTGTGCCGCGAGAGAAGCCCCTTTACATGGTGTGCAAACCCGCTGTGACGCCACATGATGTGACAGCATTGGGAACAGGTGATCGCATTGGAGGATGTGAGCGGCGAACTCCGGCAGCATTATGCTCGCTGCTACCCACTTGGAGTTCATTTATTTTAAGGGTGCAAGCATGGCGACTCACTGCAGGAACTACATAGACCAAGAAGCACAGGAGTGGCCGCGCCCAGTGGGTGGGACATTGTGAATATAGTTGTGCCGGGAAACTGCAGAAGCTTGTACTGTTATCAGCCCAGAGCCCATGAGGAAGTACTCTTGTTACAAAAAGCTTCGGGCTGTGTAACGTGGAGAGGCCATCAAACCCCCAGCACAGGAACACCTTACCCCCGAGTGGGGATTCACCATTTGACTCCCCCCCCCTCTTGTTTCCACAGCATAACGACTGGAGGTGTTCGATAGACCCCTGACCCCGGCTGCACCCGGAACGAAGGAGTGGACGGCGGCCTCTTTAACTGGCAGATCCTAGAGGAGGAGGAAGAGCCTACTGCAGAGTCAAATACAAAAGCTGAAGGCACACAGGTGTGCTTGTTCACCGGAGGAGTTGGAGGCGAGTGTGGAGAGGAGTCGAGTTCGGAGTCGGCGAGAGCAGCGAAAGAAGAAGACGAGGGAAGGAGATCCAAATTACCATCAGCGGAAGGGAGGAGAAGAGACCCGTTGGCGGAGCGGCAGCCAGGAGGCCATCAGCACCACGAGCCGTCCAGCCGCACGCCAGGAGGTGTGTGGCTCACAGAGGTACGGAGCCGTATAGCGGGCTGGGTGGAGAGTGTCAGGCTCCGTCACACTTCTCCTCGGGGCTGTGTTGAGAGACCTATACCTACACCCACGCAACCACCCCGTGGCCCGGTATATATCACAGACCACTAGGATGGTTCCGCGAGCGCGGGAAAGGAAGGGGACAGCGGGGAGGGAGATCTGAAACGACAAAGACAAGGTGTTTAGCGTCACACCCCTCCCTGTCTACACTAGAACTCTAAATCTATTTATATGGTAGACTCTTGTTCATAACTTAACACAATCATACCTGAATAGGAAAATACATAATCTTTGTCTACAGGAGAGGGTGGTAAGGTCCTATCAGTGGCAGTAATCTGATAAGAAAAGAACAAAAGTATGCACATGAGGTATACCACAGTCTCACCAAGTACCATGCACTTCTTATAACACCTCACCTACCAATTTCTGACATTGTTCTGCCTTGCTCCACTTTTCCGATATAACTAGGCACCCCCAGGTTCCTCTCCTGTACCATAAAACAAAGCACAAAGAGGTTGTCGAAAGAACAAAGAATAAACGCTATGCTGAAGGTTCACTGCACCTTTAAATCACGTTTCTTCCCGCAAACAAAATTATAAATGTTTACACTCGGTAGAGTTGACACCCCCTTGATTGGAGTGATCCAGGCACTCTTCCGTAGGTACCAGTCCGATACCACCGTTGTAAAATGGAGAAATGTTTATATCACCCACAGTTCGTAATCCGATAAACACAATATTTTTTGAACACTTCACTCCGAAATGTTGCCTTCCCCAGGTCTTTTCCTGAAAGAGAACGCAGCCGCGATTCTCAGTAACCCCGGAAAACAAACACAGGTACTTCAGTTAATTAGTAGAGGAATGGACCCACTTCGCCTCGTCCTTTTCCTGACTGAAATACAGTACACAATCCACTTGTCTCTAATCCGTGTGTTTCCAGCCGGCAACACACGGAAGCTCCTTACTCACTGCTGCCACAACAAAAGGACGAACTTCTCCTCAGCTCTGCTCAGCACGGGGAATTATCGGCTCTGTTCTCCCGTGTGTTCAGGCTTAAGTTCCGGGACTGCGCGGCATCCGTCCTGCGCAGCGTAACCCTTGGCCCTATGGGAATTGAAGTTCCAAAACCTGAGGTCGCCAAACACCAAGCATTGCGCGGACAGCGGCCCACAAAGACCCACGCACTGCGCGGACAGCGGCCCACAAAGACCGATTCTGACAGAGAGAAGGGGGAGGTCAGTCCCGTGACCTGAGACCCTGTGGAGTAACCCGGTATCCCCTCCCGTCACTTTCCCGTCCTCTCACCTGTTTATACAGTAACACGAGTGGTGTTCCCTCACTCCCCTTCCCCTGTAGTATTCATGAGAGTGGACGTAGGACGGGTTCCTGTCCTTTCTTCGTTTCCTCCCATACGGCTGAGCTACCACCATCACGGAGGCAGAGGAATTGCGTTCCCGTAGAAGCCCTCGACGCATCCAAAGGGAAGAGAGCACCCGTCCGAAAAGGAGAATAGACAGAAGCAGATCACCCCGGAGGCCCCCATGGAGAAAGACTTGTACTGACTTTCTGTTTTCCCAAATAAAACCGGCTATCACTAAAACACGACTCCTGCCCTTTCCTACGCAACCCGCTACAGGCTGGAGGGCTGGACTTTGAATCTTTGCAAGGCATGATGTTTGCTGGAATTTGCTTTCCTTTAATAAATAACGCAAGATATACTCACCTGTGGTGTGGCTCTCTCTTACTGAAGGTAACTTTTGTGGATATATATATATATATGTATATTTATACATACATATATATGTACACTTTTGAATCTGTCTGTCCCCATTGCTGCATGTCAGCGAGATATTGCGGAGCATTACGGCAGGACGTTAGGAGGGGAGAAGTGCCGGACGCGACCAGGCGGGGGGCCACACTAGTCCCAAACGCACACAAAGGTAGAGTGGGACGTTAGGCACATCGGCCTGTTTTCTGATGCGGAGCGACAAGCAGCAGCTAAGGGCATGTTTAATCGGCAAGAGAAACCACCTGAGAAGACAGTCATGCCGGCAGCTGAGGCACCTAATAATCAATTGACTGTTACCATGACAAAGCTTGAAAGACTCCACGAATGGGAGATACGGAAATGGTGGGAGGCAACGAGTCTTACCAACTACATTGAAGAGGAGAGAGTACCCCGGGGGCTTAGGGTCCACACAGTTCCATCATATGAAAACCCGGACCCTCAGCTACTCACAGACTGGTTTGAACACACCGCAACCTATTGTGAAGGGACTCTGAAGATACTAGTAAAATATGCGTGGAGCGACAGCGAAAGAGCGTTAGCTGAGTCGGGGATAATAACATCTATCGGGCAGATGAAAGATCAAATGAAAGATCAAATGAAAGCTCGGCTTGTCAAATATGAAACGAAAATCAGGCTTCGCAAACAAGTAAAATATGAACGTGACGCGAATGATTACCAGACCGGACGAGTATTAACATATGCGAAGAAATATGACGCTCCTCGCAATGCTTTACAGACAGGAACAGGTGGAAGTGCTGCAGCAGCAACCGCAACTGACGCAGTTACTTCGGAGTCCGACGTAACCGAAAATGAGCCTGGAGGAGATCAATCCGATCCGTATGAACGGGGCAGCAACCGAACATCCCAAGCAACCCAGCCTGGAAGAAATAAGAGAACCCCTTTTCAAGAGGAATTTGAGGTGATAAAGAAATCCTGGCTCCGGGGTGGAAAGAACAAACCGCTGGATGCGGGAACATCTCGATCAGGAAAACAAGGAGGATAAGGAGGGCAGGAGGCGGCAAGAAAAGGCAGAGGAGGCACAGGAGCTTCCCGCTGGACGAACCGCAACCGCAACAAAAAGTAGCACCATCTAGCTCTATTGGCCCTGAAGATCAAGCCAATCTAACAGTGGTGAATTTAACAACAAGAGAACTTACGAACCAAGAGGAGGAAGTTCTTAGCCTTGGACTAACATTCTGTCCCAACAATGAGTTGGAGTATACACAAATAAAGATTGACTTGTTCTGCTTTACACGGAAATTAAAACTCCATAAATACTTCAAACTGCGCCCACATTTGCATGATAGAGGTAAAAAAGGACCCAGGATAACTGCAACTGATGCCTTAAGCAGTAGAGACTTACACACAGTCGAGATCCTAGAGGACCTAGAAATGGAGCAAACCTCTAATATTGAACAACTGGATGTGGCACAAAGAGCAGAACTGCAGGGAATGGAACAGGATAGAGAGGAAAGCAAATTTAAACCTGTCTCTATCTTTGTTCCCCAGTCCCCTTGGGACGCCATTGATGTATTTACGGAAGCAATGAACAACGATTTAATGAAATATCGAAAAGCGGACCACCATAACCATGAACATAATATCACGGAACAACAAAGAAATGCCCTGAGGACCCTAATGACAGACAAAAACATCGTGGTGAAACCCTCGGATAAAGGGGGGAACGTGGTTTTAATGAGCAGGGCTATTACAAGGAGGAAGCTCTGAAGCAACTCTCAGATGAGAAATTCTTTAAAAAATGTACCAATTAAATTTACCAACAAAGTATAAGTGAATATGACGAACTAATTCAAAAATGGTACGATCTTCAGATGCTGAGTAGAGACGAACATTTGTTCCTGCGAAACAACTGTCCCATGACACCGACATTTTACCAACTCCCTAAATTACATAAAAACCGTGACCGTCCTCCAGGCCGACCAATGATTTCCTCCATTGGGAGTTTGACAGAGAACATGTCCCGATTTGTCGATAATGTCCAGTTCCCTTTGGTGTCTAATTTGAAATCTTACATCAAAGACACAAAAGACTTCTTGGTGAAAATACAGGATTTAGAATGGGAGTCGGGGTACTTACTGATTGTATTGGACATTAATAGCTTGTATACAAGCATCGAACATCACCATGGCCTGGAAGCAGTCAGGCATGCTTTAGAACAGCGTCAACTGCGTTTTGCCAGACATAATAACATGATTCTGGAGTTTATTGAATTTTGCCTGACCCACAATATATTCCTATTTGAGGATCAATTGTACATACAGAGGTCTGGGACAGCGATGGGCACCTGCTTTGCTCCCAGCTACGCAAATTTATTCGTGGGCTGGTGGGAGGAGCAGGTGCCCAGGAGATGCAAGGTCAGGGAGCAGGAGGGGACAGTGGTATGTTGGCATCGTTACATCGATGATTTGTTCATCGTATGGAACGGTGGAAGAGAGACAGCAGATGAGTATATAAATATTCTCAATAACAACAACTTGAATCTGCCCTTCTCAGGTTCGGTTAGTCCGGTGGCAGCGGAGTATCTGGATCTGAGAATACTTATTGAAGGAGAACATCTTCACACCTCCCTATATAGGAAGGAGACTCCTGGCAATTCTACACTCTTTGCCAGCAGCAGCCACCCTCCCCAACTCATCAATAGCATTCCCTATGGGGAGCTACTGAGGCTCCGCAGAAACTGCTCTAGAGATTCCGACTTCGAGGCGGCTGCCTCGGAGTGCGTATCCCACTTTAAGATCAGGGGGTATGGCGAAAAACTGCTGAAAAAGACACTGAATAAAGTAAGGAAGATCAAGAGAGGAACTCTTCTCACCTCTAACCCCACACGGGGAGAACGTGGGAAAGAGGTAACCAATAGCAAGGGAAATTCAGGCTAATTACCCCATATTCATCAGGGGCAAAAGATCTGAGAATGATGCTAAATAAAAACTGGCACATTCTGTTGACCGATAATGTACTCAAGGAGGACCTACCGACTTACCCACTTTTAACTTTCAGCAAAGCGTGATCAGTTGGTGATATGCTGGTTACCAGCCACTTCGAAAAACCTGCCCCCAGAGTAAATACTCTAAGGGACCAAAAAGGCTTTTACCCCTGCGGCCGCTGTAAAGCGTGCGCAGGTAGTAAACGGGTCCTGTCGTACACAATAACGGAAACAGGGAGAAAAATTACGATTAATAAATTCATTACCTGTAGTACGCAGTATGCGGTCTATTGCTTGCACTGTCCGTGTGGCCTCCGCTACATCGGAAGTACAATTAAAGAGCTTAAACCAAGAATATTAGAACATCTTAGAGCGATAGACAAGGCAGACCCAGCCTACCCGGTGGCTCGCCACTTTGCTGGGGTACACGGGCGGGATCGAAATAAACTACAATATTTTGGAATAGATATTGTGCCTCCAAATGTGAGGGGCGGTGACCGCTTGAGGCGACTCCGGAGGTTGGAGTCACGATATATAATAGACCTCTCCACAAAACATCCTAAAGGTCTTAATAGTGGGGAAGAGATGGCATTCCATCTAGGTAAATAAGAGATATAGCTCACAGTAAAGAACGAAGAACTTGAACACTGTATGAGCACAACTTTGTAATGTGAACTAAAGCTAGCTCGAACTCATCTCTTAATATGCCGTCCCCTTGAGTAACATAATTGTTCTGTGTATCTGATATTTGTTCTGGTAACTTTGAATTGAAACCTCGATCAGATCTGATTCGATCTGATTTGATTCTTTTTCTGAAACTATGAACTCCTGATTGTTAAATGATGAAATTTTGAATCTTATAATCTGAGGAAAATACTTTAGCATTCATGAATTATGCTAATTGTGAAGTAATCATGCAATCATGAATTAGAAATGAATTGGGAATGTCTCAGAATATTGTTATGATTTTGTCTCAATGGGCGAAAGTTTTTTCTCTCTGAATTAGTTATCTGGGCTCATGGAACCATAACTGCTTTACGAACTAACAGTTTGTAGATACACACAGAGATATAACTTCATATGATTTAT
Source organism: Lissotriton vulgaris (assembly GCF_964263255.1). Taxonomy (NCBI): domain Eukaryota; kingdom Metazoa; phylum Chordata; class Amphibia; order Caudata; family Salamandridae; genus Lissotriton; species Lissotriton vulgaris. The sequence continues at coordinate 733,495,985 of NC_141687.1, forward strand.
TCATAGAGTTGATTGAAATAATGCAATGCCATGTCTCTTTTTCCGCTGATAATCTATCGCATCCGTATGTTAAGTTTTCTCTTTCTTTTTCCTTTCAAGAATAACCTTTCCGTAGAGTATGGAATTAATATGTATTTTTGAATATAGATGGAAATGTTGACATGAAATGATGAAGGACACTAGCCGATCCACGGCTTGATCTTTTGTTTATCTTAAGAACAATTTGAATAACATATGCATCACTGTTTTCAAGGAGCGATTGCCCATCTGTGGGCTGTATTACATCCAATTCTTTTGACTGGTTGAGACATAAGACACATCAAATGTCATTCCAAGATGGCGCGCAATTTGAGCAATGTGATGATAGTCCTTTGTCAATGTCCATGTTCATGATCACTTGAAAGATTTATTAACATATCGGTAATGCATTTGGTGTAACACACACTGACGAAGGCAGCACGCCGAAACGCGTCTGTGTGAGCCCCGTCCGCGAAATAAAATCAGCGTGATTGGCAAAAAAACCTTTGAGTGCTGTTTGTCTTCTTCACTAATGAGGAGGAGTTGGAGCGCAATATATATATATATATATATATATATATATATATATATATATATATATATATATAGCATTCAGGAGGCACACGACAGTCCTCTGCCCTCCGGGCTTCCCATGCAGCGTGATTTTTGCGGATCATATACTCTTTAAATTAGGAAATGTACTGCACTAAGATATTCATGCAGTGGGTGCCACAGTCTGTTGTTCATGTTTATGCTTGTACTTATGGTCAATCAGTCTATTTTCTAAGGCAGGTTGTGCTTTCAGCACACTTTAAAAACGTCATACTAATCGGGACGCATCATGTGATCAAGCTCCCTTGAGGAGCGAAACGCATCATGGAGGACACTTGTCTATCTACCTGTATGCCGAAATAAAGATTGCACTACTTGCACATTAAAGATGTGTGGAAGTTGTAATTCTGTGGGAGAACTATCAAGAGGTCCGTGCCTGAGTGGTTCCGCCATGTATTGGGCAGTGTTTGCATATATATATATTTATATATATATATAACGAAAAACTCTTCACAAAATTCTATTTTGAAAAAGAAAGAGCGCGGACCACTTTGGATAGTCAGCTGCGGTTTTATTGGTATTCCATAGGAAGCGCAGCAGCAGCCATGACGCGTTTTGTATATATATGTTACCTAGTGGCAGTTGCCACTAGGTACTTATAGTAAAGATTGGTTTTCCATAGGAAAATACTTTTTTGTATTGGGAATAACTTTGGCTCTGTTTAAGGAATCTCAGCAGAACTTTGCAAAAAGGTCCTACTTTTTACAAGTTTGTGCAAGGAAATTATCTGGGTGATCCGTCAAGCTGGGGCCGAGATAAAATGCCCATTCATTTTCCATAGGCTTTTTTAGTCAAGCCTACAGTAAAAACTGTTGAATGGAATAAAACTAAATTTGGCAGGAAGCTGGATTTTGGTCCGCAGAGTGTTCTTTTTGTAACTTGGTGTAAATCCGTTTAGTCGTTTTTGAGAAATAAAGGTAGCAGAAATATTGTATATCTGGACGGTTGGGTCGGCAAGAGTCTCAAGAGAGCGGCTTTTTAAAAATAGAGTGTTCTGATTTGCCAAGAGAGCTTTATTTCCCTTGGGCCATCTCATTGGCTGCATGTGGGCGGTTAGCTGCAGACCCTGCAACCATCCCCTGCTGTTCACAGACACGGCTGTGTGCAGTGAGCAATTGCATTTACGTATGGTAATTAAATATTAACTTATGTTAAAAACCTAGAAATTCACTGAAAAAACAAAGGCTAAATTAATGTTATAGTTAGGTGTGATAAAAAGATCTGTTTTTTTTAAACACAACAAAGGTTAAAGTAACGTAATAGGTGAATAAGTCAGTGACAACATTAATGTTTTGTACAAAAAAACACAGAAATTCACCAGTTATAGTTAGCAGAGCTAACTATAACTTACGCCTCTGCCATGCACTGCTTATAACCTCACAAATTACATCACTTATGTGATTTCATCAATTATGTAATTTGAGATGTTATCGGTGATGTAATAAATAATGTCATAGAACATGTTGTGTGTGAGTCATAAACAGTTCATGGCAGGGTTGCAAGTTATGATTATAGTTCACCAGTTATAGTAGCACTGATAACTATAAATGGGGAATTTATAAGTTTTGTTTTAGTTCAAAAGGTTAATGTTGACACTGACAAAGTCATCCAACTATAATGTTACTTTAATCTTCGCTTTTTTTCAGTGAATATGTTTATACATGTTTATGACCTCATATATGACATCACTCATTACATTTTTTAGTGAACATATATATATATATATATATATATATATATATTTAGAGAGAGAGAGAGAGAGAGATATGCTTATGACCTTACATATGATCTCACTCATGACATTTTTTTCCCTCATTTATGACATCACTGATGACATCTTAAATGGCTTTCTCAGAATAGTTGTATACAGATTGAACATCGTACTCAATGAGGGTGTCCCTTATATCTGTGGTTGGTTGTTAATGTTAACTATGTTACATGTAAAGCCATAACAATTTAAACATCATTTGAGATGTCATCAGTGATGTCATAAATGATATCATAGTACATGTCATTAGTGATGTCATATGTGAGTTCATAAGCAGTCGATGGCAGGGGCACAAGTTAACTGGTGAATTTCTGTGTTATTTATAGTTCAAAATATTAATGTTGACACTGACATATTTACGTAACTATAAAGTTACTTTGAACTGTTTTTTCCAGTGAATTTCTAAGGTTGTTTTTTAAACTAAAACATATTTTTATTACACCTTACAGTAACATTACTTTAGTCTTTTTTTGGTGAATTTCTAGGTTTTTTTTTAAAGTACATTAATTATTTTTATGAGTGTATGTACGGTAGAATGACCTTATAATATATATTGTGTTCTGACATTATTTTAGTAAAAGAATATTTTTTATTGTAATGAAACATAGTTTGCAAAATCTTTCTAAAATGTGTCAAGTATTCAACAGATAAATAGTCAACAGAAGTTGTTTATTTGCTCAGTTATTGTGAGTCTGATATCAAGGTATGTCAATCTTTTTTTGAGGTGCCATTACTATGGCAAGAGGCTCACAGGCTGCTTGCCGAACACTTGCAAGATCGTAGAGTTATACATTTTGTTTTAATCTATTGTACAGAGTTCTTTTTCATGTGGTGAGTTATTATTGAATGCAAATTTTTAACACTTTAGTGTGTACAGTATGTATATTGTACTAATTATTTAGTTTACAAACTTATGACTCTCATGAGATGTTCGCGGGAGTTGGAAACACAATACTCAGCTTGGATTCTGAGGGGGCTGTACTTCCTGTCAGGCTCTTGAATTCCCCTCATGAGATTGTAATTTGGAATTATGTTCATAATAGTGCATTTTTGTAATTTGGAAGAAAATAAGGCATAAGAAGTGTTGTTTAAGGTAGAAAAACTGTTGATGTATGGTTGCATTTGAGATACAGAGAAAGTCCTCTGTCTTTACGATCTTGCAAACCTCCCTTGAGAAATCCGCAAGATGCCTGGGAGAGGAAAAACATCCCAAGGAAGCACGAGATTGAATGAACCCTTGTAACGACCGGATTCTAAGGACAGGCAGCTCACCAACCGTGGCTAATCCAGTCGTCACGTAACGACACTCTTCTCGGGCCACTATTTACAAGACATCTAGAATACTCACCTGAGAAAGTGAAAAGAAGCTATTTACATGCCTGTATAATCAAACATACCACTAACACCTAATAGATGCTATATCTTATCCTATACTTACCTCATTTTATATTCTTTAACGTTTCCGGACGATATCTTCTATATTTATAGTCCCGTAAGACTGTTTCTATCTTTATAGTCCCGTAAGACTGTATCTTTAACGTCACCCGACGATCTCTTTAACGTCACCCGACGATCTCTTTAACGTCACCCGACGATATCTTTAACGTCACCCGACGATCTCTTTAACGTCACCCGACGATATCTTTAACGTCACCCGACGATCTCTTCAACGTCACCCGACGATCTCTTTAACGTCACCCGACGATATCTTTAACGTCACCCGATGATCTACACTAATGGGGATAACTAATAGGGATACACCTTCAAGAGTTATTTCCCAAATGAAGTTCACATTCTCCCCCAATCATCAGTTACCTTTGCAGAAGGGCATATCCCATCCTTCTGTATGTCAGCACCTGCTTAAAAGGAAAGGTTAATCTCATTCATGAAAACAACATTCAAAGATATTGGTCATTAACTCTTTATTCTACAATCAAACATGACAGAATGAGCAAAAGACAAATGAATTAAGTTAGTCGCTACCTATAACCTAAAAGGGGAATAAAGATGAATGGTTAAATGTATTCTACACTAAGCTCATAACGCCTCACCTTAGACGTGTGTCTTTCCATCTCAGTAGCAGAGCTGATCCCTCTCTCTCGTTCTCTTCTATACGCTTGGGACTCTGCTCTCCCTCTATGGCTCACGAATACACGTCTGCACCGCTACGCCTCATCTACGCTGCCATGGTTCCAGGATAATCGAACCCTCTTCTGGACTTCGTCTCAGCCACTCCTGTATGATGTCACTACAGGACTTTCAATCACTCTCCTTCTTCACTTCAGGATTTCAATTAGCTGATGGTATCAATCTCTATGCACCAGTCCTCGGACCAACTTCTTCGGTCTTCTCCACACTTTGCTTTCTCTCCCTTCTCTACTCGCTCCTTGACAATATAGAGCTCACTTTCTCTATAGAAAATTCCGGCATTAGGCCGACTCCCACCAAATTCCTGTACCAGTCGCCGACTCTCTTCGCCCTCCTGCGTCTAGAGCCGGGGAGACAAACACATTCCTTCGATAAGGGCCAGTCTTGACCGGTTCCTCTCTAGCGAACAACAGGATGAGTTCTAAACATTACCTTTACCCTGCAAGCTCCTCGGACAGTCGAGGCAGAAATACAATATGGCTTCTCTCTAGCTTTCGGGCCTGTAGGCCCTAGAAAACGGTAAAAGGCACTAAACCCTGTCAAAGCACATAGTTAAGCCCTACAAATGAACGCAAATTAATTAGGACTGAAATGGTAGTAAATTATTGTCACCACCAGTCTGAAAATAGACTAAAATTACCCTGTCGCTACAACCCTATAAAAAACAAATCCATCTACTCATCACAGTACTTATTTCTTACACACTTTCACTCAAAAAAACCACCACAATATGCATTCCTACTAATGGAGTGTATTGAGAACTCATCTACTCCTTTTTACTATTTGCAATCCTGTGGGAGTCCCACGAGATCATAAAAATGTAATAAAACAATATATTACTATTTACAATCCTGTGGGAGTCCCATGAGATCATAAAAATGTAATAAAACAATATACATTTATTTTCTTCACAGTAGTTATCCCTTAGAAACCTCCTTTCTAAACCTAGGGGGACGGCATGCCTTTCTGCTGCCCCCCGTATCCAGCTCTTTTATTTTATTTCTACAACACCTCCAATTTTTCTCAGTAAACAGAAATTGTGGCCATTTCATATACATATATTTATGTTTACAGAGAAAAGAAACAAACAAAGGCTAAAGGGACGCTATAGTTATTTGAAAATGTAGATAAAAATTGTAAACATGCAAAACCACTCAAATTCATCGGTTATACTTAGTGCAATTAACTATAACTCATCCCCTAAATTATCTATAACTCACAGCACTACAATGCACAATTTTCTCATCCATGATTTCATTTCAAATGATGCAGTGATGTTATCAATGATGTCATAGAACATGTTATGAGTGACATAATAAGTGAGGTAATTGGCAGTGTATGGCGAGGGTAACATGTAAATTGTTGGGGCTATAGGAGGAGGCCCAAGGCCCTGCTACCCCAGCCTGCTCACCAGCCAAAATCCATTGTGATGCTGGTGGGAGCCGGCTCTTTCACTTTGCTCCTGCTTGGACCTGAGCAGCATTTTTCTCAGCTACAACACAGGCAAGTGCAAAGTTGTGTTTCCTGTTCCGGAGAGTGCCGGTATGGAATTAAGTTTCTATTTCCTGCCCACACTCTTTTTTGATAGGACAGGGGACTGAACCTCCGAGTCCAAAAATGGTTGCAACCACAACTTTGTTGCTGTGGTGGCAGCCAATCAAATCACATTTTTTGATCTGTTGGATTCGGTGATCCTCCGCAGCATTATATATACATACATTTTTAACCTTAATTTCTCAAAAACTAATGAACGAATTTCAAAAAATCATTAAAAACACACTTTCTGGACCAAGATTTAGCTTTCTGACAAATTTGGTATAATTCCTTTCTGCAGTTTTTGCGGTATCGCTGTTCAATTTTCCCTTTAAAAAATTCAAGGGTAAAATGTGTTTTGGGCTCCCCTTTTTTTCATGCCCCACGCTTGAAGGTTCTTTCAAGGAGGGAGCGGAGGTTGATAGAACCTTTCTTAGTATTAAATCTTTTTCACTGAGGTTGCAGCAAAGGTGAAACACAAATAAATGCCTAAAACCCTGAGGGGCTTGCAGCAGAATAACGTTCAAGAGGATAGGTTACACAGCTATTGTCTACATTCCTGGGGCCGACAGACCTACAGAAACAAGCAACCATTAGAAAAGGTAATAAACCCCTAAAATAAAACCCCCCTCACCCAATTCCTTCTAAAAGTGTAGGTAAGTGATAGGTGGTAGAGTTCAGTCATACCTAAAGTCGATGGGTGGAAGGGTCAGCGTCATTTAGTGGTTGATAGAAAGTAGGAGTTGATAGAGAGTCAAGAGTGGGCAACAACTGCAGTAACTTCAAGTAGGTGGGGAAAGTCAGTTTGTTGAATTCAGTAGATAGTATGTGAATGACGAGAGCCCATTCTATATTATAGTTGTCTATCCTCTGATCTAATATGAGTGAAATTTACTCAATTTCCAAAATAAACCATAGATTGTGCAACCAAGTTGTTTATTCAGGGATCCTATCAGATCCCCAGGGAGCAAGGATTACCTGGTGTGCTGCCTCTTGCGCCAGTGCCAACTGCTTCCCTCGGCAGGAATGGAGGGGAGACGTTTGGGGGTTGGGGAGTCCAAAGATCCTATAGGATGGGAACCTAGGGATAGAGCTTTAAAACACTTTGTCAATGTCATCTAGCACCCGTTTCCAGAAGCGGGTAAGTTTGGGGCGGTGCCATAAGAGGTGAAGTAGCGAGCTCGTCCACCCACAGCCCCTCCAGCACTTCTTAGAGCGCTCGGAGTTCCATGCGACAATTCTTGCCGGGGTTAGGTACCAGTAAGATTGTAACATATATGCTGTCTTCCCACCCTATACCCCTACAGACCTAGCATCCCACAACTAAAATATTAGTACAATAAATCAGTATTACATATTTTATATCATTAAAAAATGTATTAAATGAACATTTATAAATTATTAATATGTTATTGCCTAACTTTCCACCCTAAACCCTTAAAAACCTAGCAGCCCACAACTAAAATATTAGGAAAATAAATAAATAAATATTCCATAAATTAAAATCAATTAAATAATTAATGAACAATTAATCATTTACTTATGTTTCTTCCCACCCTATACTCTGCAAACCTAATTGACCGCAAACAACATATAATGGAAACAAATTAATATTACATAATTTACATAATAAATATCAATCATATTATCCAATAAAATTTATTAAATAATTCATAACAAAAAAATTATTATTAACTAATTAACTTCCCATCTCATCACCTATAAACCCAACACCTCGCTACATCACTATAAATTACTATAAAAATAAAATAAAATGTTCTAAATCACTTAAAATAACAACTATATTTAAAAAAACAAAAAACCTTCATATAAGCCATTGGTTCATAATCTGTGTGCCGTGGCACCCCGGTGCTCTGGCAGGGCTAGCCAGGGGTGCCGCACACCAAGCACAGAGTATAGGAGCCACTGGGCTAATATTAAAAGAATGTGCTATTTCGGGCTTCAAGATGAGGGACAGAGTCTCATTCACAAGTGTCGGTTCATTTGAGAACAGCAAACGACTGTACATTCGAGAACAACAACAAAACAACCTGCTCAACGTCTGACTTCAAAGTGCACTCTCAAGCTTTCTCAAATAAAAGTATCCAGACACAGCTCTAAATCTCAGAGGGTGGTGGTTTCCAAACTGGCATTGGGTTTAGTATGCATGCAAAATAGGAGATGAAACTCAATAAATCAAAGAACTCCACGTTAATATTCTGCAGAGCACAGGGAAACATTCCCTACTTTCAAAGCACTTTTTGAACCAACAGGTTCAAACATGTTTCAGTTGCACACCCACAACTGCAGTCTGCGCTGGTGTCCACAAACGAGGCACTGAGACTGTCTGAGTTAGCGGATTTACATGCTTAGATGGGCCCAAGAACAGCAGCTACATGGAGAGGCAGCTTTAAGAAAATGAGGTCTACAGAAACCACAGACTATGTTGCTGCAAAATCGAAACCTTTGTTGAAAAAAAAAAGAAAATACAATCATTTCATTTCATTTCATGAAGCTTTATTCAGTGCATTAAAAGAACAATGACCATAAAAGCACATAAGCAAAATGATTACATAATTGTACAGATAAAACAAGATTAAAAAATCATGCTTTTCCTAAGCTGCATTGACTTACATAAAAACGTGGCAATATAAAAACATTTGTCCGGAGAATTCCATTCATAAATCAATTTCATAGCATCATCAACATTAAAAATAGCATATTTTTTAAAAATTGGTTTTAAATAAACAATCCTCAAGTTCATAAAGAGAGTACAAATTAGCATAAAGTGCAGGGTGCTCTGTTTCGAGTGACCATCGCATGGGCAGGGTCCAACTGGATGCTTTTTTAATTGTGGGAAAGCCACCAATCCATGGGCCAACCCAAGTCTAAGTCTAGTCAGAACAAACCTATGTGCTGGTCTGGTTACCTGGCTCAAGTATAATTGGGAGCCCTCACTTTTCATATATTTATTGTACAAAATAACTGAAGTGAGGTGTCCACTGGATGCTACACGTTTTTGGGCTCTATGCATCATGAAAATTTGTTTCATGTCTGACTTTGAATAGTTACTAGCAGAACCTGGATCTGCCACTATATTGAGTCCATATATAATTTGAAAATTGTCCACAATATATTTGAGCCATGGTATCTTCAAAAAATTATCCAATTTAAGACAATCCCCAATGACAGACTGGTTAAAGGCTCTCTCTTCCATAATCCAGATGGCACGCCTTACCATTAGTGGCCTAAACAAAATTAGAACAATTAGATGATTGCTTGCGCACACCCTTCCTAAATGCTAAGTATTCCGTTTGTAAGACTGTTTTAACCAAGTATGTGTGCTGTTTGGTTGGAAGGCAGCCAGCCTAATTGAGAGAACAACTTCTGGTGGAAACATCACTAGTATACCAAACGCACAACGAATTGTAAAGTATATAAATGAACAGACATTTAACTGTGACTAGTATTGAATCACCAATAATCAATCAAGAATTGTACTATTTGGGAAAATATTAATTCTGTTTATGTGTTCATTTGCATTTTCAATAATCACATAAAACCATTTATAAAGGCGGTATTTGCTTGTACCAAAACAAATTCATTGTAATACTGCTGTTGTACAGAGTTAAATAAACATGACTGTGAGTCAATTATATGCACATTATAACATTGTCACAACTTAAAGAAGGCCAAATGCATTTCGGGAAACTCCCTTCTTCAGGGGCACTGTGGAAATAATAAACATGAAACACTTTATCAACACTATTTATGAATAGCTAAATTCATGTAAACATGATATTGCTAAATACATCAAATTAATTAAATGCGTGAAATTCACTGAATGGCAGTTCATAAAAACGTTGTTAATTATATCGCGATGACTACCTGATGAACTTATTTCTAGGTCAAGTAGAACTAAAGTGTGAGAAAACAAAAAAAGAATGATACATTTGGAAAGACCACCACCATAGGTGTATAGTATTTAGATGAGTTCTTGTTCCTAAAGCATGCTTAATTATGAATGATATACTAATGCCACCACTGTGGACATTGAAAACCTAAAACAACACTCCTTCTAAGCATAGTCGTACTCACTTCTGAATAAAGTTGTGTAGAAATTGATAACTATGTATCCTTGTTGAATATCTAGGACACTGCGTCTATGTTATTCAAAAATAAGATCAAATGCCATTGTCGGCCGTTAGTAAAGCAATTTGCCATCTGTTAAAAATTGTGAAGACCTAATGTCCCACTCGATAACTTACAGCAATAGACGTGGTTGTAAGTGAAACTCGCAGCTGGTTGTGTAGAAACGCAGATCCGCAACTACGTGTTATTATCTCACTCAAATGTCAACCTAAAATGTCAAGCAGCACTTACTTAATAATTTGAGCATAAGTGGGAAAACCAACCTAATGGTGTTCATGTGGGCAATGAATTAAACTAAAACCGAACTCACCGAAAAAGACTGGTCGCATCCCTCTAAGGACAAATTTTGTGATCCTGCTCGAGATAATGTAAAAGCTAGTGGTTGTTCGTGATCTGTAATTAGTAAATAGAGCGCTGTGAGCATATACGCGCATGCGCTATATATTCAACAAAACGTACTTCTCATGGCTGCAAACTGTGAATCTAAATAAGCGACTCACCGAAGAGGGGAAAAGTGGGTCCACTTTAGACACAATGTATGCTTGATTGGAAACGCGCTCTGAAAAAAAAACGAAGAGGCTATGAGTATGTATATGCCATGACGCGGGGTACCTGCTTTAACTCCCCATTAATCAAGTTAAATTTTCGATGAATTCTGTACTCACCGGACGGTAGAAACATACATCCTCGGCTACCCAAACGCCAGAAACGCGATAACGAGCAGCAGCGAACGACCGTGTTAAATGGACGCGCGTGTCCTAAGTACTCATAGAGAGCGGACTGAACTTGTCCGCCATATTGGAGGAATGGAGGGATTTCGCTCAACGCTTGAAAGCGATGTAGCTAAGAAAATTATATTGTCTATGCGGAACACTATCAGAAAAGCATGAAGGCAAAATGCTTAGAATTTAGATGTTTTGTCATGGATTGGCTATACTGATGAATAATACTCGAACAGTATACCAGACTCTATACGCCCTCCCTATTGAGAATGTATCCAGCAGGGGGGTGCCTAGACTAGCGCTAAAACCTGAAGGTATCTACTGAATTCTGAGATCCAGATTGCCTAAAATGCCATCCTGAATAGACAGTCTGAGAAAATTTGAAAGAACCCAGTAAATTACTGAATAGAGAGTCCAAAAAGTAATGTTCCTTTCATGTGAATGACCTACATGCGAAATGATAATGAGTTAAAAGAAAGAAACCCAGTGTCATAAAAGAGTTATGAGAAAAAATGATAAAGTGAAAATTAAAAAGATATAATCAAAAATACGTTGACAAGAATTAGTGGAAGACTGAAAGATAAAGACATGGTTATGTTTAAAGTGCTCCGTATAGAAATTGACCTAAGAATAAACCCATTTACAATAGATGTTGAGGCGTCTGAAAATACAACACTGTCTACAGTACTGAAAGCGATCATAGAAAACATTGTAGTTCAATTCTATCGTTAAGCCCACCCGGTACTAAAGTTTGCAAATGTTTGATCCACCAGGCTTCTCTTTGTGCTAGTAGTGTTGTGTGATTGTAATCAGATTTAACTGTAACTGTTTCCAAGATAGTGAATCGCAGCTGCGCATTGGTATGCTGGTGTTCTAGCCAATGTGATGCAAAGTAAGACTTAGTGGACTTTGTACGAAATGTGCTTTTGTGTTCTGTTATTCGTACTTTTATTTTTCTTGAAGTTTTACCAACGTATAATGATCCACATGGACATTTTATAGCATAAATTACAATGGAGCTATTACAATCCCTGTTGTATTTCAAAGAGATTGCTTTCCCTGTATGTGGATGATGTATGGTGTTACCAATCATGCAATGCACACAGTTGTAGCATTTGCGCATTCCTTAATATTGTTGTTCAACTGCAGCTTTGGAAGATAAAATGTCCTTAATGTTTTTGATGCGTGTATATGCAAACAATGGTTCCTCACCATATAGACCCTTGAAATCAGGTTCTTGTTTGAGTAATTCCCATCTTGATTTGATTATATTTTTGATTGCATGAGACCTAGATGAATATTTAGAGACAAAAACGTGTTGGTTAGATTTTTCCTTTGGCTTGGAGATCAACAAAATCTTGCGATCTTTAGATTCAGTCTTACTGAATGCTTCTGACAGAATTTCAGGGGGATACCCCCGCTCATTGAATTTTACTTGCTGTTTCTCTAATGCCTCTTGTAAGTTGATTCTGTTGGAGGTAATTCCTTTAACCCTCAGCATTTGAGAATAAGGTAAGTTTTTGATCAATGAAGGTGGATGAAAACTTGTGTACAATAACAAGTTGTTTCTGTCTGTTGGTTTTGTGTATACCGACGTCTCCAGTTTGTTGTCTTGTTGGCTGATCAATACGTCCAAATAATGGATGCTATGTTGATTGATCTCGTGTGTGAATTTTATTCTCTCATGTTTGTTGTTCAGTTCACTGATTGCTTGTTCCAGCATGTTTTGGGAATTTTTCCACACAAGAAAAATGTCATCAATGAATCTTGTATAGAACACTAGGTTGTTAGATCAGATCTCCTGACTGTAAATGTGATTGTCTTCAAATTGCGCCATAAACGTATTGGCGTAAGCCGGAGCTCCTGAAAAACCCATGGAGGTTCCACTCACTTGTAGGTAAAAGTTTTCCTGCCATGTCAGGTAGCTGTGCTGGAGACAAAAAATCAACAATTCTAATAAGAATATTTTGTTGACTGTTAATTCTGGCAGTTGTAGTAGAGCCCATTCGCAGGCTTCTACTCCTTCTTTCAGTGGAATCGACGTGTATAATGAAGTAACGTCGATAGTACACATCAACCAATTGGGATTGTAGTCATTTTGCACTTGTTGTAGCAGATTCAGGAAATGGGTGGTGTCCTTAACATAGCTTCGCCAAGATTGTACAAATTTTTGTAGAAAATGATCAATAAGCTGCCCTGCTGGCGCAAAAATTGAATCACCGCCAGACACTATCGGCCGAAAAGGTGGATTGTTCAAATTTTTGTGCACCTTTGGGAGCACATACAGCCTGGGTCTCCTCGGATACTGAACAGTTAAAACATTCCGTAGTGATGGTGTTATCCAAGACATATTTTCTGCCTTGTCCAAAATTTGATTGAGGGTTTCCATGAAACTAGTAGTGGGACTCTCATCCAATTTGATGTACGTTGTAGTATCTTCCAGATGTTCATTGACTTTGTGGACATAAAAGCTTGTGTCCATAATGAATAAGGCTCCTCCCTTGTCTGCCATTTGGAGAGTTATTTGTTCATCCATTCTTAGTCTGTGCAAAGTATCCATTTCATCTTTTCTCAAATTGGAACGAATCCGTGGTCGTAAATTGAGTTTAGTCAGATCATGACGTACCAATGATTCAAAAGTGTCTAAAATGTTGTGTGACACTGGCGGCATAAAGATGCTTTTAGGTTTAAATGCCCTTAATTCAGGGTCTTCTCTGTCCAGGTCTGATGTAGGCATATCTAAAGTTGGTACAACATTTGTAAAAAAGTGTTTTAACCTCAAGTTTCTTAAGAAGCGGAAAACAGAAACTTCCACTTCTAGTTTATTGGTATGATAAATTGGTACAAAAGAAGTACCTTTATTCAGAACAAGTTCTTGTGTTCTGGTGAGTTGTTTGGAAGAGATGTTTATCACGAGGGTTTGCCTTTGCTCCTCAAGCTCCGTGCCTCTGCTTCTCGTTCCTTGGCTTCCTTTTCCTTGGCTTCCTTTTCTTTGTCTTTGACCCCTCCTTGTTTTTTTGCGACGTCTGGAGGTGTGCCTCCCCTCTGGCCCTTCTCTAAAAAACAGGTGCAACAGTTGATGTACGTGCTCCATTTTTTGTTCCTAATGTTGTTGACTCTTGTCCAGTGGCAACAGGTTGTCTGGAAGGGTCCAATTTAGTATCTGATACTATTGATTCTTGTGATGAGGTTGCGGGTTTCTGGTAAGGGCGACGTTTCGCGTACACCTCTGCCCAGGTGTAAACCTCATTAAGTTTATAATCAATAGTATCCCTGCGGAATTTTCGTAGTTTCCCTTCCTGGATATCTTTCCCATAAGCATCTAATTTTGTGTTGAGGTCCTCTAATGTAATTTTCCAAAATTCAGCATCGCATCGAGTAGACAAGTCAGATTTAATAATGTGTATTTCTTCCTCCAACTCTTTGATAGTTTTAGAAAGTTCTTCAATCAGAAGTAAAATTAAATCTAATGAGCATTTGTTTAATACTGCTTGCCATTTCTCCATAAATCTTTTATTGTATTGAAATTTGTATAGTAGAGGCTTGATTGGTAAATGTAATCCTCGTGGTAATCTCTGTACCTTATGGTACTGTATTTGTGTTGAGGCATGCAGACGTTGGCTCAACGCCCTCTTTGTTATAAATTCCAGTTGTTTCAGTTGTTGTGAAATTGAACTGCCTTGTGCATTGAAAGATGGTGCATCTTCAATTAGCGAGTACATTCCTTGAAATTGTGTGTCAGTGTAAGTTCTGGTGTCTGCACGATTATCAGTTAAATTTGAGATACTGTCAAAAGACATTTTTATGGCTTTAACACAGTGTGGGGTTGCTGCGGGTAAGTAGAGGTGGCGAAAAATCAGAACAATGAGATGATTGCCTGCGCACACCCTTCCTAAATGCTAAGTACTCTGTGTGTAAGACTGTTTTAACCAAGTATGTGTGCTGTTTGGTTGGAAGGCAGCCAGCCTAATTGAGAGAACAACTTCTGGTGGAAACACCACTAGTATACCAAACGCACAACGAATTGTAAAGTATATCAATGAAAAGACATTTAACTGTGACAAGTATTGAATCACCAATAATCAAGAATTGCACTATTTGGGAAAATATTAATTCTGTTTATGTGTTAATTTGCATTTTCAATAATCGCATAAAACCATTTATAAACGCGGTATTTGCTTGTACCAAAACAAATTCATTGTAATACTGCTGTTGTACAGAGTTAAATAAACATGACTGTGAGTCAATTATATGCACATTATAACATTGTCACAACTTAAAGAAGGCCCAATGCATTTCGGGAAACTCCCTTCTTCAGGGGCACTGTGGAAATAATAAACATGAAAGTCTGGTATACTGTTCGAGTATTATTCATCAGTGTAGCTAATCCATGACAAAACATCTAAATTCTAAGCATTTTGCCTTCATGCTTTTCTGATAGCATTCCGCAAAAAAAACCTGACCAGGTGCCGCGAGCGTGAGGGGTAGGTGTCCCGCCTTGCCAGCGCTTGGATTGAGGTTTACCCACCAGACAGTGCTGGCCTCACGGGAGTATGCTGCGAGGCCTGTGTTACTTTCCCTTAGGGTCGCCTAATTAGAGTAGGACCTCGTGGCCCTCTTTGCACCCGACCCTGAGAGGTTGTATTTGCTTTTTACTTTGTGCATGAGCATTTAATCGTTTCTTTTCCTGTGTAGTACCTTGCTTTAGGTCCTGACGAATCGCCGGTTGGCGAGAAACATGTTGACCACACCAGGGGGTTGAGTTAGATGTCTGTACACGCCCACAGCCACTAGCTCCCCTCCCACCCCTTTTAATTAGGGAATCAGCCACGTCAATAAAACTTATTGTGGACTGATCACCCTTTTTAACATTCACTCACTTTTCACTGACTACACACTTTTCCATCCTCACTCACACTCACCATCGGCAAGGAACAAAAGAACTCCGCCAAACGAGTGCCCTCGGGCACTCCGTCAGACATTGCAGTGCCGGTCTGACGAGGGGCAGTGAGCCGATGATGATACTTGACATCCTTCAGTCAGGGTGTGTTTCACACCTAACGCTCTGGGTGTGTGAGGCTCTCTAGTTCCGACAAGGGAACCTTCCTAGTTCCTTGACTCTTTGCATTCACTCTCTTCTCCACACTGTATCACGATCCCCGGGGAACTTTGTACTCCTCTGTGTGCTCTTAGAGTTGAGACAACTGTCAGGATTAGAAAAACTAAAGGTTAGTCTACATGTGCTATCATCCATAGCAGTAGTCAAAAGCAAAGGGAAAGGAACAATTGCCCTCCTTGGAGAGAAACATGGTGCAACAGGAACTCCAAGATGGCCACTCAATCCTTCAGCAGGGAACAGTTCGTTTTGTTTCCCCAACCCCTGAGCTCAAGATTCTATGTGAAGTGCGCACATTCTAGAACCGGAGAACTTCACTGAAGTGAATTCCTGTGAACGCACCCTGTTTTAGTTGATGGCCGTCAGGACTAGTTAGTGAGGGTAGTTTCAGTTGAGTGCTTAGTGTTTAGCCTGATTGTTGCAGAGTAGGAACTGTTTCCCAGCACGTAGAGTTTACAGATTTCAATTTCTTCGGAGTGAAGGAGTCATTCTTCGGAGTCTGGAAGATTGGATGTCTTCCTCCCTTTGCACAAGTCAAGAATCAATTTCAGGAACCGAGGTATGTTTCCACTCTGAGTCTGCACTGAATAGAAACGTCTCTCCTATTAGCGATTCCTTCTGTCAAGTACCCTCAGCGTTTCCAAACTATTT
This sequence comes from Lissotriton vulgaris, assembly GCF_964263255.1. Classification (NCBI taxonomy): domain Eukaryota; kingdom Metazoa; phylum Chordata; class Amphibia; order Caudata; family Salamandridae; genus Lissotriton; species Lissotriton vulgaris. The sequence continues at coordinate 733,512,705 of NC_141687.1, forward strand.
GGTAGTGTTTCTGCTTGGGCTTCATGAGTCTGCACGCTGTGGAGTTCCTCTGAGCAGTCCATTACCATTCTGAGCTGTCCTGCTAAGTACCTTAATTGTGAATGTATCATTAATTGTAATGGTAATGGCTGTAACAATAGAATTCTCATGAATACCTTTTTATGAATTGATTGAATAGTGTTAACAAAGAAAAGAGTAATTCTAACCAGAGTTTCTTCCTGCCTGGAGATTCTCGTGTTTGAAGACAAAGAAAAATATTGTTATACAAGGATTATTGTAAAGAAAGAGTAGTTCTATCTTTCAGAATTAACAAGACCACAAATACGGAAGAATTACTAACTAGGAAATATTCTACTCATCCAAATAGAAGAGAAACACAGGTCTTGGTTTACTGGGTATGTTCTAGTTAAAAATTTAACTCTCTAAAGACTGTGAAGGTTTAGCGTTACTTTTAGAAATTAATTGTTAATTTCCAGAAGTCTAATTGAATGTTATGTTTAGTTTCTTAGGCACCCCAGAAAGGTAGAAACTCGCATCTGACCTAGACTGAGGCATTCTACTGAAAAGGAGCAGAAACCAGAGAACTCAAGGCAATCTCTTTTTTTTTTCGTTTTTTATTTTACCCCATCCCCTTTACCCCCTAAGGACCTATATGGTTCCCAATATAAAATCTGATTACAGGAGGAGTTCTGGGAGAGGCATTGGGAAGATCATCGTTCTGCACCTGTGCAAGCAAGAGGTAAGGATTCTGACAGATGACAGCTGCATCATGGAGCTCGAGTTTGCCCATATTTTGTATTGAAAGTGTTTAGAGTTAAATGCTTCCCCAGGTAAAGCTTTCCACATTTGAACATAATCAGAGCCTTATGATGCTGTGCATTTATCAAATATCTCAATATTTACTTTAAATGGGCAATTTCAGAAATATATTAAGTTTATCTAACACCATCTACATTACAAACATTATTCCCTTGAATTCTTACCCAGTAATATATTTACTAATCAAATACCATTTACACCCATAAATTGGGTTAATATATACTCCTAAAGCAATATAAAGCCAATATTATACACTTCTATATTAATCCAAATCAAAGATTTGTGCTAAATACTATATAAGATAGATTCCTTATGTATGCAGGGGTGTTGCATGATTGGGGGTGTGAGCGTCAGATTTCCCAACAATCACGCTCAGACATCTTGTTAAAACACATTACGCGAGAAGCAGGACAAGAGAGGAGCTTAAGGGGTAGCAGAAGGAGAGAGAAGTGCAAATTGTTAGGGGTTATTAAAACAAATGTTTTAAATTAATCAACATTTTTAAGGCCTTCAAAACATAGACGAGCGAGAGAGTGTGTGTGTGTTTGTGTTTTTGTTAGTGTGGGCATATAAAAATCCATGTGAAATCCGACAGATAGTTTACATTACCCGACTGAAAGCCCTTGTACCCAATTCTATACTACAGAATGCACTTTTTAAGGAGGTGTAACACCTCAACCCCCCTTCTCCTCTGGAGCAATGCTACTGTATGTATAAAACGTATCTGCTCAGAAGAGGCAAACAATAGAGTTCTATTTTTTGTGAAGTAATGTTGAGTTTTGCGCCGGGACACTTGCGCGTTACAAATGATGGTTAACATAACATAACAGTTCTGATTCTGAGAACTTTTAAGTGTTGCTGCTCAGAAGAGTGAATACAAGTTTAATGTATAATTCTAGCCTCCTGTCTTGTCATAAAATTCATAACAGCTGAAGCTGCAAACAAGTCTCCACAATACCACATAATTTATCACTCAAATATCAGCTTTAAATAAAACGTGTATTTGTAAAGTGCATGCTTAACCTATAGGGTATCCTTGCACTGAAATAACATGTGTATTGTTAACCAACTGGATAGTTACAATGGTTGAATTGGAAATTCAACTGGAAGTTCAACCATTTTAGACAAATATCATCATATGAGTTCTGAAAAACACACATTTACATCTTGAAAACATGATTTTGAATTTTGGTATTCTGTTGTAAATAGAAGCCGGGAGCCGGGTATCATTTAGGTTGCTTTATTCATTAAAGTCAAGTCTTCAAGATGTTAATAATAAGTTACAGAGAAGACCCACCAGGAGTGACCAGCTTGCCACTCAGCCTGCCTGGTTCCAACTGCCAGTTGTCACCAGGCCAAGCCCCAAACACTCCATGATGTCACCCAAGGTTCGAGTGGTGACATCATGTGAATGAGTATGAAATCCCAGAGGTAGAAAAGAGACAGGCTAAATACAACATATTCATATATTCATTCAATAATGAAAAGCTTTTAATTTAGTGTGATGGGTTGCACACAGGAGAACTACTTGCCGGTAGATGGAGATTTACCATTAGCTCATCAGCTACTCATTGACGAAGCTTGGTCTGGAAAAACAGAAAGTCGGAATTTAAAACGTGTGGGGTCTAAAGAATGCAGTGTTCGCGGTTGTCTGCACTAGTAAGTATATATTGCTACCCAAATATATAATTTATACCAAGAGTAAAATTGCAGAAGATTGAGAAAAAGTACAATAAGGTTCTAAACCTAAGCTTTGCAGTTTACATGCAGCTCCTTGAAACCAGTTCATAACTCACTGTTCTATATTACAAGGATTGTAACTTATAACATGCAGGGTACACAGAGATGTTTGTGTCAAACGTAGTAACCCACTGAGCAGTCTAAATAAAACACAGATCAGTGACCTGCACGTTACATGTTGTGCTTTGTAGGGGCACATTAGCCATCTATGCTAGTTTATGGTGAATCAAACATGTGACTAATCTGCAAACAGATTCTCCCAACAAGTACATTAACCCCTTCCATGCTCATGACGAGCTCAGCTCGTCATGAGGCACACTGGAGCTGTGCTCATGACAAGGTGAGCGTGTCATGAAATAATGCCTTTCAAGCTTTTTCAGCACAGGACGGGAAAAGCCATAGCAGCCAAGGTGTTAATCACCAGAGTAATCTCACTATTATTATCCAGTATAAATTGCTGGGTACAAAAAGACTCCCAATTTGTGGGCTCCTAAAATAATTAATTTCCATATTCAGCACTGATGGCAGTGCACCTTCTACAGTTCTAACCAACTCTAACCAACTGAAGTGCATCCTGCTGAACACCCGCTCGGTCCACAGACACGCCACCGAACTCTGGGATCTACTCGACACTACATCACCGGACGTCGCCTTCCTTACTGAAACATGGATGAACGCATCATCAACACCCGACATCGCCATAGCCATCCCGGACAATTACAAGATCATCCGAAAAGACCGCACCGTCCAAACAGGAGGAGAAATCGCCATCGTCCATAAGAACACCATCAAAATCACAACCAGCTCCGACGATAACCTTACAACCGCCGAACACCTCCACTTCCAGATCCACACCGACCCTAGGACCACACTCATAGGCACCCTCGTCTACAGGCTCCAGGAACCCGTAAACAATTCAGCGAAGACATCACTGACTTCATCAGTCCACATGCCCTCGCCTCCGAGAACTACATTCTACTTGGAGACCTCAACTTCCACCCGGAAATGAAAAACAACAGCAACACCACCACCCTTCTTGACAACCTGGCCAATCTTGGCCTCAAACAACTTGTTGACACCCCCACCCATGTAGCCGGACATACGCTCGACCCAATCTTCACCTCGAGCAAACACATCTCCTTCGATCGCACCACAGCTCTCCATTGGACGGACCACAGTTGTGTTCACTTCAGCTACAAAACCACCTCGACCCACAACCCCCCACAACCTATTCCCCGAAGAAAATGGAACAAAATCACCACCGACCAACTCCTCACATCGCTCAACCAAAACCCACCCGCCCTCTCATCGGACCCAAACCAAGCTGCCATCAAATTCAAACAATGGATCACTCACAGCGCTGACGAATTAGCACCCTTGAAAAACCATCACACCAAACAAGACAGCAAAAGGGGCCCCTGGTTCAACGATGACCTTAAAAAATCCAAGAAGCTATGCGTACTCTCGAGAAAACATGGAGAAAAAACTCAACCACCGACAACATGACCACCTTCAAGGCAGCCACCCGCAAACACCACCAGCTGATTCGATCCACCAAGAAATCAGCATTCAAGAACCGACTCGACAACAACGCCCATAACAGCAAGGAACTATTCAACATTGTCAAAGAATTCACCAACCCCACTGCAGCCTCAAACGACATCACTCCCTCCCAAGACCTCTGTGACTCGTTATCCTCCTTCTTCTACAACAAAATTGCCGACATACATAACAGCTTCGAAAACAGTTCCAACGAACAATCCTCTCCACCCCCCTCAGAACCTAAACCACCCTCTAACAACCTCAGCGCCTGGAACCCAATCACCACTGAAGACACTATCCGCCTAATGAATTCCATCCACTCCGGCTCGCCAACCGACCCCTGTCCCCACCACATCTTCAACAAAGCAGACTCCATCATCGCACCCCATCTCCGTGATGTCATCAACTGCTCCTTCAACTCTGCTACCTTCCCCGAAAGCTGGAAACATGCCGAAGTCAGCGCCCTCCTGAAGAAACCCACAGCAGACCCCTCTGAACCTAAAAACTACCGCCCCATATCCCTCCTCCCATTCCCGGCCAAAGTCATCGAGAAAGCCGTCAATAGCCAACTCGCCGCCTTCCTCGAATCCAACAACTCCCTCGATCCCTCACAGTCCGGCTTTCGAGCCAAACACAGCACCGAAACCGCCCTCATCGCAGCAACAGACGACATCCAAACACTACTGGACAAAGGAGAAACAGTGGCCCTCATTCTACTCGACCTCTACGCCGCCTTCGACACTGTCTGTCACAGCAACACTCAACACAACGCCTCAGCAACATCGGCATAAAAGGAAAAGCCTTGGACTGGATCATCTCATTCCTAGCTGGGAGAACTCAGAGAGTCCAACTTCCCCCATTCAAATCAGAGGCCACCGAAGTCATCTGCGGTGTACCACAAGGATCATCACTCAGTCCCACCCTCTTCAACGTTTACATGAGTCCACTCGCTCCCATCGCGCTTCAACACAACCTTAACATCATCTCCTACGCTGACGACACCCAGCTGATCCTTTCCCTCACCAAAGACCCCAACACCGCCAAAACCAATCTTCACGAAGGCATGAAAGAAGTAGCCGTATGGATGAAAAACAGCCGCCTAAAACTTAACTCAGACAAAACGGAAGTGCTCATCCTAGGATCATCCCCCTCTGCCTGGGACGACTCATGGTGGCCTTCGGATCTGGGCTCAGCACCCATACCCACAGACCACGCACGTAACCTTGGCTTCATCCTAGACTCCTCACTCTCGATCTGGGCCGGACTGGGAACTGAAAGCAGCCCTGGCAAATTTTGCCAGACCAGCCCCCGTCTGGCGCGTAGCGAGCCAGCCCCCGTCCGGCGCGTAGAAAGCGCAGAGAGCGAGCCCGACGACCACTAGGGAGGTTTGGGGGGCCAAGAAATTTTTCAAAAACGACAGATCAAAATGGTGAATTTTACAGCACATTTTATATTACATATTCAAATTGTATCAACTTTCAAAGCACAGTAAACAGTAGATGATGACCATAAAGAACATCAGGTTACCCACCCAGTCAAATGTACCCATAGGCATTTGAAGGCAGTTGAAGTAGTGTGGCTCACTGGTTAGAGGCGGCAGACCC